>NC_000084.6:22190000-22894166 GCF_000001635.26 Mus musculus
AGTCTCTAGCTGCATATGTAGCAGAGATGGCCTAATTGGCCATCATTGGGAGGAGAGGCCCTTGGTCTTGCAAAGATTATATGCCTCAATACAGGGGAATGCCAGGGTCAGGAAGCAGGAGTGGGTGGGTTGGAGAGCAGGGTGGGAAGAGGGTATAAGGGACTTTTGGGATAGCATTTGAATTGTAAATGAAGAAAATATCTAATAAAAATTGTTTTAAAATTAATTTCATAAAAATAAATGAGAGTAAAAAATTAAAAGAAAAAAAAAAGATCTGGGGGCTTCTGAACAGGAGTAGAAAATCCCCATCTATTTAAAAAAAAAAACATTCTGGCAAGTGTGTGCAAAGTAAGATGTAGAGGGTCAAGATATGAAAGCCAAGAAAAGAGTGGCAGCTTATGGGCATATTGTGGCAGAAGTGTCCTTAAGCTGCATCTAAATGCTAAGATACTGAACGAATATTTAAAGGAAGGGTAACCAGTTTTCTGAAAGGCTCAAGGTAGATCACACCTCTGACATGGTGTATTGACTCCAAAGAGTTCCCAACTTGATAGCACAGCAGTGGAGGCAAACCCAAAGGAAAGGAGATGCATCTTCCTCCTGTTCTTTCTTCTGTACTTTGCCCCAGTAACAAAAACACTTTAGGACAGAAAACATATGAGTGATTGTATCAGATGCTTTTAATACCTACATAAAGCAATATTGGACAACTACCCTGTGAATGTCAGGTACACCGCTCTGGAGGATTCTGACTGTGTGGTCACAACAGTGAAACAAAAAGGATGTGTTGTGAATAGAATAGAATAGAACGGAACGGAACGGAACGGAACGGAACGGAACGGAACGGAACGGAACGGAACGGAACAGAACATAACAGAATAGAATAGAATACAAATAGGAGAAATGGAACAGAGAAGCCAACCTTCCTGAGGTACACTGTGAACTACAGACTGCAATAGAGGGACATGTGAGATAAAGGTGCCTGTTAGCAAGTTGGGAAATATCACAGCATGTTTATGCAGCAATGGAAGTGGTCCACCAATGAAGAAACACTTGATGCAAGAGAGGCAAAGAGTAACTTGACCGCCAAGGCAAAGAAAACAACAATATCATCAACAACAACAAAACAAAGACTAAAGACCTATGGTTTTAAGAACTCCTCGCAGCTATGGTTCCTCCAGTTCTAGGGGATATGACACCCCCTGCCTTCTTCAGTACTTTGCATGCAGCACTCTGACATACATGACAACCACCCAATGTAGATCAACAATAGAGCACTTGCTCGGTATCCACAAAGACCTAAGTTTATCGAACACCAAGGGAAAATAATTGGCAATTCAGAAATACTTCGCTGCTGCTGACATAGAACTTTTACAACAGTTTATGCAAAAATAACTCAAATGATTATAGCTAGAGTTCTAGATGTTCAACAACTGTTTCAGACATATACCAAATGTCTATGCACAGACACAAGTCTTGAACGGATACAGTAGGGAAAGCAGGATGAAAATAGCTACCTTTATAGAGTTTAAGTTCTGGGAATTAACTAAGTTATCTTTGCTACTAGAAAAGTTACCAATTTCTAGTAGAAAACTAAGAAATTGTGTTTATAAAAAAATAACAGGTTTTTTGCATGAAAAAAGAGACATTGAATCAAAGTAATTATTTCTTGATTAATCAATTAAGTACTGGAAATGTCATTAACATGTTTAATTATAAACAGCCTCATACTGAAAAAACTGAAAAAAATAGAAGATAAAAAGAGGCCATGGAAAGGCACAAGAATAGGCATATGCAAGGAGGAAGGAGAAATGGGAAACTGAGTTTATTATAATCTCAAAAGTAAAAGAAATGATTAAAAGATATGAAAAAGTGAACCAGGGTAATGGTTTAGCAGTCAAAAGCTCAGACTGTCCTTGAAGGACACCCATGCTTCAGTCCCACCAAGCACACTGGGTGCTCACAACCATCTTTGCCTCAGGCTCCTAAGAATCCATCGTTCTCTTTTGGCCTTCACAAGAACCTATACTGGTGTACAGCAGACAGACAGACAGACAGACAGATAGATACACAGTGAAAACAAAACAAAACAAATCTTTTAAAAGTATAGAAAGAATGTTGGAATGTTTCTAATGAATATTGCTTTCACATAAGTTTAAGAGAAACTCTGGCATGGGGATGAATCAACGACTTTTTCTACAAAAAAGCCAGAGAATTAAACTTTCCAAATGTCACAGGCCAGATAATTTCAGTCCTATGACACCTCAGTGCCAAAGCAGCTGTGGAAAATTAAAAAACAAACAGGTGGCTACAAGCCAACAAAAGTTCATTTGCAACAGTAGGCATTGGGCCAGTTTGGCCTCTGGGCTCAGCTGCCAGAGGAGAATTGATAGAAAAGCAAGAGTTTAAGAGATGACGCTAAAGAAATTTTGAAACATCAACTCATTAATACTTTAGTAGCTGGATAAATGCTTAGCAGGAAATAATAAAATAAAAAGTGAAAATAAAAATAAAATATCAAAGCATAGGCACAATACAGGATAGCTGTAAAACATGAAAGATGGACGATTTAGCAAACAGCCCATAAAGCGACTGACAGGAGCTTGACTGCACCTAGCAGCTTTCCCTCAGCCCAATCACACCAGGAGAAAATGGAATCCCATATGCAAATTACCTGCCTAAAGCTAAATTTGATACCAGCTAATTATTATTCCAAAAGAGGATAGAATTAAATCAGTTTATAATAAAAAAGGTTAAGACAGCTTACCATTATTGAACACACTAAAACCCATTAAGCACAGATTTCAGCAAGAAGAAAATTCGGCACATAATAAAAGAATGAGATAAAAATATACACAGTTGGTTCTCATTATTCACAGTAGTTATGTTCTATTAAGCTGTTGAGAACACTGAATTCATGAATACTGAACCATTTCTTCTAGTGGTTCTGTGTGTGCATGTGCCTGTGCTTGTGTGTGTGTGTGTGTGTGTGTGTGTGTGTGTGTGTGTGTGTGTGTGTCTGTTTCTAATCCATATCTATGTCTATAAATATAGAGTCATCTAAGTTCTAAGAAAAACTTATCCTAACTGGTTCTAACTGGTTATACTTTTTTTTTTCTTTTTGACTTGCAAAAGAGAAAATAATGTTCAGAAATGTCAACTAGATTGACATTCCAGAAACGTGAACCCAAGCAAGAAATCAAATTCAGCCCACCTGGCTGGGGATCTGGCATTGTCCTGCAACATAAGCTGTCCTTTCTGTCTTTCCAAGGCCCTCCCTGAATACTGAGAAGGCAGGGCACAGCCTGTTTGGCCTCAACTGTGAGTGTGTGTGTTACTTGGCTCAAATTTCTCACCATCCTCTGCCTGATGCAAATGACCGTGAAAGTGGAAAGAGTGAATTTTGGAATCTCAGTTACTTTCGCTAGCAAGTAGGCACAGTACCAGAGTTAATATCCTGATATAATGAGGCTCAACTGTGTAATTATCTGCTTCCTTCAGTATCAGTATATCGTGCAATTATTTGAAAGATAAATATTATGCGATACATTTTTGTTATTTTAAAAACATAAACTTTTTCAGTGAGAGAAATGCAACAGAGGTTCATTGTCCTCAAAATGCATGTCTGGTGTCATTTTAGCTTCTGTATCTCTCTGGGGAATAAATTAGAGATATCGAATTATACAGAATAGTTAACCTAATAGGCCAGAGACTGTTATACTTAGACCCTTGTAAGGTGAGCTCTTGGCCAGGGCCTGGGAATACCATTTCAGGAAAGTTCCCACCATTCCATAATTGATAAAAATGACTCACTGGACCTAAAGGATTTGTGCAAACAATGGTTTATGCTGAACACCTGATTTTTCCTTCTGCAAGTCTGCAACTTTGACTCAGGCTAGGCAGAGGGCACTGAATTCAAACACTAGGGCTCTCAGTTTCTAATGAACATCCTTGGTAAACACCATTTCACTCACATAGCCATAACTTAATGCTGCAGAGTTAGGAGGTCCACTGGGAGGAGACTTGGCAGTGTGTGTCTGACTTCCTCCAGAATGGTCCAGGCTATGCTTTTCCTGAGCTGATTATCTTTCATGATGCTTTTCCTACAGTAACCAATAGATGAGAGCTATTAAAATATCTGCATGCTATGCCCTTCATGTCCTCCCTCAGGGAACTGCAACAACAACCACGGGTGTTATGGAGGCTACCACACATAAGTGAATTGGTGTGCCTTATTCTGTCTTCACCACAAGGCAAGCACTGCCACTAGCCTCACCTGGATGAACCTGAAGGAAGTGAGACTAAATTAGCCAGACGTGGAAAGAAAATGAACGCATTGCTTCACATATGTTAAAATACTGAATGCACAGCAGCAAAGACTCTGAGAGCAGTTCCCAGACATAGAAATGTTGTCCAAAGGAGAAAATTCGAAGTAATTTAGGGGAATAAGTCTAGCAAAATCAAGCTCTGCTACATAAGAGTGAACCATATTCCAATCCATGCTAGATGGTTGCTGAGTGCAGACCTTGGCTGATGTCTTACCTACCTGAAAGGGCTACCTATTCAAGAATTTAGCCATATGGCCACACATAGGCACAACCAGCTGAAGCTCCTCTAAGCCAGGCATCTCTGGCCTCTCCCATGATCTGTCTACATGAACTTACACCCCCACAAAAACATGTGATTAGAAAAGTGATCTGCTTACCAGTGATAATCATTCCTTAGATGAAGGTATTTTAAGTTCTTAAGGCACATTTTTTAAAGAATACTCACAAAGAATTTTATGACTTGTATAAAGAGAGAGATGTATAACTTTTTGTTAAAATTTTAAAGTCTGCAGAAGAACTGCTTCAAACCCCAATGTGTATCTGCTAAAGGAATTTTTTTCTTACTGTAGATAATAAAGGGGACAAAACATATGAGACATTTCCTTTTAAAAGCATTTGAAAACAAATGAAACAAGATTCTAATTGCAGAAAATTGAGAAAAATACAAAATGAAGTGTGTGTTCATCTGGTTCTTTTTTTTTTTAAGATATTTTCCTTATTTACATTTCAAATGTTATCCCTTTCCTAGTTTCCCCTCTGAAAATCCCCTCTCCCTTCCCCTTCCTCCAGTTCCCCAACCCACCCACTCCCATTCCTGGTCCTGGCATTCCCCTATACTTAGGCATAGAGTCTTCACAGGACCAAGGGCCTCTCCTCCCATTGATGATCCACTAGGCAATCATCTGTTACTTATGCAGCTAGATCCTCATGTTCCACCTTCTGTTTTCTTTGATTTGGTGGTATATTTAAAAGTATCTATGGTGGTACTGGTTAGTTCATTATTGATGTTCCTCCTATGGGGCTTAAGTCCCTTTCAGCTCCCTGGGTATTTCTCTGGCTCCTTCATTGGGGACCCTAGGCTGCATCCAATGGATGGCTGTGAGCATCGACTTCTGTATTTGCCAGGCACTGGCAGAGCTTTGCAAGAGACATCTATATCAGGCTCCTGTCAACAGGCGCTTGTTGGCAAACTGGGTTTGGTGGTTCTTTATGGGGTGGATCCCCAAGTGGGCCAGTCTAGGTATGGTTATTCCTTCAGGCTCTGCCCCGAACTTTGTCTCTGTAACTCTTTCCATGGATACTTTGTTCCCCATTCTAAGAAGGAACAAAGTATTCACACTTTGTTACTCCTTCTTGAGTTTCATGTGTTTGGCAAATTGTATCTTGGGTATTCTAAGTTTCTGGGCTAATATCCACTTATCAGTGAGTACATATCATATGTATTCTTTTCTGATTCAGTTACCTCACTCAGGATGATATACTCAAGATCCATCCATTTGCCTAAGAATTTCATGAATTCATTGTTTTTAATAGCTGAGTAGTACTCCATTGTGTAAATGTACCACATTTTCTGTATCCATTCCTCTGTTGAGGGACATCTGGTTTTTTTTCCCAGCTTCTAACTATTATAAATAAGGCTGCTATGAACATAGTGGAACATGTGACCTCATTACCAGTTGGAACATCTTCTGGGTATATGCCCAGGAGAGGTATTGCTGGATCTTCCAGTAGTACTATGTCCAATTTTCTGAGGAACCGCCAGACTGATTTCCAGAGTTGTTGTTCAAGCTTGCAATCCCACCAGCAATGGAGGAGTATTCCTCTTTCTCCACATCCTCGCCAGCATCTGCTGTCACCTGAATTTTTGATCTTAGCCATTCTGACTGGTGTGAGGTGGAATCACAGGGTTGTTTTGATTTGCATTTCCCTGATGATTAACGATGTTGAACATTTTCTTCAGGTGCTTCTTAGCCATTCAGTATTCCTCAGTTGAGAATTCTTTGTTTAGCTTTGTAACCAAATTCATAATAGGATTATTTGATTTTCTGAAGTCCAGCTTCTTGAGTTCTTTGTATATATTGGATTATTAGTCCCCTATCTGATTTAGGATCGGTAAAGATCCTTTTCCAACATGTTGGTGGCCTTTTTGTCTTATTCACAGGGTCTTTTGCCTTACAGAAGCTTCGCAATTTTATTAGGTCCCATCTGTTGATTTTTGACCTTACATCACAAGACATTGCTGTTCTGTTCAGGAATTTTTACCCTGTGCCCATATCTTCAAGGCTTTTCCCTACTTTGTCCTCTATAAGTTTCAGTGTCTCTGGTTTTATGTGGAATTCCTTGATCCACTTAAACTTGAGCTTTGTACCAGCAGATTAGAATGGATTAATTTGCATTCTTCTATATGATAGCTACCAGTTAAGCCAGGACCATTTGTTGAAAATGCTGTCTTTTTTTCCACTGGATGGTTTTAGCTCCTTTGTCAAAGATCAAGTGACCATAGTAGTGTGGGTACATTTCTGGGCCATCAATTCTATTCCATTTGATCTATCTATCTGTCACGGTACCCCTACCATGCAGTTTTTATCACAGTTGCTCTCTAATACAGCTAGAGGTCAGGAATGGTTATTCCACCAGAAGTTCTTATATTGTTGAGAATAGTTTTTGCTATCCTAGGTTTTTGTTTTGTTTTGTTTTTTGTTTTTGTTATTCCAGATGAATTTGCAAATTGCCTTTTCTAACTTGGTGAAGAAATGAGTTGGAATTTTGATGGGGATTGCATTGAATCTGTAGATTGCTTTTGGCATCATAGCCATTTTTCCAATATTAATCCTGAGAATCCATGAGCATGGGAGATCTTTCCATCTTCTAAGATCTTCTTTGATATCATTCTTCAGAGACTTGAAGATCTTATCATACAGATCTTTCACTTCCTTACTTAGAGTCACACCAAGGTATTTTATATTATTTGTAACTATTGTGAAGGGTGTTGGTTCCCCGATTTCTCTCTGAGCCTGTTTATCTTTTGTGTAGAGAAAGGTCACTGATTTGTTTGAATACATTTTTTTATCCAGCTATTGCACTAAAACTGTTTATCAGGTTTAGGAGTTTTCTAGTGGAATTTTTAGGGGCACTTATATATACTATCATATCATCTGCAAATAGTGATATTTTGACCTTTTTGTTTCCAATGTTTATCCCCTTGATCTCCTTTTGATGTCTAATTGCTCTAGCTAGGACTTAAAGTACTCTATTGAATAGGTAGGGAGAAAGTAGGCATCCTCGTCTAGTCCCTGAATTTACTGGGATTGCTTCAAGTTTCTCTCCATTTAGTTTGATGCTGGCTACTGGTTTGCTGTATATTGCTTTTATTATGTTAAGTATGGACCTTGAATTCCTGAAATTTCTGACTTTTATCATGAATGGGTGTCGGATTTTGTCAAATGTTTTCTTGGCATCTAAAGAGATGATCATGTGGTTTTTGTCTTTGAGTTTGTTTATATAGTGGATTAAGTTGATGGATTTCTGTATATTAAACCATCCCTGCATGCCTTGGATTAAGCCTACTTGAACATGATGGATTATCTTTTTTGGGTATTCTTGGATTCAGTTTGTGAGAATTCTATTGAGTATTTTTGCATTGATATTCATAAGGGAAATTGGTCTGAAATTCTCTATCTTTGTTGTGTCTTTGTGTGGTTTAAGTATCAGAGTAATTGTGACTTCAATATGAATTGGGTAGAGTACCTTTTGTTTCTATTTTGTGAAATAGCTTGAGGAGAATTGGAATTAGGTCTTCTTTGACGGTCTGATAGAACTAAACCCATCTGGTCCTGGGCTCTTTTTGGTTGAGAGACTATTAATGACTGCTTCAATTTCTTTAGGGGATATAGTACTCTTTAGGTCATTAATCTGATCCTGATTTAACTTTGCTACTTGGTATGTGTTTAGGAAATTGTCCATTTCATCCAGGTTTTCCAGTTTTGTTGAGTATAGCCTTTTGTATAAGGATCTGAAGATGTTTTGGATTTCCTCAGGATCTGTTGTTATGTCTCCCTTTTCATTTCTGATTTTGTTAATTAGGATGCTGTCCCTGTGCCCTCTAGTTAGTCTGGCTAAGGGTTTATCTATCCTGTTGATTTTCTCAAAGAACCAGCTCCTCCTTTGTTTGATTCTTTGTGTAGTTCTTTTTGTTTCTACTTAGTTGATTTCAGCCCTGGTTGTGATTATTTCCTGCCTTCTACTCCTCTTGGGTGAATTTGCTTTCTTTTGTTCTAGAGCTTTTAGGTGTGCTGTCAAGCTGTTAGTGTTTTCTCTCTCTAGTTTCTTTTTGGAGGCACTCAGTGGTATGAGTTTTCCTCTTAGGACTGCTTTCATTATGTCCCATAAGTTTGAGTATGTTGTGTCTTCATTTTCATTATACTCTAAAAAGTCCTTAATATTTTTATTTCTTCCTTGACCAAGTTATCATTGAGTAGAGTGTTGTTCAGCTTACACATCAAGGTTGGCTTTCAATTATTGATGATGTTATTGAAGATCAGCCTTCGTCCATGGTGATCTGATAGGATAATTGGGAGAAATCAATATTTTTGTTTCTGTTGAGGCCTGTTTTGTGACCGATTATATGTTCAATTTTGGAGAAGGTACCATGAGATGCTGAGAAGAAGGTATATCCTTTTTTTTAAGGATAAAATGTTCTGTAGATATCTGTTAAAACAATTTGTTTCATAACTTCTGTTAGTTTCCATGTGTCTCTCTTTAGTTTCTGTTTCCAGAATCTGTCCATTGATGAGAGTAGGGTGTTGAAGTCTCCCACCATTATTGTGTGCTGTACAATGTGTGCTTTGAGCTTTACTAAAGTTTCTTTAATGAATGTGGCTTCCAGAATTGAGAGTTCATCTTGGTAGATTTTACCTTTGATGAGTATGAAGTGTGCCTCCTTGTCTTTTTTGGTAACTTTGGGTTGGAAATCAATTTATTCGATATTAGAACTCCAGCTTTTTTTGGACCGTTTGCTTGGAAAATTGTTTTCCAGTCTTTTACTATGAGGTAGTATCTGTCTTTGTTCTTGAGGTGGGTTTTCTGTATGCAGCAAAATGTTGGGTCCTGTTTATGTAGCCAGTCTGTTAGTCTATGTCTATTATTGGAGAACTGAGTCCATTGATATTAAGAGATCTTAAGGAAAAGTAATTGTTACTTCCTGTTATTTTTTGTTGTTGTCGTTGTTGTTAGAGTTGGGATTCTGTTCTTGTGGCTATATTCTTTTAGGTTTGTTGAAGGATTATTTTCTTGATTTTTCTCGGGTGTCATTCCCCTCCTTTTGTTTGAGTTTTCCCTGTATTATCCTTTGAAGGGCTGGATTCATGGAAAGATATTGTGTGAATTTGGTTTTGTCATGAAATACTTTGGTTTCTCCATCCATGGTAATTGAGAGTTTTGCTGGGTATAATAGCCTAGGTTAACATTTGTGTTCTCTTTGGGTCTATATAACATCTTCCAGGATCTTCTGGCTTTCATAGTCTCTGGTGAGAAGTCTGGTGTAATTCTTATAGGTCTGCCTTTACATGTTGCTTGACCTTTTTTCCTTACTGCTTTTAATATTCTATCCTTATTTAGTGCATTTGTTGTTCTGATTATCATGTGTCAGAATGGATTTCTTTTCTTGTCCAGTCTATTTGGAGTTCTGTAGGCTTCTTGTATGTTCATGGGCATCTCTCTTTTTAGGTTAGGGACGTTTTCTTCTATAAATTTGTTGAAGATAATTACTGACCCTTTAAGATGAAAGCCTTCATTCTCATCTATACCTATTATCCTTAGGTTTGGTCTTCTCATTGTGACCTGGATTTCCTGGATGTTTTAAATTAGGATCTGTTTGCATTTTGCATTTTCTCTGATTGTTGTTTCCATGCTTTCTGTGGAATCTTCTGCACCTGGGATTCTCTCTTCCATCTCTTGTATTCTGTTGCTGATGTTCGCATCTATGGTTCCTGATTTCTTTCCTAGGATTTCTATCTCCAGAGTTTTCTCCCTTTGTGATTTCTTCATTGTTTGACTTCCATTTTTAGATCCTGGATAGTTTTGCTCAATTCTTTCACCTGTTTTGTACTGTTTTCCTTTATCTCTTTAAGGGATTTTTTTTTTGTGTGTTTCTTCTTTAAGGGCTTCTAGCTGTTTACCTGTGTTTTCCTGTATTTCTTTAAGGGAGTTTTTTTATATTTTCTTCTTAAAATCCTCCATCATCATCATCATCATCATCATGAGAAGTGATTATTAGATCCATATCTTGCTTTTCTGATGTGATGGTGTATCCAGGACTTGCCATGGTGGGAGGGTTTTGTTCTGATGATGCCAAGTAACCTTGGTTTCTGTTGCTTGTGTTCTTATTCTTGCCTCCTGCCATCTCATTATCCCAAGTTCTTGCTGCCCTCAATATATCTGAGTGGAATCTGTCCTTCCTATAATCCCGGTTGATTCAGGTCTCCTCAGAGTCCAGCTTTCTCTGTGAACCTGAGATTCTGGGTGTGTCAGAGTTCTTGGCAGTCAAGCTTCCTCTGAGACTTTGAGATCCTGATGTGACCAAACTCCTATTATCCTGGGATCCCGGGATCCCAAAATCCTGGGTGTGTTACAGTGCCTGGAAGTGGTATCTCCTCTGGGAACTGTGGGGCTGTCTGGTGTGTTCTAAAACCAAGGTAGACCAGCACAGATCTGAAGGAACCCGAGCTGCTAGTCAGGTTGGGCCCCTGTGTCCTTGTTCCTGCTGTCACAGGCCTGTCACGATTGTTTTGGAACAGATGTTGTGTTCCACTCACCAGTGATCCTAAGATCACAGGGATAGTCCTCTGAGGACCATGGGACTATCTGCTGAGTTCGTGCCCAAGGTGACCCGGAGCTGGCACCAACTAGAAGGGACTTGAGCCCCTGGTCAGTTGGGTTTTCTGCTTCCCTGCTGCTGGCATGGACCTGGCATGATTGGTTTGGAACCAATGTTGTGTTCCTAAGATCATGGGAAGAGTCCTTTGGGGATGGTGGGACTGTCCGCTGAGTTCCCGCCCAAGCCCAAGGTGACCTGGTGCTGGTGCTGATCAGAAGGCGTTCATCTGGTTCTTGGCCTGTGAAACCTTTCTTGACTGTAGCTCTGTAGAGCCCAGGAACAGAGAACAGCGAGACTCACAGGGGAGTCAGAGCTTATCTTCCGCCAAGACACCCTTGAAGGGTGGAGACCCTGGGAAGATTCAGAACGAGAAGTTATTTGCAACCATCACCAGGCTCTGAAGACACAGGAATCACTCTTTGGAGTTTATACTCATAACTCCCACACTGTGTACACTGTAAGGTATTAGCAGAGAACAAGCAGGAAAACTATGGCATGGAAAAAAGAGTGAAGCCTTCTCTGTTGACCCAGGGTAACTACTAGTAGGCCTTACTACCAAAATTCCTACTATTAACTTCAAGGTATGCCAGTGCAGGACAATTAAAAAAAAAAAAAACCTGCACTGAGTTAATTTTGCTTCATAAAGGGTGGTGTTACAGGGATAGAGAAACTGGTCAAAAGTTAAAAGTGCTCACTTTGGCAGAAGACCTGAGTTCTGTTCCTAGTACCTACAGCTTACAGTCACCTGTAGTTACTCTAGATCCAGATCAGACATTCCTAGCCTCCTCCAGTACTGGCACTCATATGCACACACACACACACCTTAAATGTAAAAATTTAAAAACTTAAAACTGATATTTATTATGTAGATTATGTGTCCCTTTGAGACAGACTTTCCCTTTGTAGCTCAAGCTCGCCTCTGATCCATGATTCTCTGGCCTCAAACACCTGAGTTCTGGGATTACAGATATTGAATGCCATGTATGACAATTCTCTATGAGCCTCCACAGTCTGCCACAAAATTTTTCTTTTTATACTTTCATCTTTCTTCTACTGCTTTTTACTTTGTTGTAAGTAGTCATCTAAATGGCAGTTACATTAATCTTTAATGTTTCTGTTTATAAAATTTCATAAACCAACTCTCCAAAGACTTAATACCCAACCTCTCTCTAGAAAGAGAACTCAGAGTATTTGATATTCAGACTATTTCTGGAAATTCTTTAATTAGATACGTATTTAAAATGTCCAGAATCTTCTCCAAGCCTGATATCTCTGTACTTCCTTCTGTGATTGATAAAAATGAATATTCAAGATATCTTCCAGACCCAAGACTTTGAAGCCAAATTCGAAGCTGAAAAAAAAAAAAAAAGGCTCCAAACATTTGGCAGCACATTTGAAGAAATCTTGTCTTACTGTACTTGTCTCAGCATCTGGCTGGTTCCCAAATCATGCAGATTCCATTCCATTCCACCCTCAAAAGTCCAGACAGATTAACAACACCCTCACTACATCATCCCCTACTCTCAAATTTATTTTCACCCTAGTATACTTTAATTGAAGAGGAACTTTGAAAATTAAACAGTCTCATACATGAAATTTATAGTCCTAAAATAAATATAGTGAGGGTAGTAATATTACAAGAACCCTGAACTGTGACAGCTCTGGAGGTTAAGGAAAACATTATATATTATGACATTAATAAAGGACAGTAGATTAATTCTGTTCATTAACAATGTCAGTCATATAAAGAACAGAAACCTGTTTAATACATAATTAGAGATATTTGCCCAAGCATATTTTGGGTTCTGTTTACCAGTTCTAAAAAGCACTAGAGAATATCCCAAATTTCATGTATATGTTAAATAGGAAGAGAGGAAGGGAAAGACAGAGGTGGAAAGGCGAGAAGGAGGGAGAGAAGGAGAGAGAGAGGAAAGATTCTTTTATTTTTAGTTATCTATTCCAGTCACAGCAATGTTCAGTGGCAGAAATAACTTTGATTTAAGAGGACAAAACACTCATCAACAGGCAATTTCATTTGAGATCATAATGTGGTTCTATATTTAATAAAAACATTACTTACTAAGAATATAATATATATTCTTAATATTGTTGCAAAGCCATTGTCTTAGTGTGCAGTGTTCAACAAAAGGAGGAGAGGGCAATGAGCCACAGAAGAAGACCTACACCCTCCTTTAATGTGGCTCATTGAAAAGCATACCTGGGGCTGGTGAGATGCCTGGAGGTGAAAGCCCATGCTGTGAAACTTGAGGGCCTACATGGTGAAAGTGTAGCACAGACGCCTGCAAATTACCCCCTCACTTCTGCACAAGGATCATGGCATGTCCACTTCCCACACACGTGCATGCAAACATGGACAGAAAAGTAAGTAAACAAATGTGTTAACTGTATAAAAATAAAGGAAGCAAGTCTTTGAGTTGTAACTAATGCAAGACATGGTGATCGTCATTTCTGAGCAATGTTTTTTGTTCCCCCCCTTTAGCTCCCCTTCTCATGCATGTCATCTCTGGTCACCTGAAAAACCTGTGTTCCCTTCACTGCCTTAATAATTCCCCGGGAAAAGTGTGATCCCATTACATATATTCAGAAGTTCCTGCCTGACTTCATCCAGAAGGTGGCTCCTGCTAGTACTACTTTCTTCTATCTTTCTGTAGAGAAATATAGAGAAGTCTTCTCCTTCCAGGTCAGTTCTTCTACTTTTACATTCCTTTAATTTTGTTTTTGTTCTTTTAAGAAAGTAGTAGACATCTGTGGACTGTCTTGTAAGACTGAAGTGCAAAAATAATAATAATGAATGACAGATTTTGCAAGCTACTCTAAGGACTCCACTTCTAATTTTTTCAGCTCTGGAAAATTTAACATTTTAGGGCTGGAGCAATGTGGCAGTAGTTAAGAGCACTTGGTATTCTTGTAGAAGACTGTGTTCCCATTCACAGTACCCACATGGTAGCTAACAGGTAGCTCAAATTTCAGTTCCTGGAGATCCATCACCCTCTTCTGGCCTTTACCAGTACTGCATGAGTGTGGTGCACAAAACACCCATATACATATTTTGTTTTTAATTTAACATTTCCCAGAAATGATAGACTCACTTGACTTTTTCTGTTCCTTTGACCCATTATGCTTAATTAATTTTCCTATACATTTAGCCTATTTTCACATTATTTTTGCAGTTCTGTAGTTATACATAATGGCTTTTACTTACTTACTTACATACTTACTTACTTACTTATTAAATGATATAATCTTACTCTTTACAAATTTGTATTCAGTGTGTTTCTATTTACTATTATCTATTGATTGACACATTTGTATCCTCTATAATTATTCCTTATACATAATAAATGTGGATCAGTTTTTAGAGTGCTTGACTAATATGCCTGGCTAGATCTCTAACATTTCAAAAGTTGGGTAAAGTGGCAAAAGTCTGTGTTGCCTCAGTCTCTTCTGGATCCCCTATCCCTACATTTCTTGTAGACAGGATAAATTTTTGGTCGAAGATTCTGTGGGTGAATTGGTGTCCCTATTGCTTTACTAGTGTTCCTGCCTAGTACAGGAGGTTGCCTCTTCAGGTTTAATATCCCCAATGCTGTCAACCACATGATACTCTGTTATGCCTGCAGACAAGAGTCTAACATGGCTGTTCTCTGAGAGGCTCCACCCAGCATCTAACTCAGACAGACGCAGACACCCAAAGCCAAAAAGTGGATGGAACTTGGAGGTTTTCATGGAAGAATAGGAGGAAGGATTGCAGCCTCTAAGGGACTTTTACTACCCACTTCCCTCCCTCTCTCTGCCTGATACGAGTATTTTTGTTCCCCCTTCTAAATGTGATCCAAGCATTCTTTTTTGGACCCTCTTTCTTATTTAACTTCTTTGAGTCTGTTGGGTCTATAATAAATATTCAGTACTTTTTGGCTAATACCCACTTACTAGTGCGTACATACCATAAATGTTCTTTTGGGTCTGCGTTACCACACTCAGGGTGCTATTTTCTAATTCTACCCATTTTCCTGCAAAATTCATGATGTCCTTGTTTTAAATAGCTGAATAATATTCCATTGTGTTAATGAGCCACATTTTCTGTATCCATTTTTTTGTTCAGTGATATCTGGGATGTTTCTAGTTTCAAGCTATTATGAGTAAAGTTGCTATGAACATAATGGAGAACATGTCCATGTGGAATGGTGAACATCTTTTGGGTATATACCCAGGAGCAGTATAGCTGGGTCTACAGGTAGAACTAATTCCAATTTATGAGAAACTGCCAGGTTGATTTCCGGAGTGGTTGTACAAATTTGCAATCCTACCAGCAATGAAGGAATATTACTCTTTCCCCCACTTTCTCTTCCATTAGAATTAGTTTATCCAATTTTATGTTGATACACTGTCCACTTGGACTTGAGCTTTGTACAAGGTAATAAACATGGATCTATTTGCTTTCTTCTAAATCAGACATGCAGTTAGAGCAGCACCATTTGTTGAAGATACTTTATTTTATTCCAATGTATGGTTTTGTCAAAAATCAATTGTCCATATGTGCATATGTGTGTGAATTTATTTCTGGATGTTCAATTCAATTCCATTAATCAACCAGTCTGCTCCTATGCAAGTACCATGGAGTTTTCATCACTATTGCTCTCAGATATAGCTTGAGGTCAAGAATGGTGATTCTCCCTGAAGTTCTTTTATTGTTCAGGATTATTTTGACTATCCTGAGATTTGGTTTTTCCATATGAAATTTGAATTGTTCTTTCAAGGTCTATTAAAAATGGGATTGCATTGAATCTGTAGATTGCTTTTGGTAAGATGGCCATTTTTTACTACATTAATCCTACTGATCTATGAGCATGAAAGATCTTTCCATCTTCAAATATCTTCTTCACTTTCTTTCTCCAGGGGCTTCAGGTTCTTGCAATACAGATCTTTCACTTACTTGGTTAGAGTTACACCCATATATTTTACATTATTTGTGACTATTATTTGTGCTGCTTCCCTATTTTTTTTCTCTGCCCATGTATTATCTGTATAAAGAGGGCCACTGATTCTCAGTTAATTTTATACCTAGCCACTTTGCTGATGTTTATAAGCTGTAGGGGTTCTCTGGTGAAGTTTTGGGGATCGATTATATATACTATTATATTGTCCTCTAATAGTGATATCTTGAGTTCTTCCTTTCCAACTTGTATTCGCTTGATTACCTTCTGTAGTCTTATTACTCTAGCTCGAACTTCAAGTACTATATTGAACAGATAGGGAGAGAATGGGCAGCCTTGTCTTGTCCTTGGTTTTCTTGGGATTGATTCAAATTTCTCACCATTTAATTTGATGTTGGCCATTGGATTGCTGTATATTGCTTTTGTTACCTTTAGATACATGCCTTGAATCTCTGATGTCTTCAAAACTTTTAATATGAAGAGATGCTGGATTTTTTCCCAAGGCATTTTCAGCATCTAATGAGATATCATGTGTTTTTTTCTCTTTTAGTTACTTTATATAGTGGAAATTAGCTTGATGCATATTGAACTATCCCTGTATTCCTGGAATGAAGCCTATTTGATCGTGGTGACTGATATCTCTGATGTGCCCCTGCATTTGGGTTTGTGTGAATTTTATTGAGTATTTTTACATAAGTGTTCATAAGCTAAAATCACAGAAGATCTCTTTCTTTGTTGAGTCTTTTTGTGGTTTAAGTATTGGGGTGATTGTGGTCTCATATAATGAAGTATGTAGTGTTCTTTCTGTTTATATTTTGTGGAATGGTTTGAGAAGTATTGGATTAGCTCTTATTTAAAGCCTGGAACAAATCTGTACTAAAACCTTCTAGCACCGGGCTTTTTTGTTGTTGCTGTTGTTCTTGTTGTTGTTGTTGTTGTTTGGGTGAACTTTAATGAGTGCCTCTATTTCCTGAGGGGCTATAGGACTGTTTAAATAGTTTACCTAATCTTGATTTAACTTTGGTAAGTAGTATATGTCTAGAAAATTACTCATTTTGTTTAGGTTTTCTAGTTTTGTGGACAACAGGCTTTTGATGTATGACCTAATAATTTTTTGAATTTTCCTCAATTTTTGTTGTTATGTCTACTTTTCCTTTCTGATTTTGTTAATTTTTATTCTGTTTCTGTGCCTTTACATTAGTTAGGCTAAGCATTTGTCTTTCTTGTTTATTTTCTCAAAGAACCAGCCCTTAGTTTTATTGATTCTTTGTATTGTTCTCTTTGTTTCTAATTGGTTGGTTTCAGCCCTGCTTTCCATTATTTCCTGCTGACTACTCCTCTTGGGTGTGTTTCCTTATTTTGTTCTAGAGCTTTCAGGTGTGCTGTTAAGTTACTAATATGAGATCTCTCCAATTTCGTTATGAATGCTTAGAGCTATGGATATTCCTCAGCACTACTTTCATTGTGTTCCATAAGTTTGGGTATGCTGTGTGCCCTCATTTTCATTGACTTCTAGAAAGTCTTTCATTTCTTTATTTCTTCCCTGAACAAGTGATAATTGTGTAGATTGTTCTTCAGTTTCCTTGAGTATGTGACCTTTCTGTTGTTTCTGTTGTTATTGAAATCCAGCCTTAATTTGTGGTGATCTGACACAGTGCATGGGGTTATTTCAATCTCCTTGTATCTGTGAGGCTTTTTTGTGTCTGAATATATGATCAACTTTGGAGACAGTTTCATGAGATCCTGAAAAGAATGTATATTCTTTTGTTCTTGGGTGAATGGTTCTGTAGATATCTGTTAAATCCATTTGGTTCATAATATCTATTAGCTTCATCATTTTTGTGTTTAGTTTGTTTTGATTGCCTGTCCATTGGTTAGGGTGGGTTGAAGTCCCCCATTATTATTGTGTGGGATTCAATGTGTGATTTGCACTTTATTAATGTTTCTTTTATGAATGTGTGTGTCCTTGCATTTGGGGTATGGATGTTCAGAACTGAGACTTCATTTTGCCAGATTTTTCCTTTGATGAATATAAACGAACTGTCCCTCTCCAGTCGTTTGATAACTTGGTTGAAAGTCTATTTTATTAGATGTTAGAATAACTTGTTTCTTGTTTGCTTGGAAAACCTTTTGCTAATCTTTTACATTGTTGCTGAGGTGTGTGTCTTGTATGCAGCAGAATGATATAGAACCTGTTCATTTGTCGAGTCTTTTAGCCTGTATCTTTTTATTAGTGAATCTAGTCCATTGATGTTGAGATCTATTAATGACTAATAATTGTTAGCTCATGTCATTTTGATGTTGGAGGTCTCTCTCTCTCTCTCTCTGTGCACGTTCACACACACACGCGCACGTGAGAGAGAGAGTATGTGTGTGTGTGTGTGTGTGTGTGTGTGTGATTCTATTCTTGAGTTTTGCTGTGAGATGATTAACTTCTTGTGTTTTCTTGGGTGTAGTTACTCTTCTATTGGAATATGTTATTAGGGCTGGACTAATAGAATGCTATTGTTTAAATCTTGTTTTGTCATTGATTTTCTTGGTTTCTCCATCTATAGTGTCATCTGTGGTCTCTTAGGGACTGTAAAACATCTGTCCAGGATCTTCTAGCTTTTGGAGCTTTAGTTGAGAAGTCAGGTATACTTCTGATAGGTCTGCCTCTGACTGTTACTAGGACTTTTTCTCTTACATTTTTAAATATTATTTCTTTGCTCTGTACATTTAGTGTTTTGATCATTATTTGGTAGGAGGATTTTCTTTCCTGGTCCAATCAACTTAGTGTTCCCTAAGTTTCTTGTACATTTATAGACATCTCTTTCTTGAGATGAGAAATGTTTTATTCTGTGATTGTATTGAAGATGTTTTCTGGACCTCAGCACTGGGAATCTTTACCCTCTTCCACTCTTATTATTCTTAGCTTTTGTCTTTTCATAGAACCCCAGCCTCCCTGGGTGTTTGAGTTAGGAAATTTTTTCTCCTGCTTCTATTTTCTTTTTCTTTTTTTTAATTAGGTATTTTCTTCATTTACATTTCAAGTGCTATCCCAAAAGTCCCCCAGACCCTCCCCACTCCACTACCCACCCACTCCCACTTCTTGGCCCTGGCATTCTCCCGTACTGAGGTATATAAACTTTGCAAGACCAATGGGCCTCTCTTTCCACTGATGGCCGACTAGGCCATCTTCTGATACATATGCAGCTAGAGACACAAGCTCCAGGGGTACTGGTTAGTTAATATTGTTGTTCTACTTATAGGGTTGCTGACCTCTTTAGCTCATTGGGTACTTTCTCTAGCTCCTCCGATGGGGGCCCTGTGTTCCATCCAATAGCTGTCCGTGAGCACCCACTTCTGTGTTTGCCAGGCCCCGGCATAGCCTCACAAGAGACAGCTATATCAGGGCCCTTTCAGCAAAATCTTGCTGGCATATGCAATGGTGTCAGTGTTTGGAGGCTGATTATGGGATGGATCCCCAGGTAAGGCAGTCTCTGGATGGTCCATCCTTTCTTCTCAGTTCCAAACTGTCTCTATAACTCCTTCCATGGGTGTTTTGTTCCCAATTCTAAGAAAGGGCAGAGTGTCCACACTTTGGTCTTCATTCTTCGTGAGTTACATGTGTTTTGCAAATTGTATCTTGTATCTTGGGTATTCAAAGTTTCAGGGCTAATATCCACTTATCAGTTAGTACATATCATGTGAGTCCTTTTGTGATTGGGTTACCTCACTCAGGATGATGCCTTCCAGGTCCATCCATTTGCCTAGGAATTTCATAAATTCATTGTTTTTAAATAGCTGAATAGTACTCCATTGTGTAAATGTACCACATTTTCTGTATCCATTCCTCTGTTGAGGGACATCTGGGTTCTTTCCAGCTTCTGGCTATTAAAATAAGGCTGCTATGAACATAGTAGAGCACATGTCCTTCTTACCAGTTGGAACATCTTCTGGGTATATGCCCAGGAGAAGTACTGCAGGATCCTCCGGTAGTACTATGTCCATTTTTCTGAGGAACCGCCAGACTGATTTCCAGAGTGGTTGTACAAGCTTGCAATCCCACCAACAATGGAGGAGTGTTCCTCTTTCTCCACATCCTCACCAGCATCTGCTGTCACCTGAATTTTTGATCTTAGCCATTCTGACTGGTGTGAGGTGCAATCACAGGGTTGCTTTGATTGCATTTCCCTGATGATTAAGGATGCTGAACATTTTTTCAGGTGCTTCTCAGCCATTCGGTATTCCTCAGTTGAGAATTCTTTGCTTAGAAATCTACCCCATTTTTGGCATTTTCTTTGACTGATGTATCACTTTCTTCCATGATATCATCTATGCCTACGATTCTCTTTTCCATCTCTTACATTTTGTTGGTGATGCTTATGTCTATAGGTCCTGTTCTCTTTCCTATGTTTTCTATCTCCAGGGTTGCCTCCATTTGTGTTCAGAAGTGGATGCTCACTGTCATCTATAAGATGGAACACAGGTCCCCCAATGGAGAAGCTAGAGAAAGCACCCAAGGAGCTAAAGGGGTCTGCAACCCTATAGGTGGAACAACAATATGAACTAGCCAGTAACCCCAGAGCTCGTGTCTCTAGCTGCATATGTAGTCGAAGATGGCCTAGTCGGCCATCACTGAGAAGAGAGGCCCCTTGGTATTGCAAACTTAATATGCCCTAGTACAGGGGAATGCCAGGGCCAAGAAGTGGGAGTGGGTGGATAGGGGAGCAGGGCAGGGGGGGCAGAATAGGGAAATTTTGGGATAGTATTTGAAATGTATATAAAGAAAATATCTAATAAAAAATAAAATAAAAAGTAAAAAAAAATTAGAACCATTTTTTCATTTCCTTTGCCTGCTTAACTGTATAATCCTATATTCCTTTAAGGAATTTTGTTGTTGCTGCTGATGTTTCTTCTATAAGGGCTTCTATAATTTTAATTGCATTTTCCTGTATTTCTTTAAAGGGATTATTTATAGTCTCTTTAAAGGCCTCTATAATCTATATGAGGTAGGTTTTAAGATCACAATCTTGCTCTTCAGGTGTGATAGGATATCCGGGCCTTGTTGTAGTAAAAAGTGGGGTCCTGGTGGTGCCACATTGCATCAGCTTCTGTTTTTGTACTTGCCTTTGCCATCTGGTGTTGGCTGGCCAGGGTGTTCAGGGTTTGAACAGGATACAGGTGGAGCTGTGAGGTGGGGTGGGGTGGGGTGTGCCTATCTTCATCTGCAGGTGGAGGTACAGGCCTGAAAGAGGATCTTTCCTTCTTTTACTTAACAGCTTCAACTAAAATTGTTTTGAAAGTCGAGGACTTGCTAGGACACTGATATCTGAATCATATTTATTTTCTTTCAAGGACCAATCTAGGTGGTGCTGAGTCTGCTTATGTCTGTTGTCCTGCAGTTTATTCTCCTTAGAGGTTGCTTTTTCAGCATTTGAAGTTTTGGCATACAGATATAGTTTGTAATTTTTGCTTTTTTCAATTTTAGCTTGAGTTCATGCACTTCTTGTAGATATTGCCTAAAATGATACAATTGTATGCAACTCCTGTCCATCTTTGGACTAGTCCATAGGTAAATGAATGAAGTACTAAGGAGCTTCACTCAGCACTGTATTCACTTGACTGAAAAAAGATGGGGCACAGGAAGTAACTAATGCTCAGCAAACCACTGCTCTCCAGAATTAGAGTGATATATAGTTCTCTATAGCCCTGTGTCTACTGCATCAGAACATTCATAGTCCTGAGTCATGAGGCTAGAGATGGATGGGAAAATCCAGGCTAGGAAAAGCTCTGGGCTCTATGGTGTTTTGTCTTGGCCCTTCATGTAGTCTTGAAGTTTACATGACACTATTCTGTGTACTTGAAAAGGATCATATGTTTTTTAGTTTAGAATTCCTATGTTTTCGAGCAGCTTAGTCCACATTCCTATTACTTTCCATAAGTCTAAAGCCAGTTTTGGGTCTACTATTTGTTAAAATAATGGCTCCTAGTGAGTGAAAAATGCTTCAAGTTGCAAACAACACAAAAGGGATGGCTAACAATAAAAGCAGTGGTTCAGCTGTTATTGTCTCTCAGTGGGTATGCCCAAGGCCCCAGGTTGATTCTGTTTACTCAGCCAGGAATAGAAAGTTAGTTGACCAAGACTTCATCCATCACATCTCTTTCTCAAGGCAGAAAAATAGTATTCAAGAATATATTTCTCCACTAATCAACACTGTCCTTTGTTTCATCACATTGATGGGGAAAGGCAAAGAAAAGACACACTAATTGTTAGAATCTCTGTTTTAACAAAAGAAAAGGGTGGGCGGATGATTGTTTATAAAGCTGTTGTACTAACTAGTCAACAGTATTGTCCATAGCAAGAGTTCTCAAAAAATAATATAATTAAGTAACCTACGGCAACTGAACTGCGTATGAAAGATTGTTGTCTTGAGGTCCCACCCAGCTATGAATAAATGCATATCTTCTTTAAGTTGGTTTTTTGTTTGTTTGTTTTTTGTTTTTTGAGACAGAGTTTCTCTGTGTAGCCCTGGCTGTCCTGGAACTCACTCTGTAAACCAGGCTGGCTTCAAACTCAGGAATCTGCCTGCCTCTGCCTCCCAAGTGCTGGGATTAAAGGTGTGTACCACCATTGCCCAGCATTTCAGGTATCTTAATAAACAGAAATTTATATGGTCAAAAATTAACACTAGAACAAAATGAACTAAATATTCATAAAAATCTAAGTAGCATGGTATTGTTAACTTTGTTTTTCTGATTTTTCTCAATTTTTATGCTGCAAACGTGATAGTATGGTAGGAGTCGGTGGGTGGATGGGGGAGCACCCTCATAGAAGCAAGGGGAGGGGGATGGGATAGGGATTGTCCAGATGGGAAACTGGTAAAGGGGATAACTTTTGAAATGTAAATAAATAAAATATCTAATAAAAAGAATAAATAAAAAAACACATCTTTGAATACAATTTTATAGATAATTTGTAGGATTTCAAGTCTCTGGGGACATAGAATTACAAAGGAAAATATTCTAGGTGAAAAAGTATTTTTAGCAAGTATATATTCATGTATGTATATATTCTGTGTATATATATTATACTATATATACACAAGAACCATAAATTATACATTTAATAACTATTGTATATAGTAATACAAATATTTGCCTCAAATTTCTCAACATAACTGGAAATTATGATATAATCATTTCTCTAATTTAAAAATCTTGCTTTTTATTAAAACTCAAGTCAATTCTCATTTTCCAGATTTTTATTTATTTATTTCTTATTTATTCTTTCATTAATTTATTCACTTATGTGTATTCACTTTACATCCCTATCACAGCCCCCCTCCTTTCTTCCCCAGTCTCAATCTTACAAATCCCTTATCCATTGCCCTTTCTCTTATCCTCAGAGAAGGGGAGCCCCCTTTTGTACCACCCCACTCTGAAATATCTAGTCACAGCAGGACTAGGCACATCCTTTCCCACTGAGGCTCAACCAGGCAATCCAGGTATAGGCAATGACAAGGAACAGAGACTGAGTCAGCTGCCGTTCCATTGGTTAGAGGACTGACACGAAATCTAAGCTGCACATTTGCTACAGAAAAGTAGGGGGTCTAGTTCTAGCTCTTGCATGCACTCTATATGGTGTCCCAGGCTCTGTGGTCCAATGGTCCCAGGTTAGTTGATTCTGGGTTTTCTTGTGGTATCCTTGACCACCTTGGTCAATTCCATCCCTGACACTTCAACTAGACTCCCTGGGCTATGCCTAATATTTGGCTCTGGATCTCTGTATCTGCCTCCGTCGGCTGCTGGATGGATGAAGCCTCTCAGGAAACAGCTATGCTAAATTCCTGTCTGCAAGCACAGCAGAGTATCATTAGTAGTGTCAGGGGCTGACGAGTGGTTCCCAATTTGGGGCAGGCAGCGTTTGGTTGTTCTCTCAGTCTCTGCTCTATCTTTATCTCTGAACATCTTGTAGACAAGGCAAATTTTTGGTTGAAAGTTTTGGGGCTGTATTGATGTTCTCCTCCCTCATCAGGAAGTCTTGTCTGGCTACAGGAGGTGGGCCAATTAATTCTCTATATCGCCCTCTGGTAGGAATTTTAGCTTGGTTCATCCCCATAGACTCTTTATACCCTTCCTACTCACAGGCTTCCAGCTCATCACCAGAGATGACACCTATCAATTTTCATTCTCACCCCAAACCATCTCCTGCCCCCTCACCGCAAATGTAATCACCATTTCCATTTCCTCCTCACTCTTTCTCCTACTCAGTTCCCTCTCTCTGGTCACATCAGGTGACTATTCAGTTTGCCCTTCTGAGTGAGATCAGGGTGTCCTCCTGTAGATTTCCTTATTACCCAGTTTCTTTGGGTCTGTGGATTGTAGTATGATTTTTCTGCACTTTACGTCTAATGTTCACTTATAATGTACATACCATATCTGTCTCTCTGGATCTGGATTACATCACTCAGGATGATATTCTCAAGTTACATCCACTTGCCTGTAAAATTCATGATGTTTTTGTTTTTAATAGCTGAATACTATTTCATTGTGTAGGTGTATCATATTTTCTTTATGCATTCTTTAGTTGAGATACATCTGAGTTATGTCCAGTTTCTGGCTATTACTAATAAAGCTGCTATGAACATAGTTGACCAAGTGTCTTTGTAGTATGGTGGGGCATCTTTTGGGTATATATGTTCAGGAGTGGTGTGGCTGGTCTTTATGTATTCCAAGTTTTCAGAGAAGACACAAAATTGCTTTCCGAAGTGGTTTTACAAGTTTGTACTTCCACTAACAATGGAGGAGTGTTCCCCTTTCTCTACATTCTGGTCAGCATGTGCTGTTGCTTGAAGGTTTTATCTTAGCCATTCTGATTGCTCTAAGGTAGATCTCAGGGTCTTTTGATTTGCATTTTCCTGATGACTAAGGACTTTGAACATTTCTTTAAGCCCTTCTTGGCCATTTTCACGATTCCTCTGTTGAGAATTTTCTGTTAACTCTAGACACCATTTTCAATTGGGTTATTTAGATTGGTGATATCTTATTTCTTGAGTTCATTATGAGTTTTGTAACATTAGCCCTCTGTCAGCTATAGGGTTGGTGAAGATCATTCCCTAATGTGTTTACTGCTGTCTTGTCCAACTAATAGTGTCCTTTGACTTAGAGAATCCTTTCAGTTTCATGAGATCTCATTTGTCAATTGTTGATATTAGAGCCTGAGCCATTGGCATTCTGTTCAGAAGTTGTCTCCTGTACAAATATGTTCAAGGTTATTCCCCATTTTCTGTTCTATTAGATTTAGTATATCTAGTTTTATGGTGAGGTCTTTGATCCACTTGGATTTGAGTTTTGGGCAGGGTGATAAATATGGATATATTTTCATTCTTCTATGTACAGATATTCAGTTAGACCAGCACCATTCTTTGAAGATGCTTTCTTGTGTTCCATTGTAATGGTTTTGACTTCTTTGTCAAAAATCCAGCAGTTATAGGTATGTGGGTTTATTTCATGATCTTTGGTTCTATTGATTCTACTGATCAACTTATCTGTTCCTATATAGATGCCATGCAGTTTTTATTACTATTGCTGTGTATTACATCTGAGATCAGGGATAGGGATTCCTTACCTTTTGACAAGATGGCCATTTTTACTATGTTAATCCTACTTACCCATGACCATGAGAACTCTTTCCATCTTCTGATAAATTCCTCAATTTCTTTCTTCAGAGACTTGAAGTTCTACTTATACAGTTCTTTCATTTTCTTGGTTAGAGATACACCAAGGTATTTTATATCATGTGTGACTATTATGAAGGATATTGTTTCCCTAGTTTCTTTTTCAGCTTGTTTATTGTTTGTATAAAGGAACACTACTGATTTCTTTGAGTTAGTTTTGTATTCTGCCACGAATTATTGGGGTTGCTTATGTAGACTTTAGTATCATCGAAAAATAGTGATACTTTGACTATTTCCTTTGTAATCTTGTTCCCTTGATCTCCATTAGTTGTTTTATTGCTCTAGCTAGAATTCAAATACTATATTGAATAGATAAGAAGAGAGTGGACCCCTTTGTCTTGTCCTTGATTTTAGTGGAAATGCTTTAATTTTCTCTCCATTCAATTTGATATTGGCTATCAACTTGCTGTATGTTGCTTTATTTATGTTTAGGTATGTGTCCTGTATCCATGATCAATCCAAAACTTTTAATGTGAAGGGGTGTTGGATTTTTGTCAAAGGCTTTTTCAATGTCTAATGAAATGGTGAGGTGATTTTTTTCTTTCAGTTTGTTTATGTGGTGGATTATGCTGATGGATTTTCATATATTGAACCATCCCTGTATCCTAGTATAAAGTCTACTTGATCATGTTAGATGATATTTTTGATGTGTTCTTGGATTCTGTTTAGGAGTGTTGTGGTTTTTTTTTGGGGGGGGGTTGTTTGTTTGGTTTGTTTGCATTTTGTTGTTTTTATCTTTTTTCTTCTTTTCCCTTCCTTCCTTCCTTCCTTCCTTCCTTCCTTCCTTCCTTCCTTCCTTCCTTCCTTCCTTCCTTTCTTCCTCTCTCCCTCCCCCCTCCCTCCCTCCCTCCCTCTCTCACTTTCTTTCATTCTTTCTTTTTCTTTTGAGGCTGTAAGACATCTGTTCAGGACCCTCTAGTTTTTAGGGTCTCTGTTAAGAAATCAGGTATAATTCTGATAGATCTGCCTTTGTATGTTACCTGGTCTCCTTCCCTTGCAGCTTTTAAAATTATTTCTTTGTTCTGTAGATTTAATGTTTTGATAATTATGTGGCTTGAAGATTTTCTTTTCTGCTCCAATTTAATCAATGTTCTGTAAGATTCTTCTATGTTCATAGGCATCTCATTCTTTAGGTTGGGAAAGATTTCTTTTATGATTTTGTTGAAAATGTTGTCTGGTCCTTGGTCCTGGGAGCCTTCTCCTTCTTCTATTCCTTTTACTCTTAGGTTAGGTCTTTTCAGGGTATCCAAGATTTTCTGTATGTTTAGCACCAGGCATTTTAGATTTAACATTTTCTTTGACTGATATATCATTTTTTTCTATCGTATTGTCTAAGCCTGAGTTTCTTTCTTCTTCCTCTTGTAGCCTGCAGGTGATGTTTGTGTCTGTCTGTTATTCCTGTTCTCCTTTTTAGGTTTTTTACCCCATGATTCCCACAGTTTGTGTTTTCTTTACTAATTCTATTTCCATTTTTAGGTCCTGAGGTGTTTTATTCATTTAGGGAGCTTGTTTAATTGCATTTCCCTGTATTTATTTAAGGCATTTATGTGTGTCCCCTTTATAGGCCTCTACCTATTTGATTTTATCTTCCAGAATTTCTTTAAGGGAATTATTCATTTCTTCTTAAAAGGCCTCTAGCATCATTATAAGATTGGATTTAAGGTCATTTTCTTGCACTGTGGTTGTGTTAGTATATCCAGGGCTTGCTGTAGTAGGATAGCTGTACTCTGAAGATGTAATATTGCCCTTTCTCCTTTTTTGTTGGTCCTGTTCTTATATTGGACTTTAGACATCTGGTTTTCCCTGAATCAACCTTATATAGCAGGCTTTGAAAGGGGACCTATTCTTGATGTTTCTTATGCGGTCTGCCTCTAGTGGGCATCTTTGGGCTAGACAATTGAACTCAGCAGGCAGTACCAGTTTCACAGCAGTTGGGTGTTTCCTTGGGGGGTTGGGGGGAACTGAGTGTAGGCAATTGGGGAGAAAGAAGGCAGATGGGTGTCATTACAATGAACTTGAGGGACAGTATTTCTACTCTGGGCAGCTGACCATGCACCAGAGGCCTCAGGAGGTTGGGGGAGGCAGGGAAATCTAACCTATATGTTTCTGGATAACCAAATCTGATGAAGGTGTTTGGAAAGGTGACAGGATGATGGAGCAGGGAGTGGACAGCAAGCTGCTCAGTGGGCAGGGGATGGGTATAGGGAGGACTATTTTTATTTCTTAATAATGTGTTTATTTTACGTTTATAAACATTCTGGTTTCGTGTTATATACATGAAAGTGCTCCACATGTGTGCAAGTCCTTGTAGAGACCAAAATGCGGTGATGGAGCCCTTGGAACAGATAGTTACATACAGTTGTGAGCATCCATGTGCTAGGAAGCAAACGGCAGCTTTCTGTATGAGCAGCTTGTGTTTTTAGCCATCTCTCTAGCCCTTGGATTTTATATTTTGAGTTAATAACTTTATGACACCATAGTGAATTTTATTCATTGATGTATACATTAGCTTTTTTATTCTGTTAATACTACATCTTTCTTTTTCTCCATACCATTGAACTTGTATGAGTCTTATACTGGTGATTGATTCCTGAGTTTCTATTTTTCTTCCAAAATAGATGAAAATAACACATTTTCATGCAGGTACTTTTTGATATTGATACTTTCTGATACTCTTTAATGTAAGATCAGAATTGATAGGTAAACAGAGAAAATATAAGTAATTATAATGCAGAGGAAATCATAAGATTAATTATTGGAAGAGGTACTAGACCCTAAGGCTGGATGGGGAAGAACAAATAAGTGCTTCCCAAAGGGATAAACTGTCTTAGGATACTAAAAATGTGTTACAATCAATAATACTTTCATTATTCTATATTAATAGCTTCTAATTAGTACAATTTTAAATAGCAAAACAGAGAGAGATCAAGTATATATACTAATTCTACCTTTTGACATAATAGTTCTTAACCCTAGTTGTTAACTCTGACAGTTTCTACAGCTTGTATTACTTCCAAATTTGAAAGCATTTTGATCTTACATAGATCTCTAACTTTAGGGTGATTGATAGGTCTGTCCTTCACAGTGGGGTTGCTGTGCTCTTTAGTTTTACTTTGAAAGTTGGTGCTAAAATTTGGTTTCAATTTCTATTTCCGTTTTTCATATCATATGTAATTAGAAAGATGAGAGAGAACTGGAGGCTATATTTTCTGCATCAACAGAGAAATGTGTTCTTTTTGACAGCCAACTCACAAAGAACTGTGTGAATTTTAAAAAATCACCTTGATTTAGCTTTGCACATTGACTAATGTCCTCAGGACACCTATGTCTATAAGAAATGAACCTAAGAAACTGAAAATACAGGTTTCTGAAGTGTTACAGGAAAACTATTATTTAGACAGAGCAAATACTTAAGAAATAAAGCACACCAGGCCAATGCTCTGTTATTCAAATTTAAGAGATTGTAACAAAGGTATTACAATGAGCTTAGATTTGCACCTGCATAATTTTGCTGGCTCCCAAAGTCAGAAACTGGTGTTTAATCTTTAATCTTGGGATGATGGTTTCACTAAGACACATGGAGAAAGAACCACAGAAAGGGGTTATCAGAAGTCATAAATTGTGTCAAGACAAATCTTTGAACATGTTCAACACCTTTATCCAAACATTTAAATGACTTGAGAATGCTTCTATAGATGAAGGTGATTTTGATGAGTCACCTTCCAACCACCTTCATCAGATCTTGTTATCCAGAAGCATCTGGAAAGAAACTAGCTGGTGAAATTTCTTCTCTTAGAAAGCAGTGTTCACATTAACACAGTTGTAACATTTAAAATTCCAACTTTTAAAAAACTACCTAGAAGTCTTTAAAAGTAAATTTTTGTGAAATATGCTCATTAGCTCTTCAATCATTTTTTATTTTGTTTTATAAATGGGATTTTCAATTTTTAGGGGAAAACATTAATCAAGATACCCAATAATATTTTTAAAATAGACAAGCCAGGAAGCTAGAATAGATGAATAGTATGAAATATTCGCCTTATTGGTAAGCTAGATTGGCGGTAATACATCTGAATTTTACAGAAACAAAGCATTTAAACCACTGATCCTGGTATATCTGGACACATATTACAGACAGTTTGCTCTGGGAATGCCTTTCATAGTAAAACCCTTGATGAAGCCACCAGTAACATCATTCACTACAGCACAGATGTGTAGAGTCATTAGAATACTGCTTAATTTCTTTTTTAATTTTTTATTAGATATTTTCTTTATTTACATTTCAAGTGCTATCCCAAAAGTCCACTATACCCTCCCCCCGCCCTGCTCCCCTACCCATGCACTCCCACTTCTTGGCCCTGGCATTCCCCTGTACTGGGTCATATAAAGTTTGTGTGACCAAGGGGCCTCTCTTCGTAATGATGGCCGACTAGGCCATCTTCTGCTACATATGCAGCTAGAGACATGAGGTATGGGGTACTGGTTAGTTCATATTGTTGTTCCACCTATAGGGTTGCAGACCCCTTCTTAGGCAAATGGATGTATCTGGAGGATATCATCCTGAGTGAGGTAACCCAATCACAAAAGGACTCACTTGATATGCACTCACTGATAAGTGGATATTAGCCCAGAAACTTAGAATACCCAAGATACATTTTGCAAAGCACAAGAAAATTAAGAAGAAGGAAGACCAACGTGTGGATACTTCATTCCTCATTAGAATAGGGAACAAAATACTCATGGAAGGAGTTACAGAGACAAAGTTTGGAGCTGAGACGAAAGGATGGACCATCCAGGGACTTTAATTTCTAAGTGAGGTACAATAAGTAGTCTAGCATTCCTATGTGAATAGGCTTACCAAACTAATCTGAACAAAACTTTAAAATATTTACCTTAATAATTTCTTTCTTAAAATAAAGTTAATTCTAGATTAACCTCATAGAATCCAATCTATGTCAGAACACTTTCTTTCACAACATTCAAGAAGTCTGGCTTTCTGGACAACTTTAAGGTTGTCTTAAATCTCCTAGAAAATAAGACCAATACCGAAAGGAGTACTAGACATGACCTTCTATGCTGGAACAGTCAACTCTATGCATTTGGTTAATATTGGATCTAATACATTTCATATCACCATACTCAAGTGTCCTAGCTTCTGGAAACTTTTTTCTTCAGCAAAACAAAATGATGTAATAGCAAAACTCATGTGAAATGATGGAACAAAATGTCTTTAATTCATAGAAACTTTAAAAAGTCATAGTAGATGATACTAAGTATAACTAAGTAATTTAATGACTTTATCTTGTATTACCCTACACATAAGAAAGTAAATAGTCCAGACAATGTACTACAGACCCTCTAAAGAGTAAATACTAGCCTGCAGGGTTCATAATTTTCTTCATGTATTGCATGACTCTTGAAGAAGCTAGGAACAGTAACATGAAAACTCCACAATATCGAACTCAACAATTGATCCACTGAAATAATGCCTGTTCCAGGGTAGCCTGGGAGATATTCTAGCTCTCGTTGTCTTCTATTTGGAACACTGGGGTCTCTTATGTATGAATTACCAGAGCATACCTCAGGCTTCATGATTTAGAGGTTCTGAAACTAACACAGATATCAGGTTAAAGATTCCAATATGATCTCAGTTTCCTTATTGGGCTGAGAATCCTCTTCCTCCTGGCTATCTTGATCTTATGCTAAGAATTCTGAATTTCCTCATATATTCCAAATATGCAGATAGAACAACCAGTATATCACTATTGCCCTTAAAAGAAACTCTTTGGTGTGAGAATATAAATTGTAATTTTTCTCATTTTTTTGTCCTTATGCCTAAGAATATGTTGCCACATTGTTAGCTGAAGATGCCAATTCTGTAAAATAAAATGAAGTTATTCTAGACATATTTCTAAAACAAGAACTTGAAAGTTCATGATACTGGTTTTTATGACCTCAGTTCACTTTAGAATAGATCTTATGGGTGAAGGTAAGACTCCAGGCATTACAGATGACTTTATGTCTGAATTCTCTTTTCTCTGGTTTATCATCCCAATTTTTTAAATTAAATATTCTCTTTATTTACATTTCAAATGTTATCCCCTTTTCTGGTTTCCCCTTCGAAACCCTCATCCCCTTCTCCCTCCCCCACTCAGCAATCTACCCACTGGAAAAGGAATAAATAACTGTAAACATTAAAAAGAACAAACAACAAAACTGTGATTTGGTTTTTTAAAAATTTTAATCGAATATTTTAATACATAGCAAATATTGACAATAAGAAAAGAAGACAGCAAAATAATATTCAGGAGCCCAGAGAAATAGGTCAATGGTTAAAAGTAGTTGCTGCTTTTAGAGAGGACCTGAGTTCAGTTCCCAGGACCCATATAAGGCAGCTCACAAACAGCTTTAATTGTAGTTTCTGATGATCTGATGCCCTTTTCTGACCTCCAAAGACACCTGTACGCACATGATACACATACATATACTCAAGTACATATGTATACACATAAAAAAATAAATATTTCTAAGAGTACCATATACCAGTATCAAAATACTTATGAGAGGTCACATGGATGCTGATAACATGATAGTAAACTTTGTAAACAACTTTGTGCTGGTAATTTTGACAATGTGAATCAATTAGGAAAATTCATAAGGAGAACCAGACCTCAGATCACTGAAGAGAACTTAGTCTATTCTCACATGATTTTCTTCTGTTATTGTAGCTTATAAGAACCACAAGAACTGCACAGAAACACATAAGTGAGAAGGGAGTCTTAAACTTAGTTAATGCTTGCTATTGATATAAAATGTGCTCTTTATTAATTTCATAGAATTTTCCTCTTTATATTTTAGATGGTATTAAAGTGATTTCTGTACTATAAATCTTCAATATCAAATGTCATAACCAAAAAAAATTAGAATCATAAATCTGTAGTGGGTTGGCCTGGTGCTGCTTACAATCTAATTCTAATACTGGATCCTCAAAAATGGTTGCCTCCAACAAGCAGACCATAACACACTCAAGTGATGCCTTTCCCCAATTTGACTGGCTAATAAAAGTTTAGAGCCTCTGATTAGGCAATGGAGGGGAGAGGTGGGACTGGAGGCTCAAGAGGGAATTGCAGGGAGAAACAGAGGAAAGCAGAAGAAGGTGGAGGAGGAGGAAGCCGCAGTGGACCAGAATTGTGTGGCCAGGAGAAACAACTAACAAGGGGTCTTATAGCTGGGAAATAAATTAATATAGCCCTAGATCTGCCCAATATAGGCGTATGGCTTATAAAGAACATATCTGGATTGAGTGTCTTTTATATGGGCTTATTAGGATTGTAAAATTCAGCAAATTAAATCTTTCTTGGTTACTAATATATTTATTAGATATTTAAAATATTTAATTATATTCATTTATTCCCTCATTTTGTGTATGCATATCTGCATCTGTGCTCACATACTGTCGAGTCCATATGGAAACCAGAGAATCAGTGTATGTGGTGATGTGGCGAACAGCAATTGCTTCTGACCTCCCACTCTGTGGGTCCTGTGGATTAGATTCAGCTGGTTAGGTTTGGAGGCAAGACCTTCAGACTGGTGAGCTAACCTCATCTTACTAGCAGTCAAAATGGCTTTTTAAAAGTTACATACATCAAGTAAAATGCCAATTTCAATCCATTGCCATTAGGATCATCTTTTTATTGTTTTTATTGTATTTTTCATAATTAATTTTTATTCACTTTATATCCCATTTACAGCCCCCTCTCTCCTCTCCTCCCAGTCCTGCCTTTGCAAATCCATCCCATTTACTCCTCCTCTTCTCCTCAGAGAAAGGGAAGTTCCCCCTCCCGTTTTGGGTACCACTCCATCATGGGACATCTCAGTTCAATAGGACTAAGCATATCCTCTCCCACTAAAGCCCAAACAGGCAGTCTAGGTAGGGGAAGAGGATCCAATGGCAGGCAACAGAGTCAGAGACAGCCTCCACTCCAATTGTTAGGGAGCCCACATGAAGACCAAGGTGCAGTCTGCTACAAATGTGTGGGGAGCCTAGGCACAGCCCATGTGTGGTCGTTGGTTGGTGGTTCATTTTCTGTGTGTACCCATGGACCCAGGTTAGTTGGATTTATAGGTCTTCTTTTGTGATGTCTTTAACTCCTCTGGCTCGCTCAATTCTATCCCCAGTCTTTCTCAAGACTCCCAAACTTCTCCTGAGATTTGGCTGTGTGTCTCTGCATCTGTTTCCATCTGCTGCTGAATGAAACCTCTCAAGAGGCAGTTATTCTAGATTCCTGTCTGTAAGCATAGCAGAGTATCCTTAATGGTGTCAGAAGTTGGCTCTCTCCCATAGATGGAGGAGAGACTGAGGGAATCGTCAAGCAACGGCTGACCCAACTTGAAGATCATAAATCTTAATGAAATAGTTTCTCCTCCTTTTCTCCCTGTCCTCTCCACCCATGCTCCCTTTTCTTCTTCTTTTACTCCTCTTCTTTATCTTCCTCTTCATCATATGGAATCTCACTTTGCTGCCCAGGCTGCACCTGCGGAATTCAAAGGCTTTCTGCCACAGCATCCTGTGTAACTGAGATATCCACATTTCAGGCCCTTAGCCTTGGTGAGGCATTCCTTGACAGTGATACATTTTTGCATATGCAGCACAACCCTATTTTAGCCTCATAGTTTTTAAATGCACTTCCTAGTTTCAATCTGTAAACATTTTTACAGAATTTTATATATCTTTATCTAGAAATGAAATCAGTCCATTGCTCCATTAGTGTCAAGAAATTCAGAATTATTTAACTTCATCAAATAAACTGAGAATTTTCCATTTTTTATGTATGCTCTTACCATGGTGAAATAATATAGTGACTGTTGAAATAAATATAGATGAGAATTTATTGTGTGGTATGGGTGACATTTATCATTGGAAAAATAAATGTTGTTGAATAAATAATGTTGCAATAAATGGGCAGTCATGAGAGAAAAGTCACTTCACAGCTAATGTTTTTCCAGTAAAGGAAAGATTTAAATGTATAATAAAGAAGACTATAAACATCTTAGTAATAGGTATAGAAGGAAAATGGCATTTTTTTCTATCTCTTTATCTGAGGATAAAAAATGGACATCAGGGAACAACAATGCAAAGAGTAATCTTAAAATTAAAATTGGAAGCTGGGCATGGTGGTGGGAGGCAGAAGCAGGTGGGTTTCTGAGTTCGAGGCCAGCCTGGTCTACAAAGTGAGTTCCAGGACAGCCAGGGCTATACAGAGAAACCCTGTCTCAAAAATAAATAAATAAATAAATAAATAAATAAATAAATAAATAAATAAAATTGGAAAATTTGATTCTGTAAAAAGATGCTTGTACAAGAAAAATCCACCCTGAGGCTGTATTTATGGGTTAGAGACAATTCCTCAGTAGGCATGCTCAGTTTTAGATGTGTGTATCATAGCAGGAATACAAGGAATAAAATACCCCAACCTCTTTTTTTTTCTTGCTGTTGCCAATAGGCATACTTCTAAGATAGGTCTCTATAATATCTTTATTCAGAATGTTATAGTCCATAGAGCCTTCTCCTTTAAAATGTAGGCCAAACCTAGTAATTTAGAACCTTACAAAATATGTGATTGGGTTGCAAAGACCACAGATAACTCTCTGCTACCCTTTCAGATGATGCTTGTTGATGATGCAAGCTGCCATGTTGCAAAGATTTAGGAAAATGAGCTGAAAGAGAACTACAGATGACCATCAAAGATAGGTGAAGGGCTTCCACTCAGTACTAAATCCTGCTGTGCCTATATGGACTTTGAAATGAACCATTCCCTAGTAAAGCCATCACCACACCTGGTCAGCCACCATTTGGTCTCATCACCACATCTGTTCAGCCATCCTTTTGTCTTTGGATGAAAATCAGCAATAAGCAAGGATAGCTTCCTCAATGTTAATATTTGTCACTCCAGAGACCAGACTTCATAATGCCATAAGCTTATCATTGTAGAGCCCAAGAGTTAGAGACTTAAGGCTCCAAGTTCTCAAAGCTCGAGGAATATAGCTCTAAGTATTCAGGGCAAAGCAAGTTTGGGGTATTCAAGTTTCAGTACTGAACATAATAGCTGGTATTCCAATCCCTAAGCTCTAGGACTAAAGAGGACTCTATAACTTTTTTAACTTTGTCCTTCCTAAAGCTAGCCACTTGGTCTTAGGCTCTAATAATTTATATAGGGTGTCTTAGGGTTTTATTGCTGTAAAGAGACACCATGACCAAGGCAACTCTTAAAGGATAACATAAATTGGGGTTGGCTTACAGTTTCAGAGGTTTTATCCATTATTATCATGTTGGGAAGCATGGCAGCATCCAGGGAGGCATGGTGCTAGAAAAGAAGCAGAAGGAGACCATGTGGCACGTTGGGCATCACTTGAGCATAGAAGACTTCAAAACCTGCTCCTATAGTGACACACTTCCACTAATAATACCTAACATACTCCAAAAAGGCCTTACCTCTTAATCGTGTCAATCTCCATGAGTCAAGTATTCAAACACATGAGACTAAGGGGGGCATTCTTATTCAAACCACCACATGAAGTCATATATCACTAGATAAGGATCCAGGTATTTGGGGTCTGATTGTTAAGAAAGTGGGAGAGGTCCTCACTGAGGCCTTCAGTTTGTTGACCTTTTTAAGTTCTGTGGGCTGTATCTTGGGTATTTTGTACTTTTTATTGTCTAATATCCACTTATTAGTGAGTTAATACTATGCATGTCCTTTTGGATACAGGTTACCTCACTATGGATGATATTTTTTAGTTCCATCCATTTGCCTGCAAAGGTCAGGATGTCGTCATTCATAATAGCTGAGTAGTATTCCATTGTGTAAATGAACCACATTTTCTGTATCCATTCTTCTGTCGTGGGACATCTAGATTGTTTCCAGCTTCTAGCTTTCACAAATAAAGGCACTATGAACTTAGTGGAACATGTGCCCCTGTGGCATGGTGGAGCATCTTTTGGGTATTTGTCCAAGAGTGGTATAACTGGGTCTTCAGGTAGATCTATTTCCAATTTTCTGAGGAAGCTTCAGATTTATTTTCAGAGTGGTTGTACCAGTTTGCAATCCTACCAGCAATGGAGGAGTACTCCTCTTTCTTCACATCCTCTCCAACATGTGTTGTCAACTGAGGTTTTGATCTTAGCCATTCTGACTGGTGTAAGGTGGAATCTCAGGGTCATTTTGATTTGCATTTCTCAGATCACTAAGGGCTTTGAGCATTTCTTTAGGTGCTTCTCAGCCATTGGGGATCCTTCTGTTTTGAATTTGGGAGGGTGAAGAAAGCAATCACAAGTGGGGAGGGAGGAAGGGACCCGAGAGGGAAAATGGACAGGGGCAGGGTAACAGGGGAACCTGATCTGGTATTGGGTAAGGGAAAAGGACAAAAGTCCTGAGGGCCAGCAGAAATAATTGAAACAGGCAACCTCAGGAAATAGGAGATTGTGGGGACCCTTGAGAATGCATCACAGACTTGGGAGGTGAGAGACTCTCAGGACTCAAAGGGAGGGACCTCAGATGAAATGCCCAACAGTAGGAAGAGGAAACTTACAGAGCTCACCTTCAGTAGAAAGGGTATCAAGTGAGAGAGGGGGTTGCCATCCCACAGTTAAAACTCTCACCTATAATTGTTCCTGGCTAAAAGAACTACAGGGATGGAAATGGAGAGGAGCCTGAGCCTGAGGAAAAGAAGGTTCAGCAACAGGCTCAGCTCAAGGGGAGGTCTCAAGGCCTGATACTATTGCTGAGGCTATGTAGCACTCACTAAAAGGGATCTAGCAAGACTGTCCTCTTGAAGACCCAGCAAGCAGCCTGAAATTTGTATCCAACAAATGGACAAAAGCTGCTGACCCTTGTGGTTGAAGGAGGGAAAAACTGGAAAAAGCTGAGGAGGAGGGCGACTCTGGAGGAGGACCAGTAGTCTCAATTAACTTAGACCCACAAGATCTCTCAAACATGGGACCACCAACCTGGCTGCATACACCAGCTGATATGAGGCCTCCAACACATATATAGCAGAGGGCTGCTGGCTCTGGGTTCAGTCAGAGAAGGTATACCTAACCCTCAAGAAACTGGAGACCCCAGGGAGTTATAGGTCTGTTTGGGTGGGTGGCAGAGATATCTTCATGTAGACAGGGGTATAGGGAGGGAGTATGAGATGTGGAACAGTTGCAGGGTGGACCAGGCAGGGGGAATAAAATCTGGAGTGTAAATAAATAAATAAATAAATGAATGAATAAAAGATTAAATAAAAGAAATAGTCAGCCATCAAATGAAGACGCTATTGCATATGCCAGCAAGATTTTGCTGAAAGGACCTTGAAATAACTGTTTTTTTCTGAGGCTATGCCAGAGCCTGGCAAATATAGAAGTGGATGCTCACAGTCATCTATAGGATGGAACACAGGGCCCCCAATGGAGGAGCTAGAGAAAGTACCCAAGGAGCCGAAGGGGTCTGCAACCCTACAGGTGGACCAACAATATGAACTAATCAGTAACCCCAGAGCTCATGTCTCTAGTTGCATATGTATCAGAAGATGGCCTAGTCGGCCATCATTGGGAAGAGAGGTCCCTTGGTCTTGCAAACTTTATATGCCCCAGTACAGGGGAATGCCAGGGCCAAGAAGTGGGAGTGAGTGGGTAGGGGAGCAGGGCAGGGGGGAGGGTATAGTGTTGTATGCCGGCTTGCAGCCTACTTGAACCGGGTACACCTGGGAGGCAGGCTGGGGCTGAAAGAGACTTAGATGGCGAGAGGTTAATGGAGACCAAGATTCTATTCAAGGCCCGCCAGTTTACTAAGAGAGTGTGCTTATAAGGGGGAAGGCCCATCCCCTGCCAGTCCATTCTTGGTGTCTGGAGCCAGCCTGTAGGTGACATGCAGGATAGGATATTCCTCTGGAATATCTCAGGGGCCTCTCAGCAGGTAGCAGTGTCTTGGAGAGAGCAGTGGCAGATGATAGAACAAAAGAGCCATCTAAGTTGGAAGGCTCCACACTAGGTAATCTCCTTCTAGTGGCAGCAAGGTCAAAGCCTGCTTCAGGCTGGGGGGAGCCTACAATTCCTCCCTGATTATTTAATAAAAATAGCCAGACCGAGGCACAAAATTTATTTATGCTCCATTGTCCTGCCTCGGAGTTATGGTGGCTGGTGGCCATGCCAGTCTTAGGATCTCAGGTTTTCCCAAGCCATTCTTATCCGTCAAGGAGCATACACACAGCTCGTTTGTGTTTATTTTGCACAAACATGGCTCTGTGGTGTATTATTAATAAACCATGGCCTCTTGCCATATACCTCTGTCTTCGATTGATATAGCTCTGAAATTTGGTTACCGTCATTGACTAACTGGCCCTCATAGGACACCTTATTCCCAAATCAGACCAAAGCCACAATATATATTGAATATGTTTCTTAATATTGATAAATTTCTGCCACCCTCGCTTGCTGGAGGTGAGGCTTTATGCTTACTGAGATCAGACTGTGAGGTATTGACTGACATGCTTGAAAAACAAAGCTGAGACAGTGAAAAGCAACAGGATAAAAGCTTCTTTGTGGAAGGCCAGGTACTTTATTCAGTTGCAAATTAGCACAGGTCAAGCTCAGGCTCTGGCCTCCTGGTGTGGGGGAGCTGGCTTTGAGAATTAGCAGAAAGCCCAGAGATTCTCTGGAAGTGGAGGCTGCGCTCCAAATTAACTTTGCTAGGTAATTAAGATTTTTAGCTATCTTTAAGGAATCTCTAATATTGGAATTATTACTAGACCAGTCCAAGATTGAGTTAGAATAACTGGTCACATTGAAGGAAAGAGAAAAATCATTATAACTCTTTCTTATGACTAATCTTTCTAAGTCAGATTCTACGGTCTTTAACATTCTATGTCCCATAAATTAAATTAGATTAAAAAGCTTGAAGCAAGGCACCTTAGCTTGTCCAATCTGGAACAGAGGCAAGCAAAGGTGGATCAAAACATATACCCAATTCAGCTTTTTTGTCACCACCGTCAGGGCACTCAGTGAACTCACAGATCAGCTTGTCACAAGAATCCTTCTGACAGTTGTCATGCTTCTGCAGCATTCTGTGGAGAGAACCTAAGCTTTCCCCTTTCCCCAATAGGGTAGCTGTTCAGGATCAAGCCATATGCCAATAAGTAGATCCTTTTCATCTCACCTAGACTTGATTTTGTCTAGTTTTAAGATACTATAAGGTGTTTATTAAGTTCTTTGACATCCAAATTTCAAAATTCTTAAAATAAAAATATGATTTAAATAATGTACATGGGGATATAATTCCTCCCCTTCTTTGTTTTTTAAGAAGCTATAGTTTAATACCTTGTCTTGGAGAATTATTAAATTGTTTGCAAAACATCTCAAATACTTCACTGTTATAGTCAGTTTTAATACAACATGGGCAGTGACTAATTACACTTTTAGTTGTTTCTCTTGAAGAGCGGTTGTAACTAGAAATCTTGAAAAGTTATTAATAGTCACATGTACATAATTTATTTATTAATCAGAAATAAGAGCATCCATTTGTGGCAATTGATTACGTATAGGTCCTCAAGAATTAACTCCATTATGTGGAAACAGATAGAATCTAAGGACACCAAGAAAAACTCTTTCACAATTTGATATGCACCTTCTCTAAAAATACCAAAATACTATCTTAAGCCATTACTGATTTGATTAAATAAAGAACAAGATTATTCTTATGTAAGGCCTGTAATCTGCCTGAGATATAAATCTAGCATAATATTGGCTTAAGGGGTCTTGTCCAGGCAACCCAGGACAAATTCTTAACTGTCCAAAAACAGTCTTCTTAAAAGAACAGCATTTTTTCTTATGTGTTATGTATGCATAAACCATTGCAAATTTGAAAATTTATAGTATCTGAGGGATGAACAATTTTAAGTAAGTGTAAGCTCTGAGATATAATATTGACTATTAATATACAAATTAAAGCTTGATTATTCAACATTTTAAAACACCATCTACAGCACAAAATTTAATTATCTGTGCTGAAGCAAGAGGAAACTCAAAAGAATAAGCATGTGATCCAATTCAATATACTTTTCTCCCATAAGAGGGATGTTTTTAAACACAATAATTGGGATGCATGCATGCATGAATTTATAGAAGATACAAAAGCATGCATAAAAACAACTTTTAATTTATCTTTGGGAAAATGATTGTCAATTTTATTTAAAATGATGCTATGCAATAGATCAAATATTAACATTCTGTAACAACTAAATTAATTGCTGTTTTGAACAAGGAACAGACACTTAGGTTCTTAAGACACATTTTTTGTTATAGGCTTTCTAAAATATACGAATTTATCTTCTAATTCCTTATTAGCATCACAGCCGCCTTAATAGGGTGTTAAAACTTTGCTTTGAGGTGAAGAAGGATGATTTTACAACAATGTTTTCTCTTGCCAAGGAATCGCTGTGGGCACATAACTAAAATAAGCAGGTAATATTTAATTACCAATAATTATAATTGATAACACTTATAAAAGCTTTCTTATTTTTTGCAAAGCCTTTTGTTCTTTGTCAGTTTATTTGTGTCTCACTTAATAGCACCTAACAAAGGCTTAAGTTCTCCTTAAGTGGTGAGTTTAAGGTGAGGTCTTAGCCAATTAATATCTCCTGGAAGCTTTTGAAAATACAATTTTGAAGCAAATCAATTTTTCATTCAATTTTTCATTCTTAGATTTTCTGTACCTCAATTTTATAGTATAACTAAAACCCTAAGTATTAAAAAGATATTGCCTCTGTAACTTTTCTGGAGCCACAGCTACTCCCCAGACTTTAAAGCTCCTTGTGTGAGAGCGAGGAATTAAAGTAAACTTCCCTTGAGAGGCATTAGCTAATTAAATACTTTCCACTTAGGAAACAATATACACTGAAAGATTCAAACTCTTAGCTTCTTGTATAGAAGCAGAAACAATAAAATTCTTCTTACATAATGTAGAGCTATATTAGCCATACCTAGAGGCAAAATTTTCCAGTGATTACCAGTTCACTGGAAGTGAACACTTTACCATGAAAAAGGAAAAAAACAAAAAAAACAAAAACAAAAACAAAAACCACAAACCTTTAAACCTATAATAACTTTACATGAAGTTGGCAAGCCAGATTTTAATGCCTTTATAAGTTCTACAGTCTGATTAACCTTTTATAAACTTTGAATTAGAACAACATCTGGATAGATGTGCAACAGTGTTCTTTTGGCTAAAAGGAATTTTTCCTGAAGGCAAGGAGAGACAAGTTTCAAGAGCTTTCTTAGGCACCGTTTGCAAGACAAAAGAAAGTCACACAAGGCCGGAAGAGGTTGCTCTGATCTTTGTTCCTCTTTCCATGAGGACAGATTTTAGAAATTTTAAGTTTCTTTTGCAATATTAGACTATAACTACAACTTTGGGAAAGCAAAACCCAATTTCAAAACAATTTATCACCTTAGAATAAATGTTAGAGGCATTACTATCATGTTACAAAGTTTGGCTGCCAATTTATACCTATGAATGCATGACAGTGCAAATTTTAATGCTTCATTAAAGAGGCATTGCTTTAAATCTTATCTTTAAGTCTACCTTTTAGGATAAGAATCACATTAAATATTATCTCAACTAGAAGTATCCCTAAGAAGCCTAGTTTTTTGGTCTGCGTTATGCCACGTGTTTGAAAGATTCCAAACCTGAGTTACCAATTTAAAGGTAATTTTCTAGTAACCAGTGCTACACCTTTTTGATCATACCCAATAATTTATAAGCTAATAATCTACGATGAAGACACGCAGAGCATATTTCACCTCTAAGACCAGTAAAAAAACAAATGAAGCGGCTACATGAGTCTTATAAATTTAGACCAATCAAAGAATTTTAATTTTTCTAGCTATAATTATAAGATAAAAAAGCACTTTTGTCATTAGCTAAACGCAATAACCACGATTGCAGAGAACCCTCCAGGAAAAAAACATCTAGCAGCTTTTTTGCCCCGAAACTAAGAGGCTGCAGACTCCCTTTCGCAAAAAAAAAACCTGTTTTTCCAGCAGGAGCCCTCTGTGGCCACTCTCTTGCTGAACCAGCAGATAAAGTTTTAGCCATCTTTATTTTCCAACATGAAACACAAAACATTCAGTCATTCAGACAACTAGACACGAACACACATGAATTGAACATGTGAACAGACTGGTACACCAAACATTAGACGTTAGACAACACAAAGAGGGCAGGGAACCTCTGCTGTAGAGCCAGAGAGAGTAGAGCAGGGTGTCCCCTGATTTCTCTCTGTCTCTGGGAGAGTTTCAAAATCCAATTTCCTCTCTATATTTTACTCCATCATTTTAAGCCCTATTCCTCTAACCTGATGCAGTTCTCGACTGCAGATAACCGCCTGTTTCATTATTTTAAACCCTATTCCTCTCGCCTGAAACAGCTTTTAAAAGCTGCAGACAACTGCCTGACTCACAGTTTCTAGTCCCACACATATTTCGCTGTCAAATCCTAAGTGGAAAAAGCGCCGGGTTAGCACTGTTCCAAACTTAGCCCGTATCCTTCCACACCTCCAGCAATACTTTTTAAAAAATGAAGTTTAAAGCTAGCGCTAGCATAAATACCTGTTGCTCACTGTGCCCGATAAGGTCCTCTGATTCTTTCCTTCCCTTGGAGCTCCATGCAAGACAGCGATTCCCTCAGTGTTTTCCCACCAATTCCAAGGTCCCTGGCTCGGACACCAATCTTTTGTATGCTGGCTTGCGGCCTACTTGAACCAGGGACAACTGGGAGGCAGGCTGGGGCTAAAAGAGACTTAGAAGGGGAGAGGTTAATGGAGACCAAGACACGATTCTGTTCAAGGCCCACCAGTTTACTAAGAGAGTGTGCTTATAAGGGGGAAGGCCCATCCCCTGCCAGTCCATTCTTGGTGTCTGGAGACAGCCTGTAGGTGACATGCAGGATAGGATATTCCTCTGGAATATCTCAGGGGCCTCTCAGCAGGTAGCAGTGTCTTGGAGAGAGCAGTGGCAGGTGACAGAATAAAAGAGCCATCTAAGTTGGAAGGCTCCACACTAGGTAATCTCCTTCTAGTGGCAGCAAGGTCAAAGTCTGGATCAGCCTGCTTCAGGCTGGGGGAGCCTACAGTATAGGGAACTTTTTGGGATAGCATTTGAAATGCAAATGAATAAAATATCTAATAAGAATATAAAATAAATAAATTAAAAGAAGACATCACGTCAAAGGATTAAAGAGTATGATTAGTCGGGCAGTGGTGGCGCATGCCTTTAATCCCAGCACTTGGGAGGCAGAGGCAGACGGACTTCTGAGTTCGAGGCCAGCCTGGTCCACAGAGTGAGTTCCAGGACAGCCAGGGCTACACAGAGAAATCCTGTCTGGAAAAACCAAAAATAAAATAAAATTAAATTAAATAAAAATAAAAATAAAAAGAGTATGATTATAAATTATGACAAATCAAGCAAGATTTCAGGGCATATGAAAAATTAGTATTGTGTGTGTCCTCTTAGAATCAAATGTTCAAAACCCTCAGAGACTTATGTAACCCTATAACACAGCAGGGGTAAAGGGATGAAGTAAAAACTTTTCTCTCATGATGAGATAGGTTGAAATTTCATTATGCCAGTGTTATCTTTATTCTCTACCATCATTAAATTATAGCTCCAACATCTATAATGGTTAAATTGTTAGCAGTACAAGTGTCTTTTTTGCCCACAGATCACTAGGTAAACCAGGTATGTTAACATACAAGGTCCTCTACTTAAATGGAGGAGATATAATACCTGTTTTTTTCTTCACATGGGAGTGGTTGGTTTTATTAATGCTAGAGTGACCTATTTTGATATCTGTGAAGGCAGATATCACCTATCTTTTGCTATAGAGGTAGAACTCACTGAAACCTGCCAAAATGCTTATCCCAGACTTTCCCTCCCTGTATTGTAATTAATAGAACCAATTCTTATGAGCCATGCATATGTGTGTGCCTTCTTACTTCTGTGTTATTGCAGTTTGAGATAACACTAGATTCTAGGCTCGTTACACTATAGAATGCACCCTCATGTTCAGGTGTCATTTGTAAAGTAGTTTGTAAATAGTCATGCCTTAAGATTTATTGTGAACCTGGAATTGTAATGATTGTAGGTTTTAAATCTGGAATGGGATGATTGTTGCCTTGAAACCTTCCCCCAAATTGTATTATGTAGTAAATATGTTGACAATGACTTGCTTTTGTATCAGACTTCTTAAGTTTGATCAAGGGAGGGACTTGGGAGGGAAAGAGGATGGGTGAGGGGATGTGTGGAGGGGAACCTGATCTGGTATTGGGTGAGAGAAAAGGACTAAACCATGAAGGCCAGCAGAAAGAATGGAAACAGGCAACCTTAGGTGGTAGGAGGTTGAGGGGACCCTCCAGAATGAAAAGGTAAGAGATTCTCACGACTCAAAAGTAAGGACCTTAGAGGGAACTTATAGAGCCCACCTCCAGCAGGAAGATGGGGCATCAAGTGAGCAAGGGTTGTCATCCCACAGTCACATCTCTGACCCATAATTGTTCCTGTCTGAAAGAACTGCAGGAATGGAAATGGAGAGGAGCCTGAGGAAAAGAAGGACCAACAAAAAGCTCAAATTGGGACCCAGCTCAAGGGGAAGTCTCAAGACCTGACACTATTACTGAGGCTATGGAGCACTCACTAACAGGGTCCTGGAATGACCACACTCTGGAAGACCCAATAGGAAGCTGAAAGAGTCAGATGCAGATATTTACACCCAGCCAATGGACAGGAGCTACTGACTCTTGTGGTTGAATTAGGGAAAGGCTGAAACAAGCTGAAGAGAAGGGCAACCCTGTAGAAGGACCAGCAGTCTCAATTAACCTGGACCTGCAAGATCTCTCAAACACTGGACCACCAACCAGGCAGCATACACCAGCTGATATGAGGCCACCAACACATATACAGCATAGGACTGCCAGGTCTGGATTCAGTCAGAGAAGAGGCACCCAACCCTCAAGAGACTGGAGGCCCCAGGGAATTTAGAGGTCTGGTTGTGTGGGTGGACTTGGAGACATCTTCGTGGAGACAGGAGGATGGGGAGGAGGTTTGGGATGCAGAACAGTCAGAGGGTGGACAGGATGGGGCAGGGGGTATAAAATTACAATAATTACTGCAGATCATGAAGGCAAGGTTCTTGCTTTAAGTTTATACTCTGATAAAAGTTGGGGAGAGGGGTGTAAGATATACGCTTCTAATCTATGAGGATTCCCTGAGAACACAATATTCTGATATTCAGGGAAAGGACCATTAGTAGAATCAAACTTGTTTCCTGAACACATGCTGTCAACCTCTCAACTTGGGAGAAATAAAGGTATGGTGTTGAGTATCGCCCAAGCTTTTGTCCCTACCAGCAAGAACACGCTCAGGACAACTGGAATCTTCTGCGGCAAAGCTTTTATTGCTTACTTATCAGGAGGGAAGACCCCAAACCGGGAAAATGGCGCTGCTTATATAGCCTGCAGCATGACGTTTCAGCACCTGATGTGGCGTGACAGCTCCTGATTCGTTGCTCGCCCATCACCCCATTATCATGCCGCGATACGGGCAGTGACTAGGCATGAGTTCACTCTTGCACTTGCGCATAAGGCTTGTTTTAGGTGCAGTGGAAGCCAGCACCATCTTATAATGGCGATTGCTCACGGCACGCACGCGATTGCTCGCGGCATGGCTCTCCACAGTTGAGATTACCCAGTCCCTAGCATTGTTTTAGCAAATAAAGAAATAACTCAAAAAGCTTCAGAAATTTCCCTTCTCTCAATTTTGCAACTAGTGGTAGCCCAGAACAGATCCCTCCCCATATAAACTACAAAGACTCCAGGTAAGTCCAATAAAACTATCAAGAATCAGAGATAGAGCTGTCTCTTGTGAGACTATGCCGGGGCCTAGCAAACACAGAAGTGGATGCTAACAGTCAGCTATTGGATGGATCACAGGGCCCCCAATGGTGGAGCTAGAGAAAGTACCCAAGGAGCTAAAGGGATCTGCAATCCTATAGGTGGAACAACAATATGAACTAACCAGTAACAACCCCCCCGCCCCCCCTCCCCCGCCCAGAGCTCATGTCTCTAGCTGCATATGTATCAGAAGATGGTCTAGTCGGCCATCAGTGGAAAGAGAGTCCCATTGGTCGTGCAAACTCTATATGCCTCAGTACAGGGGAACGACAGGGCCAAGAAGTGGGAGTGGGTGGGTGGGGGAGTGGGTGGGGGAGCGTGTGGGGGACTTTTGGGATAGCATTGGAAATGTAAATGAAATAAATACCCAATAAAATTAAAAAAAAAAAAAAGAATCAGAGAAAGGAAGGCTTGGTGAAAACAATCAGAGAGGCAGTTCTCTGACCTGAGACTGTTTCCCCCATAGTGACACGAAGGGTAGCCAGGAACAGAGATATGCTAAAGAGGCACTTATGATTAATTTCATTTTTTGTTATTAGACTATTGAGAAATGGACCCACCCCGCCCCCCAAAAAATTGGAATTTCCTCCAGAAGTTTTCATGCTGGGGGTAGAAACCCTGGTGCCAGCCAGAGACAGAATGCACTTCAGAGAGACATTACTATTCTGACAACTTACCAAACTCTGTTCTATGAGCAACCTAGCCCATAATGAGCTAGTACAGTAATGGGTGAGACTTCATTTTGACCAAGATTCCTTAGTTTTTCTTGTTTTATATATAAAATTAAACCTTATGTCAGGGCCCTGAAAGTGGACTTTTGTGGGAAGAAAGTCATTGAATCTTGCCCATCATTCTTTTATCTGATAGCGATACATTGAACAAATCCCATTCTCTGCTGTTCACTGTAACTTACCTGTTTTGATGATGGGTAGTCAGGCCTAGCTTGTTAGGGCTGCTAAGAGCCCATTAACTGCTGTGGCCATGAATTCCAGACAGGACTAACAGATGGTGCATTCAAGACTCTGCTCAGCTTTCATAGGCTGGAGAGTAACCACAGCAAACCAACAGAGACTTAATTCTTTCTGTGTGAGTTGAGTATCTTTGCCCCCCAAAAAGTAACAGGTAATGGGGCTGGAGGAGGCAAAGGAGCAGCCTCCACAAATGACACACAGTCAAAGACAGGCACCCAGCTGGGAAATACACTGGGCAGCCCAGCCAGTGTTTACACACTCCTCCCATTCCTCTAGAGTCACCAGCAGGGAATGGTGAGCCCCTGCTATGGCACATAAACCAGACAGACACAACAAACACTTCTAAAGTGCTAAGATTAAGCCTTTTTGAGGCCACAGTCTAAGAGATCAGGCCAGAGACCTCATTCTAACCCAAGCAAAATAAAATACTCAAAATGGGTCCCATAGCCTCCAAACAGAGTAGACAAATTTCCAAAGAATAATATCAATCGTCCAATTCCAAGAGCCACACACTGAAGGAGAAGATAACAATTAACTGATGCTAAAACTCAGGCAAAACAGATAATGGCATTGCCCACAATGATAGTAAAATGGCCACTATAGAAAGGCTTCAACAATTACAAGTTATATTAAGCAAATGAAGAAAAAATACAACAGAAAGTTACAATACATGAATATTAGGGGGCTACTAATAATAGCATTTTTGAAAATGAAACAGCTGAATGGGTTCAAAAATAGAATATGGTGGATGCCATGCAGAAGGGACTGCAGTGGACAGTGAGCTTCCTGGAGATGGTCCGCCATTCTGCACAGCTGTGAGATGAATGTACCTCAGAGAGGCATAGCTCCAGGGCTTTGTCTATGGATTGCTTCTTGCTATTGATGTGCCTTTTCATGTCTGCTATTGCCATCTTCCTCATATCTGTCATGGTGGGACTAGGCATGAGGAGACCCTGGCTGCCTGTAGTCTGCTGTGATTGCTTCTTGGGAGACAGCAATTTTGAGCAATTCTCCTACATACAGATCGTATGAAGATTAACTTTCATAAATAGATAAGGTAATGATTCAATAGCATTCCTGATTAATTTAAATAGTTTCAGGAAGATACCATAATTTATAGAAAGTTTAGGGAGATAGTGTAAGTTATTTTGCAAGAAAGATACAGTAAAGTTAGAATCAAGAACAGAATGAGCCCCTCCCTTGTAGAATAACAAGGTCTCCATAGGTTAAAAAAGGAGTGCAGTGAGCTTTCATGAATTCCAAGCATAAACTTGTACTTAAAAGAGAAAATAGGAAAAGATAATAATCAAAGAAATTACTTAATTTAGGTTGGGTTTGAGTTCCTGAACTTTGTGATCTAGGGATGTGACCATAGGTTTCAGGGTGCACCCTAAAAAGATGGAGTTTGAAAAAAGAGCAAATAATTCTATCATGAATATAAGAATAGGGAATAAATGATTATCTGGTTTAGCTGAACAAGACTTCAAAAATAAGACTTAAACTAGATGATTATGGTAGCAGAAGATAGATATCGACTGTGGTATGAATGTGTGTTTCTTCCAGCTGTGACCCCACATTCCAGGAGCCAGCTGTGGTATATGTGTTGGGGACCAGCTATGTTTCCAAGATGCTGCGTACCAGGCTGGAAGAATAAAGAGGAGTCCAGAATGGATGGTTTCTGCAGGATCTGGGTACAACTGGAAATGGGTGCAGGGGTAGGGGGTTGCTTCTCTAAGGAAGGCTTTTCTGAAGATTTTAGTGTTATAGTTCTTTTAGACAATACTCAATGAAACAACTATCTTAGATGGTCTTCAGTGAAACAGCTTGTGCACACACATTTCATTTTGGATGATCAAGGGCTGTATGTGAATCTTGCAGAGTGGAAAGAAGTTTTCAGGGCGAATGGAAGAAGCATTAACTGGAGCATAGCATACTGTGAATGTCTCATATTTGAGGAGAGGCATTTCAGGAATCCCACGTACTAGCTGGGAGAGTTTCTATGGAGAAGTCCATTTAACAAGAGCTACAGGATCTTTCTCAAGTAGAGGGAGTGGGGCTAAGAAGGGGAAGCCCTGCTGGAAAAGGGGAGTCTTCTATTTTGTGCCAAGCTCAGAGGAGTTATCAGGACATGTTAGACTTTGACCTTAAATAACATGGTTTCCCAGAGATAATGGTCCTCTGTTTCTTGGTAAATACAAATTGTAAGCTAAGTGTAGGAAAAAAATCTTGCTACTATAGACTGGCTTTTTAAAGCTTTGTTAATAAATGACAAAGAATTATTGCTTTGGGGTTATGATGAACTTGTGAAGAGAAAGAAACATAGATGAGAAATGTTTAGTTAAGTGTGAGTTTCAAAAGAAGAATACATAATCCACAATGTAATTTCCTTTTGTGTACTGATTTTTAACCTCTTTTGAAGAATATTTTCTTGTGGTGTTTGCTTTTGAAGAATATGTAACTTGTGGCTAGGAGGTAATCTTTTTCTTACATAGAGAACTATGTCTTAGATGGTATAAAAAGACTAGGAAAAAAATTTGTTAGAGCTTGCTCATTGGAGCATGCTTCACCCACCAAGTGTGTGTGAGTGTGTACCTGTTCCACATGGTCGCCAAGCCCACATCCCCTCCTTAGATGGTTGAACACACACAGTCAGAGCTGGCCTTCAACAGAATATAGTAACAACTATATTAATCACAATATAGCTAATTATAAGTAGCTAATTAAATATAAGCAAACTTAAGTGTCACTGGAACTGGTACTGCTTGCTTTCTGCCCATTAAAAACACCTTGGGAAGAAAAGAGTTTGCTTGACTCACAGGTTACAGTCCCTCATCCGGGAAAGCCAAGGTAGGAACTGAACCAGAGACCATGGAGGAACACTGCTTGCTGGTTTGTTCAAAGACTTATGCTCAGCAAGTTTTCTTATACAGCCCATGACCACTTGTCTAGGGATGGTACTGCCCACAGTGGGCTGGGCCTTCACACATCAATCAGAAGTAAAGAAAATGGCTCACAGACATGCTCACAGGCCAGTCAGATGGGAACAGTTTTTCAGCTGAGGTTCCCTTTTCCTAGTCAGCTCTAGGTTTGTGTCCAGTTGACAGCAGGAGCTAACTACTACAGGAATAGAGCCCTCCCACATCATCTGTAGTTAAACGTAAAAACTGCGTCTGGTCCTGGGTAGCAACATAGCACCCTTAACTGGACATAAAAAAAATCTACCCAGAGACACTCTAATAAAGAGCAATATACATATCACAGTCTCCTCTTCTGAATGGAAGCCCAGGTGATTCTGGCAACGTACCTGAACAGTAAAATGTCTTTCAAGGAAGCTATTTGCTTAGACTTTAGAAATAGCATGAAGCCTGATTTTAAAAGAGATGTGCACACAATGATGACTTTGGCTGTTATCCACTCTCTGCTATGGAGGGTCTCTATATTATGAAATCAAGATATAGAAAATGCATTCAAGAGAACAGACAATGGAGTCACAGTTGATTTTCCTTTCCTCAGACAAAGAAGTGGAAGCCTTGTTCATGTGATATCAGCGTTAGTAAGCAAATTTTGAAGACAAATAAAGCAGGTGGTGACCCACAGATGGCAGAGAGGAGACGCTGGCCTAAGTATGGATCACTTTGGCTAGACATGACAGCAGTCACAATTAAGGGATCAGGGAGAATTATGTAAGCGCTGCGAGGGAGTTTGTAACACTAATCTCTACAGAGAAAAGTAGAAGACCAAGGAAAGTAAGGAGAGAGAAGAAAACTAAAGCGTTTGCATTGTGTGTGTACAAGACAATCTAATACACATCGCAGAAACCCTGGAAGTAGGCATCCATTATAACCAAATGCATCCACACCCTTAAAGACAGAAGTGATTTGTGTGACTTGCTGACAGGAAGGAAGAATCACAGAATGTAACAGAGTTAAGTCAAAGCCATCCATTCTGGGAAATATTATAAGCTGGAGCAAGAATAGGGTATGTGACTTAGGGAAGAATAATTTTTAAAGGAACCCCCTTCCTCAGCTACAGACCAGAGAAGATAAAAGTCACCCTCTCATTCTGATGTCTCAAATGAGTGCCCCCCTCCAGGGGCAGTGTAGAACAGTTGTTCTGGTAATGCTGTTCCTGCTGATGCTAGTTCATGCGCCTGCCTGGTCTTCAGCCTTGAGAGTTCAGTGGAGGAGAGTGCCACCCTCTGTTTGACTTATGCAATAACCGCTGTTACTTTAGCTGTCAGGCAAGGGCTGTTTGAAGTCCATGTTAGCAAGTATAAAAGGGTAGAAAAGAGGTGTATAGACACACACTCTGGGATAAAATCCCTGGGAAAGAATCCAATCCTTCCTATGGACTCAGGTCGACTAAGATTGTGTTCAATAAAATCAGTTAATAGCATATCAGTTTGAATCCTGGTCAGAGATTTTTTTTTATTACATATTTTCTTCAATTACATTTCCAATGCGATCCCAAAAGTCCCCCCCCCCTACTCCCCTACCCACCCATTCCCATTTTTTGTCCCTGGCGTTCCCCTGTACTGGGGCATATAACGTTTGCCTGACCAATGGGACTCTCTTTCCAGTGATGGCCGACTAGGTCATCTTTTGATACATATGCAGCTAGAGTAAAGAGCTCTGCAGTACTGGTTAGTTCATAATGTTGTTCCACCTATAGGGTTGCAGATACCTTTAGCTCCTTGGATACTTTCTCTAGCTCCTCCATTGGGGGCCCTGTGATCCATCCAATAGTTGACTGTGAGCATCCACTTCTGTGTTTGCTAGGCCCCTGCCTAGTCTCACAAGGGACAGTTATATCACCGTCCTTGCAACAAAGACTTGCTAGTGTATGCAATGGTGTCATCGCTTGGAGGCTAATTATGGGATGGATCCCTGGATATGGCAGTCTCTAGATGGACCATCCTTTTGTCCCAGCTCCAAACTTTGTCTCTGTAACTCCTTATATGGGTGATTGTTTCCAATTCTAAGAATGAGCAAAGTATCCACACTTTGGTCTTCGTTCTTCTTCAGTTTCATATGTTTTACATATTGTACCTTATATCTCGCTATACTAAGTTTCTGGGTTAATATCCACTTATCAGTGAGTACATTTCATTTGAGTTCTTTTGTGATTGGGTTACCTCACTCAGGATGATGCCCTCCAGGTCCATCCATTTGCCTAGGAATTTCGTGAATTCATTCTTTTTAATAGCTGAGTAGTACTCCATTGTGTAAATGTACCACATTTTTTGTATCCATTCCTCTGTTGAGGGACAACTGGGTTCTTTCCAGCTTCTGGCTATTATAAATAAGACTGCTATGAACATAGTGGAGCATGTGTCCTTCTTACCTGTTGGGACATCTTCTGGATATATGCCCAGGAGAGGTATTGCGGGATCCTCCAGTAGTACTATGTCCAATTTTCAGAGGAACCAACACACTGATTTCCAGAGTGGTTGTACAAGCTTGCAATCCCACCAACAATGGAGGAGTGTTCCTCTTTCTCCACATCCTCACCAGCATCTGCTGTCACCTGAATTTTTGATCTTAGCCATTCTGACTGGTGTGAGATGGAATCTCAGGGTTGTTTTGATTTGCATTTCTCTGATGATTAAGGATGTTGAACATTTTTTCAGGTGTTTCTCAGCCTTCGGTATTCCTCAGGTGAGAATTCTTTGTTCAGCTCTGAGCCCCATCTTTTAAGGGGGCTATTTGATTTTCTGGAGTCCACCCTCTTGAGTTCTTTATATTTATTGGATATTAGTCCCCTATCTGATTTAAGATAGGTAAAGATCCTTTCCCAATCTGTTGGTGGTCTTTTTGTCTTATTGACGGTGTCTTTTGCCTTGCAGAAGCTTTGCAGTTTCATGAGGTCCCATTTGTCAATCCTCGATCTTAAAGCACAAGCCATTGCTGTTCTATTAAGGAATTTTTTCCCTGTGCCCATATCTTCAATACTTTTCCCCACTCTCTCCTCTATAAGTTTCAGTGTCTCTGGTTTTATGTGGAGTTCCTTGATCCACTTAGATTTGACCTTAGTACAAGGAGAGAGGAATGGGTCGATTTGCAATCTTCTACATGATAACTACCAGTTGTGCCAGCACCATTTGTTGAAAAAGCTCTTTTTTCCACTGGATGGTTTTAGCTCCCTTGTCGGAGATCAAGTGACCATAGGTGTGTGGGTTCATTTCTGGGTCTTCAATTCTATTCCATTGGTCTACTTGTCTGTCACTATACCAGTAACATGCAGTTTTTATCACAATTGCTCTGTAGTAAAGCTTTAGGTCAGGCATGGTGATTCCACCAGAGGTACTTTTATCCTTGAGAAGAGTTTTTGCTATCCTAGGTTTTTTGTTATTCCAGATGAATTTGCAGGTTGCTCTTTCTAATTCGTTGAAGAATTGAGTTGGAATTTTGATGGGGATTGCATTGAATCTGTAGATTGCTTTTGGCCAGATAGCCATTTTTACAATGTTGATCCTGCCAATCCATGAGCATGGGAGATCTTTCCATCTTCTGAGATCTTCTTTAATTTCTTTCTTCAGGGACTTGAAGTTTTTATCATACAGATCTTTCACTTCCTTAGTTTGAGTCAAACCAAGATATTTTATACTATTTGTGACTATTGAGAAGGGTGTTGTTTCCCTAATTTCTTTCTCAGCCTGTTTATTCTTTGTGTAGAGAAAGGCCATTGACTTGTTGGAGTTAATTTTATATCCAGCTACTTCACCGAAGCTGTTTATCAGGTTTAGGAGTTCTCTGGTGGAATTTTTAGGGTCACTTATATATACTGTCATATCATCTGCAAAAAGTGATATTTTGACTTCATCTTTTCCAATTTGTATCCTCTTGATCTCCTTTTGTTGTCGAATTGCTCTGGCTAATACTTCAAGTACTATGTTGAAAAGGTAGGGAGAAAGTGGGCAGCCTTGTCTAGTCCCTGATTTTAGTGGGATTGCTTCCAACTTCTCACCATTTACTTTGATGTTGGCTACTGGTTTGCTGTAGATTGCTTTTATCATGTTTAGGTATGGGCCTTGAATTCCTGATCTTTCCAAGACTTTTATCATGAATGCATGTTGGATCTTGTCGAATGCTTTTTCCGCATCTAACGAGATGATCATGTGGTTTTTGTCTTTGAGTTTGTTTATATAATGGATTACATTGATGGATTTTCATATATTAAACCATCCCCTGGAATAAAACCTACTTGGTCAGGATGGATGATTGCTTTAATGTGTTCTTGGATTCGGTTAGCAAGAATTTTATTGAGGATTTTTGCATCGATATTCATAAGGGAAATTGGTCTGAAGTTCCCTATCTTTGTTGGATCTTTCTGTGGTTTAGGTATCAGAGTAATTGTGGCTTCATAGAATGAGTTGGGTAGAGTTCCCTCTACTTCTATTTTGTGGAATAGTTTGTGCAGAACTGGGATTAGATCTTCTTTGAAGGTCTGATAGAACTCTCCACTAAACCCATTTGGTCCTGGGCTTTTTTTGGTTGGGAGACTATTAATGACTGCTTCTATTTCCTTAGGGGATATGGGACTGTTTAGATCGTTAACTTGATCCTGATTTAACTTTGGTACCTGGTATCTGTCTAGAAATTTGTCCATTTCATCCAGGTTTTCCAGTTTTGTTGAGTATAGCCTTTTGTAGAAGGATCTGATGGTATTTTGGATTTCTTCAGGATCTGTTGTTATGTCTCCCTTTTCATTTCTGATTTTGTTAATTAGGATGTTGTCCCTGTGCCCTCTAGTGAGTCTAGCTAAGGGTTTATCTATCTTGTTGATTTTCTCAAAGAACCAACTCCTCGTTTGGTTAATTCTTTGAATAGTTCTTCTTGTTTCCACTTGGTTGATTTCACCCCTGAGTTTGATTATTTCCTGCCGTCTACTCCTCTTGGGTGAATTTGCTTCCTTTTTTCTAGAGCTTTTAGATGTGTTGTCAAGCTGCTAGTATGTGCTCTCTCCCGTTTCTTCTTGGAGGCACTCAGAGCTATGAGTTTCCCTCTTAGAAATGCTTTCATTGTGTCCCATAGGTTTGGGTATGTTGTGGCTTCATTTTTATTAAACTCTAAAAAGTCTTTAATTTCTTTCTTTATTCCTTCCTTGACCAAGGTATCATTGAGAAGAGTGTTGTTCAGTTTCCACGTGAATGTTGGCTTTCCATTATTTATGTTGTTATTGAAGATCAGTCTTAGGCCATGGTGGTCTGATAGGATACATGGGACAATTTCAATATTTTTGTATCTGTTGAGGCCTGTTTTGTGACCAATTATATGGTCAATTTTGGAGAAGGTCCCGTGAGGTGCTGAGAAGAAGGTATATCTTTTTGTTTTAGGATAAAATGTTCTGTAGATATCTGTCAGATCCATTCGTTTCATAACTTCTGTTAGTTTCACTGTGTCCCTGTTTAGTTTCTGTTTCCATGATCTGTCCATTGATGAAAGTGGTGTGTTGAAGTCTCCCACTATTATTGTGTGAGGTGCAATGTGTGCTTTGAGGTTTACTAAAATGTCTTTAATGAATGTGGCTGCCCTTGCATTTGGAGCGTAGATATTCAGAATTGAGAGCTCCTCTTGGAGGAATTTGCCTTTGATGAGTATGAAGTGTCCCTCCTTGTCTTTTTTGATAACTTTGGGTTGGAAGTCGATTTTATCCGATATTAGAATGGCTACTCCAGCTAGTTTCTTCAGACCATTTGCTTGGAAAATTGTTTTCCATCCTTTCACTCTGAGGTAGTGTCTGTCTTTTTCCCTGAGATGGGTTTCCTATAAGCAGCAGAATGTTGGGTCCTGTTTGTGTAGCCAGTCTGTTAGTCTATGTCTTTTTATTGGGGAATTGAGTCCATTAATATTAAGAGATATTAAGGAAAAGTAATTGTTGCTTCCTTTTATTTTTGTTGTTAGAGTTGGCATTCTGTTCTTGTGGCTGTCTTCTTTTAGGTTTGTTGAGGGATTACTTTCTTGCTTGTTCTAGGGGGTGATTTCCGTCCTTGTATTGCTTCTTTTCTGTTATTATCCTTTGAAGGGCTGGATTCGTGGAAAGATAATGTGTGAATTTGGTTTTGTCGTGGAATACTTTGGTTTCTCCATCTATGGTAATTGAGAGTTTGGCTGGGTATAGTAGCCTGGGCTGGCATTTATGTTCTCTTAGTGTCTGTATAACATCTGTCCAGGCTCTTCTGGCTTTCATAGTCTCTGGTGAAAAGTCTGGTGTAATTCTGATAGGCTTGCCTTTATATGTTACTTGACCTTTCTCCCTTACTGCTTTTAATATTCTCTCTTTATTTAGTGCATTTGTTGTTTTGATTATTATGTGTCGGGAGGAATTTCTTTTCTGGTCCAGTCTATTTGAGTTCTGTAGGCTTCTTGTATGTTCATAGGCATGTCATTCTTTAGGTTTGGGAAGTTTTCTTCTATAATTTTGTTGAATATATTTGCTGGCCCTTTAAGTTGAAAATCTTCATTCTCATCAACTCCTATTATCCGTAGGTTTGGTCTTCTCATTGTGTCCTGGATTTCCTGGATGTTTTGAGTTAGGATCTTTTTGCGTTTTTCATTGTCTTTGATTGTTGTGCAGATGTTCTCTATGGAATCTTCTGCACCTGAGATTCTCTCTTCCATCTCTTGTATTCTGTTGCTGATGCTGGCATCTATGGTTCCAGATTTCTTTCCTAGGGTTTCTATCTCCAGCGTTGCCTCACTTTGGGTTTTCTTTATTGTGTCTACTTCCCTTTTTAGGTCTAGTATGGTTTTGTTCATTTCCATCACCTGTTTGGATGTGTTTTCCTGTTTTTGTATAAGGACTTCTACCTGTTTGGTTGTGTTTTCCTGCTTTTCTTTAAGGACTTGTAACTCTTTAGCAGTGTTCTCCTGTATTTCTTTAAGTGAGTTATTAAAGTTCTTCTTGATGTCCTCTACCATCATCATGAGATATGCCTTTAAATCCGGGTCTAGCTTTTCGGTTGTGTTGGGGTGCCCAGGACTAGGTATCGTGGGAGTGCTGCGTTGTGATGATGGTGAGTGGTCTTGATTTCTGTTAGTAGGATTCTTACGTTTGCCTTTCGCCATCTGGTATTCTCTGGAGCTGTGCAGGATACATTCGGAGGGGTCCTGGAACCAAGATGTCTGTGCAGGGTACACTTGGCAGGGTCCTGGAACTAAGATGTCTGCTGCCAATGCTCAGGCAATGCGCTCCCGCACTGGGCAGGTCCCTATCCTCTGGCCGGGAAAATGGTCACCTGCCTGTACAGGATACACTCGGTGGGATCCCGGAACCAAGATGTCTACTGCTGATGCTCAGGCAAAATGCTCCCACGCCGGGCAGATCCCAATCCTCAGAATTCTTACAATCGCGTGGCTGGTGTTGTGGGTAGCTGGTGATAGTCAGCCGACTGTGTGCCCTAGCTACCCCGGTGCTGCTCGGACCGAAAGGGGCTTGTGCCCCTACTCAGACCGGGTTTTTGCTTCCCTGACTAATGCAGTCTCAAGTCCCGCACGATTGGATTGGAGCAGATGCTGTGTTCCACTCACCAGAAGTCTTAAGATCGCTTGGCGGGTGTTGTGGGTAGCTGGTCGTAGTCAGCCATCTGTGCGCCCTAGCTACCCGGTGCTGCTCCGACCGGAAGGGGCTTCGAGATTGTTTTTTATAATGGTGTTTTATGTTTTTAAATAGAGCAGTTAATTATTTGTAGTTCATGAAGATCTGATTTGAGATACCATGTCATCTCATTAAATGAATCATGAATATGTATTTGCAAAACACTTTTATCCTACCTCATAATTTTTTAAGGATTCTGAAAATGTCTGTAATATAAGATTTTATCACTTTGATAAACTGAATGCAATTGAAGACAAGAAGACTTTCAAAGACCTTGGGACATATGTAAAATAACTCAACTGAATTTTAACATGAAAAACATTTTAAATAAAGTGTGTATATTCAGGAAACACAAAATGAGTAGCTTTTTATTCAAATATGCAAAAAACCCTTCTTCTTTATACACAGATATAAGAACAAAAGGAAGCCTGCATTTTCCCCAAGGTAATATAAGAAATATAGCTGATGGAAATATGAAACAGTTATTTCCAGCTAATGCAAGTGATGGTATCACATCTCCAAAACAATGAAAATAGAAAATAGGCAGTTTGAATTCATGCACACACACGTACACTAACATGCACACACATGTATGCATTTTCATACATGCATGCATGCACAATACTTAAACTATGAATTTAATGCATAATACATTAAACATATGAATTTGCACACACACATGCATACACACAAATACATGTATTTATACACACACACTCATACATACACACATACAAACATGCATTTATGCTCACTCAAAAATGCATGCATTTGCATACATACTTGCATACACATATGCATTTAAACATCACAGACCAGTTAATTGGTGATTCTGTATTTAGAAAATAGATAAGAATGAGTAATTTTTACATATACTAAATTGATACACTCTGATTGAAAGCATGAGGTTTAGATAATATGTCATTCATGCCAATCAAATGTATTTTCAGATGCCAAGATGAAAGACAAATGACAAATCAGATATGGTATTTTTCAAAATATTTTTATTAGTGAAAATTCCAAAGTGTACCAGCTAAGCACCCTGTTTTCATCATGCCTCAATCGAATGTTTCTGCAAACCCCACTCTGTGAGAATTTATTAAGTAACATATTTTGTTAGCAGTTACTTAGCAGTCTCATCACATGCACTGTGAGGAAGCCAGGTGCTCTGGATCCTTCATAGATAAAACTACAAAACACAAGAACATCCCGGTGCCATCCCTCATAACCCCAAGACCTTTGTCCAAGTGTCTATTTATCCCTTCCTTACACAAGAAGGGCCAAGAGCTGGGGAAGTTTCCTCACGCCCCAAATTAGGCACTGGTCTTCCTGTGTCATGGACTAGTTAGCTGGGGAGGTTAACCCCAGCTGTGAGTACTCTAGACACATAGTGCCATGTTTGTTCAACTGCAGTGTACACTGAAAGGATTTCTAAAGCCACAAAGGCATTAGCCTGTGGTGTTTTGAGGGGGGCTGTGGTATTTGTTTGTTTTATTTTGTAGGTTGTTCTTTTTTCAGTTTCCTATTCTAGGCTGTTCTCAATCTTGTTAGTTAGCAGAGCATGGCCCTCAGCTTCTTACCTGCTTTTTCTAGCCCTGAGGGTTGAGGTTACAGAAGTGTTCCACTCTCCACATACTTTCCACACTTAATACACAATCTCAATTAATTTTCCTTAGAAAGCTTTTGTTAAATACTTTAAGATATTTTATTTAAAATCCGAATCTTTCAGATTTCATTAAATGAAACACATGGATATTTCTCTTTGAAATATGCATGCACTATAAATTAAGAGCCAAAATCATGTTTCAAATGTTATGATTATTATTCAGTGTAAATATTTACTAAAGAAAATGTGTGCCTATAAGATTATGTATTTATGAGTTAGAAAAAGAAGTTTTGTTTCTTGTAGAAGTAATAGAAGTATCTGTTACAGTTATGCTGTATTACTCTAGCAATTTAACTGGGACAAGCAACCAAACCCTTTTAAAGCAATCTGGTTAGAAGCTAAGCACTGCTAAAATGTTAATTTCATGTTCAAATATTTATTGTAAGCACTTCTGATGTTTTGGCTGCATAAAACTATAGAGCACAGTTAGCCAGTTGATTGACAGAAAAGAGTTCAACTCATGGGGCTGGTTTGCCTAGAGTGTACTGCTGTCAGCCAAACTGCCCTTGCTGTGTCAACCAACTTTTGTTCTGAGGAAACCTAGTTGCAAGGGCCACTGTTGTCAAGGCTGTCGGTGACGTCACAGACCTCTGCTTCAGGAGACCTTGCACAGTGGTTGCTCCAGACTTCACCAATTCCAGAAAACATCAGACCTGTCACCCTTCAGTGCCCTCCATGTGACTACCGCTTCTCAGGACTCGATAAGTGCAGTTTTCACCTCACTTAATATTTACCTATTTTCTTACAGATTCACTTTCTACACATGACTGCACTGCACTCTGTATATGTATCACATTTCATTATCCAGTCATTTGGTGGTGGGCATCTGGGCTGCTTCCATTTCTTGGCTATTGTCAATAAATACATTGAGAAGGGCTGCTCTAAGGTGGAATTTAGTCCTTTGGGCACATGCTCAGGAGTACAATGCTTAGGAAACATGGTAGCTTTATGGATTTCTCTATGAGAGATCCCCACACTGGTTTCCATGGTGGCTGCTCCAGTTTGTATTTCCTCTTAACAGACTCCTTACATTCATGTGATGGAATTTGAAGCAGTTTTAATTTGCATTTTCCCCATGACTAAGGATGTCTGTCAACCTTAGACATATTTGTTCTCTATTTTTGATCCTTCTTTGGAGAACTGTCCTGTTCAGTTCACTGACTCATTTGTTGATTTGTAATAACAGGTATATATATACATATACATACATATACATATACATACACATACACATACACATACACATACACATACACATACACATACACATACACATACACATACACATACACATACACATACATATACATATACATATAATGTACCCTGCTCAGTCTGTGTAAAGCTACTTCTATATATGTTTTCAGGGCTGTCCATTTGGTGCTGGATATAGAGTCAGTGTGCTTTCCCTTGTAGAAGACATTTCTCTTAGCATTGCTTGTTTGCCTATAGTTCCTTGTGTAGGGTTGAGGCCTCTAGGCTTTTATACCATTTGGTATTGCTGCTGTTGTTGACCTTATTCTGCTAATGTTTAGGCAATCAAATGTCACATATTCTCTCTCCATATAAAGAGTGTAGCTTTTTTATTATTTAGTTGGCTGGTTGTTGTTGATTGAGGCAGGATGCTATACAGCTCATGACCTCTAAGTCTATTTAGTGGAGGATGACTCCGAATTCTGATCTTCCTTCATCTTCCTCTTGAGTGGTCAAATTAGAAGTCTGAACCACCACTCCCGTCTTATGCTATGCTTAGAATCTAATTCAGAACTTCACATGCCTGGTTCTATCAACTAGGCTCCATCCTATTGTGGCTTTACTTTTATGTACAGTGTTATGGTATTTACAATTCAGGAAACCAGAAAAGAGATCACACAATGAGAGATAGGTTCATGAAGTGATAGAGAGTACTGGAACATGTAATGTGGAGGCAGAAAGGAGACTACTGGGGCTAGAAGGATCCAAGAGAGGGCAAAAGAATGAGGTGAAGAGAGCAAGTGGAAGATCAACAAAATCATGTGTGAAATCACAACCATTGCTTGTTTCCTAATTAAAAAAAAAAAGAACAAGTAAGAAAAAAATGTGCATTATTTTTCAAAAGCAGTTTTTACCAGTAAGGGATTTTTCGCAATGGACTCAACCAAAAGCTTTTGATCTACAGAAGAAGGGTGGTGACTGGAGGCTTGTGACTGGCGCTGATGCGACATGTTCTCGGTAAAGCTTGAAGCCTAGCTGTGATTACGAGAATTGCAATTCAAACACAGGAATGTCATTCCCCTTTCTCACATGCACTAGCCTAAGGTTAACCTGGAAGACCTTTTACTCCCCTGGAGCACATCAGCTCTTCCACAAAAGCTTCTGTTGAATGGTCTTTTGGCCATGTGTGGTCTTTGTGGACTGCATAAGATAAAATACCTGGCGCCTTTTCTCATATACCAGCAGAAGTAGTGGAAGTGACTCTGGAACTGGGGTTTGCACATACTAAGGGTCAGACACCAGTGGCTCTGAGCCATAACACTAGGAGGTGGCTGAAGAGTTCTGCAGAGGCCCTAGGGAAAAGACTTGAGGAAGCCAGACAGGAAATGACAATAGTATTGAGATCGAAGCTCAGAGCATGCCGAACAACAGGCTGTGAAGAGCTAAACATGTGAGTCCTGACTGCAAGGACTCAAAATCTCCATCAGTGTAAGAGCTCCATGATGCTCAGTCCACACACCCAGATACTTTGGAACTATTTAGTGGCTGGGCATTGGTTTTCAAAAGCCTCTGTTGTAAGCAACCAGAACGGTAAACGTCTTGCCTTCAAAGTTTACAGCCACAAGCCTCTGGATTTGAAAGCTCAGCTATGAGAGCCTCTAGATTTCCTATGTTCACATGGTTTTCTCCTAATCATGTGACTTCATATAAATGTCATCTTCACTGCACTTACTTTCACAGGGCCCAGGTGATTAGCCCTGATGGACACAGATGAAAAGCATTGTTACATCTGTGTCTATGCTGAGCAAGCCAGTGGGCAGCCTTCCTCCATGGTCAGTGCTTTGGTTCCTGCTTCCAGGTTCCTGCTTGAGTTTCTCTACTGATTTCCTTCCATGATGAACCACAACCTGTGAGATACAGTAAATACATTCTACCTCAGGAAGGTCTTGGCCAGAGTTGTATCACAGTAACAGACAACATGCTATGATAGCAGAATAATGTAGAAATCCTTCCTGTTCTCCTGTATATTTATATTGACTTATTCAAGGTTGAGATGAAAATTATAATGAAATTCCAGTAAGCAACAAGTAATGAGGAAGGAAGACAGGAAGGGTGAGTCTGAAAAAAGGGTGAAATTTCCTGTAAATTTCAGTATAGGCAATTTTGTGATTGTGGAGGGTAGGATATCTTAAAGGGGAGGCTTCTGAAAATGTTCCTGTCTGTTTCCTGGTTACACAGATAAATGTCAGCTTTTAAGCACACATGCAGATGTGTGCACACAGTGCGTGTGCTTTTTCACTGGCTGTGTGTTTCACTCAGATGTTTGGGGATGACTGTGCTGTCTGGGAACCCATTGTCTTTCATCTGTTTTAGGGGCCTGAATGGAGCGATCAATGCTCAATTTCAAGGTCAAATATACTTTTCCTTATCGAGGAAAAGGTAGCTCCTTTGCTATTAAACTTAGGATTCAGTTCTGTAACTAGACTTTTAGTTTCTGAGTGCTCTCAGCCAAGTGGTTGTACCTCTTCTAAGTCCTAGGGTGTGTTTGTGTGTGTGTGTTTCATGGTGTTGATTATTTGTTTTGACAATAGTTTCACACTCTTTGATGAGAATCCCACTTTGCTTTTCATATAGTAGAATGGGTACCCACTCTTATGTTTCCTAGAACATTTTGCCCCAGAAAGAAAAAAAATTGGCTAATTTTTTTTTAAATTTTGAAGCCCATTCTACAAAATGTATCTAAGCAGACTTGGTTAATGAAAGCCAAACTGCCCTCTATTTGGAAATAAAGTGTACTTTTCTTGTATCTGGGTAAGATAAGACTTAACCTAGAAAAGAGAGTTGCATCTTTTATCTGATGGAGGAGGAGCAGGTTCTGAGAGCGAGCGGCTGAGTGCTGTTCCCATGCTTTGGTTCACAGCGAAGAGCAGTCTCTACAGGAGTAGTTCCCTGCTGCTGTACTGGGCCAGACTATTCTCTCTTGTTGGTGCTATCCCAGGCATCACAGAACACTTTAGCAATGTCCTTGCCCTCTATTAAGTAGATTTTATTAATACCTCTGTTCCAAGCAGTGACGAACAATATAATCTGTTCCCATCATTTCTACATGCTCTGTAGAGACCAAATCCCCTTCTTCCTCAAATAGAACCAGGAACTTAAACTATGGCAATGCATGCTGAACTAAAATAAAAAATTAGGTGGAATAAATGTCCAGAGCTCAAAGCTGTCCTTCTGTACCTGGAACTCTGATTCATGAAAGACAGGCCTTAACAGGAACCCCCAAACTGAACAGTGAACATGTAAGAGCCTCGCATTGCTAAGTGAAGGCAAGCATCTCACAGAGGTGAAAAGCTAGACTTGTAAGCCCCACCTCAGTCCGAAGAACAGTGTGGTTGGTGACAAGAGGCTAAGCCTCAACAAAATGTAAAGAAATGTTTTACATGCTATGATGCAAATTTGTTATACACTTTTTAAATTTTTTTATTAGATATTTTCTTTATATACATTTCAAATGCTATCCCAAATGTTCCCCATACCCTCCCTCTGCCCTGCTCCCCTACCTACCCACTCCCACTTCTTGGCCCTGGCATTCCCCTGTATTGGGGCATATAAAGTTATACACTTTTTAAAATTTTACTATGGTTCCCAACACACAATAAGTACCCTTTCCCAAATATGAAATGTGCTAGTATCATTCCTAGTTTATATTTAGTGACTTATCACAAAGAAGCCAAATAAATCAAGTAAGGACCAAAGGAATTATTCCTCCTAACTTTATTCTGCACAACAGTGTTATCTGTAAGAATGGCTACGTTTTACTAGAATATCTGAAATGAATGGTACCATATCTCCTCCCAGATCAACCTAAAAACCACGGGTGCTTTTATGTTATTAATCTCCTTTTTAATCATTTCAGGATATGTTGCCATATATAATTTAGAGCACTTTATTCCTTCCATCATTTTTTCTTCATTTCTTTTCTGTTCTATCTCTGGTTATCATAGGGTAATCCCTTCCTCCATCTCTCCCTCTCTCCTCCCTCTTTTCTTTCTTTTTGATAGTAAAGATCTCTGACAAAATATTAAAACCCACCAAATTGAAGGTACCTGAGTGTAATGAATGTAACATAGATGCAGAGCCTTTTGGTGCTAAAAACATCCTACATTCCTCCAAAAAAGAAGCTTTCTTTTTTTTCAATGACTGAAATGTCAAGAGAATTTTATTATGAGAAAAATCCATTTCTTTTTTTTTCTTTTTTCTTTTTTATTAGGTATTTTCCTCATTTACATTTCCCATGCTATCCCAAAAGTCCCCCATACCCACCCCCCCCACTCCCCTAGCCACCCATTCTCACTTTTTGGCCCTGGCGTTCCCCTGTACTGGGGCATATAAAGTTTGCAAGTCCAATGGGCCTCTCTTTCCAGTGATGGCAGACTAGGCCATCTTTTGATACATATGCAGCTAGAGTCAAGAGCTCCGGGGTACTGGTTAGTTCATAATGTTGTTCCACCTATAGGGTTGCAGATCCCTTTAGCTCCTTGGGTATTTTCTCTAGCTCCTCCTTTGGGGGCCCTGTGATCCATCCATTAACTGACTGTGAGCATCCACTTCTGTGTTTGCTAGGCCCCGGCATAGTCTCGTTAGAGACAGCTATATCAGGGTCCTATGAGCAAAATCTTGCTAGTGTATGCAATGGTGTCAGCGTTTGGAGGCTGATTATGGGATGGATCTCCGGATATGGCAGTCACTAGATGGTCCATCCTTTTGTCTCAGCTCCAAACTTTGTCTCTGTAACCCCTTCCATGGGTGTTTTGTTCCCAATTCTAAGAAGGGGCAAAGAGTCCACACTTGGGTCTTCCTTCTTGAGTTTCATGTGTTTTGCAAATTGTAACTTATATCTTGGGTATTCTGGGTTTTTGGGCTAATATACACTTATCAGTGAGTACATATAATCTGAGTTCTTTTGTGATTGGGTTACCTCACTCAGGATAATGCCCTCCAGGTCCAACCATTTGCATAGGAATTTTGTAAATTCATTCTTTTTAATAAGAAAAAGAAGCTTTCAAAATTTGATATCTAAATTTAAAAATAAATATTTTGGGGAAAACCACAATAGCATATGCATTTCTACAACACAACGATCAGATAGTTGAGCTGAGGGTCTCTTCTCCATTCCTGGGTCTATTACCGACCTGAACTTTTCCCCCTCTGTGCACACACAAGTTTTCAAACAAGTGGTGCCAACTATTCAGCCCTGAGGACATACACACAGGCAGCACTGTACGGCTGAGCAGGCCACATTTTGAAGTTTAAGTGTACTGTATACACTAATGCAGTGACAATCAGGAAAAGAAAGAGGCTATGGATTTGAAGGAGAGAGGGGACAGGCATATGAGAGAGTGGCACAGAGAGAGGAACAGGAAGGGAGAGATGCTCTAACGAAACTATAATCTCAAACATAAAAATAATGTTTAAACACTCCATGCAGATCTCCCAGCTCTGTAAACTGATCAGGACCCTACCATATTCCACACTGCCACCTTTTCTGCAGTCATTAAGCTTACTGATACTCATAACTTGGCAAACTTCCCTTCCTATTTACAATTCAAATCTACTTTCTCCTACATGAGAATTAACAAATCCCACCTACCTGCCACCATTTCCATCCTAAGGTGTGCACCCACTTCATGCATCAAATACAGAATTTCAAAGAACAACTGGATTTATTCAGCATGACACTTTGGTTGAGTATAGCCAAATTCCATATACACAAATTTCTACCAGATTCTTTAAACTCATTTCAAATGACGCAACTATGGCTTGTTTTTAATTTCCTCTTAAATATTCTAAAATCTAAAATCTCCTTTGATCAAAAATCTTAATCTTAATGTCCTCTCTCATTCTCCGAAGAAAGTGCTCTTTTGTCAATGTGGGAACAGTTCCAAACTACTCTCTTACTGTTGGTTTGCATGTGTATGCGCTGTTTGAAATTACTTTTTGTGTTTGTCTTTATTTAAGTGGTATCACATTCTGCACACTCTGCAATATGCGACGTTTAGATTTATCTGTGTTGGCGCCTGTAAGCTGGCTATTTTAATTCACAGACAGTATTCTACTAACTGTACATTCCAAGTTAGATTTAAACTTCTTTCTGAAAAAACATTGGGTTGGTTTTCAATGTTTTGATAGGCCAAATAAAGCTACATTCTTTTGCCTTCGGGCATGGACATTTAGAAGTAGAAATTCAAGGTCACAAGCTCAGGAAATTTATGTTTAATTATACTCGCAAATTTCTTCCAAAATGGAATAAATTGATGCATTGAGATCATAAAAATAGTTTAGAAAAAGATCTACTTTCTATGCATTATTATGCTTTTATCACTAGAGTTTCTCCTTTGTAAAGTGATGAAAATAATTCTATTTTTTGTTTTCATATATGTTTCCTTAATTAGAATAATTTGGAAGGGATGGAACATTTATGTACTGCTGAATTTTGCCACATATGTATGTAGCAAAGTTCTATATTCCAGTCTACTTATATTATCAAGTAAATTCTTACTATCTTCTCCAGAAATGTTCCATGATTTTAAAATTCATTGTTATTTTAACTGAACATGTTATATTTCTATTATTGTTGTAAATAGGATTTTATTTTTTATTTTAATTGTTATTTTTGATCAGTGGAGATTATGAAAAGCTGATTTTATTATAGAGAATTTTATCCAGTTACACTGATAAGTTATTATGATTTCTATTGCTTACTAGCTGATACTTTCAAATATTCTAGGACGAGCATCAGATAACCCTGTTCTAATATTTGAACAGTTTTTTTTCCTCTTGTAGCTTGAGTCACTAGCTTATTATTCATCAATAGATATGATGGAAAGCTATTATGTGCTTGTGGGGTTTTGCCCTAATGGGGAAACTCCTGGAATTTAATGACTAAATATAGTCCTTGCATAAATATTTTATCAGATAATTTAAAGAATTGGGAAAGTAGTTTTCTATTTCTCAATCTTTAGGTTTGTTACAAAAATAAATATTAGATTTGATAAAATTATAACCTTTCACTAAAATAATTGTGTATTTCCTTCTTTATAGAATTGACAAATAAATGTCACCCATCACCCTGTAAGAATTTCCTAGTTTGATTCATTCTTACAATGTGTAAGCATACTTCTTTGTAATGTGTTAATTATTTCTCTCATTGTTATGATCAAACACCTGACAAGCAACTTAAAGGGAGAATAAGTTTGACATGGTTCACAGTTTGAGGGATTAGAGTCAGCTGTGATAGGGAAACCAAGCCAGCAAGAGCAAGAGACTCACATTGTACATGCAGTCACAGTCAGGAAGCAGAAATGTATTGGAAGTGGACCAAGCCAGGAAACCCCAAGGTTCTCCCCTAATGCTCCAGTTGCTCCAGTAAGATTCATCCACTTAAAGGTTCTATAGCCTTGCAAAATAGTCCCACCTATTGGGAACCAAGTGTTCAAACACCTGAGCCACGGGAGAATATTTAGTACTCAGATCACACCACCTGTGGTGGTTTGAATTTGCTTGACCCATGAGAAGTGGCACTACTAGGAGGTGTGGCCTTGTTGGAGTAAGTACAACATTGTTGGGGTGGGCTTTGCAGCTCTACCCAGTCTAGAGGAGTATCCAGTCTTTCCCTGGTTCCCTTTGGATGAACCAGGAAGATGAAGAGCTCTCAGCTCCTTCTCTAACATCATATCTGCATGTATACTGCCGTGTTTCCCACATTGATGATAATAGACTGAAACTCTAAAACTGTAAGCCAGTCCCAAATAAATGTACTTTGTAAGAGTTGCCTTGGTTCTTATAGCAATAGAAAACTTACTAAGATGCCATCCTTGATTTGGTTTGGAACTGAAACAAGATTCAGCTGTTAATGAAGGAGACCTGATGATGTGAATGGAACATGTGTAAAGTAAAACAGTTCGTGTCAAAGCTTCCATTTTCTCTTTATAGGATTAGAATTACTATTGCGTCCCGCTCGAACGGCAAGAAAGACGCAACAAACCAGAATCTTCCGCGGCAAGAGCTTTATTGCTTGCTTCTCAGGAAGATCCCGAACCGGGAAAATGGTGCTGCTTTTATAACCCGCAGCGTGACGTTTCAGCACCTGATATGGCGTGACAGCTCCTGGTTCGTTGCTTGCCCATCACCCCACTATTACACCCCGAGAATGGGAGTGACTAGGAGTGAATTCACTCTCACACCTGCGTACAAGGCTTGTTTACTAGTTAGGCACAGCGGAGGCCCGCGCCATCTTATAATGGCGATTGCTCGCGGCACACACTGCTCTCCTCAGAGATTACTGGCTGCACGCACGCGATTGCTCGCAGCACGTACGGCTCTCCACAAATTACCACTCCAGACCTAGCTTTCATGCCATTATCAAAGGCAGAAAAATTGAGTGAAGAAGGAGAGAAACAACAGTTCCCCAAAGTCTCAGCCCACACATTATTCTTTTTCTCACATTTCATTAGCCACCCAACCTCAAAAAGGTGGGTGAGAGATAATGCTTGTGGAAATTACAGTATAATTGAAACCAAAGCTTCATTACAAATGAGTTTCTGTTAAGTAACTGATGGTCATCACCAATGTTTCCATACATTGTTTTGTTAGTGCTCTGACTTTATGAATAATAATAGATTGGAAATTGTCACCATCGTGGGTATAATCTATAGCATTTATTCAGAATCACCCATAGAAAAAGCACCATTGGGACAACAAGGGCATGGAAGTATAATTATAATGTGTGTGGCTTTAGGCAAAGATCTCTACAATTAGGACACTTCATTGTGCCATAGGACTTCTCAGTTCTACTCATAGCCACATTGATGTCTGCCCCTCCCCACTTGAACCCTAGATATCACTAATCCATCACCCTCTCTGTGATTATGTTATTATGTTATTTCATAAGGTAGTGTTTACTCCACTCAGCATGAGCCTTCCAGTTCTGGAACTTATTGGACATTCAGTCCTCTCATCCCTTTCACTCAAGGAGACTCTGTGGGTGTGCTCTGTTGCATTAACCATTTACTCAGTGAAGGACGACATGTGCATATTTTCTAGTTTGGAGTTACTATAATAAAGATTCTAGGAACATACACCTATGAGTTTCTGCAGAAAAATAAGTTTTCAACTTAAAAATATTAAAAAATAAAAACTAACTTTCCTAATCCATCAGAATATCTGATAAAATACCAGAACATTGTCAAGAGTAGCTGAAGGTTTTATATATATATATATATATATATATATATATATATATATACATATATATATATATATATGTAATTATAATGTGTGTAGCTTTAGGCAAAGATCTCTACAATTAGAACACTTCATTGTGCCACAGCTTCTCAATTCTACTCATAGCCTCACTACAAATGTATGACAGATTTACCACTTAATGTCCTAATTCATTTTTGGCATTACTATTGTTTTATTTGAATATTCTGATAATTGTATTGTTCATATTGTTGTGTAATCCAGTGGCTAACGATGTAGATAACTTCATTTATCTTCTAACTGCATGGCCTCCTTAAAGAAATATCAGCTCATTTTTGCTCAAATTTTAATTTGTTTATCCATTTTTAATGCTAAGGTTTTAACATTTCAGTTTATATCTGACATTTAAGTTCTCCAACAAATGTGTGAGTCACAAATGCTCCCCAATATGTCTGCTTCACTATATAATAATCTTCCACAGAGGAAGTATTTAAATTAAGTGAGATCCAAGTTACCAAGAACCTGGAAACTACAGACTCAAGAAAACTGGCTGGATTTTGACAGGAAAGGTACTTACTGTGATACTTGACTTTGGAGCTTTATATGGCCACCATGGACTGGTAAACTGTTTATGTAAATATTCAGATATTTATTGATTTGCATAGCATTAATAAGTAGAACTTGCTAGTTCTGGCTTATAAAGTCACTTTTGTTAGTAATTGTCATGGGACCAGGCAGTGGTGGAGCATGACTTTAATCCCAGCACTCGGGAGGCAGAGGCAGGTGGATTTCTGAGTTTGAGGCCAGCCTGGTCTACAGAATGAGTTCCAGGACAGCCAGGGGTACACAGAGACACCCTGTCTCAAAAAACTCAAAAAAAAAAAAAAACAAAAAACAAAAAACAAAAAACAAAAAACAAAACCAAACCAAAACAAAACAAAAAAAACCAAATTGTCATGGGTTAAATATTGGTTCATATATTTGAACAGTCTGGTCTGTGGAGGTGGGCCTTGAAGGTGATATATGCTTTTGTTCTTACCAGCACGGTCAACTTCTTGATTTATAAAAATATGAGAAGCCAGGGCCTTCTAGTCCACTATGTTCCTCTTTAAACAGCTTCCATATTTTCTTCACTACAGTGGACATGTCCCTGAAACTGTGAGCGAAAATAAACATCTTTCTTTAAGATGTTATTGCCAATGGTTTTACAACAGTGCTAAAAGGAATAGCAAAGACAATTACAATAGAGGCATTGATTTATTAACCACACAGCAGACTCAAGTGGCCACACATGCAAGAGAACACATGGAAAAGAATCTACCAAATAAAATGTAACAACAAAACAATAGCACAATACACACTGACCATAAGCTTTCATAATAGTTGTGAAATACAAAACAAAAATAAAACAGTTTACACTACACTCAAGGCAAGAGGAAAAAAGCAATTTGTAAGAAAGTACCTGAGCATGCTATGACATTGAACTTACTAGACAAGATTTGCAGGGGATACTCAAAGAATCAAAGGAAAAGTATATAAATATCAAAAGGGTAATATGTTTTTATTATACTATAGATAATCACACAGAGAACAGTGGGTATTAGAGGAGGATATTTTGTTTGTTTTTCTATAAGATAGAATCCCATAGTTCAGATTAGCCTGAGACCGTGAACTGTTGTTCTTTCTTTCATGCAATCTGATGGCTTTCTCCAGTTCCATTCCAAACACTTATCCTCTCAAGTATTTCCTGTAGTCACTGATGGAACAAGGCCATCCCCTCTGATATTCCAATTCAACTTCGCCTGAGCTTCACAAACCAGCCATCATAGTAATAAGTGTTTTCCCCTGCTTTGACTTCATGTTTAATTTTTCTATTATTTACAAAATTCACGTGAGATGAGGTGAATCTCATGTAATTAACCCATTTACATGAGGGATTAGGATGCTCCCGGGATAGATGCATTTCTAGATGACTTCTCATTGCTTCGGTGTAAATTGTGGGCAGACCACTCCTCATATGATTGACTTGTAACACTGTTCTCCTCTAGTCAGAGGAGGTGTTTTGTGTGTGTGTGTGTGGTGTGTGTGTGTGGTGTGTGTGTGTGTGTGTGTGTGAAGAAAGAACATACCAAATATTTATTGATAATAAATTAAAAATAAATCTTTCATAAAACAATTCAGTGATATACACATAATTTTAGCACTTATTAAGATGAAAGCAGATATTCACACTAGTTACATGGATGGATGCGCTTTTATTTTCACATAAAGACTTAAATTTTGGACAAATATTTGGTATTTCAGGATTCAGGATCTCCTCAATGCCTTTTCAGATCTTAGAGAGATTTTATGTCTAAATTGTATATCAATGATGACATTTATTTTGAATAAATAAATAGTACAAAGTTACAGAAGTATGTTTAAGGCCATTTCAAAATTGTTGGAAATTTTTTTCTAATCCCAAGACCAAACAAAACAAAAAACAAAAGCCCACATTTTAACAATGTTTAAATATGAAACTAGAAACCCTAACAGCAATTTTAACATCAAACATTCTATTGATAATACAATTCCAAATCTTTGCTTTCTATAATAGCAAAGATTTGTGTTTCCATAATAGCAGGATGTATGTGTTTGTTAAACAAACAAACAACAAAATATACTGAAATTCTGCACTTCCTGTTTTGACTGGCTACCTCAGTCTGAGATTCTGTGTGCTAAGGAATGAGCTTGAGCTCATAATTGAATGCAAAGAGCTTGTTTCTCATCACAAGCACTTCCTCTTGTTGGTGTTTCTATGGGAAACACACTATAGCTATATTCTGTGCTAATTTATTTTGTGTTTGCTAATGCAAGTTCAGTTTTGCTTCCTCTTTTTTCCTTTTCATCATCCCATACATGTCATCCAAAAGTTAGATAATGATCATTTCTTTTGAACATCAAGTATTCACAGCCCAAAATTCTCCTGAGCCTCTAAATTTTCTCTGGACTCATTGGGAAGTCATGTTATTTCTAAGCAAACAGCTACTCCTCTTTGTCACTCACTTTTATGCATGGTGCAGTTTGGTTAAGACATACAAAGTACATGATGTATTTTATAAATTGTTCAAGCTCCTTGCATACTCTTCTCTTTTAAAAGTCTATTTTATATGCACGTAATTCTGCAGCACACACAATTGGATTGAGCTAATTTATCATATTTAAGAGTTCGTGTTTACTTTCCTCACACCCATTGAACTGAAAAAAATTAAAATCTCAGGACAAATAAATGTATTTGTTATATATTCATTACATTTGGTTGTTTTGTAATCAGCATGGATATTACATCAAATGCTCAGTTGGTCAAAAGAATCTCTTCACTCCTCTTAGTAACCTATATCCTGAATTTTGTTCATGGAGTTAAAATTAATGGGAATAATTTTTCAGTCTTTACTTTCCACAATAGAGTGTCACTTTGCATTATGTACATGTGTAGTCAATAAAACATAGATTTTTAAATATCAAGAGCTAAGATACTTAGCTCCAATTATTACTGTTGTTAATTTGTTTGAATCTGTTTCTGACGTCCCGTTTGATGTTTCATATTTACAATCCTCTAATTTTTTTTAAAAGTCTCTGTTATTTTCTAGGTTGTACTCTTCTCTGTGTATGTACAGAAGGTTTACAATCTCTCTCCACAGCAGTTCCCTGCTTTGAGCTTTTCTACAATTGCAGAGCTGGTCTTGTACAGAATCTCTGAGCTGTTCTCAGTTTTCTCAGATTTAGCTAGTCATCTTGAAACCAGATGTCTTTCAAAGACATATGAAGTTACCCATGATTCTTGCACTGAGAAACATTTCTTTTTGTATGTCAGAAATCATTTATGGCTTTAAACTCTTCCTTGTGCATTTCTGCTTTCTGTTCCCAGTGCTTTGCTGTGTTCACTGTTTGGTTTCTGATCTGATAAAATTGGCAACATAATAAAGATGGAAATCCCCTACCATCTTAATGGAATATGAAGTTTAGAGCCAAAACTCCACACACCATGGGAAGTAGCACATTTGTTTAGCACAGATTTTTTTTTTTGAGTAATTGAATACTTGGTACTTATTTGACATTCAACAAGACAATACTTCAAGGAAAATATGATTTGCAGCTAAATGATATATAAAGTAACAGTGAAAGATAGCCAAATTTAACCCCAATTTCAGAGATTCAAGATACATTTATTAGGTACCTGTTGTGGTTCAGGGAGTAGCTGGTTATGCAAAGGTAGAGAAAAACAACTAGCTGTGATGACTTTAAACAAATCAGCAAAGAGATACATTTTACTAGGATTCCCCAAGAGAGCGAGAGAACTATTCTTAGGTTACTTTTCTATTTGTCTTGTGGAGAGATGGCAAACCCTCAACAGAATCATTGCAGAAGACACTTTCTCTTTATAAAGGTTAAGATTAAAGACCCTGGAAGTAGGGAACTGGGTAAATCCAGCCTGGGACAAGGCAAAGCAATTATAGTTTTGCTGTTTTAGGTGTTATAGAAAGAAAAAGAAAACTTCTAAATAAATAGACTCCCCTCCCCAGGGATGAGAAACACACACACACACACACACACATACAAATATAATTTAAAGAAAACATAGCTTACTGCTAAATAATATAAAAGGTGATAGTGAAATTATCAGTAAAATTTAATCCAAAACTCAGAGATTTAAGGTACAATTACTAGGTATCTGTAATTTAAGGTACAACTACTATGATTTAAGGACCACCTAGCTGTACAAATGTGAACAAACAAAAGATAATTGTGATGCAAATGAGCAAACAGAGATACATTTTGTATATATAATACTTATATACACATATGTGTCTCTATCCTAAGATCCTTTACCATGCTTCTGAAATAAGCATAATTCTCTTAATTACTAAAGGTATACTGACATATGTGAATGGCACTGCTTAAAGGCATATTTAATTAGTAAATTGTGCAGAATAAAGTGGTGACAGGTGGGCTATGCCTTTCATGTGAGATTATGAATAGCTATGAAAAGATGAAACATGTATTTGTTGACATGAACAATTAATTAAATGACTGTTGTTAACAAATAATTAAACCAGTAAAACTAAAGTCAAGCTCATTAATCATTTAAAATTGATTATAACAATGATGCTAATAACAACTTTTGCATTTGAATTTGAAAGAGAAATACAATTCTAACAGTCGTTAGTGAAGTGGTGCCAAGAACATATTTTTGAATCAGAGTCTCCACAGAAATTACAAATTTAGGGTTCTATTTCCAGAAATTTAAGGTTACTGTTTGCAGAGGATTATCCAAGAATATGGTTTAAGAAGTAACACATGGTAGAGAATTCCACACTTATGAGAGATGTTTGTACCTGGTATTTAGTGATGTTCTATTCACTATATGAAAGATATGGCAGCAACCTACATGTCCACCAACAGGTGGATAGATAATGATATTCTGGTACATATTTAAATAGATATTTAATGGTACATATTTAAATAGATCAGCTCTAAGTAAAAAATAAAACCAGAAAAACTGCAAGAATATGAATGGACTTTGAACATACACTAAGTGAAATCACCCAATCTCAGAAAGAAAAAAATGCATGTTCTCCATCATATGCAGGTCACATGTATAAACACATACACATGTGGGTATAATGTAATGTGAAGAAAAGAGAAAAAGAAGCGGCAATGAGAAGATAGGACAAAACTTTTACTAGTGAGTTCACATATATTCTGAAATTAGTGTATGCTCTTTGAAAATAAATCCATTTTCAGAGTCCATTGCTATTCCACAAAGGACTGTAACCATCCTGGGAGGTGAAATTTTTAAATCAAGTTTTTCATTTTATGAATATTCTTGTTGGTGGGAGTTCTCTGTAAGCATTATTAAACTAAGTTCATCTCATTCTTTAAGCATTATTGTTAGTTTTCCAAATAATAATGTGAGGATTATCAGAAGAATGTTTGAAATAATTGCAATTTTTAAATTTCTGAGAACTCCAGGAAATGGTGATTTATTTTTTGTAGCTCAGAGTAACATGCCAGGAGTTTGAAAATACAGAGAAACTTGTTGGTTGGTTGTTTGCTTGCTTATTTGCTTGTAGATTAATAAGCATACTTTGTTTTTAAAATTAAACAAGAGTCTAATATAAGAAGAAAAATTAACATACTGATTACAAAGCAATAAGAATGATTATCTTTTACGAGGTTTTGTGAGTTAGCATTTATTTGAGTTTTCAATTTCCATATTAAGAACATTTTTAGACATTAATTTTGCTGCTGGGTAATGAGATTCAATTGATATTCATATGAGCAAAAATATAGGCTAATAACCTGCTATAAACATGGGCTAGTATAAATTCTTCTAGAGTGCTCTCCTAATTTAATTCTAAAAATCACATAGTAGTTGTGAGCCTTCTTCAACTGCATCTCTAGAGAAACAACAATGGTAAGACATTGAGGAGAGAAGAAATGTAGAGAAATCAAGAGATCTCTGAAGTCAGGGAGGGATGGTTTAAAATTACATTAATGAGAATGCATCAGTCCTAGATAAATAGACCAGGAGACACCTGAGTGTGTCTCTTTGTGTGTGTGGAAGAAACCGATTTTACTTTGTCTTCTCCATTGACTTCATACACAAAAGATGAAGGTGTCTCCAACTCAATTCTTTGAATTTCCTTTTCAGTTATTAAGCAGAGTCCCAGGTGAAAACCAGTTTCTAGCCAAGGAACAGGAAACTGAAGCTGATTACATTTCAGAGGTGGCAGAAATCGAAGGACAAACGGGAAGTTCCAATTAAAGGGGCAGAGTTAGCCACCGTAGGCACCTGTTGGTCTGAGGAGCCTACCGATGCACAGAAGAGCAAAAGGAACCTTTTCCAAAGCTATAATGGGACTAAAATCCCCAAATTTTTAAACGAGATATAAATTTTCATAAGAAGAAATATTTACTTTACAAATAAAATGGTAGAGTTTCTGAGTGAAGGATAGACATAAAAATTAAAAACACAATAAAAATTTTCTGTGGTAAAATAAATAGACACAATATCACAAGACATCTGGAATATGTATAATGTTGTTGTACTGATCAACATAAAATAATTTTAATAACATTATTTTTTATAAGTCATTTTTAAAAGAGCTCAAAAAAGATAGATTTAGATAAGGAGAATACTAAAGGATGGAATGCTGAGTTAGAGATCCTAGAACAGATTAGAGTATTTGCAACCTACAACAACATCATCAAAGATGCTAGTTCCAGATGAAAGAAATTTACAAGATTATCAAGAATTAAGATTGCAGCCCATGGAGATACAGTTTATTGAATTAAAAATTCGGATCCTACAGCTGAATATGTAGCAGAGGATTGCCTTATCTGGCATCACTGGGAGGGGAGCCCCTTGATCCTGTGGAAGCTTGATGACCCAGGACAGGAGGATGCTAGGGCACTGAGGCAGGAGTGGGTGGGGAGGGGTAGAAGGAAGGGATAGGGGGCTTGTGGAGGGGAAACTGGAAGAGGGATAGCATTTGAAATGTAAATATATAAAAAAATCAGATTCTACTTATTAATACTACCTTTGAACAATGTCATACAGCAGACTATATTGTAGACTATGTTGTAGAATTTGGAATTTTAAGACATATGCATAAATTAGAAATTTTTGATGATCAAAGCTGATGATGCTTCAAAATATTTATCCACTACAATACAATAATATTTTAGCTGTTGGGGCACAAAACCTATTACAAATATAACTTATAATCCTATAGATCAAACCATTATGAAGAGATCTAACAAAAATTTAAGGGAGATGCTCATAGAACAGAAAAAGGATAAAAAAAAAATCTCCCAGGAATAAATTAAATAATGTTTTGTTGACTATAATTTTTTTAAATTCAATAAAACAAGTAGCACAGCTATTATAAAAACAAAAACAAACAAAAAATCCACTGGATTTTAGAAAGGACTGCTGAATTAGATAAGCATGTAGAGAAATCTTAATTTCAGAATGGGAACAAAAAATAGATATGTTGGTTGGGGAGAAGATTTTACATTTGTTTCAACAAGAAAGGAAAAGCTATGTCTTTCAACCAAATTAATGAAAATAAGATTTGACCCCTAAAGATCTTGGCTACAGCCAGAAAGAGGGAGATAGGCAAGATCAACAAGACAGATAATATATATACTAATTCCTCTATGTGGGAACAGTTCTTAGACATCAAAATACATGCACAGCCAAGAAATCTTGTTGGCTATAGAGTCCTCATGACTCATTATTGAAAGAATGACAGGCCATTCTCTCTTATGAAGTGGATGGAAATTTATATTACAGTTTGGGTGTAGCCCAAACTAACCTATAAGAAAGAATGCAAAGAATCTTTGTTAATTGATGTGTGCACATTGCACATAATTTAATGCTGAACTGTATATTTCTTTAAAAAGCTTATATATTCACAGGGAAAACACTCAGAAAAGCAACCCTAGTAAAATTCATCCTCAAAGATGCTGAAATGCTGAAGCATATTATTCCTGCCTGATTCTATCCCAGACTGCCTCAAAGCTGTTTCCTCAAAAGGTTTGCCTCCAGCACAACCTCAAAGCAGCAAACTCCAACCATCTAACATCACAGACTGTTCCAGCCAGGACTTCATTTAAGCCTAGCATTTTCACAGAACTTGAAAACTGGACAATTGTTACAAGTTGCCACACCCACTAACCAGCAAGAAGCAATTTTTAAGAGAATGGCACCCTATTCCAAAGCGGCAAGATGTTTGTTTGTTTCTTATTATTCCATGGTTTATGAATATTTGTTGTATCTTTTAAGGAAATGTGTTACAAGTTATTAAATAGTCTTGATTGTGGTTGGGAGGAACAGGAATTTAAACTCAGAGATTTTTCTCTTTTTTTTCTTTTCTTTTGTCTATCTTTGTTATGTAGGGGAAGAGTGTTGGAAAGAAAATGTGGGTGGGGGAATATAGGAATAATATAGGAATAATAAAGAAAAGAGATGGATTATTGACTCTACTCTTAAACCAAAGAACATTTTATAGCCAATAATCTTACATTGTTATAGATAATGTATATTGCTACATGTTGAGGTTATAATTTGTTACTTTGATATAGATTTTTGTATATTTACATATATTAAGGTTATATTTTTACATTGGTATAGATTTTTTGTATTGATACATATCAAGGTTATAATTTCTCACATTGATATAGATCCTTGAATGTTGATACATATTATGATCATATTTTTTACATCTATATATTTTACATATATAAGTATATTAATACAAAAACTAAGGTTATTTTTGTTACAATATACTAGGTATACATGACTTCAAGTCTTATTTGGGATATTGCTCCTCGATGATCCTTAATAATGTAATGTGAAGTTCCAGTTCTTTTGAAAGAACCATTTTGTGTTCTATTACACACAGACTGTTTATGATAATTAAGCAATACAAGTTAGCAATCAAACATGTGATCTTGTATATACTATTTTAGGTATTTACAAAATAAATTTTGTTTAACCTCCTGTAGATGTTTTCAAAGTTAATCAGACAGAAATAGCTAAAACAATAGAGTACTTCATTTACAATAGAGTACTCAATAGAGTATTAAGATATTCTATGGATAGGCAGTTTTCAAAATCCTCTGAGATCCAAAGAATATGGCATTTAAAATTGTTTTGTTAATTTAAGCCATTTTGGTCAATGAAGCCGCTCTTAGCAACAACCACATTTCTACTTCAAAAAGATGATGAGCATCAGAGAACCTTCTTGTGAAGTTTGTTTCAAAACTGACAAGCTGCCACTGAGCAAGCAACTGCCCTTGCTTCAACTGCAGACAAAATTCTGTCCAACATGGACAAAGTCATGGGGAAAATGACTGCTGAGCTTTACAAGGACAAAGTAAGGCAAGCCCTTCATAATTCCTTCTTCACACAATTAAGTCTTCGAGAAAGCTGAAGCTAGATGCTCCAACATCATAGAGGAATTCTGGGGGGACTATTCAGGCACCCAACTAAGTCTGTCATTTCTATAAGTTTGGAAGCTGCTTGCTCTGCCCTTCATATTTATTATTTATTAAGGCATTATTTATTCCTTTTTAAGCCTCTAAAGATGTTTAAAGACTAGTTTTACAATTAAGCTTCAGTTTTTTAGAATTTGGGGATTTGTTTTTAGATCCAAGAAGAGGTTTTTTTGGTTGGTGAAGCAAGTTATGGTAACTGGCTGGACCTCCCCCAGTAACTGCCACACAAGGTTTCTGTCTGCAAGTGCCTCATGACCACGGCAACAGTATTGGGTTTGGTGTCTGCAGACATGATGCATCCCCAGGAGGGGCAGTCCTTGGTTAGCCTTTCTTTCAGTCTCTGTTCAATTTTTGTTCCCTATTCTTCCTTTGGAGAGGAACATTTCTGGATTAAAAACCTTGAGATGGGTAAGTGGCACCATCCCTCCACCAGGGCCTATGACTATTTACTGGGAAAAAAATTGCAGAACTCTGAACTCACCAAGATAGAATAGATATCAGAGTACTTCCTCCTAAATTGCCAAATACATATGGACTAGATTTTATGAATGTAAATTGTACCTAATAGTTTTTGTAATTGTTCTTACTGTGTGTAGCTTGCTAGAAAAGAAAGTATTTTTACTTAGACAAAAAGGAGAAATGTTGGGGAATGGTCTGATGCTATGTATACAAATGCTAAATTCTGAACCCAAAGATCTGGTTGCCCTCCAGATGAGTGTTTTCTCATGCACACCAGCCTTTGTTGTGTAAACCTTGCTCCCCGATTTAAAGCTATTGGTTAATAAAAGGTTAGAGCCTGTGATTGGGCAGTAGAGAGAAAAAGGCAGACCCTGAGAACCAAGTGAGGAGTCTCAAGAGAAACCAAGAGGAGAAGGAAGGTGGAATGAAGTGGAGGCTGCCATGAGAGGAGATGGACCATAAGCGTGTGACCAAGAGAAATGCACACTGAAAACAGGCTAATGGAGCAAAAATTTACTTTGACAAGACTCACACAACTAGTGACAAAGAATGTATGGCTGGGATAGAAGTTAAAATAGCTCAGAACCTGCTCAATCTAGGCTTATAAATTGAAAAAGAAAATCCAAACAAACAACCCAGGATTTTGTGTGTGGAGTAGCCTTGGGACCACTTCAAGAAATTTGACAAGAATTTGACATTGAGCTAGGATAAGGAAGTGGGATCAAGATCTTGTTCATCTTGATAAGTCTCTGAATACCACAGGACTTTGTTTATTGACTTGTTTGCTCCTTGACTATCTTTGTTTATGCTTTGTTTTTTCCTTAACTACTACATTTATGCCTTATTGTTTACATGTTCTTATAATGCTATAAAAGCAGCCTAGAGAAAAATAAACCCGCTTCAGTCTCAAAACTGGCTGGAGTCATGTTATAGTGTTGACTAATTGTCTTTTTTCTTTTCAATCCTCACTCCCTTTCTTGAGACCCTGTTGACTGACTGAGCTGGCTTGGTCAAATTTCTGTCATTTATATGAGCTAGCTAGAGCATATAATTTGCTAACAGCTTCCCATCAGGAAAATAGCAAAGCTTTGAGGTAAAAAATTATCTGAAATACCAATAATGGAGACTGATAGAGCCTCATGACACATTTTCTTGATTTCTAAGCCCTATAAGGTGAAAAGCAAGCAAATTAAAATTACACTGTACCCAATCCCAGAAAATTAATGACATTTAGTCAGAGCTAAATGTGGTATATGTGGTAGGAGCATTGTACCCATGGCCCATAGCTGATCTTGTGAGGATTTGCACTATCTGGAAAGGTTGATGATATAGGCTGAGATTCCAGCTCAGTAGCAATAGGACCTTAGGAAGTAAGAGTTAAGTAACATGGAAGATCAGAAAGAAGAGTTGAAACATGTGCAGTCTTCCACACTGGAGTTTTTATATTTGTATATGTCTAAATGGAAGGGTTCATGATTCATGAAGAATGATATCCCAGACTCAAATCATATGCAATAGCAAAGAGTGCTTATTTTTCAGGGTTCCATCATACATGAAAAACAGAGGTATGGACTTTTCAGGATCAATTTAAAGCTTGTTAGGGTAGGAGTAAGTGATTTTTACCTTGCTTTCCCTTGATTGGTTGGCTCTTTCTCTAGGAGTATTGATGTCTTTGTGATTGGTTAAAGCTTTGGGGGATTTGGGGGAACTTTTGCTGATTTATACTTTACTCAAGCTAGGTGGTAAAGAAACTTTTATAGCTCCTGTGAAGGGTGGATTTCCCTAGAATTGACTTGTTTTTGGACTTTTCCAGTTCTGGGAAAGAGAAACTCAGGCCTATTCTCCCAAACTGCTAGTTTCCAGCCTCTCGTGGAGTCAGCCTGGTTTTGACTGACTAAGTCCTCTCAAAATGCATATTTAATTCACTTCACTATCCCATATACCAACCAATAATTAAAGAAAAAGATGTTGTAAGTTTGAGAAGGAGTAAGTGGACATGGGAGTGGTTGGTGGACTGAGAAGAAAAGGGAAAAACGATGTTATTATACCATAAATGTACTTTTAAAAAAATCCTTCAACCACACACTTGCCATCACTTGATTTTTGACAAAGGTGCCAAAAATATTTAATGGAAAAAGGAAAGCATCTTTAATAAATGGTGCTGGTCTAACTGGCTGTCTGTATGTAGAAGAATTAAAATAGACCCATATTTGTCACCTTGTACAAAGCTCAAGTCCAAGTGGATCAAGAACATCATCATAGAACCAGATATATTGAATTTAAAAGAAGAGAAAGTGGGGAAGAGTCTCAAACTCATTGGCACAGGGGGAAATTTCCTAAAAAGAATTCCAATGGCTCAGCTCTAAGATCAAAAATTGATAAATGGGATCTTGTATCCTGGGTCCCTCAGAGACCAGTCTGTGCAAGAGAGCATGCAGGCTGCAGAAGCAACATAGCTTCTCAGACAAGGTCCCTTCAGGCCTTCATCTTCAGCCAGGAGGCAGAGCTGAACTCCAGACCTCTGTGCACCTTCCCTATAAGAGGAGAGGTTGCCTGCAGAGAGTGCTTTGACCACCGAGACCCAGGAGAGAGTTGGACTCCCAGGAGTGCTGACAGAGGCTAGCAGAATCACATGAGGAACAAGCTCCAGCCAGAGACAGCTATAACAACTAACACCAGAGATTACCATATGGTGAAAGGCAAACATAAGAATCTTACTAACAGAAACCAAGATCACTTAGCATCATAAGACCCCAGCACTCCCAACACAGCAAGTCCTGGATGTCCCAACACACTGGAAAAGCAAGATTCAGATTTAAAATCATATCTCCTGATACTGGTAGAGGATTTTAAGAAGGACATTAATAACTTACTTAAAGAAAAACAGGAGAACACTGCTAAACAGGTAGCAGTCCTTAAAGAGGAAGCACAAAAAAAAAAAAAAAAAACCAAAACTCTTAAAGAATTACAGGAAAACACTGATAAATAGGTAGAAGACCTTAAAGAAGAAACACAAAATCCCTTAAAGAATTACAGGGAAACAAAACCAAACAGGTGATGGAATTGAACAAAACCATCCAAGATCTAAAAATGGAAGAAGAAACAATAAAGAAAACCCAAAGGGAGACAACTCCAGAGATAGCAATCCTAGGAAAGAAATCAGGAACCATAGATGCGAGCATCAGCAACTGAATACAAGAGATGGAAGAGAGAATCTCAGGTGCAGAAGATTCCATAGAGAACATGGACACAACAATCAAAGGAAATGCAAAATACAAAAAGATCTTAACTCAAAACATGCAGGAAATCCAGGACAAAATAAGAATACCAAACCTAAGGATAATAGGTATAGATGAGAATGAAGTTTTCCAACTTACAGGGCCAGTAAATATCTTCAACAAAATTATAGAAGAAAACTTCCCAAACCTAAAGAAAGCGATGCCAATGAACATACAAAAAGCCTACAGAACTCCAAATAGACTGGACCAGAAAAGAAATTCCTCCCAACACATAATAATCAGAACACCAAATGCACTAAATAAAGATAGAATATTAAAAGCAGTAAGGGAAAAAGTTCAAGTAGCATATAAAGGTAGACCTATTAGAATTACACCAGACCTCTCACCAGAGACTATGAAACCCAGAATATCCTGGACAGATGTTATACAGACCCTAAGAGAACACAAATGCCAGCCCAGGCTACTATACCCAGCAAAACTCTCAATAACCATAGGTGGAGAAAATAAAGTATTCCATGACAAAACCAAATTCACACAATATCTTTCCACAAATCCAGCCCTTCAAAGGATAATAAAGGGAAAACACCAACACAAGGATAGAAACTACACCCTAGAAAAAGCAAGAAAGTAATCCTTCAACAAACCTAAAAGAAGACAGGTGCAAGAACAGAATCCCAACTCTAACAACAAAATTAAATTACTTTTCCTTAATATCTCTTAATATCAATGGACTCAATTCCCCAATAAAAAGACATAGACTAACAGACTGGCTACATATACAGGACCCAACTTTTTGCAACTTGCAGCAAACCCACCTCAGGGGAAAAGACAGACATTATCTCAGAGTAAAAGGCTGGAAAACAATTTTCCAAGCAAATGGTCTGAACAAACAAGCTGGAGTAGCCATTCTAATATCGAATACGATCGACTTCCAACCCAGAAAAGACAAGGAGGGGCACTTCATACTCATCAAAGGTAAAATCTTCCAAGATGAACTCTCAATTCTGAATATCTCTGCTCCAAAAACAAGGGCATCCACATTCATTAAGAAAACAAGAGTAAAGCTCAAAGCACACATTGCACCACACACAATAATAGTGGGAGACTTCAACACCCCCACTCTCATCAATGGACAGATCCTACTAACAGAAACTAAACAGAGACAGATTGAAACTAACAGAAGTTATGAAACAAATGGATTTAACAGATATCTCCAGAACATTTTATCCTAAAACAAAAAGATATACCTTCTTCTCAGCACCTCATGGTACCTTCTCCAAAATTGACCATATAATTGGTCACACAACAGGCCTCAACAGATACAAAAATATTGAAATTATCCCATGCATCCTATCTGATCACCATGAACTAAGGCTGAGCTTCAATAATATCATCAATAATAGAAAACCAACATTCACTTGGAAGCTGAGCAACACTCTACTCAATGATAACTTGGTCAAAGAAGAAATCAAGAAAGAAATTAGAGACTTTTTAGAGCTTAATGAAAATGAAGCCATAACTTACCCAAACCTATGAGACAAATTGAAAGCATTCCTAAGGGGAAAACTCATAGCTCTGAATGCCTCCAAAAAGAAACTAGAGAGAGCATACACTAGCAGCTTGACAGCACACCTAAAAGCTCTAGAAGAAAAGAAAGCAAATTCACCCAAGAGGAATAGGCAGCAGGAAATAATCAAATTCAGGGCTGAAATCATGGCAATGCTTTTAATCCCAGCACTTGGGAGGCAGAGGCAGGCAGATTTCTGAGTTTGAGGCCAGCCTGGTCTACAAAGTAAGTTCCAGGACAGCCAGGGATATACAGAAAAACCCTGTCTTGAAAAAAAAAAAAAACCCAAGTGGAAACAAAATACTATTCAAAGAATTAAACAAACCAAGAGCTGGTTCTTTGAAAAAAAAATCAACAAGATAGATAAACTCCTATTCAGACTAACTAGAGGGCACAGGGACAGTATCCTAATTAACAAAATCAGAAATGAAAAGGGAGCCATAACAACAAAACATGAGGAAATCCAAAACATCATCAGATCCTACTATAGTAAGCTATACTTAACAAAACAGGAAAACGTGGATGAAATGGACAAATTTCTAGATAGATACCAGGTTCCAAAGTTAATCAACATGTGATTAATGATCAAAACAGACCCATATCCCCTAAAGAAATAGAAGCAGTCATTAATAGTCTCCCAACCAAAAAAAGCCCAGGATCAGATGGGTTTGGTGCAGAGTTCTATCAGCACTTCAAAGAAGACCTAATTCTAATTCTCCTCAAACTATTCCACAAAATAGAAACGAAAGGTACTCTACCCAATTCATTCTATGAATCCACAATTACTCTGATACCCAAACCACATAAAGACCCAACAACGAAAGAGAACTTCAGACTAATTTCCCTTATGAATATTGATCCAAAAATACTCAATAAAATTCTTGCTAACCTAATCCAAGAACACATCAAAATGATCATCCATCATGATCAATTAGGCTTCGTTCCAGGGATAAAGGGATGGTTTAATATACGGAAATCCAACAATGTAGTCAGTCCACTATATAAACAAATTCAAAGACAAAAAACACATGATCAACTCCTTAGATGCTGAGAAAGCATTTGACAAAATCCAACACCCATTCATGATAAAAATCTTGGAAAAATCAGGAATTCAAGGCCCATAAATAAACATAACAAAAACAATTATACACCAAACCAGTAGCCATCATCAAACCAAATGGAGAGAAGCTTGAAGCAATCCCACTAAAATCAGGGACTAGACAAGGCTGCCTACTTTCTCCCTACCTATTCAATATAGTACTTGAAGTCCTAGTCAGAGCAATTAGACAACAAAAAGAGATCGAGGGGATACAAATTGGAAAGGAGAAGTAAAAATATTACTATTTGCAGATTACATGATAGTATATATAAGTGACACTAAAAATTCCACCAGAGAACTCCTAAACCTGATAAACAGCTTCAGCTTAGTAGCTAGATATAAAATTAACTAAAACAAATCAGTGTCCTTTCTCAACACAAAGGATAAACAGGCTGCGAAAAAAAATTAGGGAAACAACACCCTTCTCAGTAGTTACAAATAATATAAAATATCTTGGTTTGACTCTAACTATGGAAGTGAAAGATCTGTATGATAAGAACTTCAAATCTCTGAAGAAAGAAATTGAAGAAGATCTCAGAAGATGGAAAGATCTGTCATGTTTATGGATTGGCAGGATTAATATAGTAAAAATGGCCATCTTGCCAAAAGCAATCTACAGATTCAATGCAATCCCCAACAAAAATCCAACTCAATTATTCACAGAGTTAGAAAGGGCAATTTACAAATTCATCTGGAATAACAAAAGCCTAGGATAGCAAAAACGATTCTCAACAATAAAAGAAACTCTGGTGGAATCCCTGACCTCAAGCTGTACTACAGAGCAATTGTGATAAAAACTTCATGGTACTGGTACAGTGACAGGAAGGTAGATCAATGGAATAGAATAGAAGACCCAGAAATAAACCCATACACCTATGGTCACTTGATCTTTGACAAGGGAGCTAAAACCATCCAGTGGAAAAAAGACAGCATTTTCAACAAATGGTGCTGGAACAACTGGTGGTTATCATGTAGAAGAATGAAAATTGATCCATTCTTATCTCCTTGTATAAAGCTCAAGTCTAAGTCGATCAAGGAATTCCACATAAAACCAGAGACACTGAAACTTATAGAGGAGAAAGTGGGGAAAAGCCTCAAAGATATGGACACAGGGGAAAAATTCCTGAACAGAACAGCAATGTCTTGTGCTGTAAGATCAAGAATCGACAAATGGAACCTCATAAAACTGCACAGCTTCTGTAAGGCAAAAGACACTGTCACTAAGACACATTGGCCACCAACAGATTGGAAAAGGATCTTTACCAATCCTAAACCAGATAGGGGTTAATATCCAATATATATATATAACTCATGAATATGGACTCCAGAAAATCAATCAACCCTATTAAAATTGGGGTACAGAGCTAAACAAAGAATTCTCAACTGGGGAATACCAAATGGCTGAGAAGCACCTGAAAAAATGTTCAACATCCTTAATCATCAGGGAAATGCAAATCAAAACAACCCTGAGATTCCATCTCACACCCGTCAGAATGGCTAAGGTAAAAAATTCAGGTGACAGCAGATGCTGATGAGGATGTGGAGAAAGAGGAACACTCCCCCATTGTTGGTGGGTTTGCAAGCTGGTGAAACCACTCTGGAAATCAGTTCGGTTGTTCCTCAGAAAATTGGACATAGTACTACTAGAAGATCCAGCAATACCTCTCCTGGGCATATAACCAGAAGATGTTCCAACTTGAAACAAGAACACATGCTCCACTATGTTCAGCCTTATTTATAATAGCCAAAAGCTGGAAAGTACCCAGATGTCCCTCAACAGAGGAATGAATGCAGAAAATGTGGTACATTAACAATGGAGTACTACTCAGCTATTACAAACAATGAATTTATGAAATTCTTAGGTAAATGGATGGATCTGGAGGATATCATCCTGAGTGAAGTAACCCAATATCAAAAGAACACACATGGTATGCACTCACTGATAAGTGGATATTAGTCCAGAAACTTAGAATACCCAAGATACAATTTGCAAAATACATGAAATTCAAGAAGAAGGAAGACCAAAGTGTGGATACTTTGTTCCTTCTTAGAATGGGTAACAAAATACCCATGGAAGGAGTTACAGAAACAAAGTTCAGAGCTGACAAGGAAGGAAGGACCATCCAGAGACTGCCCCACCCAGGGATCCATCCCATATACAACCACCAAACCCAGACACCATTGCATATGCTAGAAAGTTTTGCTGACAGGACCCTGATATAGCTCTCACTTGTGAGGCTATGCCAGTGCCTACAAATACAGAAGTGGATGCTCACAGTCATCTCTTGGATGGAACATGGGGCCCCTAATGAAGGAGCTAGTGAAAGTACCCAAGGAGATAAAGGGATCTGTAACACTATAGGAGGACCAACAATATGAACTAACCAGTACTCCCCAGAGCTGTGTCTCTAGTTGCATATGTAGCAGAGTATGGCCTAGTTGGCCTTAATTGGAGGAGAGGCCCCTTGGTCTTGTGAAGATCATATGCTCTAGTACAGGGGAATGCCAGGGCAAGGAAGCAGGAGTGGGTAGGTTGGGGAGCAGGGCAGGAGGGGGGGGGTGGGTAGTAGGGGACTTTTGGGAAAGCATTTGAAATGTAAATGAAGAAAATATCTAATAAAAAAGAATTGATAAATGGGACCTCATAAAACTGAAATACTTCTGTAAGACAAAGGTCATAGTTAATAAGACAGATCAGTAACCTACAGATTGGGAAAAAATCTTCACTAACCACACATCTGATAGAGAGCTAATACCCACAATATATAAAGAACTCAAGAAGTTAATCACCAAAACACCAAACAACCCAATCAAAAAATGGGGTATAAAACTAAACCAAGAATTCACAACTTAGGAATCTCAAATGGCTGACAAGCACCTAAAGAAAACTTTAAAATCTTTAGTGATCAGAGAAATGCAAATCAAAATGACCCTGAGATTCCACCTCACACCAGTCAGAATGGCTAAGATCAAAACCTCAGGTTACAACACATGTTGGAGAGGATGTGGAGAAAGAGGAACACTCCTCCATTGCTGGTGGGATTGCAAACTGGTACAACCACTCTTGAAATCAATCTGGAGGTTCCTTAGAAAATTGAAAAGAGATCTACCTAAAGACCCAGTTATACCACTCTTGGGCAAATACCCAAAAGCTGGCCCACCATGCCACAGGGTCCCATGTTCCACTATGTTCATAGTGGACTTATTTGTGATAGCCAGAAGCTGAAAAAACCTAGATGTCCCACAACAGAAGAATGGATACAGAAAATGTGGTTCATTTATACAATGGAAACTCAGCTATTAAGAATGAGGACATCCTGATGTTTGCAGACAAATGGATGGAATTAGAAAATATCATCCTGAGTGAAGTAACTCAGACTCAAAAGACATGCATGGTGTGTATTCACTAATAAGTGGATATTAGCAAAAAAAAATCCATACAGCATACACAAGATACAGTCCACAGAATTCAAAAAGGCTCAACAAGCTGAAGTGTCCAAGTGAGGACACCCTAGTCCCACTAGGAAGAGAGAGAAAAAAGCAATCATAATTGGGGAGGGAGGGAGGGACTTGAGAGGGAACATGGATGGGGAGGGAGACCCTGATCTGGTATTGGGTGAGGGAAAAGGACTGAAACAGTGAGGGCCTAAAGAAAGGATGTAAACCGGCAACCTCAGGAAATAGGAGGTTGGGGGACCTCTTCAGAGTGCACCAGAGACCTGGGAGGTAAGTAGAGGCCTTAGAGGGAACTTATAGAGCCCAGCTCCAGCAGGAAGACAGGGCATCAAATGAGGGTGGGGGTTGCCATCCCACAGTCAAAGCTCTGACCCATAATTGTTCCTGTCTGAAAGAATTATCTTACACGCGTTCTCGCGACCGGCCAGGAAGAACGCAACAAACCAGAATCTTCTGCGGCAAAAGCTTTATTGCTTACATCTTCAGGAGCCAGAGTGCAAGAGAGCAAGAGTGCAAGAGAGAGAAAAAGAACAAGAACAAGAAAGCAAGAGCAAGAGAGAGAAAAAGCAAGAACAAGAGAGAGAAAAAGAACAAGAGCAAGAAAGCAAGAGCAAGAGAGAGAAAAAGCAAGAACAAGAGAGAGAAAAAGCAAGAACAAGAAAAGCAAGAGAGAGAAAAAGCATGGCAAAACCCCGTCCCTTTTAAGGAGAATTATCCTCCGCCTAGGACGTATTACTCCCTGATTGGCTGCAGCCCATCGGCTCAGTTGTCATCACGAGAAAGGCAGAACACATGGCGGTAAAACTGCCCCTGCACGTGTGCAGATTATGTTTACTACTTAGAACACAGCTGTCAGCGCCATCTTATAATGGCAAATGTGAGGGCGGCTCCTCACAGAATTACAGGGATGGAAATGGAGAGAAGCCTGAGGAAAAGAAGGTCCAGTGACAGGCCCAAAGTGAGATCCAGGTCAAGAGGAGGTCCCAAGGTCTGACACTATTACTGAGGCTATGGAGCGCTCAAAAAAGGGACCTATCATGATTGCTCTCCAAAAGACCCAACAAGCAGCTGAAAGAGTCAGATGCAGATATTTGCCCTCAGCCAATGGAAAGAAACAGCTGACCCCTGTTGTTGAACTAGGGAAAGCTGAATCAATAGGAGAAGGGCAATCCTATAGGAGGACCAGCAGTCTTAATTAATCTGGATCCCTGAGATCTTTCAAACACTAAACTACCAAACAAACAGAATATACCAGCTGATGTGAGCCCCCCTACACAAATATAGTAGAGGACTTCCAGGTCTATTTTCATTCAGAGATGATGTACCTAACCCTCAAGAGACTGGAGGCCCCAGGGAGTTTAGAGGTCAGATGGGGTGGAGGTTGGAGGCATCCATGTGGAGACAGGGTGGGGTGGGGAGAAGGTATGGGATGTGGAGCAGTTGGAGGGTGGATGTAGAGGGGCAGGGAATGGAATATGGACTGTAAAAAATGAATTACAAATAAAATTAAATTAAGAAACAAAACAAAAGCATCCTTCAACTAATGAAAAGGGTTAATTTTCAGAAAGACATAGAAAGCATCAGTGTTATTGGCCTCTGGCTGCAGCATGTCAAAACTGATAGTCCAACCAGACAACCAGACAAAGACCGTGTCCATGCTGGAAATATCTAAACTGTTCTAGCAGGGACCTCAGTGGGAAGAGTGCCTAGCATGCATGTAGATGAACTGAGTCAGTACACTGTGTCTAATGGACATTATAGAAAAATGTAAAACTGGAGGACTTCATTCTGATCTCAAGCTATCATGGAATATTCACAAAGATCACATCCTATTAGACCCTAGATATATCCTATCAATGCTAATATAGTGTAAATCACAGGCACTGTGTTCTCGGGTTATAATAAAATTCAGCTACAAATGAACCCACTCCCCCCCAAAAAAAAACTAGGAAAAATATACTTGTGATTAAATAACACTTTTTGATTGCAATTGAGTTAAGGGAGTCTCAAGAGAAATTTAAAATGATTTTAAACAAAGTTAATATGAAAATATAACATTAGAATTTGTAAAACTCAATGATTATAGAAAGTACATATTATTGATTGCATAAACAAGAAAAGGAGATTATCTATACTAAATAACTGAAGCTCCCAGCTTTTGGTATTAGAAAAGGGAATGTACTTTAAGCTGCAACAGGCATTTTAAGCTAAAAGCCAATTTACTAGGAGGAAAATTTTAGCAGAAATTAGTGAGATTGAAATCATGAAATCAATAGGGAAAAAAATCAATAAAACCAAACTTGGTTATTTTAAAATACCAAAAATAATTGTATAGCTATATAAAACATTTTTGATTAGTTCACTCAAGACACCACAAATGAGAGTTCTAAAGAAAGTTCTGGAGGAGTGGAAACAACTCCAAACAGCTCCTTGGAAATCTAGCATGCAAGGAAGGTAACTAGATAGGTTATTATAGGGTATTGACTATGCAAAATGATAACACTAAAATTCATGCAAAAATCTCATATATAATAATAGGTGAAATAAGAGATGGAGAAACAGAATTCAAGTAAATTCTGGTCTTAAAGAAGCTATAGAAATCCATAATTGTGTTGGATACACTAAATCACATATCTTAAGGTCTCTAAATGAAATGTTAAAAATTAAAAGGTATCTGCATTTTTCAATTAAAGAGAAAAAGGTGAGGTAATAGTAAATACTTCCTAATTCAATTCAGAGAAAAGGGGACTAAATAGTAAATTACATGACATAAACAGATCTGTGTCATGCAAATTGCTATTGAGCCACATAACTCCAATAATAAAATGTAAACAAAAGACATGCTTCAATAAAGGATGGGTACATCAGACTCTGTGTGACACAGAGATTGAAGAAGCACTTCACAAACTCCATCACATAGAATCCTTTAAAGTAACAAGATAAGAAGCATTGCCAGAGTTACCGGCAGTTGAAAATGATGAAAGACTTAAGGCCTCAGACAGAAATGAAAACCCCCAGTCCATGCACACACAATTACACATTAGGAAAACATGTCCGACAAAAAGTGACTGATCTCAATGACGACTGATCTGAATGATGAGAAAGACCAGTCTACGATGGCATCATGAGATTTCATCGCCTCTTCTGTATTAGCTAAGACAACAGGGCCTACAATTCAGATTCTACTAAAAAGGACAAAATCTAAAATCAAATAAGCGAGATTGTTTTAAATCACATTTGCCATTTTTCTGTGATCTGAGACTTGAAATATAGATGTTGCCAATTCTATCTTGGACCAGGGCTTTGAAGTCTAAGTTAGGACCTTATATTTGTTATATAATAACAAATATATTTATATTTTTATATTATATTTGTTGTCTGACAGGATATTTGATCCTCTTAGGAGGAAATTTTTTTGATGAATGAAAGAACAAGCTAATTTAAGGGGACTCTCACTTGCACAGAAAAGAATCTACATGTTACAGAACAGTCTTCTAGACATGGGGATGGGGGGGTCTCTAGAAGCAATAAGAAGTGTGAAAAGGTCTTGCAGACAAACAGAAACATATTGTAAGATGAACAAGATAGTCCCAATTTGAAAATAATACATACAGACTGATCTTGGAGTATAGGATATAGAGTGTTGAACTGAAATACAAAACTGAAGGAATGTGGTAAATGCACTTACTTAACTGCCTAAGAGGAGGGTAAGCAAAAAGATAATAAATATTAATATCAATATAGGAAGAAAACAAAGTTCCAAGGACAATACATAGGAATCTAGTGCAGAGGCAACTTTTAAAACTATAAACAATGAATTAGGAGTAACTGACTGGCAAGTTGGCACAGCTCATAAAAGTGCTCTCTGTTAAAATCTGATAATGTAAGGTTGATCTCCAGAATTCACAAGAAGATGGAAGGAGAGAACAGAGCCTATAAAGCTATCCTCAGACTTTCACAGTTGCATGATAGCATGTGCATATAGATATTCAAGCATCACACACACACACACACACACACACACACACGGAAGATAGATGGGTTCATGAAGTGCTTGCCTCTCTAGCATAAGAATCTGAGTTCAGATACCAGCACCTACATAAAAATGCCTACTATAGTATTTATGTGTTCTTTGTCCCTGCATTGGGAAGGTAGAGAAAGGAGAGTCTCTGATGCTCTCTGGTAGCTGGTCTAGCCAAATAGAGGAATATTCTCAAAAATAACACCCAAAGTTTAGGTTGTCCTCTGATTTGTACATGTATACACTACACACACACACACACACACACACACACACACACACACAATGTTTTTAAAAACAGGATTGAGAAATCCAACTTCTTACCCCTTTCTCTTCCCTTATCTTCCTTCCTCTTCATATTCCACAGACATTCCAAATTCATGTACAAAGATATTCTAGTGTAATTAATATCATAGCAAGTAGATTATCAGTGATCTGGATCTAAATGACCTCTTGAAAACAAAAACAGATTTTGAATACTCAATGTTATGCTGTTTCTTCTGGAACTATAGTACCCTTTCAATATCTCAATATTTCTAAATAATTGAGTTTAAAATATAAAACATTTCCACATTGGTAGAAAGAATTCTAACATAGTTAATTATACTGACTATTTTTGGCAATGTTCATACAACTCTTTTTCAAATAGAAATCAAGGCACTTTGGCCCATAGAACACATACCATATCATGTCAGTCTCTTTCCTGTAGCTGTAAGCTTAGCTGCCAGCAGACTTTCCCTAGGGGAGTTTTAAAAATGTCAATCAGGTTCGCAGCTGGAGAAAGAGTATTTTCTTAGAGCAAAATTTTAGCTACAAGAAAAATAGGCTTTGTCATTTTTGAACTATCATAAGGAGTTAAATTTAAGAATTTGTAGGAAACAGCTTTTTACTCACAACTGAAAAGAGGAAGAAGAAGGGGAAGGGGAAGAAGAGAAGGGGAAGAAGGGAAGGGGAAGAAGGGAAGGGGAAGAAGGGGAAGAAGGGAAAGGGGAAGAAGGGGAAGGAGAAAAGAAAAAGAGAAAGAAAGAAGGAAAGAAAGAAAGAGAGAGAGAAAGAAAGAAAGAAAGAAAGAAAGAAAGAAAGAAAGAAAGAAAGAAAGAAAGAAAGAAAGAAAGAAAGAAAGAAAGAGAACAGGCAAAGTAAATGCTCACCTAAGTTCCTCACATTCCATTTAGTTTCTGGAGTTGCTGAGATGGCCATGAGGCAGACTGGTTCCTTTGATGCCAGATATCCAATCCTGAAAGGATATAATCTACATTACAGCACTAGAAAAAAGTCACTGTGCTTAGCATACCTGTCTTAAGTTGGAATATCATAGACTTAATTCTGAACAGAAACCTCCTTAGTAAGTTTGCATGTTGTGTTTTGTTTTCCTTTGTCTTGGTGGGAATGATTTGATCCACACAAATAGCAAACACCTGGAGATAATGGTGTCATGCATGAGACAGCCATCAGAATTCTGCCATGAAGTATATATTACCATTTTTGTTGTTTCCTTTAGGCAGAACACTTACTTAATTGTATGTCTTTTGCATTTTGAAGAAAAATAATCAAAAGGGATAATCAGCTTATGTATTTAATAAAATGAATTTATTGAAATTTGTTTTTATATGGGTTTCAAGCAGAAGTTTGCTTCCCTGTGTCACTGTCATAAAGCTTGGATGAACCTGTAGAACAGTTAGTTTTGTGGGTCAAGTGAGATGAGTGCAGACACATACCATGGGACAAACAACCAATGTGGTACTCTCTCATACTCAGTAATGGAAAGTGGAAGCGAGCTACCACTCTCTAAAACATTCACACATGTACATGCAAAAGTAACCTCATATGTAGAATGTTAACAACAATCCTGAAGAGACACTTGAATAATATACATTTAAACTATAATCCTTTTTATTGTCCCTAATTCTGTTCTCATTCCCACTTAAAATTATCTTGAATAAAAGACTATAATATTCGAACGTGAATGATAAATCCAAGAATTCATCACATTTTTAAATAAGAGATAACAACCAAAGATGACAAAATAAAATATAATAAGATAAAATAAAGCCATCTCCTGGGGGCTAGACAACACAACTCAGCAGAAGACAAAGCGCCCCAAGCGCAGGCAGAAGAACCAAAGACCCACTCGATCACGTGCTTAAGAGTCGCATAAAATTATTTAACTGAAAACTATATGTATACAGACGACCTGCTGCAGATGCATGTAGGGCCTGTGCTTGCTCCTTCGACCTCTGGGAATTTATATGATCCTAGCTTTGTTGATTTTTCTAGAAGAACAAGAGATCCTTGTTCTTCTGGCATCCTCAGTTCTTTCTAACTCTTCTGCTTTTTCTGCTTTCACTTCAGAGGGGCTCTGAGCTCTGAGGGAAGGGGTTTGATGGAGACATCTCATTTAGAACTATATGTTTCAAGGACTCTGACTCTGAACCCTAAAATGCCATGAATGTGTGTGTGTGTGTGTGTGTGTGTCTGTCTGTCTGTCTGTCTGTCTCTCTCTGTTTCTCTTCTCTGCAGAAGTATGACTGCGGGGTCTCAGCATTTATTCCTATCTATTGCAGGAAAAAACGTCACTGATGATGACTGAATAAGGCACTGAACTATGAGTATAGCAGAATGCCATTAGGAGTCATTTTATTGATTTTTTTTATGAGTACTGTTCAGTTTCACTCTAGGCTTCTGGGATATCTAGTCAGTTGTTCTGTTTACTCCAGAAATTTTACATACGGGTTCTATCTCATGGAGTGAGCTTTAAATCAGAAGTTGGTTAGCTACTCCCACAAGTTTTGTGCCTCTGTTGCCCTAGCACATCTTGCAGACAGGATATATTGTAGGTAAAAGTTTTTGTGGCTGGGTTTGTGTTTACACTTCTCTTTTGCTAGCCCACAGAGTGCTTTCCTACCCCATAGACACTTCTACTAGGTTCAGTGTATCTGCTTTTATGTTGAGGTTATGATCATTTGGAGTTGAGTTTTGTGCAGTGTGATGAGTATGGATCTATTTGCATTCTTCTACATGCAGATATCCAGTTTGACTAGCATGATTTATCAAAGGTACTGTTTTTTTTCCATTATGCATTTCTGGCCTCTTTATCAAATACCAGGTGACCATAGGAATATAGGCTTATGTCTGGGTTTTCAGTTCAACTCCATTGATCAATGTGTCTGTTTTTATGCCAATATCATGTGATTTTTAAGAAATCAGACATGAACCTCAGATTGTAGAGGGAAGGCAGGGCACAGCAAAAGGAGTTAGATTCTATTGAAAGTAAGAAGCAAACAAAAAATGGTCAAGGGTGTCAGACAAGACAAAAATAAAAATACTCAGGAATATCATTTATAGAGAGTTCCGACTAGCAAAATCAGTCATATCCTATCTGTCAATGCAAATATGGACTGACTTGAGAGGAAAAGCCATTGTTACCATGAGTTTATCATCACCTCATCATGACCTAGTGTTTTGTTTTTTTGGTTTTTTGGTTTTTTGGTTTTTTTTGCATACTATGGAAGAGCAAAGAAAGAGATAAGATTCATTATATCAGCCTCACCCAATGTAAATTATCCCTGCTAGGAATAATTGATAGACTAGCCAATAAGTGCATATAACTTCATGTCTTTTGACTTTCTCAGAAATGGGGACTTCAGAAATCTGCTTAGGGCTTTTAACTCTGCTTATGCAGTAATAATAAAGTATGCTAAAATGATCTGTTCCTACCCACAGAAAACTTTTGACATCAAATAAGCCAGCTTTTGTCTCAAACCAACAACTAGTTCTCTGAACCTTGAGACTCTAGCTGGGTGTTCTATGATTTAATTCAATTCTAACACTAATTGCCTGAAGTTAGCATTGCGTTCTGCAAGTGAAGGTATCAACCGACAGGACTGCCCCAACATCAGGCAACGTCAGCCACAAATTATAGACTACCAGGACTTCTGAACTTCTTGTTCTAAATCCAAGGCATTCCCTCAACTCTGATCAATCCATTTTTCCCCTGCTATAACAGCTACCAGAACTCTCAGTAAAATATGCATGCCAACTTAAAATCAAAGACGTTACATAGGATTGTGGGTAAGATCCCGAGGAAGTGAGATATAGAGGTCTAGATCCCCAAGTCAAACAGTTCTGCCTCACAGAGTAGGGATCTACACTGTCCCCAAATAGCTATACATTCACCAACACGAAAACTCTACGAACATCACTGGAAGTGTTCATGGAGGTTTCAATATGCAAATGTGACAGATTATTAGTTTTCCCTTCCCTGAGAGTTGGTGGTAGTAGGATTGAATATTTTTGGCTTCCAATTAAAACTTGGGTATGAAAATTGCTTAGTAAGACTTTGCATATTAACTTTAAAAATAAAGAAATAAAAGAAAGGAGAACTTACTATCTTCTTGATATCCTGCCCCATTCTAAAGTTAGAGATTCCCACTGTTGCTTTATTTCAACAAAAATGTTACTATTGCCTTAAAAATGTATTTTTTTTTCTGAGAACTGGGGCAAAAAAAATAAATAAAATAAAGCCTTCTTTCCTATTATATAATGCTTGTATCAGAAGTGCTAATTTTTCAATCTCTGGGGTAAATAGTGGAGTATAAATATACAGAGAGAAATTCTTTCCTAAGCTCGTAACTGACATAAGTCCCTTTCTCTTGTGAACTTCTCAAGTCTTTTGCATGCTGTATGCTTGATGCATACACTTGAATTAAGTTGACTATGTATGCAAAGGGTCACTGGCCTTGTTGGAAGAGGAATCCTTTGATAAAATTCCTTCCCCTCTCCAACAGCTTCGCTTTCCTTGTCCATCCAGAGCATCCTTGCTTCAGGGCTTTTGATTTGGTCTTTCTTACACAACACCAGATATAAACCTTGCCCTGGAGAGGATGCAGTGCCTTTCTTCCTTCCTCCTATTTTTCAGGGTCATGGGATGACCTTCCCCTTCATTGTTTCCCCCTTCTTGCTCAGTATAAGCATAGCCAGGCATGCAGGCTCTACTCCTTGATCTGAGTTCAGCTAGTTTGGTTGTCACTGCTCAGGCCTCCTGCTAGCTCCTCAAGGTAAGGATTTAAATTAGAATCCTGTCTATGCAGAGAAACATCTTGGATCTTGTCCTTAACCTGGATCTCCTGTTCTTTGTCACTATGGATTAGGCTATTCACTACCTTTGGTCCTGAATTACTGCTTTCCCTCTTGTTCCATTTATGTCTTCAGATCTAGCTTCAAATATTTAATGTCACCTTTCTCTCAGTCAGAGTTTCCCATCCTCTGTTGTGTAGACTCCATCCTATGAAAACATCCGGAAAGCAAATTGATTTTCAGCTTATTGGGTTATCAAGTCAGTGCCTAGATTATACACAGGCACACACACACACACACACACACACACACACACACACACACACACACACACATGTGCCTATGGGCAAGCACAAACTTAGTAAAAGAGGCGATGAAAACACTATCATTTTAGAAGTGTGTGGAAAGTGAGGGACTGAAAATAATAAAGATTCTGTACTGTCTCCCCTTCAGTCTATACCCATGATGCTTTGGTTTTAAAAGGACATGACAGAAATGTTAGAAATTTCTATCCCCTGTGACTGTCTTACAGAGTCAAATGTTCACAAAAACACTATTACACATCTTTGGTATTACTTGCTTCTCTCTAGAGCTGCAAGAAAGAGAATAGAATTGACTCCGGGAAGTTGTTATTTATTTCTCTGAGGTTAGCACTAATATATTCAGGAGCAAAGGTTCTATTTTCATGTAGAGCCAGAATTAACGTATCTGAATACTCACTAAAGGACTTTCTACTTCAGGCATGCCATTTAAAAGAAGAAAGGCTGATGTAACTAAGATTGCCATATATGTGTGTATACATATGTATATTTCTTTATTGTCTAAGGGGAATGGTATACATGTTTCTCCACTGAATAAATGCCTATTTAGCTGTTTATAGGAAAACAGAGGAACATTTGGGCAGCCGAGAAACAAAAGGCGGGTACTCAAGGGCAAGTGTGACTCTGTGACCTGAGATTTATGACCCACTCCTTGATGTAGAGAAGCCAATCTATTCCCTGTGCTCTCTGTTAGCTGAGGAAGGAGTGTTCAGCAAGAACAGATGTGGCCATTCGCCTAGTTGCCCAATGAAAACAAGCAATTGCCATGGCAACCAGAGAATACCATGTGGGACATGAACTGACCTTTAAGAATCAGCTTTATGTTGCAAGACTTGCATGTGTATGCTTAACTGTGATGTAGATTTCTTTCCTATGTGAGTGTGCTAAGTGTTAAAACAATTATTTATTTCTTCTCCCTGTAGTACCCTCTAGCTCCACTTCTATCTGAAATGGAGCAGATTGGAAAGAGTACATAGGCCTTGATATCAAAGCTAGGAAAGGTACTGTTGACAGATGTAAATACACATTGGACAGCATGGAGAGATGAAAGGAGTCCTATTTGCTAACAGCTTGGGGAATAAAAAGCTCAAGTTGTTATTTGAGTGTATTTCAATTACCTTTCGAAATAGACGCATACTGATTCAAAGCTGTGTGTTTAATCATATTTATTTATTTTCTAAAATGACCATGGATTCTTTCATCTAGGAAAGTGATGGCAAAGCTGAGTGAACAATAAGATAACTGTCAGAAATAGATCTGGATGTATAATGTAGACATACACTAAGATAAATGTAAGTAGTTAAGCACTTACAGTTTAGTTCTCTTCTGGTTAAGGGATGTGTTCTGAGCCTAGGACTTAAGCAGGAAATTACAGTGCAATTACTCCACACTTACTGCTCACCATAACACTAACAATATCTAAAACGTAACTTATGTGTGTACAAAGGCAGAATTCATTCAGCTTTGTCTGGGAAACAGTCCTCTGGAAGGTGAAATCCATAAACGTCCAAAGTTCAACTCATTTCTACCACCTGGAGACTGTAGCCCGTGAGAAAAGAACAATTTGTGTGGGGTTATTGTGCTTGCCTGTTGTTCTTAACTCATGGGTCAGAGCTATGGTCATTTTCTTACCTTTCCCTATGTTTTAAAAATAAGTGATGTGTGAGTGTCCAGTGTGACTTATTTCTTGAAGAAAAAGAAACATGTCAGTTAGGAATACTGATAAGTAAAATTCTTCCTTTGGGGGGGGGGGGGAGTTGGGGATGGGAGATGCTTTGAAAGTGGTTCAGTGGCTATTGTCCTGAAGTACTGACATAATCTGAATACTGAGATTTTGATCCTTCCTAAGATGAAGCATCTGTAAAAACGTATCGTCATTAATCAGTAACATTAGCTATATATCTTTAAGAACTCAAAACTCAGCAACATTATATATAGAGATAGATAGATAGATAGATAGATAGATACCTATACCTATACCTATACCTATACCTATACCTATACCTATATCTATATCTATATCACAGAAGCATAGAAGCATGATAATTATTATCTATTTCCACCAATGTTATCTTCTCAAGCAAAAGGCTTCCTGGAAGTTAAAACGCTACTTCTCAAACTGAATGTAAAAGAGAATTACATATCAGAAGGAATTTTAACAAGAATTACGGATATATTATACTTTCACATGAATGAAATGATAAAACACTTTGTGCCACATTTTAATTGCTGAAATCAAGTGTTATATATTTCACTAAAGCATTAACATAGAAGTAATATATTAAATGATTTAGATTGTAGCATTAAAGATACTATATCCAGAACTTATAACAAATAGGAATAAATATATAAGAAATAAATAAGAAATGAATAAGAAAAAGAAAATAGATTCAATGGGCACAAAGCATACAAACAGAAAGTTCACATGGGCAATTGATAGCACTTTATAAATATAAGAGTTTTGATCATGAATTCTGCCATTCATGTTGACAGATGCAAATGTCTGACATATGGATTGGTTAAGAAACAGGTATTGCCAGGCAGTGGTGGCACACACCTTTAATCCCAGCACTAGGGAGGCAGAGGCAGGCAGATTTCTGAGTTCAAGGCCAGCCTGGTCTATAGAGTGAGTTCCAGGACAGCAAGGCAGACAGAGAAACCCTGTCTCCAAAAGCAAACAAACAAACAACAACAAAAAAAAAAAAAAAAAAAGAAAGAAAGAAAAAGAAAAAAAAGAAAGAAAAGAAAAGAAACAGGTATGGAAGGAGATAGGGATGATATACAGATAATTAGGAATTTGAACAGAGGTGTATAAAAATGGGCAACTTGGGGTAGCCACCAACAAGTCCCAGATGCCAGAAGCACAAGAGGCTCCCAGGACCCAGTCTGGATGAGATTAGGTGAAATGTCCAACAAATGGTGGGTGGGGGTGGGGAGAACCTGTATAGACTAAACCACCAACTAAAGAGTACACATGGAGGGACCCACGGCTCCAGCTGCATATGTAGCAGAGGATTGCCTTGTTCGGCATCAATCGGAGGAGAAGCTGTTGGTCCTGTGAAGGCTTGATGCCCTAGTGTAGGGGAATGCCAGGGTGGTAAGATGGAAGTGGGTGGATGGGTAGGGGCACCCTCATAAAAACAAGGGGATGGGGGGTGGGATATGGGCTTTCCGGAGGGGAAACTGTGAAAGGGGATAACATTTGAAATGTAAATAAATAAAATATCTAATAAAAAACTGGAAAGAAAAGAAACGAACAGAAAAGAAAAAAACTTGAACTTTGCATATGTGATACTTTGTTTAAAGCATTAACAGAATCTATCAACATAGACAATTTGCATCATTTTCTATATTCCAAACTGTAGCTGTCCAGTAGCCATGGATTAACTGGGTTATCTGGAAATGAAAAAGGACTTGAGGGGATGTGGGGCAGGGTGTGAGAGAAGGATGAAGCCAAGCTAAAGTTCCTGATCAAGGCTCAAAGTTGAATATTCAGCACCGTATTTATATTAGGTGAGTCCACAGACCCATCCTTTGTTTCAGCTGGACTATGTTGCTAAGCAAATTCAGCAGGCGGTCTGTTCCTTAGGAAATTGCAGGTACTGCAAGATGTTGGGATAGCATTGAAAATGTAAACGAGGAAAATACCTAATAAAAAAAAAAAAAGATGCAAGGTGGAAGGTGGTGAAGGTGCTACTATGGCAAACACTTGAGGTCTATTTAGCCTGCTCACTGCTGAGGGAAGGGCACACCAAACTTTCAAAACATTTCTATTTTAATAGGAAAATATCATTTACAGTGCTAAAAAGAAATGTAAATGCATTGGTATTTGAGAGCTGCTGAGAAGGGGAGAGGGGAGGGGAGGGGAGAGGAGAGAGAGAGAGAGAGAGAGAGAGAGAGAGAGAGAGAGAATGGGAGATGTATCTTGGAGCAGTTGAGGGAAGCATGCTGAATGACCAAAATACATTGTACTCAAAGAATAATAAAAACTGAGAGCAAATGTATTTTATTATATAATTATTTTAAACTACAAAAGCCCTAACAATTAACAGGGACATGGTTTAAAATGTGTAGATCATTAGCAGAATGGAATAATGTACAGACAGGAGTGAATTAAAATAGATTTGAAATTTGGTAAGATACATTTTAATAAAAACCAGTTGCAGAACAACTGGAAACATGGTATTTACAAATTCAAAACACTCACAAGTTATCTTTCATTTAATGGTGTACATATGCTTAAGTAAAATTACAAAATTAGAAGTAATAGAAGTTAGATTGGATTCATACTAATCTTAAGCAGAAGGAATGAAGTTGTAGATCCTGAATTTTCCCTGTTATCCTCTTGATTTTTGCAATAGAAATTTTCAACTATACCTATGCTTTTTTTTTTCTTATTGAATCAACCATCAGTGATTATTATCTCCAGGAAGTATAAAGAATACTTTTATTTTTCTATACTCTTTTTTTCTGTTTTAACTCTTTTATTTTTAATTGCATTTATATACATAAGGTGAGTTATTGAGAGTGAACACTCCAGAACAACCATGGAGAGATCCAAGGGCAACTTGAAAGGAGCCTCCTTTCTCCTTTCCACCATGTGGGTCCAGGGACTGAAGACAGTGAATACAGATCATCTGGCTTTGCATCAAGAGCCTTTACCTGATGAACCAACCCAGCAACACCCTGCTTAATTAATTAACTAATATTGTGTTTAATTGTAAGATTTATTTTCATATATATGTTTATTGTGTGTGCGAATGTGTGTGTCACTTATTGCACATGTACACGGGTGTTCTTGGGGCTAGAAGAGGGTATTCGGCACCCTGGAACTGAAGTAAAAAGAGGTTAGGTAACATTAGTGCCAGTGACCTAACTCTAATCCTCTGAAATAATTCTTAGACATTGCACCATGTTTCTAACAATTGCTTTGAAAACAACTGTTAAAGCACGTATGATTAGTAAATACATTCGTACTCCTATACTTTTAAGGCATGTACAACATAAAGAAATAAAAATGTGTCTAAATTTGTCATTCCATTTAATATTAAGGTCTTAATTGTTTGTTGAAACTACTATTTTCTGATCACACAAATGACATTTAAAATGAAAATAAACATACCATCATCTCTTCAGTTAATTTAATTTAAGATAGAATAACTTTATTTAACAAAGTTGGTTTAAAAAAAAAACAACACATGGGAATAGAAATGCAAACAGGGCCTAGAAAATGTCTAAGAATGTTTGACTATTGACCCAAGAACAGCTGGGGGAGTATTCTGCACATAATTTCCTAGTAGAAAAATCTCTTATAACTCTGAACTCAATCACAACCAAAGCTTTAAAAATATGTTACAAGAAATTTTTTCATAGTTTTTTTCCGACTTAACTGATCAATTAAGATACATTGTTTAAAATATGAGAGAACAGGAAGTTGGGGCACTGGGGAAGTGAGTGTAGACACAGAAATCTGGAAGAAATTAGGGATGGGGGTGTGAATGTCTTTAAAATGTATTATATGGAATTCTTGAAGAATTAATAAAATGTTAAGAAAACTAACATTTTAAAATAAACATAACTAGAAAACTCTACCAGCACTAAAGAACTTTATGTTCAAATGAGTAAAACAGTAAAGTTTCCTGGTGTCTTTGGATGTAGGATACCCTCTAAATCCTCTGCAGTAATTACTCATTCATAATAAGAAGTGAGTTGATGTCTATGAACTCAAATGCCCCATTCAAGAAAGTCTAAGGATGAGTTATATTCTCATTGCTTAAGAAAGACAGGGAGAAATACTGTGACCCAGAGATGTTATAACATCACTTCATGTTATGAATGCTAAGGCCATCAAAATAATCAGAATGTCTTTTATAGTAGCAAGAAAAAAATGCTTGTATTTTGATTTGAATGGTGAGGCGTAGATCTAAGTCCATGGGGGTGGTTTCAAAGCTTCTTGGCTTACTCTATAAAAGGGGAAAAAGCATTAAGCCATTAAAGAATCGAGGAAGGGCAGAGGGAGACATCCAGCAAATGAAGTTCTAGACACAGCAAGATGTTTACTTTTCTGTTTATCCAAACCAAAATCAAAACCAATAATCTCATTATTTTTAATGTTTTAATGTGCTTCTCTGAACAAGATTAGTCCATTTACACTAAGTACACTAATCTTCGAGATGCCTGTTTCAAGGGTGGGTCTTAAAGAGTAAACACAGGGTTCCTTAATTGGAGCCAGCCAGTGCACAGCTTAAGAACAGGGATAAAAATCAAAGAAGGAAAGAGCAGTAGAGACAGAACAGAGAGAGGTAGGAAATAGAAGTTGTGCTAGTTGAGGCACAGAGAGATGGCTTTGGCAAGACTCTAGGCAGATAAGAAAGAAACAGAAGTATGTGAAGAAAGAAAGATCAAAAGCACACAAAAGAAAACTACTTGGATTTTACTGCACTTGATAAGTGACTAGGAAACTGCCTTTTTAATTAATCATTCTATTTGTTTACATTGCAAATGTTATCCCCTTCCCAGTCTGCCATCTACGAACCCTCACCCTATCCCCTTTGCCTCTAAGAGGGTGCCTCCAGCCACCCACCCACCCACCCACGCCTGCCCCACTCCTCTAGCGTCTCCCTTCTCTGGAGCATCAAGCCTTCACAGGACCAAGCACCTCTCCTCACACTGGTGCCAGACAAGGCAGTCCTCTGTTGCATATGTAGTTGGAACCATGGACCAGCCCATGTATACTCTTTGGTAGGTGGTTTAGTCCCTGGGAGCTCTGAAGGGTCCAGTTTAAATAGTAACATCTAGTGGTGCTCAAGGGGAGCCCAATCAGATAATCACATATAAAACATAATTTCCTTTTTCCAAAATAATGCTCAAATACCAGCAATTAGTGGCTTATGCAATATTTGGGAAATGACCAAAAAAAAAAAAAAAAAAAAAAAAAAAAAAAAAAAAAAAAAAAAAAAACTTTGAGTTTTGATCCCAAAATTTATTTTAAAATAACTAGCAGAAACTGTTAGACTGAAGACTCAGAAATTTCTGGAAATGTCCTCTGATGCTTTATTGACTTACAAATAAATATCTTTCTAGCAACCTTTACATTCAACTCTACCTGCACTGTGTTTAAGGTTGAAGTGCTTTGAGAGCCTCAGAGGCTTCTAGGTTTTTTCAGTGAAATGAGTTAACTCTGGAAGCACTCAACTGTAAAAGTTAATGGTTCAGAGATAGATGGCATTTGAAGACTGAAGATAATAGAGGAAGAAAATGATGAGGAAAAAGGCCTTCTAAACAAAGACAGAACATAAAGAAACATGTTTCTAGGTAGAGAGATGGCTCAGTGGGTAAGGACACTTGCTGTTTTTCCAGAAGTCTGGAGTTTGGTTCATAGAGTCCAGAGTGAGCACACACAGTTGCCTGTAATTGTAGCATATACATACAAATAGTCACACACAATACACATAGACATACATATATACATATACATGCACCCAGGCCTACACAGTACACGCATAACAAATAACTTTTTAAAATACTGTGAAAGGGGACAGCCAGCCACCGTCCGGACCGGAGGACAGGTGCCCGCCCGGCTGGGGAGGCGACCTAAGCCACAGCAGCAGCGGTCGCCATCTTGGTCCGAGACCCGCCGAACTTAGGAAATTAGTCTGAACAGGTGAGAGGGTGCGCCAGAGAACCTGACAGCTTCTGGAACAGGCGGAAGCACAGAGGCACTGAGGCAGCACCCTTTGTGGGCCGGGGACAGCCAGCCACCGTCTGGACCGGAGGACAGGTGCCCGCCCAGCTGGGGAGGCGGCCTAAGCCACAGCAGCAGCGGTCGCCATCTTGGTCCGGGACCCGCCGAACTTAGGAAATTAGTCTGAACAGGTGAGAGGGTGCGCCAGAGAACCTGACAGCTTCTGGAACAGGCGGAAGCACAGAGGCGCTGAGGCAGCACCCTGCGTGGGCCGGGGACAGCCGGCCACCTTCCGGACCAGAGGACAGGTGCCCACCCGGCTGGGGAGGCGGCCTAAGCCACAGCAGCAGCGGTCGCCATCTTGGTCCGGGACCCGCCGATCTTAGGAAATTAGTCTGAACAGGTGAGAGGGTGCGCCAGAGAACCTGACAGCTTCTGGAACAGGCAGAAGCACAGAGGCGCTGAGGCAGCACCCTGTGTGGGCCGGGGACAGCCGGCCACCTTCCGGACCAGAGGACAGGTGCCCGCCCGGCTGGGGAGGCGACCTAAGCCACAGCAGCAGCGGTCGCCATCTTGGTCCCGGGACTCCAAGAAACTTAGGAATTTAGTCTGCTTAGGTGAGAGTCTGTACCACCTGGGAACTGCCAAAGCAACACAGTGTCTGAGAAAGGTCCTGTTTTGGGCCTTCTTCTTCGGCCAGGAGGAGGTCCAAATACAAGATATCTGCGCACCTTCCCTGTAAGAGAGCTTGCCAGCAGAGAGTGCTCTGAGCACTGAAACTCAGAGGAGAGAATCTGTCTCCCAGGTCTGCTGATAGACGGTAACAGAATCACCAGAAGAACAATCTCTAAACAGAGTCAACTATAACTACTAACTCCAGAGATTACCAGATGGCGAAAGGTAAACGGAGGAATCTTACTAACAGGAACCAAGACCACTCACCATCACCAGAACCCAGCACACCCACTTCGCCCAGTCCAGGGAACCCCAACACACCTGAGAACCTAGACCTAGATTTAAAAGCATATCTCATGATGATGGTAGAGGACATCAAGAAGGACTTTAATAAATCACTTAAAGAAATACAGGAGAACACTGCTAAAGAGTTACAAGTCCTTAAAGAAAAACAGGAAAACACAATCAAACAGGTAGAAGTCCTTACAGAAAAAGAGGAAAAAACATACAAACAGGTGATGGAAATGAACAAAACCATACTAGACCTAAAAAGGGAAGTAGACACAATAAAGAAAACTCAAAGCGAGGCAACACTAGAGATAGAAACCCTAGGAAATAAATCTGGAACCATAGATTTGAGCATCAGCAACAGAATACAAGAGATGGAAGAGAGAATCTCAGGTGCAGAAGATTCCATAGAGAACATCGGCACAACAATCAAAGAAAATGGAAAATGCAAAAAGATCCTAACTCAAAATATCCAGGAAATCCAGGACACAATAAGAAGACCAAACGTACGGATAATAGGAGTGGATGAGAATGAAGATTTTCAACTCAAAGGTCCAGCAAACATCTTCAACAAAATTATTGAAGAAAACTTCCCAAATCTAAAGAATGAGATGCATATGAACATACAAGAAGCCTACAGAACTCCAAATAGACTGGACCAGAAAAGAAATTCCTCCCGACACATAATAATCAGAACATCAAATGCACTAAATAAAGATAGAATACTAAAAGCAGTAAGGGAAAAAGGTCAAGTAACATATAAAGGCAAGCCTATCAGAATTACACCAGATTTTTCACCAGAGACTATGAAAGCCAGAAGAGCCTGGACAGATGTTATACAGACACTAAGAGAACACAAACTGCAGCCCAGGCTACTATACCCAGCCAAACTCTCAATTATCATAGAGGGAGAAACCAAAGTATTCCACGACAAAACCAAATTCACGCATTATCTCTCCACGAATCCAGCCCTTCAAAGGATAATAACAGAAAAAAACCAATACAAGAACGGGAACAACGCCCTAGAAAAAACAAGAAGGTAATCCCTCAACAAACCTAAAAGAAGACAGCCACAAGAACAGAATGCCACCTTTAACAACTAAAATAACAGGAAGCAACAATTACTTTTCCTTAATATCTCTTAACATCAATGGTCTCAACTCGCCAATAAAAAGACATAGACTAACAAACTGGCTACACAAACAAGACCCAACATTTTGCTGCTTACAGGAAACTCATCTCAGAGAAAAAGATAGACACTACCTCAGAATGAAAGGCTGGAAAACAATTTTCCAAGCAAATGGTATGAAGAAACAAGCAGGAGTAGCCATCCTAATATCTGATAAGATTGACTTCCAACCCAAAGTCATCAAAAAAGACAAGGAGGGACACTTCATTCTCATCAAAGGTAAAATCCTCCAAGAGGAACTCTCAATTCTGAATATCTATGCTCCAAATACAAGAGCAGCCACATTCACTAAATAAACTTTAGTAAAGCTCAAAGCACACATTGCGCCTCACACAATAATAGTGGGAGACTTCAACACACCACTTTCACCAATGGACAGATCATGGAAACAGAAACTAAACAGGGACACACTGAAACTAACAGAAGTGATGAAACAAATGGATCTGACAGATATCTACAGAACATTTTTCCCTAAAACAAAAGGATATACCTTCTTCTCAGCACCTCATGGTACCTTCTCCAAAATTGACCACATAATAGGTCACAAATCAGGCCTCAACAGATTCAAAAATATTGAAATTGTCCCATGTATCCTATCAGATCACCATGCACTAAGGCTGATCTTCAATAACAAAATAAATAACAGAAAGCCAACATTCACATGGAAACTGAACAACACTCTTCTCAATGATACCTTGGTCAAGGAAGGAATAAAGAAAGAAATTAAAGACTTTTTAGAGTTTAATGAAAATGAAGCCACAACGTACCCAAACCTTTGGGACACAATGAAAGCATTTCTAAGAGGGAAACTCATAGCTATGAGTGCCTTCAAGAAAAAACGGGAGAGAGCACATACTAGCAGCTTGACAACACATCTAAAAGCTCTAGAAAAAAAGGAAGCAAATTCACCCAAGAGGAGTAGACGGCAGGAAATAATCAAACTCAGGGGTGAAATCAACCAAGTGGAAACAAGAAGAACTATTCAAAGAATTAACCAAACGAGGAGTTGGTTCTTTGAGAAAATCAACAAGATAGATAAACCCTTAGCTAGACTCACTAAAGGGCACAGGGACAAAATCCTAATTAACAAAATCAGAAATGAAAAGGGAGACATAACAACAGATCCTGAAGAAATCCAAAACACCATCAGATCCTTCTACAAAAGGCTATACTCAACAAAACTGGAAAACCTGGACGAAATGGACAAATTTCTGGACAGATACCAGGTACCAAAGTTGAATCAGGATCAAGTTGACCTTCTAAACAGTCCCATATCCCCTAAAGAAATAGAAGCAGTTATTAATAGTCTCCCAGCCAAAAAAAGCCCAGGACCAGACGGGTTTAGTGCAGAGTTCTATCAGACCTTCAAAGAAGATCTAACTCCAGTTCTGCACAAACTTTTTCACAAGATAGAAGTAGAAGGTATTCTACCCAACTCATTTTATGAAGCCACTATTACTCTGATACCTAAACCACAGAAAGATCCAACAAAGATAGAGAACTTCAGACCAATTTCTCTTATGAACATCGATGCAAAAATCCTTAATAAAATTCTCGCTAACCGAATCCAAGAACACATTAAAGCAATCATCCATCCTGACCAAGTAGGTTTTATTCCAGGGATGCAGGGATGGTTTAATATACGAAAATCCATCAATGTAATCCATTATATAAACAAACTCAAAGACAAAAACCACATGATCATCTCGTTAGATGCAGAAAAAGCATTTGACAAGATCCAACACCCATTCATGATAAAAGTTCTGGAAAGATCAGGAATTCAAGGCCAATACCTAAACATGATAAAAGCAATCTACAGCAAACCAGTAGCCAACATCAAAGTAAATGGAGAGAAGCTGGAAGCAATCCCACTAAAATCAGGGACTAGACAAGGCTGCCCACTTTCTCCCTACCTTTTCAACATAGTACTTGAAGTATTAGCCAGAGCAATTCGACAACAAAAGGAGATCAAGGGGATACAAATTGGAAAAGAGGAAGTCAAAATATCACTTTTTGCAGATGATATGATAGTATATATAAGTGACCCTAAAAATTCCAACAGAGAACTCCTAAACCTGATAAACAGCTTCGGTGAAGTAGCTGGATATAAAATTAACTCAAACAAGTCAATGGCCTTTCTCTACACAAAGAATAAACAGGCTGAGAAAGAAATTAGGGAAACAACACCCTTCTCAATAGCCACAAATAATATAAAATATCTCGGCGTGACTCTAACGAAGGAAGTGAAAGATCTGTATGATAAAAACTTCAAGTCCCTGAAGAAAGAAATTAAAGAAGATCTCAGAAGATGGAAAGATCTCCCATGCTCATGGATTGGCAGGACCAACATTGTAAAAATGGCTATCTTGCCAAAAGCAATCTACAGATTCAATGCAATCCCCATTAAAATTCCAACTCAATTCTTCAACGAATTAGAAGGAGCAATTTGCAAATTCATCTGGAATAACAAAAAACCGAGGATAGCAAAAACTCTTCTCAAGGATAAAAGAACCTCTGGTGGAATCACCATGCCTGACCTAAAACTTTACTACAGAGCAATTGTGATAAAAACTGCATGGTACTGGTATAGAGACAGACAAGTGGACCAATGGAATAGAATTGAAGACCCAGAAATGAACCCACACACCTATGGTCACTTGATCTTCGACAAGGGAGCCAAAACCATCCAGTGGAAGAAAGACAGCATTTTCAACAATTGGTGCTGGCACAACTGGTTGTTATCATGTAGAAGAATGCGAATTGATCCATACTTATCTCCTTGTACTAAGGTCAAATCTAAGTGGATCAAGGAACTTCACATAAAACCAGAGACACTGAAACTTATAGAGGAGAAAGTGGGGAAAAGCCTTGAAGATATGGGCACAGGGGAAAAATTCCTGAACAGAACAGCAATGGCTTGTGCTGTAAGATCGAGAATTGACAAATGGGACCTAATGAAACTCCAAAGTTTCTGCAAGGCAAAAGACACTGTCTATAAGACAAAAAGACCACCAACAGACTGGGAAAGGATCTTTACCTATCCTAAATCAGATAGGGGACTAATATCCAACATATATAAAGAACTCAAGAAGGTGGACCTCAGAAAATCAAATAACCCCCTTAAAAAATGGGGCTCAGAACTGAACAAAGAATTCTCACCTGAGGAATACCGAATGGCAGAGAAGCACCTGAAAAAATGTTCAACATCCTTAATCATCAGGGAAATGCAAATCAAAACAACCCTGAGATTCCACCTCACACCAGTGAGAATGGCTAAGATCAAAAATTCAGGTGACAGCAGATGCTGGCGAGGATGTGGAGAAAGAGGAACACTCCTCCATTGTTGGTGGGATTGCAGGCTTGTACAACCACTCTGGAAATCAGTCTGGTGGTTCCTCAGAAAATTGGACATAGTACTACCGGAGGATCCAGCAATACCTCTCCTGGGCATATATCCAGAAGAAGCCCCAACTGGTAAGAAGGACACATGCTCCACTATGTTCATAGCAGCCTTATTTATAATAGCCAGAAACTGGAAAGAACCCAGATGCCCCTCAACAGAGGAATGGATACAGAAAATGTGGTACATCTACACAATGGAGTACTACTCAGCTATTAAAAAGAATGAATTTATGAAATTCCTAGCCAAATGGATGGACCTGGAGAGCATCATCCTGAGTGAGGTAACACAATCACAAAGGAACTCACACAATATGTACTCACTGATAAGTGGATACTAGCCCAAAACCTAGGATACCCACGATATAAGATACAATTTCCTAAACACATGAAACTCAAGAAAAATGAAGACTGAAGTGTGGACACTATGCCCCTCCTTAGAAGTGGGAACAAAACACCCATGGAAGGAGTTACAGAAACAACGTTTGGAGCTGAGATGAAAGGATGGACCATGTAGAGACTGCCATATCCAGGGATCCACCCCATAATCAGCATCCAAACGTTGACACCATTGCATATACTAGCAAGATTTTATCGAAAGGACCCAGATGTAGCTGTCTCTTGTGAGACTATGCCGGGGCCTAGCAAACACAGAAGTGGATGCTCACAGTCAGCTAATGGATGGATCACAGGGCTCCCAATGGAGGAGCTAGAGAAAGTACCCAAGGAGCTAAAGGGATCTTCAACCCTATAGGTGGAACAACATTATGAACTAACCAGTACCCCTGAGCTCTTGACTCTAGCTGCATATGTATCAAAAGATGGCCTAGTCGGCCATCACTGGAAAGAGAAGCCCATTGGACACGCAGACTTTGTGTGCCCCGGTACAGGGGAACGCCAGGGCCAAAGGGGGGGAGTGGGTGGGTAGGGGAGTGGGGGTGGGTGGGTAAGGGGGACTTTTGGTATAGCATTGGAAATGTAAATGAGCTAAATACCTAATAAAAAATGGGAAAAAAAATACTGTGAAAGAAACAGTTTGCTTAGATCTCTTTCTGAAATTTGATTCAAGCCCACACATATACACAAACATCCAAATTCAACTTGTTATTGGTCAGTATTGAACCTGTATTAGCATGACGTAGGAGAACATTTAAAGTTTCAGATCCAGTTCAGAACAGGTATTAAGTCCTGCCCCAAACCCTGAATTTCAGGAGCTTTCAGAGTCAGATTCAGTTCCCATGGGTTCCTGTTTAGCTCTTGAGCCTTTGGACATCACTGGACAATGAGATGCAAGTGTTAAACACTGCCAGTTTTGTAATAAAAATAAAAAGAACATTACCTGGATATTTAAGCAGAATTCCCATTTCTGTTTTATCTCTGTATTTATTACTGTGGTATTGGAAAAGGGGGTACTCCAAGGCAGGAAGGACTGTGATGTCAGAAATATCTCCTCACTGAAGAACACATCCTAATATATCAGTATAAGACATCCTGAGGAAGGTAAGAGGGTAGTCTACAGAAGATTTATCCTCACACCCTTCTGGAAAAATCATCATTGCAAACCACGTGAATCACTCTGGGTCACCACATGCACCCATCCAGGCACAGTAGGACCCAGTTTCAAGGAGGATTTATGAGCTTTAAGGAGACACTCTAGTTTACACAGCTTGGGTTACTACAGAAACATGCTTCAAACTAGTGTAATACTGTGAAATACCAACTCCAGAGAAAAACCAAAAGTGTTCTCTGGTTGCAGGCAATTTTTGAATTTATATAAAGAGAAATGACAAGAAACAGGAAAGTTTGGAAATGAGTGTTCAATGGATAAGCATTTAGACATTTCATTGAGGCATCCAGCATCAGTCCTTAGTTCTATATCATTCACGTAAATCCTCCTTCCAATATAATCATAGATTTAACTCATCTTTAATCTTTTCTGATTTAAGTAACTAAGGTCTGGATTTGAGAGGGAATTCCTGTATGTGGAATACAAAGATCGCTTTTGCTCACTCAGTCTCAGAAAGTACAGACTACCTTGGAACATGGATGTCAGTCATATATGATATTGGCCAAATTTTCATCAGCTTACCTCAGAGTTGGGCATCTGAAAGTTTTCTGGCAAAATAGGGAAGGGGAGTGGCTGGCTGATGTACATCACTGTGTGTATATTCATGCAGTAGTCCAGTTATAGAGTCAATCCAAAAGCAAGTGACACAATTATCTCAGTCTAAACATATATAGACAACAAGCCTTTCCCAATGACTGTACAACAATGATGACATTCACATTACTGGGGCTGATGCTCACTGGTCCTGAGAGGCCGCAGTGAGCATTGCTTTCAAACTGCATCCATACTGAAAGTGTAAAATCAATCTTAATGTAGATATTTATGTAACAGAAAGAATGAGCCTATAAAGTAAGATTTCTAGTTTTCTTCAGTGCCAATTTTTATTTCAAACTCATACCAACAAAACATTTCATGTTTCTAGCAAGTCTATCGAGTGTCTATCTAGACTGATTGCCATATGCTATTCTTTTCTCTCTATGCCCCAAAGACTATGTGATGTTATGAAAGCACATGCAATCTCCAATTAATGTACTCTTGAGACTGAACCTCATAGAGTATCTACAAAAATGTATAAAAGCTCTCCAGTTAAACATGGCTACTTAGTACACATTAGTGCTCCAATATTGAGCTTAAGGACACTAATGTCAAGTGTTTGTTCTTTGCAAGACCCCAGACCTTGTAATAAATGGTATTTATAGAGTGAATGTCTCAGAAAAAAAAAAAACACTCCTAAGAGTCCTTTTTCCTATCAACAAAGTCCTCTTCAGAGCCTTTGATTCAATTATAAAAAGACAAGGATTAATATTTTTGAGGTGGGAAGACTGACCCCATCCCTCAACTGGGACAAATTGTGGAACAGAAACTGAAGGAAAGGTCATCCAGAGACTGCCCCACCTAGGGATCCATCCTACCTACAGATAACAAACCCAGGCACTATTGCTGATGCCAAGAAGTATTACTGACAGGAATCTGGTATAGCTGTCCCCTGAGAGGCTCTGCCAGAGCCTGGCCAGAATAGATGTAGATGTACACAGCCAAACATTGGACTGAATGTGGGGACCCAAATGGAGAAGTTAGGGCAGGACTGTAGGAACTGAAGAAGTTTGCAAACCCACAGGAAGAACAACAATATCAACCAACCAGACCCCCAAAGCTCCCAGGAACTAAACCACCAACCAAAGAGTACACATGGAGGGACTCATAGCCCTTGGTCCTGTGAAGGCCACAGGATGGCCCAGGATAGGAGAACACTAGGGCACTGAGGCAGGAGTAGATGGGCAGGTTGGGGGAACACCTTCATAGAGGCAGGGGGAGGGAGGAGAGGATAGGGTGCTTGTGAAGGGGAAACTGGGAAGGGGGTAACATTTGAAATGTAAATAAATAAAATAACCAATAAAAAATGAAAAAATAAAGAACCACACTCCCCATTTAAAAAAAAACACCTCTCTTCTTTGTTTACCTCAAAATTGTGTCAAAGGTATCAAGGTGTACGGCATGAGACGGCTGTGCAACCTTTAACTAATACACATGTATTTAGAGTGCCTAGTAGTTTTCAGAAGTAGGAGCAGTAGTCATATATTTTCTCTTACCTGTGAGTTGCGTTTAAGTATAACATATCTATCTCTCTGGGGAAAGAATGCAAAGTTTTATTTCTATGCTTCTTAAGGATTGTCTGTCCACATCTATCATGAAGTTTCCATAAACTGTCATATAATATTTCTATATAGTTTAAAGATACAAGTGAAATCATTTCTGGGTGTAATAAAATTGGTAAAATAAACTTAACAATTTACTACTCAGTGATACAAGACAGAGAGGAATTTGATTAATGAGAGCAGTTTACAGTTTCACTTGAACAATTTCAAAACCATGCTATAAATGATAAAATAACCTCTGTTTAACAGTATTTATGCTGTTTATTTTCTTCCAAGTTGCCTCATTTAATGAACTAAGTAAGCTACTAACTACCTTCCTAAGGCACTTGATTAAATTAACTCTAAAATGTCCTGTTAAATGTAATTTAGCAGAGAAAAAGTTCAATATTCTATTCATTAACATCCATTTATTCAAACAGGCTGTGAAGAATTTACCTGCGGACTAACCCAGAATGCACAGCAGAGATACAAATGAGAGCAATAAATTGACTGGGGGATGAGGCAAGAAAATTTGCTTTTCAAAGCCTGAACCACCTGCCATTTAACATAGATTCCAGTTGTGGACATGAATTTTGGAATCAAATGCTTCTCAGTTCACTTTGGCAATGGATAGCTTTGCCTGAATGGATAGTCTTCAGGTCTATGCCATATATAAATGCAAACCAAATAATGAAATTCTATGTCCTGTTTAAAACCACCACAAGAATGACTCTATGCAAAAGACAAGCCTTTATACAAATAATTCTCACCTGAGGAATACTGAATGACTGAGAAACACCTGAAAAAATGTTCAGCATCCTTAATCATCAGGGAAATGCAAATCAAAACAACACTGAGATTCCACCTCACACCAGTCAGAATGGCTAAGATCAAAAATTCAGGTGACAGCAGATGCTGGCAAGGATGTGGAGAAAGGGGAACACTCCTCCATTGTTGGTGGGATTGCAAGCTTGTACAACCACTCTGGAAATCAGTCTGGTGGTTCCTTAGAAAATTGGACATAGCACTACCAGAAGATCCCACAATACCTCTCCTGGGCATATATCCAGAAGATGTTCCAACCGGTAAGAAGGACACATGCTCCACTATGTTCATAGCAGCCTTATTTATAATAGCCAGAAGCTGGAAAGAACCCAGATGCCCCTCAACACAGGAGTGGATACAGAAAATGTGGTACATTTACACAATTGAGTACTACTCAGCCATTAAAAAGAATGAATTTATGAAATTCCTAGGCAAATGGATGGACCTGGAGGGCATCATCCTGAGTGAGGTAACCTAATCACAAAAGAACTCACATGATATGTACTCACTGATAAGTGGATATTAGACCAGATACTTAGAATACCCAAGATATAAGATACAATTTGTGAAACACATGAAAGAAACTCAAGAAGAACTAAGACCAAAGTGTGGACACTTTGCCCTTCTTAGAATTGGGAACAAAACACCCATGGAAGGAGTTACAGAGACAAAGTTTGGAGCTGAGACTAAAGGATGGACCATCTAGAGAATGCCATATCTGGGTATCCATCCCATAATCAGCCTCCAAACGCTGACACCATTGCATACACTAGCAAGATTTTGCTGCAAGGACCCTGATATAGCTGTCTCTTGTGAGACTATGCTGGGGCCTAGCAAACACAGAAGTGGATGCTCACAGTCAGCTATTGGATGGATCACAGGGCTCCCAATGGAGGAGCTAGAGAAAGTACCCAAGGAGCTAAAGGGATCTGCAACCCTATAGGTGGAACAACAATATGAACTAACCAGTACCCCCCGGAGCTCATGTCTCTAGCTGCATATGTATCAGAAGATGGCCTAGTTGGCCATCAGTGGAAAGAAAGGCCCATTGGTCATGCAAACTTTATATGCCTCAGTACAGAGGAACACCAGGGCTGAGAAGTGGGAGTAGGGGAGTGGGGTGGAAGGGTATGGGGGACTTTTGGAATAACACTGGAAATGTAAATGAAGAAAATACCTAATAAAAAATAAAATTAAAAAAAAAAGACAAGCCTTTTGCAAGGAAGGTTCCAGAAGTGTGAGTTATTGAAACATGTCTAATTCAAGACACAATGAAGTCTGCAGTTCTTCGTATGCTGGGAACCTAGTCTGGAGTTGAGGGAACAGCTAAGTGGATAAGAGTACCTGCTACATGTCCCAATTTTCTCTCTGTGGCTGTGATAAAACATTGGCTAAAACCAACATGGGGAGAAAAGAGCTTATTCCATCTCACAGATTGAAGATTGGAACTTTTTAAGTCTATCCTGGCAAATCCATTATTATGGGAAGCCAGGGCAGAAACTCAAACAGGAACATGGAGACAGGAACTGAAGCAGAGATTGTGGAGATTATAGAGAGCTGAATAATGGCTTGCTTTCTTGCTCATGGTCAGCTGGTTTTCTTACACCATCCAAGACAGCATGCCTAGGATGGCACTGCCTACAGTGGGCTAAGCCTACCCACAATCAACTGTAAAGGAAACATCCCATTGACCCATGAGCCAATCTGATCAAGGCAATTTCCCAATTGAGGTACTTTCTTTCCTGGTGTCTCTAGTTTGTTCCAAGTTGACAAAAACTCACTGGTGTACTATAAAGACCTTGTATTAAAAGAATAAGTTGGAGAGTGATAGAGAATGACAATCAATACCCTTGGGTGACTCCTGTGTGTGCACTAATGTATGACACAACTCTATACATGTGTACACACATTATTTACACCTGCACCACATTCTCACACATACATGCAAATACACATAAAATATTCAGGGGACAGTGCACTGTACAGGTTTTTCTTGTCTGTCAATTGTCTTTATATAGTTCTCTTTCTCTCTCCAAAAAGTTGTCTATATATAATATATAATTTATTAGAATGACTTAAAGGCTGTGGGCCATTTAATCCAGTGATGGCAGCCTTCTGGTCCAAGAATCTCGTATCTGTTTATTATACAATACTGGATGTCTGAGCTGGTCTTCAGTATTCATTGAGATTCCAAAGAAGTATGCTCTAGTGCCTGTGAAGGAATGGACTTGCTAACAAGGCTTCCTTCTTCCATGTCCTAGTATAAGTTTCTAGCAGGAGGTGTAGCCCAGAATAGAGGGAGGCCTTCCCACATCAAAATTTCTGGATTAAAGGTGTATCTCCCCACCTCAAAGATCTGGATTAGAAATGGATCTTCCCACTTCAATTAAGCAAAATTCCCTCAAAGGAGTGACCCGTCATTTTTGGTTCTAGTTCTTTTTAGATGTCAAATTGACAACCATAAATAGCCCTCACAACTAGTTGTTACAAATACCATAGAATCTGTCAGCTTTTAAAGTAATATATGTGGATATTGCCTCCAAATTAGAAACCTCTTCATTTGGGTTGCTAAGTCACACAAATTTTCTCTCATTACTTGTAGGTAACCTTAATATTTCGCTCAGTGGTTCTTGTGGAGGGCATATTTTGTTATATGGTATGAGGCATAGACATTTATCTTTTCTATCATTTCTCCTTATAGATTATACTACTCCTTTTCTTCATCATCTTGTTAATTATTCTTTTATTTTCTCTTTTAATGGTATATTTTATTTCTTTGAAAATTTAGAACAAGAATACCTTGTCAAGTAATTATATGATCTCTAATTGACCTCTTCAAACTCCCCCTAGGGCTCTTTCACATATCTTTCTTTCCCAATTTCATATCATTGACATTTCTCTTTATTCTTCAGAATTTCAAACACGTATTCAATGAAACATGATCATCTCTCCTCCCCATTGTCTAGATCTTTTACATTCCCTCTTCCAACTCCTTGACTTATTTTAAAGAACCCACTAGGTCCAGTTAGTGAAGCCCACATATGCATGAGTGTTGAGCAATCTATTGGGAATGGACAACTTATCAGAAGCTATGCCTAACAAAATATGACTTTCCTCCACCCAGCAGCTATAAACTGTCAATAGCTCTTCAGTTAGATGTGGCTTTGGAGTGTTTTCTGGAATGAGATGCACAATAGTCATCTAAGGCCAGAGGAAAGCATTTCAGAGCATTTGGCCTCATCCTCTGTCTCTTACATTCTTTGTTCTAGTTCTTCTGCTGTGTTCTCTGAGCCTTGAGGGATAAGCAGGCTTATATAGCTGTCTCAACTTGGGCTGAGCATTCATAGTCACTTAATCTGAGCACTTGGAGGAATTGCAAGTCTCTGTGTTAACTGACACTGCAGGAAGAAGCACCTCTGGCCATGGTTGAAAGCAACAAAACTGTATGATCATCAATAAGAAAAGGCAAGTGGACTAGCAAACCCAAAATAGTAAGGTTCCTCCTTGGACCTGTGACTTCCATGACATTTTTTTGTTTGTACCAAGCACAAATTCCTTTCTGTGAAGCATACCTTAAGTCCAATCAGATGAAACATTGCTTACCTCAGAAAGGCCAGCTCAGTATTGTACCAGTGAGCATGGTATCATGGTTATGTGCCAGGGCGGACCAATGATGGTTTTTTTCTCCTCCTATAGCCCTCACAGTATATCCAACACTGCAAAAATTTGCGGCCAGTGAGAGAGCTTATGGTCAGTTCGAGCTCTGCAACTGCAGTGTGTGTTCTCCTTTCTTTTCAGGGCCTCTTGGACTTTAGACTAGCCCTGCATAACTAAGGATGACCCTCGACTACTGTTTCCATTTCCTGAAGGTTGGGACTATCAGTGTGTACCCCACGTTTGGGTTAATCTGATACTGAGGGCTTCATGTATGCTAGGCAAATACTCTGCCAACTGAGCTATATTTTCAGCTGCTTTCTAAATGACTCTTGCACTAGAATTCCTTCACATTAAATTTAATATGCAGTTTTCTACATGCATGGAATGAATTTAATGGCACTTTTATTGAAATGTATAAAATTTATACATTTCTTTCAGAAAAAAATGACGCTGTCCTTAGGTGGGTTTGTCTTGTTGAAGTAGATGTGTTTTCTCTGTACACAATTTTCATAGTTTCTGCTCACTGTCCACTAAATTTTTTCTAGGTGTTTTTTATTTTCTTTGGCAAAAGGAAATAGAAATGTCTCTACCACTTTATCGTCTAACTGGTTATTGTTGCCATGAAGAATTATTGATTTGTATATATTATTCATATGTGTACTGTCCTACTTACTTTTTGGCAATATCATCAATTCTCTCGATTCTCCTGGGTACTCTCTTGACCTTTGGCTAACGGATAATTTCTACTTATTTTATAATTCACATGTTGTTAGTACATTGTTTTATTTCATTGACTTGAGCAAAACAATGTTAAGTACTAAAATTGCTCTGCCACATTTCCCTTGGGAACTAGCTGTCCAGTGTTAATTGTTAAGAACTTACTTAACAACTCCTACAGAAACTGGTGTGTTAATGAATTTAATCTTTAATAGAACCAATTTTGTCAAAGAATTTTTTCTTATGAATTTATTAATTGTAACAGGGCTTTAATTGCTTTGTATAGACGTCTGAAAAATTGACTTTGAAAACATTTTAAAAAATAAAAGTTTCTGTTTCAATCTTGTTATTGTCATATCTTCCTTTGTATGTCAGTTTTCTTTATTAATTATGAAAAAAGTGTGAATAGTTTTTGTTTTCTAAAGAACTTACAATTTCACTAAAACTATCCATTTTCTAGAATTTTTGCTTTTATTATTTCCTTCTAATCCACTCTATTTTTCTTTGAATCATTATTGAGTCTGAAGTTCATTCTAGTTGAAAATTCAAAACACTTGGTTAATGTTTTATTTTGTTGAGGTTGTCTTAAGGCAGTTTTTAAAAACATTTTTCATGAAGTTTGCTAGATGGCATTTCCATTCTCACTGGGTTTAAATATATTTTTATGATATTAGCTTTTCTTTCTCTCTCACCTGCTGAAATGGAAATTTTCTGGATGTTCTGAAATAAAAAGCCTTTTTATTTTTTCAATCCCAATAATAATTTATGGTTTTGTTATATACTAACCATGTAGGTTGTAAGAGTTTTATGAAAATTAATGACATGTATTTGTAGATCTATACATGGTTTATTGTGTGCAAATTATTTGTTACTTTGAGAAATTTTATTTTCTCTTATCATGGTAAAGTGATTGCTTCAAAGTCATACATTACACAAGTCATACATTACACAAGTCATACATTACATTAAATAAGGTGTGGAGACAAGGGGCATTCTTAATCACACACCAGCCAGTCTAGATGCTGGCCACATACGGCATGATCTACATTGTTGTAAGTTCTTTATTTGGTTTCTTAAATGAACACACAGAGATACTTGCACACAGGTATCTTTTGATGTTCTGTTCATAATAGCTAGAAAATGAAATAAACCTGGATGCCTATCTTCATTTCTGTTTCTGCTTCTGTGATATCAAAAAATCCTCTGACAAAAAACAATGGAAAGGAAGACTAGCTCATTCCAGCTCATGGGTCAAGGGTACAGTGGAGAAATGAAGGCTGCAGGACCTTTAGACTTGGCCACATTGCATCCACAATCAGGAAGCAGGGACGCTGAATGCCTGCTCCTTCTCAGATACCTAGAAACCCTAGGAAAGAAATCTGGAACCTCTCTCCTTATAGCCCGGGATCTCATCCAGGGGATGATATTACCCACAGTGGGCAGCTGTTCCCATCGTCAGTTAACACAATCAAGACAATCCCCCTACCTACCCAACATGCTTGCCCAGAGACCTGAGATCTCCACAATTGACATAATAATAATACAGAGTCTCTCAGTAGGTGATTAATTCCAGGATGAAAAGATAAATTTGAAATGTGACATATTGCATAATGGATTTATATAAAGCCATAAAGAAAAATGAAATTTTCCCATTGAATATTTTTAAAGCAGTTAACATGAGCCTTGGTTTTTCACTTTTGCTTGTGATGTGGATGAGAGACATCTTTTATCACCTCTAGTCCTGGATAGAGAGAATGTTAATTAAGCCATGTCATTTTTTCAGAAACGTTAGCGACACATGCTGCCTCCTACCAGTTTGTTCAGTGATTCAGCATAGAAATCATGTAATATTTTTCCCCCAAACCTGTGAAATAAAATTCATGTGAAGTAGATATTTGCTTTACTAAAAATTTGACAAAATATGCTTTTAAATTATGAGTAGAGGGTTTAAAACCCTCTAGAATTACCATTTGTATTTACTTCCTTCCATCTCTGCTTTCCAAAGGTGAGTGCTGTGTTATCTGAAATGTAAATCTTCCACAGTTATGTTGTAAAATATGGCCTTTAGAGGTAAAATAGACAGATTTTGCCATAATTTAGTACTTTATATCTTGAATTCTGCTTTGACACCACATAGGCAGGGAAGAAATAGACCCCTTCTTTCTACTGGTACAGGGTGAATGCCTGGGCTCCCTAGTACTCTTCTCTGACAAGCGAGAGATGTGGGAACCACAACCATGCCCAGTAAGGCAGAACTTCTCAGATGGTCTCCTTTGGGTATTTCAAATTGTCTGTGTTAAGAACTTTTAAAATACTCTCTTGAACTTAAGCTAATATTTACAGAGAAGAATCACTATCAGTGGAATCTCTCAGTGATTAAACTGTGTCCTTTAGTTCACACTGTCAGTAAATAGTAGCGTTTAGCTCCAAATATGGGTCAGATTCTGAAATCATGTTCATTCAGTAGCCCCATAATTACCTTTAGGAAATCAGACTCTAGTGACTAAAGATGCATTGGTCACATTGGACTATGAAACTAGGGCCTGCAAGGCGGGCAAAGGTGCTGATCTCAAACCCAAGGACCTGAGTCCAAGCCTTCAAATACACACAGTGGAAGAAGATGGACTCCTGAAAGTTGTCCTCAGGCCTCCACAAATAAGCCATGACACATGTTCACACACACACACACACACACACACACACACACACACACACACACTAAATATATTGACAAATATAAAATTTTAATTATGAGGGCTGAGTTAGTAGCATTCATCACAATACTATTCACAGTACTTCACAAGAAACAATATGTTATGAACTCTTAGTGCAAGTATCTTCCATAGCATAGTTGATCCACATCTTGACTCATTTTTTGTGTATGGCAGTCATAACCAAAACCACAGATAATACTGGCAAAGGAAAGGAGACCACAGCAAATCTTCTAGGAAGATATACAGTGGTCTCAGATCAGTTCAACCCATGCTGAGGACCTAGTGGCTAGGGTTATATTTTGTGCTCCTTCCTGCTCCCCAGTCCTCTCCCATCAGGTAACCCTTTGTGAGCTAAAGGCTGATTAGGAGCTGGTTTCAGCAGACTCTGCCTCATTCCTCTCATCCTGAGTCCCACCAGGATAAGACTTACAGGCATATAGTGTGGTGCTCTACTACAGCAGGAATGATAATTCCCCAAATGTCATCTCTTTTAGAACTCATTTGCTGTGGTATATATACATGTCCTTTATGTGTGCCTGCAATAGTGCACATGTGAGGTCAGAGGATACTTTGTGCAGTGGGTTTTTCTCCTTCCATGTTTATGTGGGTAATAGAAACATATTCAAGTCATCTAGTTAGTAAAGCAAGTGTTCTTACCTGCAAAGCCATCTCTCCCTCTCCCTCTCCTTCCTTCTTCCCTCTCTCTCTCTCTCTCTCTCTCTCTCTTTCTTTCTTTCTTTCTTTCTTATATATTCTTTTCTCATATGATACATCCCAACCACAGTTTCCCCTCCTTCAACTCCTCTTAGCTCCCTCCCATCTCCCCTCTTCTTCAGAGCCACTCCCCATCCATTTCCTCTTCAGAAAAGAGCTACCCTCCCAGACAGGACAAAGCAAACCAAAACAAACTACAATAAGATAAGGCAAAAGCCCTCCTGCTGAGAGTGGACAAGGCAACCCAATAGGAGGAAAAGAGTCTCAAGAGCAGGCAAAAGAATCCACAATAACCCTGCTCCCACTGTTAGGAGTCTCCCCAAACACCAAGTTAATCACCATAGAATATATACAGAGAACCTGCTACAGACCCACCTAAGCTTGCCACTCCAATGTCTGTGGGACTATTTGAACCCTGCTTAGTGTCAGTGGGCTACATTTTCCTGGTGCTCTCTATCCCTTCTGATTCCTACAGTCTTTCTTCCCTTCTTCTTCCCATTCCCCAATCTCCAAGGGGAGGGACCTGACGAAGACCAGCAAGATAGACACTCTCTTTACAGAGAATCTGGGTGTGGGTTTCTTCACCTGTTCTCATCTGTGCCAGAGGAAGCTTCTCTAAAAACAACTGGACAAAGTTCCAATCAAAATATCATTAGGGATCATTTTACTAATTGTTTTTACCAAGACTTTTTGGGTCTACCCTAGGTATCTGAGCTATCCAGTCTCAATTTCCTGGGCATCCACATAGCATAGGGCACGGGCTCTTTATCTCACGGGCCTTAAGTTAATCCAGATATTGGCTCGCCACTCTCATAAGTTCAAGGCCACCACTGTCTCACCACATCTTGCCCCCGGAACATGCTGTCTTTAGGTGAAGGGGTTGTGGTTGGGTTGGTGTCCAGGTTTCTCTTTCTGTAGCCTGCAGAATACTTTCTGGAGACTAGAATGTAGGGGTGAAGGATCCAAACCTGTGCCCCTCAATCTCTTTGTGTTCAGTGAGCTGTGTGGAAGTTGTCTTAACCTAAAAATGGAACCCAGCTATCAGTTCTCAGAGAATGAGTTCCATTTAAAGGTCCTTCTAGCAGGCTATGACCCACTTTTTCCTGCAAGCCCTGAGCTGATCTCTAAGAAATATGCTTTCCTGGATGCTGTTTTGATATAGGGTGAACTTCCCAAGGAGATGTTCAGGGTGTTTGCTACTACCTACATCTCAGCAGACTATTCTAAAAAGGATGAACGGCTGGCCCTTGGTGTACATCAGAGCCTCAAATGAGGAGCTTAAAACAAATATTGGATTTTCCACAGTTTAGACTTTCATTTTAATGGGGGACACAAGTACATACTTTCCTATGGTTTGGTACAGAGAGAGATGCTGATACATATATCATAGAGACAGGAGGGATTATTCTGAAGAAAGAAGACAATTTCTAACGTATGGACTGTCCCCTGCAGCCATAGAAATCATTACATTGATTCCCATTTTTTTCCTGATGGACTAATGAAATGTAATTTTCAGTATTGAAGGTTTTGTAACACTGTATTGAAATCAGGAATATAATAAACATATTATTTTACTCTATAGGACTTGGAAGATTATCTAAGATAAAAGTAGTTTTAAAAATCACAGAGCTTCAAGAATGAATTACATAATGCTTTTTTAAAACAATAGTACATTTGTACCAATTTTCTAGACCTTTCGTGTGATAGATAGATCATGGTTATCAGCAGTAGGCAGTCTACAGATATTAATACACATTCTTTGTAGAGAGATTGAGAAGTGAGCCACATTTCATAAGCATCTAGGTTTAAAAGAAAACATTAAAAATATATTCTTGACTCTTCTCACACAGATTGGTCAAGGAACTACATAAGACTGTATACTGTATAATATAGAGGTGCATACTCATATGATACGCTGTAAACAAATTAGAGCTATTTAAACAAAATTCCAAATCACAACTTTCCTAGGGAGGCAGAAGTAGATGCTATGGGACTTCTACAGTTCAGGTAGTGGGGTTTGTCAACTTATCATGGTCTTGTTTTGTCTTTTTTTTTTTTCATTAATATATACTTTTGTGTATTTTACTGGGTTTCATAAGAATAATTTCATTAAAAAATATAGAGTTCTACAGGGCTCCCAATGAAGGAGCTAGAGAAAGTATCCAAGGAGCTAAAAGGGTCTGCAACCCTATAGGAACAACAATATGAACTAAGCAGTACCCCCCCCCCACCCGCCAGAGCTTTGTCTCTAGCTGCATATGTAGCCGAGGATGGCCTAGTCAGCCATCAATGGGAGGAAAGGCTCTTGGTCTTGTGAAGATCATATGCCCCAGTACAGGGGAATGCCAGGGCCAGGAAGCGGGAGTGGGTGGATTTGGGAGCAGGGTGGGGGAGGTTATAGGGGGCTTTGGGGATAACATTTGAAATGTAAATGAAGAAAAATCTAATAAAAATACTATATATAAAAATATATATAGATATATAATTATAAAGTTCTTTGGCCATGTTCTTTGCCATGTTCCTGCTTTTCCCTTCCCAAGTGCCCCACTCATCCCTTTTTTCTGTTTTGCTTGTACTTTCATGTAATGCATGCATACATGACTTTATGTATCTACCTAAAATCTGTCAGCTACCAACCCGAGAAAACGTTTTTAAAAGAATACATGTTTGAAAAATGTAGCTAAAATTATGCAATGCTTGTTGTCAAAATGAGAAGTATTTGGATTCTAAAGAGAGATTTTTGTATTTGGCCAAATTACAAAACCCAGGAGACATTTTTCTAACCCTGTTGCCTTGCATATGAATATTTTAATTTTCTTTTCAACCAGTTTGCTAACTTTATCAAAACTCAACAAGTCAGTTGGGAAAAAAGAAAAAAAAAAAGGCAGCTGCCTATCTCCAGGGATGCTAGAGACCAGGTGAACTTCAACAATTCTTTGTATCACTCTAGAGTGTACATGAAAATGTGTATCACAATTTAGTTCACCAAGGCAAAGAGACTGTAGTTAGTTGCATATATCTTGGGAAGCACCTTTCACAGCCCTAATATCTATTCTGTCTGATAAGGAACAAAATTAGCATTAATTCTAATTTACTTACTCTATTAAAAATAGCTAATTTAGAATTACATTAGCTTTATCAAAAATAAAATATTTTAATTACAATGTTCTTACTAAAATCTAATATGAGATTTTTGACAGAATTCAATGACAAGAGAAATATTTGGTATCATTAGTAAATAAAAAAGAACTAAAGATTAATAATTATTTATGGGATTAGTAAGTTGTGGAGTTTTACATTTACTAAAAGATAAACTTGCCGCTGTATGGATGCTTTATGCGGTGTCAAGAGAGCACACGCAGTGTGTTTGGACACACCATTTTAACTCTTTGGGATTAATAAATAAGATGTACAGTAGCCTTTGACCCTGGTCAAAGCCTTTATGATGCTAATCATGCCCTGAAATTCCTTGTCAACATGAATAGAAAACGGGGGTGGGGGTGGGGGGGACTTGTTTCCACAAACTTAAAACTAGTTTGTTGTATGATTTCTTGGAGAGACATAATTTACCTCACATAGAAAGGGCATTAGTCTTTCAGCGCTACCCAGGGGCGGGTCCATAGGGCATTGTTCTTGGGTCCCATCTAAAAGGGAAACGTATGCAATGTGTGGAGTCCTTGATGTCCTGCTGATGAGGAGGAATTTTTCCTCAAATTCCTTGCTGCAGGAACCCACTTAGGTGGCACCAACTCTGACTTTCAGATGGAGCAGTACAAAAGGAAAAGTGACATCATAAATCTGAAGAGGACCTGGGGGAAGCTGTTGCTCACAGCTCAAGCTATTGTTGCCATCGAGAACCCTTCTGACACACATCATCACCTCCAGGAACACTGGGCAGTGAGCTGAGTTGAAGTTTGCTGCTGCCACAGGAGCCACTCCAATTGCTGGCTGCTTCGCACCTGGGACCTTCACTAACCAGATCCAGGCAGCTTTCAGGGAGCCACGGCTTCTAGTGGTGACTGATCCCAGGGCTGACCACCAGCCACTCACAGAGGCCTCTCATGTCAACCTACCCACCATTGCTCTGTGTAACACAGATTCTCCTCTGCGCTATATGGACATTGCCATCCTATGAAACAAGGGAGCTCACTCAGTGGGTCTGATGTGGTGGATGCTGGCCCCGGAAGTACTCTGCATGCGAAGTACGGGAGACTGTGAGCAGGCATGGGAGGTTGTGCCTGATCTTTACTTCTACAGAGACCCAGAGGAGATTGAGAAGGAGGAGCAGGCTGTTGCTGAGAAGGCTGTGACCAAGAAGGAATTCCAGGATGAATGGACCGCACCAGCTCCCAAGTTCATTGCTGCTCAGACTGAGGTGGTAGCCTGGTCTGAGGTCGTGCAGGTGCCCTCTGTAGCCACCCAGAAGTCCCCGAGAGAAGACTGGAGTGCCCAGCTGGCCACTGAGGACTGGTCAGCAGCTCCCACAGCGCAGGCATCCGAGTGGGTTGGAGGCACCGATGAGTGGTCCTGAGCTGCTCTGCAAACACCTGAGCAAAGGTATAAAAAAAAAAAAAAAGGTGGAAGGAAAATAAAGTTCCTAAAAGCTGGGGGCAGGGGGGAAAGGCTTTAGATAAACAAGAATGGGTGCCATCCAACTTCAGCTTGGTGAAGCATTGGTTTATCAAGATTTCTTGCTAGAGCAAAAGTGACTGAATGATAGCTACAGCATTGGGCATGTGCTAGAGAGGACACAGTTAACTGAACCACCAGAGTCCCCCTCACAGCATGGATGACTCTTGAAATCCATACCACTGAGTCCTTGAGTAACGCCTGATCAAGTACACTAGCTACACTAACTTCCCTACCAATTGATTGATTACCTTGTATATAGCCTTGGGATTTGTGGAGGCCTGTGAGCCTCTCCACTCTATCCAAGATGGAATATTAGGGGTACAATGTCATGAGTGTCTACTAAAGGGATTCCAGATCTGTACTTCAATGTAGTCGCGGTCATGTCTATGTGCAAGGAATCCAATTCACAACAGCTAATTATACATCAACACACCAATGCACACACATAGAACGACTGCATAAGTAACAATGTTTGCAATAGCCTGGAGGGTATGTGATCAGTCTTGCAGCTTTAGGCTTTATTTAATTATATTCAAGGTAAAATATTTGAGGAAAAAAATCTCTCTGTGCACACATTTAAATTCATTTTCAGTAGTGACATGTTTCCTAAATACCATTTCTATTTAAAAAGTAAATTTGGGGCTCCTGTTAATGTGTTGACATTTATTTGAAGGATTTTAACAATACTTACCTTGACTTTCTAATTAAATGTATTCACTTGTATGCACTCATACATGCACACACCCTTTTCCAGACACAGTCACAGATATACACGCTCTCATCTATGCACACTCACACATAGACTTCATAATTAGCATAGATCAAGAGGAATTCATAAAGAGCGAGACATATTTTATTGTGACACAGTTCTAGTATAGTAGCAATTCTAGCAGAATTTATTCTGGGAAGAATGTATTTGCAGGTGCTATAAATATTACTTTCTATTTTAATATTTCCCTTATCAACATATAAAGAGAATCTCAAATTTTATAAATATGGAAAACTCAAAAAGGCTTATGTTGTCTGGGGAAAAAGATGCAGAGTATTTTTCACCAAGAGTAAAATCTAAAATATAAAAATGTACACAGATCTCTAAACTACCCTTTCAAATCTTGAATGCCATTAAAATTTGATTTTATAGATCTCTCCTGTATACATATTTATAAAGTGAAGATAGAGGCTATGCACAGACAAGAACCTTCTATACACATATCAAATGGTTTTGAGGCACAGTAAGCAACAGAGACAAGCCCAAGCAGTTTATGAAAATTTTGGAACCTCAAGACATTTACTCTGTTATAAAATATTAACAGAACAGTTGACAGGCTCACAAAATTATAAAAGAACACATCTCATAAAAAGAGGCATTTGGTGGTATTGATCTGGACACCAAGGAGGGTTCTATGAACTCAGAGTTATAAATGTTCCTACTATTGTGTGCATTGTTCATTTAGAACAGTCATGAAATGCTTTCAGAGACAGGTATCAATGTAACCTCTTTCAGTGTTCAAAACTTTTGAGATTCTGGGACAAACCAGATCTTGGATTGGTAACACCATTATTTATACTAATTTTGAAAACAATAGATTTTAGTGTTTGACTAAAAATTTGTCTTAAAATTATTAACTGTTGCAGGAATTTCTGCATATGGCACATTTATCATGAAGTGGGGATTGGGAGGATGAAGACCATTTGGTCATGATGATCAGAAACATTTTCATCCAGGAGATGGTGCAGAAGCCTAAGCTAATATAGACCCTCAGTGGAGTACAGGAAGCTGCCTCTTACTCTACACTCTGGCACTGGAGGGAGCTGCCACAGCCAGGTGTAGAACGTAATCTCTCTATACATGTGCATGGCCTGAAACTCATCAAGTAGACTAGACACTAGACTGAGTGGCTATCTAGCCCCAGGAATCCACCTGTCTCTGGGCTGGAGTTACAAGAGCTCCTTAGCACACTTGATTGTTTCTTGCTTGGTTCTCTTTTGTCTGTTTGCATTGTTTTCACACACCAGGAAAGCACTTTGTAGACTGACATATTTCCCCATCTACAAGTTTTAAAATGACTCCTTTTATTCATGACACCTTTTCTTTTTCCCTACTCGGGAGTGAATTTGAAAAACTGGAGTCTTAAAAGCAGCCTGAAACTCATCTCTGTTAGGAATAGACAAAACACTGACAAGGAATTTAATGTAATGTGTCTATTGACTCTTCCCAGAGAAACCTAGATTTTGGCTGCTTAGTTTACTTTTTATGAGGACAAGGGGAGAAATAGTCCCACGGTTTTCAGTGTGTTTTATGTGGTGTTGTATTTCATCTGATTACAAATTTTGAGAGCATTTTCTCTTTATAAACAAGGAAGTGTTTCTGAAAATCAGCAGGCAGGAAAAGTGTGGGGTGCCCTGACTCTCGAGAGACACACTATCTAAGACATTGTTTATGTGGATCTATGATTTTGTTTATCTATGATTTTGTTTCAGTGATGGCATCATTAGCTTTACCTTTTAGAAAGTATTTCCCTCATTTTTTGAGATTATAATTACTTTTTTCCTCTTTTTAATATCCTCCTTATATCTCTTCATCTTTTAAACAACTATTAATTGATATACATATGTCTTAGTCAGGGTTTCTATTCCTGCATAAATATCATGACCAAGAGACAAGTTGGGGAGGAAAGGGTTTATTCAGCTTACATTTCCACATTGCTGTTCATGACTTAAAGAAGTCAGGTCTGGAACTCAGGAAGTAAGAGCTGATGCAGAGGCCATGAAGGGATGTTACTTACTGGCTTTCATACCCTTGCTCAGCTTGCTCTCTTATAGAACCAAGACTACCAGCTCAGAGATGGCACCACCCACAAGGGGCCCTCCCCCCTTGATCACTAATTGAGAAAATGCCCCACAGCTGGATCTCATGGAGGCAGTTCCCCAACTGAAGATCCTTTCTCTGTGATAACTCCAGTCTGTGTCAAGTTGACACACAAAACCAGCCAGTACAATTGACCTCTTGTCAACTTGACACAGAAACACATCACTATTAAGCCTCAACCCTTACTTTCTTACTCATCTCCAAGATATAAATAATTTTAAAAGTCCCACAGTCTTGTATATTAAAAGTTCAATCCCTTTAAAATATCCAATATCTTCTAAAATTCAAGGTCTTTTAAAAATTCAAAGTCTCTTAAATGTGGACTCCAATAAGATACCTTCTTTCTTCAAGTGGAAAAAATATCAGGGTATAGTCAAATTCAAAAGCAAAATCAGACTCCAACAGTCCAATGTCAGGGATCCAACTCAAGATCTTCTGGGCTCCACCAAGGACTTGGGTCACTTCTTCAGCCCTTTGTAGCACACACCTTGTCTTTTAGGCTCCAGCTGCCTGTACTCCAGTGCTGCTGCTGTTCTTGGTAGTCATCTCATGGTACTGGCATCTCCAAAACACTGCTGTCTTCCACTGTAACTAGGCTTTACTAATAGCCTCTCATAGGCTCTCTTCATGGTGCCAAGCCCCAACTCCTTTGCATGACCCCTTCAGTCCTGGGCCATCAATTGCAACTGAGGCTGCACCTTCACCAATGGCCTTCCATGGCTTCTCACAGTGCTGAGCCTCAGCTGCTCTGCATGACCCCTTCCTGCCTTCAAATCCAGTACCATCTGGGTGACTCTTACACTTTACCAAGTCCAGCCACAGCACAAGGTACAACTTTGGCTATCTCTGGAATACAAACTCTATGCTCTCAGAAAACACTTCCCAGAAGATTTCACCTCAATGATGCTGGTCTCTTCTTAATTACCACTAATTTCTTAGCTCCAGCTAACCAGTATCAATAGTCCCAGTAATGTAAAGTTTTTCCTTTAGTAGTTCTGGTATCTTGATAAATACAGCTGATTTTTGAGCCCCAGCTAACCAGAACCACAGATTCTTCACAATCAAAATAGCAATCACCCTGATAAGAGTCTTTAAACTTCCCTCTGAAATTTCATAAGCCAGGCCTCCATTTTCTGCATTGTTCTAAACATTATCTTCCAAGCTCCTACACAACATCCCACAGAGCTCTTAACACTGAATACATCTTCTAGTCCAAAGTTCCAAAGTCCTTCCACAGTCCACCCCAAACATGGTCAGGTTATCACAGGAGTACCCCACTATGCTGGTACCTTTTTTTGTGTGTCAACTTGACACAGGCAGGAGTTATCACAGAGAAAGGAGCTTCAGTTGCAGAAGTGCTGAAGGGTCCCTTGTGGGTGGTACCATCTCTGAGCTGGTAGTCTTGGGTTCTATAAGAGAGCAGGCTGAGCAAGCCAGGGGAAGCAAGCCAGTAAAGAACATCCCTCCATGGCTTCTGCATCAGCTCCTGCTTCCTGACCTGCTTGAGTTCCAGTCCTGACTTCCTTAAGTGATGAACAGCAATGTGGAAGTGTAAGCCGAATAAACCCTTTCCTCCCCAACTTGTGTCTTGTTCATGATGTTTGTGTAGGAATAGAAACCCTGACTAAGACAACATATTAAATTATGCTGTGTGATCATTGATAAATTGATGAAAGATGTTTCAGAGGGTAAAATAATATTTTCAACAGCTATGACTTAAGGATATGTATATGTGAGAACAGGGGTGGGAGAAGGAAGAGAAGCAGTTGGAGGGAAAACCTCTTTAAAACTTCACTGGAAGTCAATTCAAGGATGGATCATATATCAAGCTGAAAAATACAAAACTACAAAACATAATTAATAGGGGGGAGAGAGGTTGGAGACCATACTGTCTTCACTGCTTCCCACCCCAAAATAAAAAGCCAATTGGCCTTGTACTACGGAGCCAGTCATCACCCCCTTCTCCCTGTTTCCCGCCTGTCATCCAAAAATGTGGAGGAATATCAACTCAGTGTTATTCTTAATAAAGTGTATTTCAAATTTGTTCAGTCAAACTTAGCCAGGGTTCCAACGCCCTACTTAAAATTCAACTAGGAAGTTACCTATTCAGTACTAATTAGCATTATAAAGTCAGAGCCTACAGCTCCAGGCTTTTCTGTTAGTTGTTTACTAGGATAGAAAGGACAGTCTTAGCCAGATACAGTTTACCATAAGAAAAGTTAGGGAATCCCACGAAGACAGGTTTTTTCTTTAGCCCTAGAATTCAGGCAGAACTATTGAGCATAGATAAATTTTTTTTTTTGCCTCAGGCCAGCTCTTCTTTTTTTTATTTTTTGTTAACAAAAGGGAGGAGATGTAGTCTCCCCTCCCCCAGCCTGAAACCTGCTTGCTCTGGGGTGGAGCTTCCTGCTCATTCGTTCTGCCACGCCCACTGCTGGAACCTGCCACCTTGCTGTTCCAAAGCCATCACGTGATCACCCTGATACTGGATCCCGAGATTATTTGGCGGGAATCGGGTCCCCTCCCCCTTCCTTCATAACTGAGTGTTGCAACAGTAAAAATTGAGCTTTGATCAGAAAAAAGAAAAAGAAAAAGAAAATGGAGAACCATCTATGACCTCGACTTTAAAGATGAAGGTTTAGCTATAACACAAAAACTACAGTCCATGTAAGAAAAAAAGGTGGGCGGGGGGAGGAGGAAGTATTGGCTGAGTTAAAAGTAAAATTATGCACTCTAATGAAGACTTTATTAAACAAAGAGATAAAACACAGAAAACAAGACATGAAAAATGCACTTCCAGTAAAGAAAACATCAGCAAGATTTATAAAGAGTCCCAACTTCCACAATTAAAAAAAAAAATCCATGAATCTGGCAAAAGATTTGCAGAAAACTTACCAACTGACCCAAGATATACAGTTGACAAAAGGGGCTCTATATCATTTATTAAGTGAATGCAGGTTTAGTAAATTACCACATACCATTTAGAATTCCTGAATCCAGAAAAACTGACCACCATCAGTTCTTGGCAAAGATACAAACAAATAAATATTTTTCTTCATAGCTAAAAGAAATGTGAAACCAGAAAGCTTCTTTGAAGACACTTTCGTACAAATAAAACGATTTTTACCAATGGTCCAGCGATCTCTTTCTCAAGTATTTACCCAATGAATTAAAAATTTGTCTTCAGACAAAAATAAAATATTCATAACAATGTTATTTATTCACTATTGCTAAAATTGAAGTGAAGATCACTTTCAATAGGCAAATGAATAAGTTGATGTGCAATTTTACAATGGAATATGATTCAACAATAAAAAGAAAATATTTATTATATCACAAGAAGATCTGTATGAAACTTAAGTGCCTGCTTTAAGGGAGAGAAGATCATCTAAATAAGTTAAATACTTTACATTCTGAATTATATGATATTCTGGGAAAAGAAAAATTAGAGATAATAAAAGGGTACTTTCAAGAGATTTACTAGGAAGAGGTTTGAGCACCTAAGGAAGAATGAATTTGTAAGACAAGAAAACTGCCTAGTGTGTTACTATAACAGGCAATTATAGGATAGTATGGAATGTCAAGTAGAATGCAAACTCAACATAATTCACATTTGCTACAAATGTGTATGCCAACATCATTGTAAGAGACAGAAGGAAGCATGAATTGGTGTTGTAGTTGACTGAGATTTGTATTACTAAAACCAACAAGACCTGTGCATAAGTACATTAACCTTGCTGTTTCAGTCTTTTTTTTTTTGATTTAATAATTATGTTAATGAATTTTCACATATTGAACCAACCTTGCCTGCCTGGGATGAAGCTTCTTTGATCGTGGTAAAAGATGGTTTTGATGTGTTCTTGGATTCAGTTTGCTAGAATTTTATTTAATATTTTTGCATCTATGTTCATAAGAGAAATTGGTCTGACGTTTTCTTTCTTTGTTGGGTCTTTGTGTGGTTTAGGTATCAGAGTAATTGTGGTTTCATAGAATGAATTAGGTAGTGTTCCTTTTGTTTCTATTTTATGGAATAGTTTGAGGATTGTTTGTATTAGGTCTTCTTTGAAGGTCTGGTAGAATTCTGCAATAAATTCATCTTGCCCTTGGCTTTTTTTGGTTGGGAAGTTTTTAATGACATCTTCTATTTTCTTAGGGAATATGGGTGTGTTTAGATAGTTTAGCTCCTCTTGATTTAACTTTGGTACATGGTATCTGTCTGAAAAAAAATTATTTCATCTAGATATTCCAGTTGTGTTGAGTATCGGCTTTTATAGTAGGATCTGATGATTTTTTTTTTAATTTCCTCAGTTTCTGTTGTTATCTCTCCGTTTTCATTTCTGATTTTGTTAATTTGGATACTATCTCTATTTCCTTTAGTTAGTTTGGCTAGGGGTTGATCTATCTTGTTCCTTTCTCAAAGAACCATCTTGAAATACACTTTCTTTGTTATGTATACCTCCTGTTTTATGGAATGTCATAAGGAGTTTCTTTTCCACTCTTGTCTATGTCATGTGGTCTGTGCTTCTTATATTCATATGGGTATGAGTTTCTTTTATTCATGAAAGTTTTATTCTGTGATTTTGTTGCAGATCTGATCTATGCCCTTGGTTTTGTTTTGTTTTGTTTTGTTTTGTTTTTTTCTCCACTATTTATGCCCATATACATAGGCTTGCTTTTTGTAAAGGCATCTCACATTTCCAGAGTGTGTCTTTCCTGTGATCTGTATTTTGCTTGATTCATTCTCCTTCCAAGGCTTCCCTTTGAATTTTCTAGTTAGGCTATTGGGTGTTTCAGGCCCCACTTATTTCATCTTGAGTCCTCTTCAGTGTTTCTATCTGATGGTTAAATTCTTTTCTTGAGTCTTGGACTACCTTTGGCATTTCTATCAGCCTTCTGCTTGTGTTTTTCTTCAGCATCACTCAGGCATTCATTCTCCTTACACCCTTTCTCCTTGATTTCACTGAATTTTTTTATGTGTTTTCTTTAAACTCCTTAAATTCTTTGATGAAGTCTATGATTTTTTTTTAAAAAAAAATTCTGAACCCTGGATTTCATCAAGGTAACATTTATTAGCATTGACAATATTTCACATGGCTGGTAGGATTTGGAGAAAAGATGTTGGCTTGATGATTTTTATATCATTGGTATTCTTGCAATGATATTTGGGCATGTGGCCTTCCATTATGAAGTCTGAGCTTGGTAGAGGTTGAAGAAGAATAGATATGGAGACATGTTGGGTCAAGAGGTTAGGGATTATTTCAGTGGAATAAAGTCAGTTGGACAGAGATGACAGATTGATATGGTATTCAGGATGTGCTTCTCATGCCAATCCTGGGATGTGGGGGTAGATCTTTCGAAGCAGAAAGATTGGGTATGATATGGAGGAGTTCTATGGTTTGAAGGATGAGTAGGGAAGATTCTGGCCCAAGCCTAGAACTCCTTTGCTGGGAAAGTATGGAAGGCCAGACTAGGTTTGTACAGTTGTTGTGGGACTCATGCTAACTCTGGTGGGTTTCAAAAAAGCTGTGGATGGGAAGATCAGGTATATTCACCAACCTAGAACCTGGAGACTGGTGTGAGGTGTCTGATCCAAGGAGTACAGTAGAAGCAATGTCAAAGGGACTTGTATGTGGTTGCAGATGGGACAGGGCCCAGTTGGACTCTAAAACTTCCTAGGTGTGGTCAGACCAGACTAATATTAAATGACACACACTTATATTCGTAATGCAAAAAGCTCAAGTCCAAGTGGATCAAGGACCTCAACATAAAACCAGATACACTGAATCTAATAGAAGAGAAAGTGGGTGAGAGTCTCAAACTCATTGGCATGGGGGAAATTTCCTAAAGAGAACTCCAATGGCTCAGGCTCTAAGATAAAGAATTGATAAGTGGGACCTCATAAACCTGGAAATCTTCTGTAAGGCAAAGGGCACAGTCAAGAGGACAAATAGGACAAATCCTAAAGACTGGGAAAAAGTCTTTACTAACCTCACATCCACTAGAGGGCTAATACCCAAAATATAAAGAACTCAAGAAGCTAACCTCCAAACAACCAAACAACCCAATCAAAAAATGGGGTGTAGAGATAAGCAGAGAATGCACAATAGAGAAATCTTGAATGTCTGGGAAACACTTAAAGAAATGTTCAAAGTCCTTAATGATCAAAGAAATGCAGATCAAAATCTCAGGCAACAGAACATGTTGGTGAGGATGTAGAGAAAGTGCAGCACTCCTCTATTGCTGGTGGGATTGCAAACTGATACCACTCATGGGCATATACACAAAAACAGTCCCAGTCCCTGAAACATGTAGAGCAGATGACTGCCTTGTCTGGCCTCAGTGAGAGAAGAGGCACCTAACCCTGGAGAGACTTGAGGCCCCAGAAAGTGGGGAGGCATGGTAGTGTGGGGTGAGGTAGGGTTGGGAACATCCTCTTGGAGAAAGGTGAGGAGGAGCAATGGGGTAAGGAAATGTAGGAGGACACCAGGAGGGGGATAATGACTGAATTGTAAAATAAATAAATAAATAAATAAATAAATAAATACAATTAAAAACAAAACGACTGAACTGAAACTTTGAAAGGTAGAAGAACTAGGAGCAATGTGTCTCAAGACCTAAAAGACTGTGACAGTGAACCTGAAGTAATATACTCAGCAAAGCTATTTGAAATAATTGAACATGATAGAAAAAACTTGAGGACATAAACAGCCTACAAAGAATTATATCCAAACCAAACCTAGAGAAATTTCAGGAAGCATTGTTTGGTGCCAAAGAGAGAAATGAGCATAGTAGAGAGATTGTGAGAAAATTGTACAAAGCACAGACATTTCGACAGTAACTTTAGATATCAACAGCCCCAATTGTCCAATCTAAAGACGCAAACTGACTGAATTAATCAGTAAACAAAATCTATTTTGTTGCCTATAAGAAATACATGTGAGCGTTAAAGATTGACACTAACTTAAAATACAGTGAAGGATAAAAGTACTCCAATCAAATGGGATCAAGAATCAAGCAGACTTCAATACTCTAATTCTGACAAAGTAGAGTTCAAGCTAAAACTTATCTGAAGTAAGAAAGGACACTTCATTCTAATAGCAGAAACAGCTAACAAGAAGACATTACTATTCTACATATATATGCACCAAACACAGGGATGTCTCGTTTTAGCAAAAATATTCTACTGGATTTAAAGACACAGATTAACATTAATCCACTAATAGTAGATGATTAAAATACTCCACGTTCTATGACAGAGGGATCGTCTGGAAAAACATGAATAAAAAACAAAATAAATGAGTGACATCATAGTAGACTTAGCATATATATTCAATTATTCTATCCAAACATAAAAAAATACACATTCTTCTCAGCAGACCATATCCTAGGACACAAAACAAGTCTTTACAAAATAAAAAAGACTATAATCACACCTAATATCCTACCTGAACACAAACCTTGACATTGAAAGCAAAAACTCATTATGGAGATTAAACAACTCACTACTGAATGATGAGTGGGTCAAATATTAGATAGATAGATAGATAGATAGATAGATAGATAGATAGATAGATAGATAGATGGATGGATGGATGGATGGATGGATGGATGGATAGATAGATAGATAGAACTAAACTCTGGAACTAAATGAATTCGAAAATACAATACATCAAGACCTCTAGAACACACTGAAGTCAGTCTTCCAAGGTTTAGTCCAGCTCTAAGCAAGTGTCTAGATTAAAGAATCAGGAGGAAGAACACAAATAAATGGCTCAATAATGAAATTCAGGAGGTTGGCAAAATAAGAACAATCCAATCCAAAACCAGTGTATGGCAAGAAATAATAAAAACCATAGCAGTAATCAAACAAAGAAACAAAAGAAACAAAGAAAACAATACAAAGAACCAACAAATCTGAGAAGGTTCTTTGAGAAGATAAACATAGTTGGCAGACCGTTGTCCTAACTAACCAAAAGAAAGAAGATGAAAAATAAAAGAGTTAGAAATTAACAGGAAAACATTTCAACAGACACCAGAGAAATTCTCACTATTATAAGGGAATATTTTTTTTTAATTCTGTACTCCATTAAGTTTTAGAAATCCTAAAAGAAATTGGTGAATTTCTGGATTCAGCCAAACCTCCAAAATTAAACCAAGAAGTCACCATTATAAACAGACCTGTAAGAAATGAGATTGAAATATTAATAAAAAATCCTTCCAGCTAAAACAATGTTCAGGACTAAATGGATTCACGGCAGAATTCTATCAGACTGTCAAAAAACAATAGCCAGATTTTCTTCAACTAATCAAAACAAATTGAAACAGAATGAGCACTCATAACATCATCTACAAAGTCAATATCACTCTAATAAACCAAACCAGATAAACCACACAAACCAGATAAAGACTCAGCAACAACATCAACAACAGTGACAAAAGCTGTAGTTCCTCTGAAAAGAACTGACAAGCAAAATGCTGTGCTAATGAGTCTCTGGAGGAGTTGAAAGTGGTTCTCCTCATAGGTGATAGAAGCAAGGGTCAGCACTACAGATGAAAAAGTGGAGTTTGTCTTTTATGTGGATAGTCTCCCCTGCCAGAACAATGGTTCTCAACTTAGGGGTCACGACCCTTTTAGGTTGCATATGTGATATCCTGCATATCAGATATTTATATTACTATTTATAACAGTAGCAAAATTACAGTTATGAACTAGCAACAAAATCGTTTTCTGTTTGAGGTCACTATAATAGGAGAAACTGTGTTCAAGGACTGCAGCATTAGGAAGGTTGCGAACAACTGACCTAGAGCATGCTGCATATACTTTTCTTTCTTTGAGAACGTGTACTGGGGATAAGATTGTTTGCTCAGTCTTCAGTCTTGTCATAGGCCATTTGTAATGCCAATATATAGATAATAGCCACAGAATGGACCCAATGTCTGTCGAAGTGGGAGCCAGTTTCCTTGGCAGTTAGGAGCATGGCACTGCTCATTGTGGGCCTCAGCTTGGGCTGAGAACTACAAGATAGCTGCACAAATATAACAGAGGCAGTAAAACCAATACACAGAAGCCCTGCGGAATCATTCTAAGATGGAGAGGGCAGATGGCTTGTGGAAAATGATTGGTTTATTGATATCTATAAGAATAATATCCACTCTCCATATTATTGTTTTTTTTTTAAAAAAGATTTAAGCAATAGGAACTCTTTAAGCTGTTTAGCACTTGCTAACTTTAAAAAAATATTAACAGCCAAATATTGTGCTATAATGAGCCTCTGGACACTGAATTCTAAAAACAATTAGCACTTTCATGGAATCAATGACAGTAGACTTTCATATATCTAGACCACTCTCTATACAAAGACTTCATTAATATTAATTTTTGGGTCTTGTGGATTCTACAAAGCACCCCAAAGAACAGTAAGGGCAATAGTTGGAAGACTTTGAATGAAGTGAGTGACCCATTGCATGGGTAGGAAAAGTTATCTACAGGAGCCTTAAGGTTTTCAGGTGAAAATCATTAATACAGGTAGGTCATCTCCCAGTAAGTTATGGGCCAGAGAGATTGTTGTCACACAAATAAGGATTACTGTCAATGAAATTTCTTGAATGCTAGACTAGATGGCAAGCCTGGTTGATAGATAGGGCATGCTATGGTTGCTAGAAGATAGGCTGGTTGCAAGAATTGGCAACAACAGTACTGTTTGGTTATGGTTACCTTGTGCTATACCACTAACATATGAGGCAAAGTGTGCCTGTTGCTACAACAGTGGCATGACTGTTAAAGTTGCAACCAAAGGATTTCCACTTACTTTTAAGGCCCCATAGAAAGGGATTCATATTTGGGATTGTAAGCCAGTGGTGGTAGTGGGGGGTGCTGCGGGGGGGGGTGTAAAATTGATCCTTGGCGTTACCCAGAATGTAGGGGACTCTTACTACTATAATTTTGTAGAAAGCATGTGCCTGTCAAATTGCCTTCCAAACATTTGTGTCTGCATGATTACTGCTGTTGTCTGTCAATTAAGGAGGGAAATTTTGTAGTAAGTAGTGGTTACTGATGAGACTCAGTCCAAAATTGTTGAAAATAAATGACTGTTGCTGTGGTTCAGTTATTAAATGCTTAGTCACAGCTGGAGGAAAGCAAACATAAATATATCACGATAAAAAAAAATAACATGAGCAAGTAGATTGTGGTAAATAAGAAAAATTACAAAGGCATCCAGAGATAACATGGTTCCATTTTGAACAAAGGAAAGACAAAAAATCTGCAGTTTTCCATTACAAGCAATGTAAAGGAGAAGGCAGGGAGGGAGTTGCCAGACAATGCTTACCAAAAGCTGCCATCTCCCCCTCTTTATGATAGAAAGTGACAATTGATTATAACATTGAGTTAAAGAACATATATAAGAGCTGTAACAACTTCAAAAAGTAGAACACAGTCAGAGATCTTACTTGGTTTCAAAATTTTAAATATAATATGTTAATCAAGATATTTTATATTGTTTGTGACTATTGTGATGGATTTTTTCACTAATTTCTTTCTCAGCCTGTTCATCCTTTGAATATAGGAAGGTTACTGATTTGTTTGAGTTAATTTTTTATTTGGCTACTTTGCTGAAGTTGTTTAACAGCTGTAGGAGTTCTTTGGTGGAGTTTTTGGGGTCACTTAAGTATACTATCATATCATCTGCAAATAGTGATCTTTTGACTTCTTCCTTTCCAATTTGTATCCCTTTGACCTCCTTTTGTTGTCTAATTTCTTTGGCTAGTATTTTAAGTACTATATTGAATAGATAGGGAGAGAGAAGGCAGCTTTGTCTAGTCCCTGAATTTAGTGGGATTGCTTCAAGTTTCTCTCCATTTAGTTTGATGTTGGCTATAGGTTTGCTATAAATTGCTTTTACTATGTTTAGGTATGGGCCTAAAATGTGGATGCTTCAGTGTTTCTTAGAAGGGTGAACAAATTACTCACAGGAGGAAATATGGAGACAAAGCGTGGAGCAGAGACTGAAGGAAAGGCCATCTGTAGACTACCCCACGTGGGGATCCATCCCATATTCAGCCACCAAACCCTGATATTACTGTAGATGCTGGGAAGTGTTTGCTGATGGAAGCCTAATATGGCTCTCTCCTGAAAGGCTTTGCCAGAGCCTGACAAATACAGAGGTGGATGCTAGCAGCCAATCATTGGACTGAGCTCGGGAGTCCCTGGATGGAGGAGTTGGAGAAGGGACAGAAGGAGTTGAGCAGGTTTGCAGCCCCATGGAGGGAGCAAAAATATCAACAGGTCAGACCTGCCCAGAGCTCCCAAGGACTGGACCACCAACCAAAGAACACACATGGAGGGACCCATGGCACTGGCTGCATATATGGCAGAAGATGGCCGTGTTGGACATTAGTGGGAGGAGAGGGCCTTGGGCCCGAGGTTGATGGATGCCCAGAATGACAGAGCAGGAAGACAGGAAGATGGGAGTCAGTGGGTGGGTGGGTGAGCACCCTCATAGAAGCAGGGGGAGGAGGGATGGGATAGGGTGTTTTTGAAAAGGTGATCTGGAAAGGGGAATGTAAATAAAGAAAATATCCAAGAAAAAAATACATTAATCAAGAAAGCATGTGATTGACATCAGAATAAACACATGGTCAATGAAACTGAGCAAATGGCTTACAAAAAGAATTGAGTTTTTTTTTTGTTCATTTTTTGACAAATGTACCAAGAGATTTCTGTAAGGGGAAATCTTTTGAACAACGGATTTTGTAGTAACTGACTCTTCATATGTACAGAATAGCAAGCTGGGACTCTTAAACTCACATCATATACAAACTCCATACAATAACTCAAAACACATATACTAAGATTCTAGAAAGAAACATAGGTGAAACATGTGGCCTTGTGTTAGAGTGTTTTCTTAGACATGATACTGTAAACAATTTACAAAAGAGCAAGAAGGCGGTCAGATTTTATCAACATAAAAAATGATCTTTCCATTTCAAAACTACTGTCAGGAAATTAAAGATAAATCACAAAGAGAAAATATCTTTAAATCAGATATTTGATGAAGAGCCTATGTTCAAAGAATATGAAAATTCTGTTCACAATATATGAAGAATTCCTAAAACTCAATAATAAAACAACAAATTATAATAAAAAGTTAGGTAAATGTTTTAAATATAAATTTTACTGAAGCATAAGGTATCAGTTTGGAAACATGTTTAAATGAGATTCACCAATTTGAAAACTTAAACATACACAACATAAAACAGTAATTTCACTTGTGGGTATTTACCAAGGAAAATGAAAACATATGTCCACATAAATATTTGTGCACAAATGTTCTCAGTACTATTTATAATCATCTGAAAGTAGATACATTGTCTGGTGTTGCATAGACGTATAATTATAGATAGAATACTACTTATAAATAAAAAGAAACAAACTAGCAATGCCTACAATAGCATTAATAAATGAAAGCTATATCAATATGTTGTTTTAAGTGAGTGAACTCATGTGAGGAAGACTATTCCTATGTGGTCCTGTACCCTGGTGATAGGAGCTAGTTTTGACTTCGAGATTGGTCAAAGGATTCTAACTCTAGATAAAATTTATAGTTGAATACATCATACATTCACATATATAATAATTACAGTATCTCAATTTGCCATATTCAATTTGTTTAAATCACAAACTACTACCAATAAAATGTGCAAAGCTTTAGTGAAATGCAGATCAGAGGAGAGAGAACATTGATAGCCTTTTATATAAGAAAATTAATTTGTTACCAAAAGCCTTTATGCACACAATTGTAATTTTACTTTTATGAAGTTTACAGCAAATTCTACTCATTATTTAAGGAAAAAAATTAACATTCTAGTAAAACATCATTTCAACAAAAGTAGGAATAAATATTACAACTTACACAATGAATTCATTACTATTATATTCACACATTTTACATGCATTAAAAGAAAATTAAAGCTTAGTTTTGCTTCTGAGCATTAGGATTAAACCATCAACAAAATAACAAAGACAGCAACTTCTCAAAGTATCTTTATATTAAATATAATAAATTTTATTATTGCAAACATGGTTAAACTGTAACCTGCATATTATGTTTACAGAGTAGGAAAAAACCGTATCGTTTGAAGAAATGCTTTTAATATAATTTAACACCTTCATGCTGAGAAGAGCAGTAAGAACTGTTAGTTTTCCTAGAAAAGAGAAAAGTTTCTTCAGTCTACAGACAGCATCATCACCACCACACAGCTAACACAGCGCTTAAATAAAACACTTACTTCTTCACCCCAGAGCATAGATATTTGGATGTGGTTTTCCTTCATATGAATTCATGCTTTTTTTTTCAAAATGTTAGCTAGTGTAATAAAGCAAGAAAAATAAATAAAATGTATTAATTCAGAAAAGGAATACAACACAATGCTTTCAAGTAAGTTATTGCAAATAATAAATAACACCAAAAAATTAATTTGGCAAAGTTACAACATGAAAGATACTCTTTTAAAAACTATTAATCTTATACAATATTAGTACATAAATCAAAACACAAGTTAAAGTAACATTTTAGATTATAGCAATACTCAAGAGTTGAATATAAATCTAATAGCCTTGTTCAAGAGTTCTACTTTAAAAATTCTAAAATATAACCGGAAAATAATAGCTCAACTTTACAAATATACCAGTTTTAGTACTTTCCATTTGAGTCCTTCAAATGATCTTTCACTTCATTAATATATTCATTCTACTTGGCTAATGTGCTATTCTTTTTAAATTGACCTCTAAATTCATGTCTATCTATACCAAAATTGGCTAAATCTTTAATGTGTATAGAAGAGCAATTAGCTATAAAACGCATACAAAAGCAAGAAACCCTCAAAATTTATGTATTTTATTTCAACTTCCCTGCAAAGCTTCAATAATTATGATGGTTTTTCACTAGTACATGTAATATAAATCAAACAGGCAAATAGAATAAAAATTTAAAAGGCCAGAAATAGATCCATACAGGTCCTGTCTTTGGTGTGATAACAGGGCTAAAGAAATTCAATGAATAAATGAAATAATAAATTTTGTAAAAGGTTATATCTCATCCTAGTCACAAAAATTAATTATGTTTCTACCACAGACAAAAGCGTGGCTCCTAGGCCAGAATGATAATTGACCTTGGCTCCTAAGAGATCTTCCAGTTAGCCATGTTTGACCTTGGGGTATACAAGGTATTCTTCGCAAATGCCCCAATCCTTAATCATAACAGAAAGTTAAATGCATATAACCTATATAACTCTATATAACACTTATAGGTGTATAATACATATACACCTATATAACTTGATTAAGCACAGTAGATGCCATTACAAACACATACAGACACGTGACTGGCAGGAAAATATCAAGAGCTTACAGCAAGTTAAAATCAGTCTGAAAGTGTTTCTTCCTGCACAGTCTAAGTTATGACAGCAGGAAGAAAGCTCTGGCTGATAGAAATGTTTTATATGTTCTTTTGAATGATAGTTATAGCTGAATATAAAATTGTCAGACTCATCACTTTGAACTTGAGCCTTTTGCATGTTGTAACAATTATATATTCTAAAAGAACAGAAATTAAAAGATTAAACAAGTTTTCCAACATGAACTAGTCCTTTGCTGCATAGAGACATAGCAAACCAGCCACAAAGACAAAGTAGGGAGAGCCAGTCTTATGATGTGGAAACAAATGAATGCTGGCTAGACAGAATGGTTTTGATTGACATTTGGGTGTTCTACAGTATTGATCACCTTTTGGTTTAAAAATGGGAGTCTCTCGAGAAAAGAATTTTCTGCTAAAAAATGTGCATTGATAAAAATTCTTACCAGAATATTCTTACCAGGTATTGTTAAAAGGCATGCCTCACTATTTTGACATTTGAATGTCATAACTAGCTTTGATCCCTTTCCTTGGGGACATCTTGCCTAAGTGTGACAGAGTTGTGGAAAGCCAGAGGAAGTAGATGAGCAATATCGTTTTCTGTATTTCTCTAGTGTCACAGGAAAAAATAAATATGCTTTGCTGTGCCATCACCTCCAGCCCTTGGGGGGCTGATAAATGAAAATCCTGAGGGACTGACACAGGGAGGATCTCTCTCCCTCTGCACCCCTGAAATGCAGCCCTGTTGCCTTTCCTCATTGCTGGGTGGTTCTCACTGGAGTGGCGGTTCCTGCATGGTCTAACTTCTTTTCTTCCATCGCATGCTTGGCTGCAGGTCTGGATGGCATTTCCCTGCCACAATGGGCTCCTAAGAGATCTTCCAGTTATCCACGCTTTTGAGGTAATCAATCAGGACACCCCATGGTTACTGGAAGTGTGTTGGCTAAGATGATCAGTGCCGTGTCCCCTGCAATAAAACTCAATGGGAAAGCAATAAGAATTCTTCTGTTACAAAAGGACTTGTATCTCCCATCCTTTCAATCCATCCTTGTAAAAGTAGCAAAATAGCTTTATATTGCCCTTTGAGCTGTCAATGCTATGGATACAATAAGGAGGAAGCTACTGTACAACTTAAAACTGCAGACAGTGGGAAAATTATCAGGATGAATTACTTGTTGGCGATTCCTCTGAAGTTCTCTTTTGTGAAGTCTCAATCACAAAAGCTGTGCATTTGTTCAACACAAAGTGAAGCAGGCCATAACCAACATGCCATTGACCTGTGTGTAGCATCTGAGATTTAAGTGTGAATCAGAATTCTCGTCTTCTTTCTGAACTCAGAATGTTCTTTTCACACAAAGATGAATTTAGAAGCACGTGATTTTCCTTCTTAGCTAGTAAGAGTGGGATTGAATTAGAGTTTACCTAGAGAAATGTAATTTGTAGCTCTGAAAATAAGCAAAAAGCTCTGTTAGACTGCAGTGTTGAAACTCGAATCACATGGCATATGCATAAAAAGATACTATCAGCCAGAGCTCTATTTACATTTTCTAAGTGGTTCCTTTTTCTTTTTTCTTTTTTTCCTTTTTCCTTTTTTTTTCTTTCATTTTGTATAAACTAATGAGAGCCGCTGTTAGGGCGTATGTGTAACCCTTTTGTGTAATGGATTAAGTGTGAGCCTGTTAAACACCAGGCCATAAATCACACTGTGTTCTCTATGCCTAATTAAGGGTTTAAAGGGGGAAGGTAAATTCTTGAATGAAGGGCCCTACTCAGAAGCTGGGTTTGTTATTGCCCTAAGGAAGCAGAAAGATAAAAACAGGAAAAAGGGAGACAGAGAGAGAAAGAAAGAGCAATTTAGGAAAGTGCAAAAGAAGAAAGCTATGAACATATTTTAGCTTCTGTTTCCCCAATTCTCTCCCATTTAAAGAACACTTTGGCACTAAGACTCCAGAGCCATCATGAAAATGCCCTTATAATTAGTGGAGCGAAGGCTGACAGTAAAACCTGACTAGAGAATTAAAAACAAGTCTCAAACACCCCTAATTAGCTAAAAACTGAAACTGACACTGGTTAATGATGAAGATGAAATCAACTGAAGGAGAGTTTTGCAGAAAAGAAAAACCTCTTTTGTTCTTTGCTTCATTGCCACCTATAGTGAAAAAGACTCAGAGTATCTGAAATCCTAAACTGCTAAACTGCTACAGATCAGAAAAATAAATAATTTCAACAAATTATTAACGAATAAATAAAGTAAAAAATACATTCAACTAATCCACTCATTTCCTTCTAAAAGCATTATCTCGAGTCTAGACAAAATCAGTTTCTGATATGCAGTATTGCCACTTTGTTATCAAAGTTCATCTGATGCTTCGACTTGTATTTTAATTTTAACCTGGCTTAAAATGGATACAGCAAGAGACATAGAATTGTTGAAATACTACACAGGAGACCTAGTATTCAAATATTATATACAAGCCAAAGTTCATTAGTCTTCAGGGACATCCACTCTTCAATATCTGAGTATAGAGAGTTAATGAATATTGTATTTGGTTCTACATTACACCTTTTATGTTACACATGAGTGAGACCTGGAAGACATAAAATTGTTGTTAAGGAAAAAAAGCATTGAAATAAATCTGGATTCACTGGAACTTTTATTGCATTCAGAATGAAAAGAATGATCTTCAGTAAATTTCCAATACTTTAATTCAGGAAATGTTTGTTATGCCCTAGGACAAGCGGTTTACTTCATGTTGGAGCTTCCATGGGCAGAGGAATAGACACAGGAAACAGGAAGGTCACATGTGTGGGCTTTCCAGAGGCATTAGAGCTTTATGAATAGCAAATGGTACTTAGGAAAACAGAGTCATTAAATATCCTTATTTTAGAATTCAGAAGTCCTTACCTTGGCCATAATATATTTGTGAGACAAAGAACAAGCTATTTGATTGTAAAGGCTATTCAGCCCTGGCTATGTGCCTTGCTACTCTGCCTTAATGCTCTCATCTTGTATTGACTCCCACCCTTTCCACTTTTTCTGATGTATCTACTGTTTTTGTGTGCGTTTCTTTTGGTGTGTGTGTGTGGGGGGGGCATGGTGTGCGTGCTTATGTGTGTGGAATAATGGTGTTTCCATTCATTCTAGACTGTCTCCTGTGATGTCCAACTAAGGAGTCTGTAACTGTTTATACATAGGCTTTAAATACCACACAGTTATTCTACTCATTCCATCCAGAAACCCAGAAACTTTTGGCAAAGTCTTTGCACAGGCCCATGATGAAGCCTTGAATTTCCCAAGAGACCAGACACATAGCTTCACTTCTGGCCCCAACTTTTTTGGTTTTGTTTTTTGTTTTGTTTTGTTTTGTTTTATGTTGTTTTTGTTTCTGTTTTTTTTGTTTTTTGTTTTGTTTTGTTTTGTTTTTGAGACAGGGTTTCTCTGTATATCTCTGGCAGTCCTGAAATTCACTCTGTAGACCAGGCTGGCCACAAACTCAGAAATCCACCTGCCTCTGCCTCCCAACTCCTAAGTGCTGGGATTAAAGGCGTGCGCCACCACTGCCCGGCTGGCCCCAACTTTTAAAGTTTACCTTTGTTTGATGTTGTGCTCTCCTATGACCTTTGGCCATTTTTTCCAGCGTACTATTATCTCTACCTTCCTGTAGATAAATGAATAGTTATTATAACTTATTTGATACTCACTGGACAATCACTGTTAAATGTGTTGCAATATTTTTACTTACATGTATGTGTGTGTCTATGCGAGTGTATATATGCCATGTCTTTGGGTATCCACAGAGGCCAGACAGGACATGGGATTTCCTAGAGCTAGAGTAACAGGTAATTGTATGTAGCTTGACTTGGGTGTTGTTCTATAGGAATGAAAATTAGATGGGGGCCACTTTATAGGCAGGCCCTCCTAGGCCCTGGCTTTGAATTATTATTTCTCATAAGAAGGCCCTTGAGAAAACACATGAGCTAATAAGAGTTTGGCATATTAGTATACTTGGTAGTTGTCATCTGCCTGCTTAAACATTCTCCTAGGTGTTAACTGTCCTGACTGAAATTTCCTACTCTTGCTTGGAAATAGTTTTTGTTGTTGTTGTAGTTTGTTAATTTCCTTCTTGCAAAAGTAAATATCCTTACATGTTGCAAATCCCACTTCTATCTAATGAACCCGCTTTATTAAAGGTTCCCATGATTTTTCCAGTGGAGAATTATTTTCCTATTTTTCAATTAATTCTACCTGCATATTTCTTGGGAAATTTACCATATACTGTTTTAATAATAGTGATCCAGAGAGGAGCTGGAGAGATGGCTCCGTGGTTAATTATCAGCACTTATGTTGCTTCTGCAGAGGACCTGAGTTTGGTTCCAGCATTGACCACATCAGGCAGCTTGGCTCTCCACTTCCTGTCACTCTAGCTACAGAGGCTATGACCTTTTCTGACCTCCATGGCCAGTGCACTCACTTTTGCATACCTTCACACAGACACACACATACACATATTTTAAAAATGATATTTATGTTATTTACAAATAAAAGGTTCATATTTGATTCACATTAAATCTTTCCTCTTCCCTACTGCACTCATATTATACATTGAGAAAAATAAATGCATCTCAGGAAAGCTGATGACCAAATAGGCTGAAATACAAAATAAAGGACTAAATCAGTTACCTCTCTGAAGTGGTGGCTTTTCTTATGGTCCACCTCTGAAGTATTCTAGGTTGGCATAGATACTCACCAGACTTTTAGCAGATTTACCTGGTCTGTGTGATTAAAACACAATACCCCAAAGGGAAATGGTATGCAAGAATTAGCTCTGAACTGTGCTTGCTCAAACTTAGCTGTCATCGAAGGCACGCAAGACTGATAGCTTTTTGAACATCAACTTAAATCTGCTTAAGTGGGGTGACACATAGTCTCTTAATATTAAATCAACAAAATACACAAAGTAGGTTGTCTTATAATGGCCTCTCAAACTTCTTATGAAGTACTATGTTACAGAAAAATAACAAATTCCATGCTATGATCTGCTTGCTCAAAAGTTATTTCTATATAGAAGAAAAACCATTACAATAATAATAAAAAAAAACCCTTGGTGTATCAATTACTGTACTCATAATGACAATTCTTGGGAATAAAGGCAGATGTGAACAAATCTCAAATTTAATATATTTGAGATGGAAGATAAAACTGTGACACACCTGGTTAGAATTATGCAAATTGCAAGTGTAAAGTTTTTCCCAGGGGATAGTATCAGTGTGTTCTTTAAATCCTATTTTTAAACAAAAGGAGAGAGAATAAGTCTTTGGATATTTCTTTAAGCTGATGGATAGCATTTTTGTTATTCAAATAAATTAATAAAACAAATATTTTAGAAGAATTAACTGTCTCGGCTTAATTGTTTGTCATCAACCAATTTCATTACCTCAGACACTTGACAGGGCTCTCAGGAGATCGCTCTGGCTGGTCTCATTTTCAAGGAAATGTGTTCTTTCTAGACTTGAGTGTTCACTCTTCAGACAAGAATTACTTGTAATCATAGTAGTGCAGAATAGCACAAAGTAAAATTAGGACCAAAATCTTGCGTTCCTTAAGCCCAGTTTAGGAAGAGCTTACAGCTATTCCGGTGTTCTTGGTTTCCTTATGTTATACAGTAGAGAGAAAAGTGTGTTAAATGCTTTGGGGAGGACAAGATGAGATGATGACCAGGAAGAAACCCACACCGTTCTATTTACATATCATTACCTTCAGGACATAACTTTAGGTAAATAATCCGGTAGGCGTGACGTTTTGTCTTTACCTACTCAAGACAAATACACGCACGATTAATGAGGGGTTCGGGCATAGTCGTCTCTTTCTCTAATTACAACTTTATCAACCGAAACAGCTCATGAGTGGCATAAGAAGTTTTAAAAGGTTACCATAAACTTTGAAGTCTTAGTACATTTTATGTAGTTCGCCACCACCCCCAACTCTCCATATATTCTGAACCCCAAAATCAAATGTAATTTTGAAAATAGTCAAATGCTAAAGGTTCGACTGTTGTTGACACAGGCACCACCTTAGAAGCTAGCAATGATGGCTACAGAGTATTTAGACGGTAATTATTGCTATATATACTACGGGCATAGAGAGACATGAATCTTCGAAACCTCTTTCGGTCTCGCATTGTTTCAGACCGCGTAGGTGGCTCTGCGCAGTATCAAGTTGCTCTTTCAATATTAGTTCTGTGCCAGAGGAGGCTGATTTCGTTCCGCAAGGCTCTGGGAATCCACCCCTCCAAGCAGAGGCAGGGTTAGGGGAGCGCAGAGCTGGGGGTGGGAGCAGGAGGGAGAGGGTGTGTGAGTGTGTGTGTGTGTGTGTGTGTGTGTGTGTGTGTGTGTGTGTCGGACGCGCACGCGCGCGTTCTCAGGACCGGGCGCCCAGTTGCGGAGCGCAGAGCCCCCCAACTTCCCAAAGCCACCATGGTTGCGTGTTTTTGGCCCTGATGGGACAGGGTAGACTGGAGTGGGTCGGCCTGCCCCAAGCCTGTCCGACCAACTGCCCCGGGCAGGACCGGAGAGGAAAAGGGTCCGGTCCGCGTTTCAGGGCGTGGCCGGAGGAGGGGGCGCGCGGCGAGTGTGCGCGGGGTGCGCGCGCGAGGACGGTGTGAGCGCGTGTGAGCGCGGCGCCATTCCCCGTGACGTCAGAGTGTATTGTTGTTCGCGGGGCCGAGCGGAGCATCCCCCGAGCTGTCACCGCGGCCGCCGCGCAGCGCGAGCCCCGCACGAGCCAGCCCGGCCCGCGCCGCCCCCGCCCCCGGCCCCGCCCCCGCCTAGTCCCGCCACCCCCGCCCGGCCCCGCGCGCCGCCGCCGCGCGCCCCCACCCCCACCCGCCGCGCTCGGTCCCTCCCGCCGCCGCCCGCGCCTCCCCCCGCCGCGCGAGTGCGGGTCACCGGGTCACTGGGTCATTGTCTCGGCGCCCGCACCCCGAGCACCCGCGGAATCCCCCCCACGTCATCCTCAGCACCATCAATGAGATGCAAACATGAAAGACAAGAGGAAGAAGAAGGACCGCACCTGGGCCGAGGCTGCCCGCCTGGTACGTCCCGCCCCGCCCCGCGCCCCGCGCCGCCTCGGCCCTCGACCGGAGCCGCCGCCCGCTCCCCCGCTCCCCGGCTCCGGCTCTTTGTTATTCCGCGGGAGTGGGCTCGCCGGGGTCCTGGTGTGCGTGCGCGCGCCGAGGGGCGCAGGATTAGCTCGGGGACCCCGCGCCCTGCGCACCCGGGACCGCCCGGGACACTTCTTCACGGGACTTGGCGCTGGGAGTCCCGCGGCGCCTCCCGCGAACCGGTGAATCTCTCAACGTTTGGCGCGGGGCACTTACTTCCCTCTCTGCCGCTCCCGAGACCTTTGTGTGGCAATTACCACTCCCTCCCCGGCCCTCCACCCCCTGGAATTTCATCAATAACTCCGGGAACAGTCCGGGTGTCTGTGTGTGTGTCCCGCGTTTGTGAGTTCAGCTCTTCCACACGTGCATGCCCCGTGTGTGTCCGACTCGGACTTGGAAGGCGTGTGCATGTGGGCTAGGTCGCTGTGTCTGTGTGCCGTGTCGTGTGCATTCCGTGAGGACACTGTGCGAGCATGTTTTGTGTGGACCGGGTTCGCGCTGTTTGTAGGTACTGTGCTCTGCCATGGTGTCTATGCCTTATGTTCTCTGCACGTGTGCAATTCGTGTGTGTGTGTGTGTGTGTGTGTGTGTGTGTGTTTGGTGAAGTTGGTTCAGTGACATTTGTCCTGGGAGATTAGAAGTCTGCAGCTACGTGTGTTTCACCGCTGGCTTGCTGGGCAGCTTTACTGGCCTGGTATTCTTTTTCTTTAACGTTTCAGAGCTTAGGTTTTAATTATGTTAAGAATGTCTCTATAGAAATGCTGGTTGGCAGAGGGGCGTCGGCGTCCTGGTTTAGGTGAATGTGTATGTATGTGTTTATGTGTGTGTTTGCGTGGGGATTCTCTTTCCCTATTTTCACCCTTTCCCCATCATTTAAAAAAAGGACAGCTGTAAACGTGTGTGTGTGTGTGTGTGTGTGTGTGTGTGTGTGTGTGCTTAAAAGGATATTTTGTACAGAGTCTCACGGGAACGAAAGGCATTGCATTCGAAGCTCAGCCTTTTAGAGCTTTGACTGCATAAATTAAATATTTATTCACCAACTTGCTATCTGTTATAAATTGGCCAAAAAGAAAGCAGTTTGCATGCCTTGGGGTTGGAGGGTGAGGTGTGGTGTGGAGGCTCAACGCTGGTTATTGTGTTGACTTTGTTAAAGATTGTTTAGCATAATTGTAGTCATTTTAAAAAGCGTTTGAGTAACTCTTAAGCTCAAGGAGAACATTTGTCAAAAGTAATTATGTGAGTTTCCTTGAAGGGCCTTACTGGTATGTCTGTGGATTCTAGCAAAGGGTTTAGATAATTGGCCCTATTGCCCTGCCAAGAAGTGACAAAAGTCCTTTTTAATTGCAATCTGGTCATTGGGAGCGGGAGTGGCCAGACTCTTTTATTTCTTCATCTCTTAATTTGGCCTTGGTGTATGTTATCATTTCTGCCCTTATCTGTGATTGTGTTAATCACGAAATCACTCTCTGTGGATGAATGGGCAGGTGATAGCCACTCTGCAATGAACTGTCTGGGTGAGAAAACGGAGTTGTGGTGGAGTATATGTGAGAAGCAAGCACTGAGAGCTAAGTAGATGCCAGTTTGACTTCTAACTGGGATTTTTTGCCTAGCTTTCAAGTACATTACTTATTGTTTGCTTGGCCATTAATTCAGAATTGTGTGTGGGTGTGCAAGGCTTCTGAAAACGCATTATTCGGGTTCCTTGGAGTAGCAATCAAGGGCTATTATAGAGTTTCAGTGTATACGTTTTAAACAACCGCACAATGAGTTGATTTATAAATATTTAAAAATAACGATTCATGAATTAGCCATGCCTGCAGAGAATTATTTAATAGATATCATTATTCTGATGGAATTCAAAACCAGACATTTGTATTCCAGCAGTCTCTGCAGAATTCTCAAAAGAATTATGCTTCATTTTACTGAACGGTACAGAGGTATTGATACATCTTGCAATAGATTTCATAGTCTCAGATTTCCTCTTCTTTCTTTTGTTTTGGAAAGTTGGCTGCTTCTTCTCCTTCTTCTTCTTTTTTTGCAAAGTTTATTAACGGGCAAAGACACATTGGAAGTCATCAACACAAAAGATTTAATGATAAACCAGATGTCTCTATTTTAACCAGACATATTGAACTAGTAGTTATGGTAATTCTTCAATTTGGTTCGAGTTATTTTTCCCCTGGTAGTTGTACAAATGTTTCTGTGCTCAAAATGTGACAGTTGAAATAAAATACTGGATAAAATAGCAAGTAATTGTAATGGAAATATCATCTTTAGAAATTTGTGATTTGTAAAAGTGAATTATGATAATCCGTAACTTACTTAAATGAGTAAAGGAGAGAACGAGGATCCTTTTGCCCATCTCTTCTCTCAGTGATTGCGTGAATGCATGTGGGCTTAAGCTGTCTCCCAGGCTTACATGGTAAAGAATCTTTACTTTCATACTTAGTAGTATTACTTTACAGGGTTTAATTATTTGAGAGAAAGACACAGTCATTCAATATTTTACTACACTCCTGCTGTTTTACTGTTGTTTGGGACTTTGAGCCCTTTCTCCATCAAATTTTAAACCAGTTATCTGATTTAAAAAGTAAAGATTAAGAATGCGATGAAGACCAAGCCACTGGGTTTGTGGTTCTTCACAGTGGATAAAGGAAAGATGAAATACTCCAATTAACTTTAAGGAAAGTCTTCCAGTTTGTGCCTTGTGTTCATATAATCTACTGGAGTATATGTGTGTTCCTTATGAGAGAAGACACAAGGAAATGCAATATAAGAGAAAATGCAATATAAGGTATTTTAAACGTGTCCCAAAGCTTTGTGTTTTAAATGTAGCTTTGCCTCCATTAGAAACAAAACATGTGCAAGATGAAGAATTCTTTCTGCAGTGAGAAAGAATTTCTAGTTGACACCAGAATTTTTGGACTTGGACTGCTTTCTTTGTGAGAAAAGTGTGCAGTGCTCCGGATCTGTAACTCTTGAGTGACAGCTCCAGGGATTCTGTCTTAGATAGAGATATACTGGCCAGCTGTGGGATGTCCTCTGGGCGTGTCATGCTTGTGTGTGCTGGGCTTGCTTAGCTTTGGAGGGAAGGGATGGGGGTCATAATTTGCTGCCTTCTGTTTTCAGGAATGCAGTAGTTATAAACAGACTGCCATCTTAAGACAGTAAAGCCAGCCCCCTTGTTTCCCTTTCTCTGCCTGCCCCACATCAGTTGCAGAATTTCAGCCTTTAGCCTCCTCCCCTCCCCTCCCCTCCCTTCCCTTGCCCTCCCCTCCTCTCCCCTCCCCTCCCTTCCCTTGCCCTCCCCTCCCCTCCCCCAAGGCTTTCTGCAGTTGTAGTTGTTACTTTGCGCATTGCCATTTAATATGGAGTCTGCTCCCAAGCCAGATGCGTTTTCATCTGTTTCATGTGCTCTTCTGAGGTTGTAGAGTCTCAGAGGATCCCACAATCAAATGGAAGGGTTTTCTGTCTTAATATTTGCAGACCAGAATAAGGATAAAAATCAAAACCATAACCCATGTCGAGCTGGGGCTTTGACTTTAATTCTTTCAGCTTTTATCTCAACCTTTCACTCTGTTACTATAAATACAGTTTCTACCATTGTAGAAAGATCTTCCTGCTATTTTGTAAGAAATGGGGATTTGACAGGACTTTGTTTTACTGCTCTGAGGGGTTTCTTTGTTAAGGGCTTAACACAGAACATACTGTTATTTATATATTTGTTCTAGCATAATTCTTTCTTTTTGACATGCAAAAATGGAGATGCTTTGAGGATTGCTTTTTGATAATTCCTCCTACTTTGTTTGGAGGAGAATGCTGCTTTAAAGATAATGATTCAATTTACTCATTTGTTTCGAGCTTACTCCTATTTGTTTGATTGCTTACAGTCTTTGTGTAATCTCAGTGGCACCTGAAAATAGGTCTGAACTTCACAGCAGCTCTATGTTTGGCAGCATGGCTGGACAATTTACTTATAGTTTATAATTTACTTATAGTTTCATTCAGATACTGGTCAGTCCCCCCCTCCCCTTCTTATAGTTCAAGGTGACCTTTGGTGACATAATTTCTTTAAATTACAAATTTACCTCATTGTTGGAAGATAACAAGCACATGCCCTAATACTGAAGGTTTTGGATATATTGAAGTTTGATAAGTCCTATCATATTTAAAGTTGCATGGAGGGTGTTAATGTGTAACAGAACTTTGTATATGAAGAGTCTTTTGGACAACACATGACATTCTAAATAACTTGTTAGTGTCCTAAACTGAAACACTTAAAACAGAAAACAGCATTTTAACTGTTAAGTTGTTGGTTACTTGGTCTTTTTCCTTGGTGATATGGAAATAAATACAATTTCTCTGAGATGTGATACAGAGTTGTAACTGTTCTTGGAGTTTCTCAGTGTGCCATTGGTGTTTAAATTCACAGAAAAAACCGCTATGCCTTATGATTTAGGAGCATCCCATCGTGTATAATATGCACTGCATTCATATGAGTAGGGTGGTCTTGCGCTCGCCAGCTCCGGGCTCATCTAGTTCTGCAGATGGAATTTTGTTTTCAATCACTGCGATGTCTCTTGGTTTGACTCAGCTGTTTTTCTGAGACGCTGCTTAGTACCACCGGTGTTTGTCTGTCTCTCATCCTCTCTTCTTTCAAATATGTAACTTAAATTTCTCATCAGAATTTAAAAGCTAGAAGAGACTATTTTTTCCCTACATGCTTATTTAGGAAGAAACCAGCTTCAACTTTACAAGAACCAAGCATACTCAAAATTATGAGTTATGGGGAGCTCAGGCTACTGTTTAGGTACTCACTTTTCTTCCCCCTTTGAACATAAAAGTGGGTTTTAAGAACTGATTATATTTTAGATTTGTCTCTTTTTTGACAAATACTTTGGTGGCAGATGATTTATTGACTGTCAGAAATGGTCTGTCGTCTCTGTGCACCTTAGATTTGGAGAACTGGACCTGAGAGCCACTGCTCCCCAGAAATACTGAGTTACACACAGCACGCAATAATACAATAGTTTTTTTAAAAAAAAAAAAACCTTCCCAAAATGTGTTAAAGTACAAAATATATCTGGCAAGTTGTATGTTATGGGCTTCAGTTTAGAAGCTTCAAATGGTGAGAGGGTTTGGAATATATATTCAAGGAGGGTAAAGTTCAGTGGATGAGTAAGGGACAATGGAACATGATAGGACAAATATGTGGGTGGCACATGAAGGAGCAGGCAGATACAGGCTGACAGGTCCACAGATGAAAGAAGTGGCGTGGTACCTGGCAGTCTTGGGGAGTTTGATGGGTTAGTTGAAACTGGGCTTGGCCATGTTCAAGACAAGCTATTCCTTATAATGTATCATCATCATCATCAATGCAATTAAAGAAGGTGCACTGGCAGCCAGGCATTTCTGCATGCACTCAATAATTGGTCCTAAAGGGTTTGAAGAACAATATTAAATGATACAACTTTATTCTGTCATGTTTCCTTTACCAAATGAAGGAAAGTAAAATTCCATGAATAATGCGCGCATGTAGACTTGCCGCTCGCTCCCTAAAATATGCTTTCGAGATCAGTAAGGTAGCTAGAGTTATATCAACCACTGTCCAAGGACAGGTTCAGTGTCACCTGTGGATCCTCAAGGGACATGGATGGGCAGCAGCATTTCAGAAATGTTCCCTTCTAACCCACATCTCTCTGATGTTGTTGTTTGACCACATGGCCATTTTAACGGATCGAGAAATAACTTATTTGTTGCTGACAGGAATGGTGAGGGTTTGTTTGAGCAGGCCAGGACGCTTCTTCCTTGTCCTTAAGGACTCCTTTTCAGTCCCTCCTCCATCTCCTGTCCTCCTTCTCCTTTCCCTCTCACTGGTTTACCTCCCTTCGGAGGAGTCTTCTCTTACTACATCTGAATCTGCATGAAGTTGTTGCTACTGAGGGATAGACATTTTCCTCTTTTCCTCTAAGCTGTGAGTCCAGCTCCTGACTCCTCCCTGGGCTTGTGTCTGCAGAACCACTTTGAGCTATTTGCCTGCACCAAGTGCCTGGATTGCTCTTCTTTTGTCCCTGCACAGTTGGTAGCAGCTGAAGTCTAGCCGGGACAGAAACTTTCTCTGAAGAGTCCTTAGGGAGCAAATAGAAACATTATATGATTAGACACATTGTTTTCATTACTAAACAAATCTACACAGAAGGGTGGCAATTAACAGCTTTATCTCCTGAACCTGGACACCTTCCTCCTCTCTTCCATCAGTATTTCCACTTGAAGTGTTAACAATTAACTGTTGCTGGATTTAATGTCTGCAGCTGACAATACCAAATTGAGACTAGGCTCTTCTTTAGGTTGATTGACATATAGCCCTCTGACACATTCTTATGTCGGTTTAAGGCAGATTCATGCCCTGGGATCCGAGCCAAAGGGCCTGTCAGAACATTGACTTTAATGGCTGAAATATATAACGTAAATGACATCCGAGACCTTAGCTTTAGCAAGATTTTGGGAACTTGAATAATTCTCCAAGGCATAGCAGTTTATACTTTGTGGACAAGATTAAAAAATTGTAAGAATTTGTCTAAGCATATGTACATATGCATTTAATTTATGATACAGTTATTTATTATGGATTTATTTTGCATATCAAACTTACTTTAAAAATAATTCTGCAGTTGGTATTTTGGGGTTGAATATTTTATTCTTCCTGAGCAACTGTTATGCAATTATTTATTTCCAAATAAATCAGAAATCTAAGATTGAGTTCCAGTTTTCTGTGACTTAGAGGCAATTTGGTATAGACTTTGGTCACTGTAGTCTCAAGAGAGGTAGTGTGTCTAGATTTCAGTGATAAAATGCAGAACCTTTGTTAATTACAGGGAATTATAGATTAAGGTTTCATATTATTTGTCAGATTTGTCATTATGGGCTCTCAATGTAGTAAAGAGATTTCTTATTTTTCCAATTTTAATGTCTAAATAAATGCAGTGCATATGTTCTTTTTTCCTATATCAAAACTCTTTGGCCAGAACCATAGAAGCAAATTATTCTCTGGGGTGTCAAAATTCTTTGAGCTTCTGTATTCCCTTCCTCCTCATCCTGAAGAGAAACTTATCTTTTAAAACTATAAGAAAAGCACTACTCTTTAAGAAAAGAAAAAAAATGAAAACTGAAAAACAAAAAAGCATGCGGTAATAGCCTCAAGCTTTTGTAAGCAGAGATTGTGATAATGTGTTTCCTATGTACTTTCCCTTCCATTTCTTTCTCTCTCTTTAACTAATTCCAGATTTTCAATTAATTTGCTTAATCAAATATTGTTGCTGCTGTCCTGGTTCTTTTCCCAACATTCTTCTTAGTTTCCCCTGCTAGACCCGTCTCTTCTATGCATTGCTCCTTTACTTATGACATGTTTGGCCAGTTTTCTTTGTCCCTATTTTATTCCTATTGTTCAGCATCTCCCAGCTTTCTCAGTGGTCTCATTGGCAGGCCTCTCCTGGTGGAAGTGTCAACCCTTGTCTTTTCCCCGAATTCTAGATTTATATGAACAATTCCTACTGTCTGTCCCTAGGTACTGTGGACACTTCAAATGGAATTTGTCAGATACAGTGAAACATTTGTTGAATACTTCCTGCAAATGTATCATGCACACAAGGAGAATGTGACAACATGCCTGTCTTAAAGGGACTTATATTTGTGTATGTATCTAAGCCTCAGACCTCCTTTCATTCACTATGCTTTAGGTTTACCTAGTTCTGACATTGCAAATAGTTTTTGTCTCTAATCTCTTTTCCAATCTCACTGAAGCTGCATGAAGTCTTTCTGGAACAGATCTGCTGTTATTCAGTTTTCTGCCTAAAGACTTTAATGATTAGGTTCAATCGAAAGCTGCACCAGCCATAAGGAGCCCTTTTCAGTATAGCTGGGTTGTTTTCAAAGTGATGAATGCTTGCTTTTCTTGATAATATGTAGAAATTAGCATACTCTGCCTGTTATACACCATATAAACATTTTTTTTGCATTCCTTGGTTTATATCTTTTTAACAATTAAAATTAGTCTTTTGACATTGGTCATGTTTAGTAGCTTATTCTTAACTTCTGTGATCAACGTGGTCTCTGTGCTACATTTTCTCTTCTTTCTAAGCCCTTTAACATAAGTTTTTATTCTTCTCTTAAGAATTAATCCGAAGCCTTCTGGGTCTAAACTATAATAGGTAAAGACTTAAAATATTTATTGAACATTGTCATTTTGCTGGTTTAAAAATTATCCATTTATTTTGTGTTTATGTTTGAGTTTCTATGTGTCCTCAAACATGTGTGTTCATGTGTATGGTGACTGGAGATCAATGTATGGTATCTCTCACTATTGCTTTCTACTTTATGTTTCTAATTACATTTTTAAAAAATTGAGATTATAATATAATTACATCATATCTTATTTTTCTTTCTTCCACAAAACCCTCCTATATAGTCTCTTGCTTTCTTTCAAATACATGGTCTTTTTCACTGTTAACACACATACACACACAAACACACATACATTCTTTATGTGTAAATACATCCTGCTACATTTTTTTTTTAAAGAAACAATCTATCACTGAGCCTGCTCCTTTCCAGTTTCACTAGATATACTTAAGTAATGGTAATTTAGCTTATGTCTTCATGCTTGTGGGGCAGACACTTAACTAACTGAGCTGTTTACCCAGTTCCCTCATTTCCAGTCACAGACTCACATGGCATTATAACAATTAGAAAAGAATGATTGAATGGATGCCTTCCCTTTGGATCACACATACCTGTTTCTAAAATCCTTCCTTTCACTATAAAGTGATTTTGAATATAGCCACAATTTGACACAAATGTGGGGCAATAGGTGCTTTGAAACATTATTTCCCAAATATATGAATTGAATTGCAATTCAAAAAGAAAGGCATTGCTCTATACAGCTCACATTGTCTTTCATTTTAAAACAGTAGAAAAACTTAGCAGATCTCATGTTTTACACTTCTGTGAGCGATAGTTCAGCTAGTTATAAAATCCAACAGTAGTTAACCTTTGTGGTAGAGATATTCCTTGTGTTCCTGAAAAACTGAATGAGATACTTGATATTTTGTGTACATGCTATGCTTTATTAGGTAATATTCTTTTTGTATCTGATAGTTGTTCCACATTCTTTTCATGTTTTCATTTGCATTCTTTAATATTCCTCCTTTAGTGTTATTCTGTAGATTTTTAAATTCAGTTTGGAACTTGTAATGTATGAATTATCACTAACTTCCTATGAATCATGATTTCATATATAACTTACTGAATTGTGCTCTTAGCAGAGTTTAAGTTCTTTTAAGTCTTGTAAATTTGCTCTTAACATGTAGTAAGTTTAGCATTTGTAGACTATGAGTGAAAGCTTATGTAGGAACAAAAGAAAAATGACTTCCTTAGTCCTGTACAGAATGCACTGATGAATGTGTTGATTTTATCATGTGTAATTATAGCTTGCAAGTCAATTTTGACAGTTTAGGTAGAGAAATCAGCATTGGAGGGAATATACCTCTGTCTCTAATACCTGAACTACATCTTCATCTACGTCTACGTCTACGTCTACGTCTACGTCTACGTCTACGTCTACGTCTACGTCTACGTCTACGTCTACGTCTTCGTCTTCGTCTACATCTACATCTTCATCTACATCTACCTCTATCTATAGCCCAGTTAGTGCAGTATGTATGTGTGCTTAGGGCTGACCACTTGGGATTAGATCACCTGTCACAGGGATCATCACTTGAGAAGACCGATTTCTTCCCATGTCAGCAGTCATTCATTATCTCTAGTTCTGCATTTTGAAGTAGAGTATTATGAGATTTCCCCCTTCTATGCTGTCATGTCAACTAGTGTTACCTTGGTCAAGCTTCATATTATGGAGATTTTACGAGTACAACTTCCCTGTACTATATAGAAGGCAGAATTTCATAACAGATATCCTAGACCTTACAATCTTTCTGCCATTTCTTGGAAGGTGTTACCCTAAGCCTTAGGTGTAAGGGTTATGTTGTAAATTAACTAGGTGCTGTTGTGTACCCACAACATCTGAGGTTTTCTACATTTTGACCTAGTGTGGATTTCGGTAATAAGCCCCATCTCCTGCAAACAGTAATTTCTTCGTTGTAAGGTACAGTGCCACTTATCTTTGGGAATAAGGATAAGTATTTGGAATGCAGTTAAAAATTATGCAGGTTTAGGAAACATGGCAGTAGTAGTTTCTCCTTTAAGATCCATGACTTCATTAGCCACAGCCAGTTTGCTAGACTTACAGTACCAGGCATAAATTCCTGTCTGTTGAGAGGGCCTTCACTCCAATTAGACAGCTTTGGTTACCTCTAAGATATATGTGCTACTATCACACCGTTGGGAATATCTTGCTAGAGTATTCATTTTGGTTCATAGGCTTTAAAGCTAGGTAGGGATATTGATTGCTTTTCCCCACTTGGCAGTTTTGCATACTGCAAGACTAGTCCTCAAGAAGGAGGCTTCTAGGTCAGTTCCAGATTGATTCCTTGAGTCCTGTGTCTAGAGTAAGAGGTGGCTTCCACAAAACAAACAAACAAACAAACAAACAAACAAAACTTCACAGGGGCATTTACAAACATCCTTAGTGTCATGTATCTCTCCTTTGTCCCTTCCATTTGTATCATCCTGCCTCCCCAGTTAAAAGCTCCCCTCATTCCCATTTCCTCCTTTATATCACTCATTTTAACATTTCAAATTATTTGTAAAGGTTTCTATACTTATTAGGTATGTGTTTTATACTTACATGAACACCCATGCATGTGTATATTTTTGTGCATTGCATGCATGCAGGTGCTCATAGAAACCAAAGAATGATGTCAGACCCTCTGGAACTGCAGTTACAGGTGGTTATAACCCATGGAATTTGTCTTTTTATTTATTTATTTTTCTCTTTTTATTTCTTAACCACTTATTTAAAGGGAAAGTTGGTTCATGGTATCTCCCTTGAGTCCAACTTAATCTCTGATTGAAATAGATGGTATTCTTTTAAGGAGAGATTAAGAAAGTTAGTACACAGTAGAAGAAGATAACCATGAATTGTGCACATGGGGATAGATAGTATCAGGAAGTTGTAATCCACAGACTTTCAGGGCCAAGTAAAGTGGGGTGGTGGTGATTGACGTGAGGTGAAGTGATATTGCTAGCACAAGGCTGTGTGGTGAAAACTGGGACCTTGGCTTGTAGAGCATAGCCTTCTTCATGTGAGGAGGAGCCGTGTAGGGGGACATTCTCTTATTGATTCTGCAAAACTATCCAGAAGTTAGAGGGCAAGGAGACTCCACGAGCAGACATCAGCCTGCTGCTGCATAGAACTAGATAAAGAAAGGTAGACAAGGACTCTAGAAGTGGCTAATGGGGACTGCTCCCATTTCAAGGCCTTCCTGTCTATCTCCTTGTACATTCCTGGTGTCATTGTTGCACCCTCTGGCCACTGGCGTTCCAATTCACTAGTGTGCAGGAGCCATCAGATGTCAGAACCGGGCATGTTCTCCGCAGTTCATTCTGACTTTGGTCACTTGTTTTGAAATTCTCTCCCCCCCCCCCCCAAACACACACACAGTTTTTACTTCTTTGGTAAAAATTTACAACACCTTCTTCATAGGAGAAATTCTTTCATATCCCCAATGCATTTTGTAGTTTTTATAATAGACTGTCACTTTCTTCTTTCTACTTTCCTGTTTTTATATTTTCCCAAGTTGCTACTGGCCGAGTTGGTTTTGATCACATTTGAATTCAGTGACTAATTCAAAGAAGGTACTTCTAAAGAGCTGATAGAGTGCGCTTTTTAAGTTTCCAACAGAACTGCTGGCTCCATATAATATGTCTTCTCATTGTGTTCCTACATGCCGTGGCTGAGTAACTAGTGTAGAGAACCAACAGATCAGATCTTCCAATGACCAGTTACCTAATGTGTGGATTTAAACTGTGTCAATATTCATCCCACTAGGAGTGATTCTTATTTCAGAATTAGTGTAACTTGATGGTTTGATAGTTTTCATCCCACCATTAGCATAATAGGTGTGATTGAATGAAATAAGGTACAGTCCATGACCATTGATGAATTGGCTTAAAAAAAAAAGAAAATAACTTTTAGGTCTCAAATGAGATTCTTTTCTGTAAATGTAAATTTGGGCAGTTCAATTGAAATTCTGTAACCAAAACTAAAATCCTATGTGTGTTATTTTAGTAAGATACAGTTAAGTTTCCCAGCTACCCCATGACTTCTGGATGAAAATAATTGTGTAGTATATCAGATACAACATAAATTAGGAGTATTTCCAAAGTTAAAAAGAAAAACATTTTTACATGTGTAAATAAAATACCAACAACTGTAGTTTTGTGCTCTTCTTCGAGAATCTATCGTTCAGATTGGAAGCAATTTCTTACTTTCAATTACTGCAAAATATTACTGTCACTATATTACGGTGCTGTTGTTTGACATAGAACATTCTCTAATGGACCATGTACTGGAAGCGTATCCCCTAACCTACCAGGGAATGATAGGGTTTTTAAGAAGTAGGGCCTAATGGGAGTCCTTAGTCCATGGAAAGGCATACTCTCACACAGGGCTCTGGTTCCATCCCTATTCCGTTTCTTCCTGTCAGTTTAAAAGAATTCTCTGTCATGCCTACCATGGCAGGCTACATGGTCATAGGCCCAAATGTCACAGGGACTGACCATTGGTGAATTGAAGCCTTTAAAAAGAATGAGCCAAAATAACTTTTTTTTCTTTTTAATAAGTTAATAACTTCCAGAATTTCTTATAGTAATGAAAACTGAGCTAATTCATGAGCCACCAGTCCACAGTAATGTTTCATGAAAACCAGTTATTATTGGGTGTTTAAAAGCCTGACACTGAAGTATACAACTTACATGTATTATAATGCTGAATCCTGTAAACAAACCCAGGAGACATTTGTCATATCACTTGTAATCCAAAAGAAAAAAAAAAAACAAGCCAAAAGGAAGACAAGAGAAGCTGAAGAATTAATTGGTTTGTCGTGTTTTTCTGAGTTGCAACTGAAGTAAGTTTAGCTCAATCTAATAATCTAATCATGTGCCTCAGTAAGTGGCTGGATGTTGGAGGACGTCACCCATGCATTTGCCCATCTCCCAGTGTCTTGGTGAGGACCGACTGTTCTAGGTTTTCTGCACCTACATCCTTCAAGCTGAGCTGTGCTATGATTAAGCACATCTGTGTTCTTGCACTTTCTTCTCCTTTACTTTTTCTTTTCTCCTCCTGTCACTTTAAAATGTCAATTTCAGAGAAGGTTTCATATCCTTTTTACCCAGGAGAAAGGCCAGTGGCCAAGATTAAGGTAGTATGACTACCTGGCAGAGAGGAATGTCCCTGGTATTGAGGAAAGGCAAGCGGCAGGCATGCGTAGGGAGTGCTGTAGGAGTACCATTTCCTTAGTTACAGGGATGGTGGATGCACTCACTCCGTTGTAAATGGGACAGGAGTGAATTACATGTAAAGTCTACACAGCATCACTCAGGGTTTCTGGTATTGTTTTTATGATGGTAGAGTTGAGGCTTCTCTTGCAAAGACACTAAACCTCCCTCTGGTAAGTTCCTACTAAAACCCACTTTCCTAATGTAGAGCCAAATTTTGCCATGAATGGTTTCTGTTCTATTTTTCCCCACAGATGGATCGCTTTAGAGTTACCTACAAGTGGTCTCTGTATAGATTTATAGCATAATTTAAAATAGCTCAGATCTGGTCTATTTAGGTCTTAACTCACTGAAGTATGTATTACTAAAACTTCCAGGCACTTTCTGAATACAGTAAATGTTTTTATTCATTGTTGAAAATGCTGCCCTTTATTCCTGAATTGGCTATGAGCATTAGAGGATGCTAAAATAACCACAGAGAATGGGCCCCATTTTCTCCCTGGAATGAATCTGTGCTCCTCCCTGTGAGTGGTATGATGAGGTCTGATGAATCAGCTAAGGGCTTTTCATGTGGGAGTCTGTGGATCCTACACAGACTACACCTACACAGTGTATAGCTGGCGTGTCCTGATGTTCATTCAACAACACTTCTCTTCTTCCATGGCCTAGTGAGTCAGATACAGTGATTCAGAACATTTCTGGCATTTCTTCACCTTCTTAGAAATTTCCCTCCGTTTGTGGAAATTTCCCATCTTCATTTTTTCAGAGAGAGAGAGAGAGAGAGAGAGAGAGAGAGAGAGAGAGAGAGAGAGAGAGAGAGAGAGAGAGAGCGAGCCAGCCTGGAAGGGTTCAGGGTTGGTATTGATTCACCGAACTCTGGGCAGAAGTGCTTAGTATGTTTAATTATGAAAACACCTTGATTCTAGATCTAACTGGATCTTTCGATGGGAGCAAGAAAAAGAATCACATAAACAGCAGCATAATATGGATGAAAATATTAGAAAACATTATCTCTGTAGCCCAGTATCCTGAAATTCTTGCTGGCCTTCCACTCTTTGTTCAAACCTTCGTTACCAGCCAAGTAAAAGAACTAAGGTGGGACAACATGTTTGTGGTCCTAGGAAAAAGGCAAATATTTGTGGTTAAGGGGGCTTACTGCATTGTTTTCAGTCTTTAATGAGTACACTTTTTTAGTTCTCAGAATTCACAGCTCATTGAGTTTAGTTTCTTAGTATGAGATGAATTGTTGAACATTAAATACATTGTCTTTGTTCTTTGTTAAAAACTTTTGTGGACAATGAAGGCCTTCCTCAATAGATTCTAATCACTTAGTTGTTTTCATGAACTTCTATATATTAATCCTAGATATAAATGATAAACAGTTATAGCACAATGAGTGACTAATCTCATGTGGGTTATCATACAGAAAATAGTAATGATGCGGAAACTAGCAAAAGAGCAACATAAATTCACCATCTCATAATTTTTACCCACATGTGTTTGAGAACACACAGTTATGTTGACCAAAACTATATGAAAAAGATTATCTTCTACTAAGTCACTAGGGAAGTCTTTGTCTTTAATGCACGGGCAGTGAAACCTTTTGAAGGGTTAGCAAATCAGTGTACAGTTCTTTTATTTTGCCTCCTTGGCAACCGAGCTAGGACTATACTTCTTTGCTGTCTTGAAGCTAGGTATGACATAAAGGTGCTTTATTAACTCTTACTTTATCTTTTAGGGCCATGTTTGATTTGTCCACTTCTTCTCTAGCTAGGCTAACTGGAGGAGCCAGCGTCTATCCTGGGTCTTTGTTAGAGATAGACATATGTGCAAACTAGTATTTCTTTAGATCCACAGACAGTTGGGAGTTGGTCTTCACTGTTACACATCCTGGTCTATAATGATAGATACACAGAATTTATAGCATACCAGTTCTTATTATAGGCCAACTTTTACCTTTGTTTAAGATACAGTAAACATTTAATTGTGCATTTAAAAAGTAGATTAGATATATAAGGCCAACCTCTTTTTTTTTCTTCCTGCGTCATGTTAAAATGATTTTCAGTATTTCTGTCTAGTATTTGCACTGGGATGTTCTAAGCCAGAAAATAATAGAGAACTGTTTATTCCTAGGAAACTGCTTCTGTGTTCCTTCTTAGATAAATATGTTTATATTTTTGCCTTATAAAATAATTGCTTGCCTTCCCATCTGTCTTCTGAAGAGGAACAGTTTTGATCCAACAAGAATAGAGCAATTATTGTTAACCAGAATTGAATTCCAAGATATTTGAGATAGAAAGGGGCTCTGGGACATTTAATGTATTCAGGTTTCCAAGAAAAGAGAAATTGTGTCTCATTTAAAAGGTGCAGCCAGATAGATCTTCATGCCAGAAGAAAGAGGAAAGCAAGCACTGTCAGTCTTCCCTCCCTCCTTCCCTCCCTCCCTCCCTCCCTCTCTCCTTCCCTCTCTCTGTTTTCTGTTTTCCCATATCCATCTCTCAGCCTTCCCAACACCCACTCACTTTGTCAAAGGAGAGTACTGGTAAGAAGCATTCCCACTAAAGGGCTTTGTTTCCTTATCAGGCTTCTTTAGAGACCCATGTCCACAGAGAGCTCACTGTGGCTCAGATATCTGATGAGATCTTCCCTAGATACAGTAGATAGCAACAACTAACTACTAATAGACTCCCTGTTGTCCATATATATTTTAACTCAGGTGAACAGTCTCTACCCGTTCAAGAGGCCCATAGCCAACCCCAGGACTCTACACCAGAAAACTTCCTTAAGTGAGGTGAACACACTTACCCTGACTTTAGATTTAAAAACTGGCATACTTTATCTGCAGAGGACATTCATTTTCAGAGCAATTTTCTTTTCTATAACAGTTTTGGCCTTTATACATCAGTGCAGGTATTTAATCATAACTCTTACAAGCAAGGCCACCTCTCACTGTGGGGGAACAGACAATGAATTTTATCTCCCCACTTACGTTTCTCATCATAAATACTTTTCACAGATATGGGCACAGATTATCATATAATATGTTCTATATGCCTGACATTCGGTACTTATGGTCTAAGCTTGAAAAAAAAAAAAAAAGAAGGTAGTTTCTATTACTAGCAGAGCTTTCCAACAGATATCTTATACTAGGGGAACTGGTTCCTTGAGAAACCAACTCCTGCTGGTTCTAGTTGATTGTGTGTGCATAAAAGAATATTGCCTGATACTATTTACCTTTGCATATAATTGAGTAATGCCAAATGGCAAGCTGTAGAAGTGTGAGGAAGACATCCTTCAAGGGCTGATTTCGAGTTGGCTTATCAGTGCCTCATCTATACAGTCCCTGCTAAAGTAGATAAATATTTTGATCACATCAACATTAATACTCTCTATCTTAGTGCTAAAATGATGTCTTATAAAATAATTAGCTCTTAGTCTGTTGGTAAGGAGAACTCATCCTGTAAAATCAGTTTAGGGATACTTGGAAGCACTAAGGACTATTTGATTTCATAAGGAATCTTGTGTTGGTGAAGTTTTGATATTTTGTTGTTCTGTTAATGAGGTCCAGCCATGTTTCATATCAATAAATATTGATTGGTTGGACAATTGAACTCAACTCTGCCTTCTGTGTGCTCTGATCGATGCAAATGTAGTCTTCATATTTCGAGCATACAGTTTAAACTGATGGACCAGAAAACAGCCCGGAAATCTAGGCTAGCACTGAGGAACCATATGTAGGTTGCTGGTACCATATGTAGCATGTAAGAATTGTCTTCTGAAATTCCCATTGCTGACCACTCTGCAGACTTATCTGCTGAGCCTCCTTTGCCCATAGAGAGAGGAACATGGCCACAATGATCCCATTCCCTATCCTATGACATCATTGACCAAAAGTTTAGACTCACATGATACTATGGAGAAGGTCAATGATTGGCCCTCCTCTGGTACCCAACTCCAGCCACCTCTCTTTTCCACCATTACTCATCTCTTCAACACACAAGCATGTCTGGGAACAGGCTAGGCAGACACCATTTCTACATACATGAGAGCACATTTGAGTGAAGTTGAAGGACAAACAGCTTTGTTTCTTTCCTTTGACAATCCCTTCTTTTTCTGACTCTTGCTTGGCTGGAGTCAAGTGTCTGTACAGATAATGCTTTATCTTATTTCATTATGGTGTATGAATATGCTTAGTAAATATTTGTTGGTGAATTGCTTGAGGGTGGTAGGGATGCAATTGTTGGGATAAAAACTCACTGTGAACTGCGACATCATAAGCGCTATTATCTTTGCCCTCTGTCAACATGTAAGTGGGGAGAATCACATAATTTCATATAACAGTCATTATATATAATTATCTAAAGATACATTTTACAGCTAATTCTTTCAGGCAGATAAATCTAAATGCTGTGTCATTCAGACCAGTGCTCAGGAATAATGCTAAGAAGTTTTCTTGACATAGATTGAATGATGATTGATGTTTGCTTTAGAGGAAGTCAGTCTATCTCTCTTTCCTCTTTGCTGCTGTATATATAAAATGTCATATGAATGTTTCAGTTCCAGTATTCATGTCTCCTTATGTTTACAACTGAGGTCAAATTAGTTTTTAGTCATAATAAAGTAAATACAATATACATAATTAGTATGGTATATGAATGATGTGATAAACTTATTTTATTATGTTTTGTTTGAATTATTTATTTATTTATTTTAAATTCCAGATTTTTTTATTGGATATTTTCTTTATTTACATTTCAAATGTTATCCCCTTTCCTGGTTTCCCCTCTGAAAAACCCTCCCCCATCCCCTACCCCACCCCGTGCTCACCAATCCACTTACTTTTGCTTTCTGGCCCTGTCATTTCCCCACGCTGGGGCATAGAACCTTCATAGGACAAAGGGCCTTTTCTCCCACTGATGTCCAACTAGGCCATCTTCTGCTGCATATGCAGCTAGAGCCATGAGTCCCACCATGTGTGTGCTCTTTGGTTGGTGCTTTAGTCTCTGTGATCTCTAGGGGTACTGGCGCCATCCTCCAACTGTTCCACATCCCATACCTCCTCCCAGTCCCCCTATCTCCATGAGGATGGCCCCACCCCCACCTGACCTCTAAACTCCCTGGTGCCTCCAGTCTCTTGAGGGTTAGGTGCATCTTCTCTGACTAAACACAGTCCGGGCAGTCCTCTGCTGTATATGTGTTGGGGACTTCATATCAGCTGGTGTATGCTTCCTGGTTGGTGGTCCAGTGTTTGAGAGATCTTGGGAGTCCAGATTAGTTGAAACTGCTGGTCCTCCTACAGGGCTGCCCTCCTCCTCAGATTCTTCCAGCTTTTTCCTAATTCAGCCACAGGGGTCAGTTGCTTCTGTCCATTGGTCAGATGCAAATATCCGCGTCTGACTCTTTCAGCTGCTTGTTGGGTCTTTTGGGGGACAGTCATGATAGGTCCCTTTTTGTGAGTGTTTCATAGCCTCAGTAATAGTGTCAGCCCTTGAGGCCTCCCTTTGAGCTGGGTCCCACTTTGGGCCTGTCACTGGACCTTACTTTCCTCAGGCTTCTCTCCATTTCAATCCCTGCAGCTCTTTCAGACAGGAACAATTATGGGTCAGAGTCTTGACTGTGGGATGGCAATACCCTCCCGTACTTGATGCCCTGACTTTCTGCTGGAGGAGGGCTCTATAAGTTTCCTCTGCCCACTGTAGAGCATCTTGTCTAAGGTCCTTCCTTTTGATTCCTAAGGGTCTTTCACCTCCTAGGTCTCGGGTACATTCTGGAGGGTCTCCCCCCTAACCTCCTCCCCTCCCCTCCCCCATGTTGCCTGTTTCTACTCTTTCTGCTGTCCTTCAGGGCTTCAGTCCTTCCTTCCCTGCCTGTCTGCTTTCCCTCTCAGGTCCCTCCCCCTCCCCTCTTGTGGTTGCTTTCTTCTCCTACCCAAGTGGGACTGAGGCATCCTCACTTAGGCCCTTCAGCTTGTTGACCTTTTCAAGTTCTGTGGTCTGTATCTTGGATAGTCTCTACTTTTTTTTTTTTTTTTGGCTAATATCCACTTACTAGTGAGTACGTACTATGCATATCCTTTTGGGTCTGAGTTCCCTCACTCAGGATGATATTTTATAGTTCCATCCATTTGCCTGCAAAACTCAAGATGTCCTCATTCCTAATAGCTGAGTAGTATTCCATTGTGTAAATGAACCACATTTTCTGTATTCATTTTTCTATCTTGGGACATCTGGGTTGTTTCCAGCTTCTGGCTATCACAAACAAGGATGCTATGAACATAGTGGAACACATGCCCTGTGGAATAGTGGGGCATCTTTTGGGTATATTCCCAAGAGTGGTATTGCTGGGTCTTCAGGTAGATCTGTTTCCAATTTTCTGAGCAACCTCCAGATGGATTTCCAAGAGTGGTATACAAATTAAAGATTTAAAAAGCCATTTGTAATTTTAAACCCACAAGACATAGTACTGGAGAAATTATTCAGTGGTTAAGAGCATTGCCTACTCTTCTAGCAGATCTGGGTTCAATTCCTAGTTTAGTGGCCCACAACTCTCTGGAATTCCAGTTCTGGGAGATCCAATGGCTTTGGGCTTCCTCGGGCATTGCATGTAAAGTGGTACACCCATTCACTTAAAATAAAAAAAAATCTTTAAAATATATTCAGAAGTCAGAGAAGACCATGCATCTCTGCTTTCCTTGGTAGTATTAGTTAATGCAGGGTATTTTTATGTAGCATCAATATAGACTTGATTTATGGGTATGTGCATGTGAACACTATAAATATTTGGATGTTTGTCTGAATGCTTATTTGTGTTGAGGCCAGAGATTAACATTGATTAGCTTCCTTAGTTACTCTCTATTTTATTTTTTGATGTAAAGTTCGGTTTGATTTTCTGTTGCTGTGATAAAACAGCCTTGCCAAAAGCAACTTAGTGGAGAGAAGGGTTTACTTCAGCTTACACTCCTAGGTCACAGTCCAGTGTTGAGGGATGCAGGGCAGGAACTTGTAGAAGAAGCCATAGAACAGTGCTGCTTGCTTACTCATTCTGAGCTAGCTTATAGCCCAGACATACCTGTCACCAGATAGTGCCAATGATAGTCATTCGGACATTTCCACATCACCAGTCCAGACAATCTCTCCCAGATATGGCCATTGGCCAGTCTGTGACATGGCCATTGGCCTGTTTCAATGGGACAATTCTTCATTTGAGGTTCCACTTCCCCAGATAACTATTAACTACTACTGTTAACACTAGAACATTTTAATGACTCCCAAAATACCCAGAAATTGCTGCCTCCGACTATTACTTGTCCAAGGGCTGCCTTTGAACATGGATTCCATTGTGGTCTATCTCCACAAGCACAGGGTTGCATCTCCTTGTAGGCAAACATAGTTGATAAACACCTAAGCTTGCCATCTGTATACCTGGATTTTTATAATTATAGTTAGGAGTATACATTAGGAATACAGTTCAGAATGTAAGTAAAGTGTCATTAGGGAATATAGTTATCATTCAATCATATTAGATCTTGGGACAATCTACCTGGGCTATTTCCAGTGATTATATTAAATGTTATGGGAGAACCCATCACATGTCATCTTATATTCTGTGCCTGATTTATGAAGTATCAATGAAGATACCATTTCTACCCAAGACTCTGAATATTGTTATGAGGCAATTCTTTTATGTTAGAAATATAAGACATTTAGTTAGTCTGACAGACTTATTCTTTCACTCTGCTAGTTTGAGTTCTCTAACTGTACATTTTAGAATGGTCTTGATATTAGGACAAGGCTATGGCCTAGTCAGAGAAACTCCATCATCTGACAGTATTTCTGCATTTGGACACATTCTACAGTATGTTTTTGAATTGGTGAGGATTCTTTAAAAACTTGTAGGACAGAATGTGATACTGAGAGATATGACACCCCCCCCCACAAATGCAGAGTGAAGAAGAAACAAAGATGAAGGTGCTTAATGACAAGCCTTTGAAAAAATGTCTGCAAATAGATCTAAGAACAGAGATTAGTTTCGGAGACAGGGTCTCTCCCTGAAACTGAAGTTCACTAATTTGACAAGACTGTATAACCAGCAAGCCCCAGAAATCTCCATATCACTGACTCTGCACTGGGATTCTAAGTGCATACAACCACACACCAAATGAAATGCTACTGGGGATCAATCTCAGGTCCACAAGATTATTCAGTGGGCCACTTACCAATGAAAACATCTGGTATTTTCACATGCTATGTAAAACTAAGGTTGATAATGGTCCCTGTGTGATGGAGTTATTATTATGAGAAGTAAATGTGCTTATATACATGGTAGCATAAGACTTGATAGAGAACAACTGATTGTCAGTATTTGCTGTTAGTTTATAAAATATATGTATCTGCCTGCCTTTCTGTTTATCTTTGTGTTATATGTATGATGTATGTGGGCATATATTACATACATGAGTATATGTGTGTACGTGCTTATATGTGTGTATGTATAAGCTTATGGGAGTGAGTACAGAATCACATGTTCCCATGTATACTTATGGAAATCAGAGAACCACCCGGAGCATTGGTCCTTGCCTTTCACCTCACTTTAAGGCATGATCTCTTCATTGTTTGCTGTCGTATACAAACTAGATTGTCCATAAGCTTCTTCAGATTCTGCTGTCTCAGCTTCCCACCTTTCTTTAGGAACATTGGAAGGTCAGACATGTATTATTATATCCAGAACATGGGGATTTGAACTGAGCTCCTTGGATTTGTATAGCAAGCACTTTACCCACTAAGCCATCTCTCCAGACCTCTGGTACTGTTTTTAAGAAGGTAAGAGGGCCAAACCTTTAAAATCAGAACAATTGAGCCTTATCTGAACTCTAAGTAAAATTCTAGAAATTACAAAACAGATGGCTGTAAGCATTTACAAATTGAAGTAAGATCCCTGGAAGGCATGATGTATTCTTTCAGCTAATTCATGTCAAACTAAATTAATTTACTTTTGATAGGATTATTAGACTTACACATCAGGAAGATATGCCTGTTAGAGCTAAATTTCTGCCACTCATTTGACTTGATTCTATTGTGAAACTCTCTTAGAAGTGATGTACAATTATGAACTGGCTGATAGTATAATTAAATGACTCTGTAGCAGATTGAACATCTATAGCCAAGAATATTGATTGAGTAATCATGATCAGTTTGGAACTGGTTCCCACTGGCAGCCACAGACTTTGTTTTCTGTCACCCAATTTGAGTGTGTTGTGAAGATTGTGGAGACATGCATCAAGATCACACTTGCCAAGCATGTGGGTCTGTCGGAACGAAAAGGGATCTGAACAGCTGGACCACAGAATGACCGCAGATGAACTTTATAAGCTTAAACCAATAGACTGCAGTTAAATGGATAAAATTACCCAGGCTCACTGGCTGGTTTTATAGATTTTTGTTCTGGGCTCTGTGGAAATCTGATGAAGGAGATTTCTGGGGGGTATTAAGCAATTATATTGGAAAGAAATATTTGTGACTGGCAAGATTTGGGAGGCTATGTTAAAATGGATTTAAACGTAAGTGGGGTGGAGAAAGATGTGTATATGTGAATGCATACATTTATATATATACATATAACACACACATATGTGTTAGTTTTGGAAAACACACCTCAGATCTCTAATTGTAGCATTAGAATTTTAGATGGAAGTGTCGAAAGACCTGGGAGTGCTTTTATGAAGTGGCTAATAACAAGAACAGGCGTTATATCAGCTTGTTGCCATGTGCCTATAAGAGACAGACGGCAACTGATATTTTCCCTCTACTATGTACTTATTAAAGGAAACAATTTCTTTCTCATAGGATTTAGTTGATATATTTAATGAGTATCATTCTTAAAGATGTGCATTTTTGTGATGTTGGAAAACTGAAGACTGTACAATGAAGGGTGATTTGTATTGTTGAAATTGAAAATCTTTTATTTGTATTTGATGAGGGAATATGAACTAAAAACTATCAGAGATTTGCCCCCAGTCATGTTAAAAACTCACAATAGCATATTGTGTGACTATATAATTAATGGAAGTTCTTTGTGAATTATTCAACATAGTTTATTCATTTGATTGTAAATATCTTGTGTGTAGATATATGAGTGCAGATACCCACAGAGGCCAGAAGAGGTCATCATATCCCCTGGACTTAGAGAGAAAGGCACATGCAAGGTGGGTGGTGGGAACCAAACTTGGACCCTCAGGAAGAAGAGCAAGCACACTTGACCAATGAGCAATTTCTCTGCCCCATAGTTTGGTTTTACCTTATCTGTTTAGTCAAAGATTTTAATTTCACATGAAATAATCCTTGTATGTTGAAATGTAACTATTAAGAATATTTGGAAGTAAGAAGAAAGCACAGATTTTCCTGGATGCACAGAAAAAGATGTTTTAGCAAGTAGTGGATTCTGCATGAGGTAGACTGACTACAGAGTTCTGTCACAGGGAATTCCTTCCTGTGGGATATTTATTTTTTCATGCAGATTACATATATGTGCATGTATCTATCTATCTATCTATCTATCTATCTATCTATCTATATATATATATACATATAGAATATATTATAACACTTAAGCGATGATAATCACTTTTAATTTTGGGGGTGTATGTATCTCTGATGTGTCTTTCCCTTTTCATTCTTTTTCTGTATAATGAAAACATCACACTTGCCAGGCCGACTGGAGGAACTATACAGTGCAGGTTCTCTTGTGGAATATACTTGGCCATGGCCAGTGGATGAGGACTGGTGATATTTGGGTAGCATAATAATACCTACTGCCCATCATTGTCTTAAAGCTTCCCCCTTTTTTTTAGTGGTGGGAAGATATTGACAAGATTTGTGTTTCAAGGCTAAATACAAAGTGCTCCCCCCTCGATGCTATTAGCTTATTAGCTGTCATTGCTGTAGGAAGTCATTTGGTTCATTGAGATAATAAGTGCTTCCGATTCATTTTCTCATTCAGTCCTCAGGACACATTTATGAATGATGAAGTGAAGAAATTGCGACTCAGGGTGTTAAGCATATTATCTAACATCAGACAGTGGCTTAGGGGCTCCTGGTTTATCTGACTCTGAAACTCATAACCTAAAATCATTATTCTATAAAACATTCTAAATACAGAATTAATCACACTCTCTCTCCAAATTACCTTGGTCTTGATTTTTTTTTTTGAAGTCCATTTAACACTGCTGCAGTCTAGGAATGTAGACGTGAATGAGGACCAAAGTCCGTGATCTCATGAGGCCTTCAGAATATTGCAAAGAATATCATTGAGCAGGTACACTAATTAATGACAGGTTTGGCAGGTAATACTGTGGAAGCATACTGCTTAAACCATTCTCCTAGAGTTCTAGGAAATGGTGTATGTTAAGTGTGAGATTTCTGGAGAAGGCTCGAGAGTTAGATCTTATATTTAATATCTCAGTTGTAATGCTTTGGTTTTGGAAAGTGCTATTTGCTTGTGGGAATCTCAACTGGGTATAAAGAGTAGCCACCAGCATCTGGGACGCCTTGCCCAGCCCCTTCCCCTTGTGGGGTCTTGAGCTATATTATCTTCATGCTGCTTTGGGGTGAAGTAGGGTTGATTCTCAGGGATGTTATCATTATATTTTCCGTGTTTTTAAAGTCACACTCTCATGAATACTGCTGCAGCATGTAATTTTCCCATAAAACACATTCAAATAGGACAGAAAATTGTAAGCATCATCTTTAAACCCTTAATTAGGAACCAAATATGCTAGGAGCTGAGAACAACCTAGTTTAACTGTGGAGATCAGGCATTTGGCAGAGTTCTGTGATGTTTGATATGATTTATTTTATCATATGAATAGTGCCAGGGATCTAAATCCTAGTTAAAAGAAAGTCATTGGTACCTCTGAGCTTTGGAGCAGTATAAATAGGAAAAGACTGGAAGATTTCTGGGGTCTGTTGTTACAGAATGAAGGATCCCTTGAGAATCTAGCACACAGGTGTTCTTTGGTAAGTTTAGCGGCCTTTACTAAATCAGTCATTTTTGTTATTACTGTTACTGTGCATGCTCTGTTCTTCCGAATGGTAGTCGTATGGCCCTGTTAATGCATTATATCAAAGAATGTAAAAATGAACCAAATAGAATATGCTATGTGAAAGTAATCTATAGCTCCAACTCCATAGTCCTTTATCCTTTATCAGGATGCAAGGCCTCTAACATCTAACCCCTGTGATGAGCTTCCAGTTTGGAGCAGAGGAAGATGCCTGAATGTTAGCAAAAGTAAAGTAGCTTGACCATTGATACCCATTCAGGTTCACACAAAAGTCAGCTCTGAAATGACTTTTAAACTGTGAAGCTTTGTTTCTCTTCAGTCAAAGAAATAATGGCTCTCAGAACATTTTTATGTAGGGATCAAAGGGTCAAAATGTTAACCTTCAAGTGGACGCTGGTCTCATGTGTTTATCTTAGATACACTTAGGATGAGTTTTCTATTAGAGAGGCACTAAATAATTCTGCAGGAAACATTGAAATGGTGGACTTGGGATCCAGGATCAGAAAAGTAATTAAGCACAGTTTTGTATAGCTCATGCCTTCAGTGGATGTCATCCTCCTGCTCCTTCAATATAGAGGTGCCCTTTCTTGAAGCTGCATTTCTTTCTTTTTTTTAATTAGGTATTTTCCTCGTTTACATTTTCAGTGCTATCCCAAAGGTCCCCCATACCCACCCCCCCAATCCACTACCCATCCACTCCCCTCTAGAGAGGTCATTGCTGGGTTGAGATTGTCTTGCCTTGGCGTTGCATGAGCTTAGGGGGAGTCCAATGGCATAACTTCCAGTTCTGTGAATTTGTTTACTTCTGGTGAAAAATACAGAGGAAGTGTCATTAGAAAGCAGATGGATGATGCTGCTGCGCGCGCGTGTGTGTGTCTGTGTGTGTTTGTGTCTTATATTTCTGGTCATGGAGGGCATGGAGAGTCACTTTTCTGAAAAGCCATTCCATATTTGGAACTTTTTGTGCTTAGCAATGTGGACAGAAGGGGCTGAGGAGTAAAAAGATTCTAGAGAGAGGCATGTTAACTAAGCAAACTGGAATTTCAAATTTAACTTTACTATGGGCCCAACTTCCACTTCACGGAGAATTAGAAGGACACTGATCTAAACATTGGCCACTGAGACACAGTCTGATTCCTGCAGAGGAGATGGGGCATCTGGCTAATTTTTTTCCGTCCTTTCTTGCAGGGCTGATTCCAATAATTTTGGGTACAGGTTTCCAAGAAAAAATGTAGTGATATCAAGAGGAAATAAATGATAATAAAATTCAAGCTTTTAGGACATGTTGTTTTGGAATGGATTATAAAGGTTCACTTTCTAGCCAGGGTAAGCAGTGTTGGAGAGAGAAATAAAACAGAAGCATTCAAAAGAAGAACAATTAATATTATTTATAAAACACAAACAAACAAACAAACAAACCCAATCCATTTCTGTTATACTGTTGGAGCTATTAGGAGTTCAATTACCTGTTCATATTAATAATAATTAACACTATTCAGTGGCTTATGTAGTATTAACAGTAAAATATGAAAATAGTTTAGAGGAGTTACTTATAGTTGTAGCTGAAAAATAAGCCAATAGAAAGGTTAGTAATGGTTTTAAAGTAAATACCAAATAAAATACTGGGCCTTAACTTTTTTCAACGTTTACTAGTGTTTCAATTTCAATCTCAGTTTCCCCTAAAGAGGTGAGCCCTTAGGCACTTAGAAGAGATCAGAAGCTTCTAGTGTTCTGTGACACCAAAGTCTCTTGAAGTGTTACAGCTCTTCCAGCAAATTCATGGGTTACTGGAACCAGCATCAACCCTGGATGAGCCCCAGAGCACTGGTTTCCAGGTATAGGCCTTCAGGATTCCAAAATCTATGAGTGAGCATGAGGCTCTGATTGCTCCTGACCAGCCTATCAAGTGCGTGTATGCGTGTGCGCGTGTGCGTGTGTGTTACAGGATGTCTATGTTGGAAATACACTGTTCCACATGCTACATGGTAGAGGATGTCTCACTATAACCATGTGTGTTATGAAACAGATCAAATTGGAGAAACAGGGATGACTAATAAAAAATGGTGGAAGAGGTAAAGTTGGAATTTTACCTCAATATAAAAATCGATATCCACACCATACTAAAATGTGAATTGGCTTGATCTTGTGCTGGTCTTGTACAGGCAACAACAGTTGCTATGTAGTCACAAGCACATTGGTACTGTTGTGTGCAGAAGACACTGTTTTTGCACCAGTCCTCCCCAACCAACCACAGATGTTTAACAATTCTGTCCATCTTTAAAGATGGTCACTGAACTTTAGAGAGTGGTTATAATAAAAACGTTTTTATTGTGGCTGAGCACCTCACAGTCATTTATTCTCAATCATTGTACACTGGACACCCCCATACCTTTGACTATATAGACAGCACAAATTGGAGTAGATAAGTTATTAGAACAACCAGAAAAGAAGATTGGAGATAGGAGATGGGAGGTGCATCTGGGAGGAGATAAGTGGAGGAGTTGGGGGTTAATATGATGAAAATGCTCTGAATGGAACTTTCAAAGAATTAATAAAATAATTGTTAAAAGGAAATTAGAAAGAAAGTATGCTTTTATGAACTAATAAGAAGACAAGGAGTACCCCAATGTCAAGGGCCTGTGGGCTGCTTATACAGTACACTGTGTGGCCTGAGATCTTGGGATAGACTTGCATTCTGTGTAAGGCCTTCCCAACTCTTACATACAGCCATCTTGCCTGTGAGTCTGAGCGTGTCTCTGTGATGTGATACAACATTTAGATGATGCCAATGTTGGGTTCTGTGACAGGAATTTCTCCCTATCTTGTGCTGATATTCAGTAAAAACTTGTTCACACCCAGGAACAGTGTGCTCTCCCTTCTCCTCTTTCAGGGATAGAGGGTGGCTTCTGCTGCTCTCGGTGGCTTCATCTCCTTCCTGTTCCTCTTCAACTTCCTGATGTAATTCTTGGCACTTTTCCTTCCTTTCTACAGTAGGAAGTGACATCATAGAGAAGGGAGCAGGCAATTTTTCTCAGTTTCTTGGAGGAGATGCCCATGTATGTGGAGGGTCCTGTACGCAGGAAGACAAATCCTCCACAGTGAGTAAACCACACTTGCAGATGCACCCACATTTAAAAAGGATAAGTGGGATTATGTGTAGAGTTATGAGTGCTAACTCCCATGTGTGGGAAGGTTGAAGATTAATTATATGGCTTGTTAATTTACCACGTTGGGTGGTGATAATTATGTATATTGAGTATATACCTGTAATGATAATGTTCATTCTTGTTAAGACACTGTCTAGGACAGGATGACTTCTTCTTCAGTTCTTTACCAGACTGAATGAGCTTGACTTTACATGATGCCAGTTCAGCTCAGTTTTCTTCCCTCCTCCCTTGTTGCCTTTCCTCCTTTCTCCCCATTCTGTCTTCTCTGTTTTCCTTCAAATATGTGTGATTACTGTTGCTCTGCCCATATCTACTGTGACACCTCATTAATGTTCCCAGCATCACATGGCATGCGGGATGACTCCACCCTTTGCAGAGTTCCCATGACCTCAGCATGTCCTTTCAGTAATTGATAGTTGCACACTGTCCTGCTTATAATTACTATTTTGTCCTTTTGTTTTTGCATCTATTTACTCTCTCCACTTTCTGTATGATCAAGTCCCCCTTTTAGCTTTGTCATGTAGTTTCCTTATTGCCTTTTCTCCCAACGTTTCTCTACTTTACTCTTCCTCTTGTATAGCTTTCCCTAAGGCCCCCTTTCTCATGCTCGGTTTCTCATGCTCAGGGCTCTCCAGTGCAATCCCTTATGGGGTCGATTTCCCTTGCCTATTGTCATACTTGTTTCCTTTGCTAAGCATAGCTAATATTTCTTTATCCTTTCAATGGCTTATCAGCTGTTAGCAAGATGATCAAGAGATAGGTGATGGGAAACTTGAGAAATACAAATAACAGACTGGGGAGAGGCTCGAGTATGAAGAAGGACCACATGTTTACCATGCACTGATTAGTCTTTGGTAGTGGGATAATGGAAATTTGGTCATTGATAAGAGAAGAAATTACTATTTTGAAAAGATTAGGAAGGCTGTTAGTGAAAACCTATTATTTTTAGTAACCATGATCCATCTATTAAATAATAAGAAATGAGAGAACTTTAGTATCATTAAGTTACATGGGGCCATGGCTTATGCATGAAGCTCCAGTGTAAGAGCTTTAAATGGCTGTCATCTTCCCTTGGAAAGGTCATTGTAAGGTTATGCATTTCCAAATATGGTCCCTATGGTTTCTGAGGAGTGAGCAGCATTCATTCTGCTATATCACAGTCTCCCCTGCATGGACCCAAACCCCTGAATAAATAGAAGAACTTGCTTAGCACACTGGTGCCTATGAACTAATCAGGGGCCTCAATGTGTTTTCTGTCTCCTTGCTTAAGACAGTCATCTCCCCAAAGATAGAGTATGGCAGAAGAAGAGGGAATGAGAATGGCACTGAGTTCATAAGGCCAAAAGGGGCTTGATGGAAGGGAGAGGCTCACTTGACATTAATTGGAACAATGGCAAAGACAAGGAAAGTGAGCTGAGCCATGGTGTCCCATGGCAAGGAGGGGCGACGGGCGTTAGAACCATTAGGTTTTATCTTTTCCCCTGTAACATCCTATGAAGGTTTGCCAAACTGAATCTCATATGGTTGTTTTCTGACTGTCATTTTGTTCTTTGTATTACATCTGGGCTGTGTATTTCCATGGCTCTAGGAATGGAGCAAACACTTTATCATCTTAAATATGTCTTTCACCATAGCACAATTGATATTAGGAAATGTTAGTAGTTTTGTTCAAAAGCCAAGCATCACATGCTTTGATGGACTTGTTTTCTTCCGGTGTGGGCTCTCTTTTTATGACATGTAGGCTTTCGTGACATTTTAATAAAGGATTCCTCTACCTCCCAGTCTTACAGAAGTTGTTGATTTAATAGTCCAAGTGGAAAAGAAATTCTATCTTTGTTCTCCTGAGTTGTGCAGTGAGGGCTGACTTGGCCTGAAATTCTCTTCTTTAGAACTTAAGGAGGAGAGTATGTGATTCAGGCTAGCTTTAATTCTGCATGCTTCCATGTATTAATCTGAGAGTCTCATGCTCATTTTCATTTCTTTTAGGCACTAGAAAAACACCCCAACTCCCCAATGACAGCAAAGCAGATTCTGGAGGTCATTCAGAAAGAAGGCTTAAAAGAGACAAGGTTAGTAGCCATTTTCAAGTCGTCTTTTTGTGTGCTGGCATTAGTAACCTCCCCTAGTGGAGCCAGAAGCATTTCTATAGTTAACACTATAGTTGATGGTGAACTAACTACCCCCAAATTCTCTGATGCTTGCAAAACACTGTGTGACCTAAGTTTTCTCCTGAGCTGCTGTTAACATAATGCATCACCTTTTGGTGGACTGATAAGGGATGGTCGTTTGTAACAAAGAAAGCCATTGTGGTTTAGCCCCACAGCAGAGTTACTCCTCTTTCCCTCAAGAGGAGATAATGTTTCTGAAATTAAGTAATAGAAGAGAAACACTTTTACAGGCTTAATAGATCCTGGGATATAAAGATGAGCAGACTCTGATAAAATTCAAAGGGCCAATAAAATGTGGCTGAAAATTTAGTCCTCTTATATTGAAGGCTTCTACCCTGAGTGACTTTATCAGATAGTGAGCCTTTCTATTTATTTTTAAATGGTGGCTTTATTAAGATAGAAGTCACATATAATAAAATTTGCCCTTTGGTGGCTTGTATCTGCAGTCATCCTCACTACTGTAAAACATTCCCATCATCCTAAAATGATGCCTTGCACTTACCAGTCTCCACCTGCCCCTCCCCCACTGCTTTAGCCACTGATATTAAATGTCTCTATCAATTTGCTATTCTGGCATTTTTCTGTAGATAGAACTCATGTAAGTAAATATAGCCTTCTAGCTTCCCCTTCAGTGTTATGATTTCAGTAATGATGGTTATTGTAAAATATACTAAGAATTCATTCCTTTTTGTTGTCAAATAATTTTCTGTTGTATAAACATACAACAGTTTGTTTACAATGATGACCATTTATAGTTATGTATTAATTTTACAGCTTTGTCCAGCTGTTGGGGACCTTACAAATGGCATCCCTCAAAAAAAAAAAAAAACAACAAAGGATATTTGTCATATGACGTAGTAGTCATGTTGATGTATATGTCTGTCGTCAGCCATCTTATATCAGATAGACATCTAGGCGAGTCAGCCATCTGAAAGCTATGGAACTAACAACATTATAGTCACAAAGATCATAAGTTGATGGGAATTAAATCTACTGAGATACCTTTTAGTGCTCTGATGTTAAGATAGACAGGCAGAGAGGACTGAGTATTCCTGAGTTCAGCTTTTCTTCCACATGGGTTTCACCTATGATGCCTATTAATTCTGAAGTATAAGTATTATTAGTCTGCAGCTGAATGAATGGCATCTTTTTCACGTTAGCTCTATAGACATCACAAGTCAGTGGGATACAGGATACCAGTGCTCAATTTTTCATTTTACTTTGATGGATTTTTTTCTGGCCTCCATGAAGAAGTAGAATGAGATGATATAAGTACACTGTGTTGCCAGTCTGTTTCCACAGTGGTGGCAACCATGGGAGTCCATTTGCTCACAGTGCCCGGAAGCCCCTCAGTAGGAAATCTGAGCTTATGCTGGATTTCAGCATGAGAAATTAGAGACTATGAGGAGGAAAATTGACAGTTTTCTCTTTGCCAACCTGTCAATAATCCTAAAACTACTTCTGTTACCAAGAAAACATTGAAAATGTTCATGCCACAGTCAAAGGGAATGGAGGGAGTCACCATCTAAACATTTTAAATGCATGAGCCTTGTTCCAGGGAAATCTGCTAAAACAGTTAAGAATTGTACTCCTAAAAGGAGGTGTTTGAAACTCATTCACTAAGATATATATATATATCAGGGCTGGGGAGAGGGCTCCATGGGTAAAGTGCTTATGACACAATCATGATGAATGGAGTTTGTATTCTCAAGAAACATATACAAGCCCGGCATGGTGGTATGTGCCTGTCATCCCTGTGCCAGGGAAATTGAAACAGGAGGATCCTTCAAATTCACTGGCCATAGAGCCTAGCTTATTCCTCTTGTTAGAGAGAGCCGATTTAAAAATATAAAGTAGAGAATAGCAGAAGAAACTCAAAATTGACCTTTGGATTCCATGTGCATGTTCACTCATACATGCATTCATTCATGAGCATGTACACGTGTGTACACCACACAGACACACACACATATTCTCTCACACACACATTCACATACACACATTCTCTCTCTCTCTCTCTCTCTCTCTCTCTCTCTCTCTCTCTCTCTCTCACACACACACACACACACACACACACACACACACACGCACACACGCACACAGATATTCTTATCCAAAGGCATGACTGCCACTGTTATTTTGAGCTTGCTGTACATGGTTACTGCAGTGTGGGTCTCAACAGTATTTTAATTGCCATTATGATCATAATACTAACATGTCATGTTTTCAAAATGCTCATTTTTGCAGTTGTGCTCAAACATATTCCTACATTTATGCAGTTAGCAAAACCAGTCAAAACTGTAAAGCAAAATTGTCTTTAAAGAGTAATTAAGAACTCTGACATGGAACACACAACTTCCAATGTCCCTAAATTCATCTTCCCTTAGTGCATCGTTAGTGTATCCTTTTGTGTGAAAATTATTGTGTTATAAGTCCTAATAGGCTGGTCCTATTATTAAAAGGACTCTGGCAGGCAGCTCCCAGGTGGGCTAGGAAGGGAAGGCGAGGAGGGAGACTGCCATGGTTGATCATCTATAAATCCAGCTCTGCTTTGAATGGCTTCAGACCTGCATTTTATGTTTCCATTTATTCTGTTTCTTTCCATCTCTGCTTTTCTGTCAATTGTGTTCTGTTACTGACTGCCCACGTGTTTCTGTACAGTGTTCCCTTGATTTCTAGTTTTAGTTTGCCTGCTAGAATAACCTGTAAAACAATAACTATGTAGACACTTTGTGTGTGTTCTGTTAGGGAGCAGGTCCTGACATTTATTTTATCTGCTTAATGAACCATTTTGCTACTTTTGAAGTTCTTAGATGTTTCTAAATATTTGAAGTAGCTGAATAAATGAAGTGTAGCTGTATGTATTTTTCTTAGGTAAAGTTTACAAATTCCATCATCAGAAGGTCAACCTTGGGTGATGACTTCTTGTTATTTATTAATGATGTGTTTTCCATGAAACACAAACAGGTTGCATATGCCTGATAGAGTCCAGGGAGGTGGTGCTGGGGTTTCTGATGTGTCTGTAGTGCCCCAAGGGTTACAGGAATGTTAACGTCCCTGCACTGCCCACCACTGTCCCACACATTTTCAAGGAAGTGTCTGCAGGGTCTCTCCCACATCCTAAGCACTTAGTTAAGAACATTCACATAAAGCTCTCTGGGGTCTTTCCTTGTCTCTGAGGAGGCTCACCTCTGCGATTGGTCTAGCTGTTCTGCAGTTTTGCATTGGGGTTTTCATTGGGCCTCCTGAGCTGATTAAGGGCAAAGAAAGAACCCAGCTCTCCTGGCACTCGGAAGATACTCAATAAATAGTTGTTGAGTAAATAGTCTTCTCCCCCAAGATGTTCCCTCGCTGGCTGCCAGTGACGACTTTGGCTTGCAGTCAGCACGCGAGCTTCTTGCAAAGCAGCATGCTGTGGTTTAGTCCTATTCAATATTGTTTTGAAATCAAAAAGAGGGTGCCTAGTCTGCAGCAACCATTCAATACGTGTGCATCCTGAGAGACTGCAGACGATTACCTGTGAACAAGGGAAGGAAGCAGGGCTCTGTGGCTTCCTCTTAGATATCGTAAGGACCACTGGTTTAAGGAAACCGGAAAAGGGAGATAACAGTTGAAATGTGAACAAATAAAATATCCAATAAAAAATTTAAAAAATGTGTAATTTAAACAAAATATCAAAGCCAGTTATTCTGACACAGCTAATGTGGATATTAGAATAGATTTAACAGATGAAATAGTGTTACCTTGATACTTGTGACATTTTTATACTGACTTTCCCTCTTTGCAAGGTACTCTTTAAATTATATGTTTTTATATAATTATGATACAAGGTACACAGATTTTGTGTGTCATCTCCATGTTATTTATGAAATATGTATGTAGACTGTGATTAGATTCTAACTGGAAAAGCCAGAATGAAATACTTCATGTGTGAGGGATTTTTTTTTTCCTGAGACAGGGTTTCTCTGTACAGCTCTGGCTGTCCTGGAACTCACTTTGTAGATTAGGTTGGCCTCGAACTCAGAAATCTGCCTGCCTCTGCCTCCCGAGTGCTGGGATTAATGGTGTGTGCCACCACGCCTGGCTCAATGAGTTTATTTTTTTAAATCTGCACATAATAAATTGCCATTCTGTGGTTGAGAATTTGGTACTGTGATTGATCACAGTGCAGTTTCTGTAGACCAGGTTCTCTTTTCGAGGAGGATATCTTTGGGAACCTTTCCTCTGCCTTCATATACTGGTCTGAAGGAATGTATGGTTTTGTTTTGCTTTTGTAAAACATCTGGTCCATCTGTACTTACGTTTTACTGAGTCTGATGATGCTTAGACTTCAAGTCTTTCGGGCCTATTGGGTGTCACAATCGATCAGTCATAATTGTTTGGATGGCTGTTCAGATGGTCGGTCTTATAATCAAATAGTCATGCTGTTTGGGTAGGGGGGACAGTGGGCACATTCTACCGTGCTGTGCTGTGGATGGATACTTGATACTCTGTGAGCTCCCCAGCTGGGCATTTCCTGGTCATCAGGACAGAAGGCTGATGGGCTTTCGTCTGTAGTCAGAAATAACATTTGTATCCAATCCACATGTTTGGGAAGGTGGCAGACTATTTTACTGATGACTTTCTGTATTTGGCTTGCTTATTCAGAGGTTGCTTCTGTAGAAGGAACACTGAGGGAGTTTTGGTACCTCAAGAGGTTTCTTGTCCTTTCTCATCTAACTTTAAAGGTGACGCTCAATAAGTAAATAAATGCTCTGTTAGCACGACATAGACAGAAGCTGCAAGGTCACAAGGTCATAGATTTAGGCTTGTCACCCAACAGGAGCCAAAAAAAAAAAAAAAAAAAAAAAAAATCAACCATTCACCATGAGTCCCAGTGATGTTCTGAACATCACAGTTTTAAGATTCCAGTAGTTAATGTGACATAGGCTTAATTGTAGTTTTTTATTATTTAAGTGATTAGGTAAATAATTTCTAATAAGGACAATAGGGTCATAAAGGATATACGCAAGGATATGGACATACATCTGTACTCATACATACCCATATATACTTACACACACGTACACACACACTTACACCAAAACACAATACATACAGACCTTCCTAAAGACACACACACACACACTCACTCCCACACAAAGAAAGTATCAACTTAGTGTCTTGAGGGTTGGAGACAGGATAGTATTTATAAATATGTGTTTTACAATGCTATAGATGTAAATGCCATCCCAGTAGGGACACTTACACAATTTCCTAAACAATGTCTATTTGTTTTAGTGTTCCTCATAAGACAGACACATTCTAGAATTTTCAATGTGAAATATTCATTTGACAAATGAAGGTTTTGTAATTATTCTAGCATGAATGAGACTCCTTTTATCGCCACTGATCATTCTCTGAATAAATTTGTTTTTACCTCCTACTTTAAATGCATTTTATGTTTTTCTGTCTGTGAGTCTTGGTGATGATATGTGGAAATTGGGATCTCCACTTTAAACTGTGGTTTATTAAAGATTTTGCATTTTTAAAGGATAAACTGTCAGAAATTCAATTACCACATTTAGTGACAAACAATAAAGTCTTTTGACATTGCTCTCGGTGAGATTTATGTTGCTAATTAGCACTATAGGAGGTGATTCTTCGTGGGTGCAGAAATGTTTTGTCTAGAGATAAGAAACACAAATAATTTCTATTGCAAAATCAATTCTTATCTCCAGTGTCCACGTTAGCAGTCTTCCCTTCATGCTGAAATGGCGGTACAGTTTGTTTGTGTCAGAACATTCTTGGAATTACAGTGTTAGTGCACGGTGTCAGCCCCACCATTTGTCAACATCTAATTCTCTCATTGTGGAAATGCTGTGCACAGTCAGCCATCGAGAGAGGGATGTGTGCGACAATGGCGTGATTAGACAGAAACACAGCCCAATTTGCATATGGTTATGCGCATGCAGTTGTGTATAGGCAAGCATTTAGAGTAATCTAGTTCTTGGTTGGTGTGTAATTTTTCTTACTCATTGCTCAAACCAGACATTTGCATGAGAGCATTCCTGCCTTTCTCCCACCCTCTATGCCAGGTTGCTTCATGAGGCGCATCAGCCTTGCTTTCTCATTACAACTCTCTTTGTCTGTGTTCCAGCTTTCTCATTATTCAAACACTTATTTTTGATATATATTATTGTACCATTTTCTTATCTAGACACTAGATCCCAGAAAACACCCTTTCAAATCTATTTTTCCCTCCAACAGCTACTGTCCTCTAGAGTAGCATTTCTTATCTGATACTGCAAATCATTGCGGGGCCAGTATGGGCCAGTTTGTGAGATAATAAGAACTAAGTCAGATTCTGTGATAATTACATGAAATTAGGTACAGCACTTCATTTCTAATAATATGTCGTTGAAATAAAGCCATGGCATTCTGAAATATAACTCTTAGGCATGAAAGGAGAAAGCATAATTTATATTTTACAAGTAAGTAAAAATTTGAATTTTGAAATTATATATATATATGTATGCTGATTTCCAAAAATATATCAATTTAAAAGTTTTGTTGACATTTTACATTTTATGTATGAAAATAAATTTTCTATTAAGTGATAAGTATGGATTATGTATGCAGCGTAAACATGAATATCACTAATTATTTTAATATGACTATAGTCTATCAAAACAAACTTAACAAATTTGCTTAGTGATAGAATAATTGAAAAGATTCTTTAAATTTTAATTCCACTTATTTACTTATTTATTGAATGTGTATGTGCATTTGCATGTGCACACACACACGTGTATGCATGCACATGCCACAGTGTACATGTGGAATAGAGAGCAATTTGGGAGAATCAATTCTCTCTTCCTGCTAGGAGGGACCCAGGGACCAAACTTAGGTCATTAGGATTGGCAGCAATTGCTTTTACACACTGAGCCATCTCACTAGCTCTTGAAATGATTCCCAAGAGAGACATATTACATATTACTGGTAAAACAGTTTGCAAGTTAACACACAATTATGTGAAATGTTTCTCTGTATGCTCAGAGCTTCTCTGAATAATTCTAACCAACATGGACTTGGGGATTTGTGAAGCTTTCAGAGCAGGCATGTGATATTGCTACTACAGTTAATTGTTTACCTTTTATTATGTAATTTCCTCCAGTGTTCCTTTAGATTTAGAAGATAGGGTTAGAGGCCAGGAGTATCTTGGCCTACGTAATGGGGGCCTTACATATTCATATATATTCATAAATACATATTCATATTTATATATGAATATAGAGACCACAAGGTGTTCACAAAGTTCAGAGTGTTCATGTGTGTATTTGTATGACATGTTTTCATCTCCGAATATGTGTGTGAGTATATGGTAAATGAATTTATGTATATAGCACGGGTTCATGCATGCATATGTGTGTCATGTAAATGTGTATGTGATATACATGTGAGCATATGTGTGCATGCATCACATGCATGTATATGCTCATATGTGTGTATATGTATTCCGTGTTCATGTGTGCTTTGTGTGTATATATGTATGCTCTGTGTATGTGTGTATATATCTGTGGTTGTGTGTGTGTAAAATATATATATATATATATATATATATATATATATATATATATGTCTTATACCCACACACCTACATGTTCTTTTGTCATCTTTCACATTGGTGCTATGTAATTGGCCTTCTGTACCTGTCACAGGCTGTGCTGCACACTGATGCAGTAAGTTTCCAAGCTAACTTTTCCTATTCCAAGATTAAGTTGTCTCCAGAGTAATTCTGAGTCTGCTGTTGCTGCCAAGTCCCAAGTCGAAGTCTGGTGATCTCTTTTCTGGAGACCTCTATGTCTTGCATTTCCTCACATTTTTGCTGGTCTTCACCTAGCCTTTCTTCATGAAAGCCACACAGAAAGCCACATACTCTTCAGTTACTTTTTACAAAGATAACTACCAATGCTATCAGATCAGAACTCCTCAATCATTTGCCCTTATTACTCTCAAAGAGTTGTAGTCACACTGAGGTCAAAGGTTTCATCCTATGAATTTCTGGGAGGCAGAAACATTCAATAAGTAACAGTGATTCGAAATTTGGAACATTAGCAGAACCTCTGAGACACACTATGACTGTTTCCAAAGGCTTGGTTATCTGCTTGCTTTAGAAGGAATCCATAAGCACATGCTGCATCTCCATTGAATGCACTGCGAATGTGTGTGTTCCTGTGTTATTCCTAACCCATGAAATACTCAGCTTAAGAAGTCTCATATTCAGTATAATATGTATATTTAAATAATATGAATTGATTTGGATCTTATTTGAAGATTTTGGTAAAAAATAGCTATGGTGACTGCCTGCAACCCTGAAGGCATCAATATCCACTAAGCTGTGCAATTACAGCTATGAAATGGCCGTTGCTTAATACATCGTTTTATTCTGTCAAGCTTTCGTTCTCCATTCTTCCAAGTAATTGAACAAAAAAAGGTAATTTAAGTGATTTCAGCTTTACCAAGATTTAGGTATAATTTACTCCAGAAACACTGAATACCCTATAAATATTTCAGTGCAGAAATAGAACCAGAAATGGATGTAAAAATTACTCTGTTCATGAGTCTTTCCAAGTATCCTGTTCAGGTAAAAATCTGTAGGAAGGAGATGACATTTACCTGGGATATCTTATTTAATTCTTTTGTAACTCTGTTTTTGTCTTCATCTCTCATTTCATCACACTCCATTCTTAACTGTCACATGTCAAATGGAGTTTCAGTTTTGCTTCAGTGTTTTGAACTTGATGGTACAATTCAAATGCAAAACACTTGGTATGCTGACATACAGACTTCTTTTTAGCATTGATTTGTTTTTACAGGCAATAAAAAGGAAGAGAATTTTGTGGAGCAATGATTTCTAAAAGCTACAGTAAATTATTCCTAATAAGTCTTAGTCTTTTAGGTAATAAGACTATCATATACTCTCTCCTACATACTTAAGCAAAATCAAATTGATACTTGTTGTCTAGAGTTCTGGCTCAAATTCAGGACATTAGCACATACATGCATGTCTGTATACTTTTGTGTGTGTGTGTGTGTGTGTGTGTGTGTGTGTGTGTTTGTGTATGTGTGTCTACTACATGTAATGAAGTCCAAAGTTCAATTTGTCACTAATCCTCTGCCCCATGGGCTGCTTCGTAGTCTGCAGTTATGTGCGACTCTAGTGCTTAGATGTCAGACTGGAAGGATATCGTAGTGAGAGAACAGAGGAACATCACAGGGTAACAGAGAAAAGAAATTCACAGAGACACAGATCATCATACAAGATGATTCAAGCAAGAGTAGTGTTTACTTTAAATGTGCATAGAATTTGAGGACATTTTAAGACAAAAATTGGTTCTGTTCACACTTTTTAGGCTATTGCTGTGTTCTCGAGCCTGTAACTGTTGTGGTAAACAGATGAACAAAATAATGGTCTATTCTCTGAGAGTCATCCTTTGTAAAGAAACCTCTGTTTTTGCAAGTAACTCTGAAACACAGTGCATGCTATCTCTTAAGTTTTTATGTTTGGGGACTTTTAATTTTCAAACTCTTCATAAATGTATGATATGCCAACATACCAGTAAGCATTATCTAACTTCTGCATTTATCAGATCACTAAGTGAAGGCGCTCCCGTGCTTGTATCCATTGTTTGTTTTAGCATAGGACTGAGATGGCTCTGTTGCATGTAGTTGTTGCAAGAAAATTAATGTTAGTCTTTCAATAATGAAATGAATATTAACATTTATTAGGGTTTTCTGTTATGCCTAATGCTAAGAACATTTTACACAAGTTATTAATCACTTCTTAAAGTAAACTGTGATTGGGTAGATAGACGGCCACTTCCCATTTGTCAATAAAGAACTAGAAGCAGATGAAGAAACTTCAGAACATTCATTCAGTAGCAAGTGATAAACATGGGTTTTTGAGGTCCTAGGTTTTGATTCATAGACACATTCCTTTAACCCCTTAGACACTTGGAGCCTGACTCCAAAGTGTAGTGTTTTGGTTTTGTTTGTTTGTTTGTTTGTTTTGTTTTTAAATCTGGGCTACAGACATAACTCAGTGGATAAAGCGCTGAGCATGCAATAGTTAATCCTAGACGTCATATCTTCAGAAATACATAAGCCAGGCAGGGATGGTAGGCTGCCTGTAACCCTGGAGCTTAGGAGATGGAGCTAGGATTCCCATGGCCCAGCTGACTAGGTAGACTAGGCAAGTAAGCTCCAGGTTCATCAAGACTCCGCCTCAGGGAATAAAGTAGAGAATAATTGAGGAAGACCAGGCAAGCAACCTCTGGGAACATCCATACACACTTTTGCAAATGTACCCACATATGCGCATATCCAAATATACAAATGCTTGTGCATGTGTGCACACAATACCACACATACACATTCAGATGTTGTCAATGATTTGATTTGATTCTATTTTTCACACACACACACACACACACACACACACACACACACGGTTCTATTACACACACACACACATATATGTATGCACACACACATGCAGACATATACATACATACAAACATACCATCTTTGGAGACAGTTTAATGCAAGAAATATGCCTTATACATACTAGATTATATATAACAATGATATTTATCACTAATTTTAATGTCTGGCTTGAAATAAGCATGTTCAGATAACTTCATAAGTTAGTGGCTTCATCATTATTATGGTAGAGGGATGGAGGATGGACAGTTCATGGCCCATATAGATTTGGGGGATGCTCAAGCTGTGGGCGTGTGCTAAATGCCATTCTTGATGGAGGCGAAGGTGGTGACTAACACTGGAGATCTGGGCTACAGAACCAGAGTACACATCTCAGATACAGCTTCTTACTGTTTTAGAAAAATAATGCTACAAAGGTGTAAAATGTGCTAGAACTCTGTGAAACAATCACCTTTGAATTGTTTCTAGTGAATGGGCAAATCATGGGCAAGGCCTGGTTGCTAACAAAATGTATATATAATGTAAAAATGATTTTAGGTGATTGTAGTCTATATTATTGTGTGGGAAAATGAATGAAAAAGGGTGATTCTTATTTGAACCACATGTAAGTGGAAGTATAAAGGGATGAGTTCTTATGTTTTCTTCTCAGGGCTGTGGATAGGAAAAGAAAAGAAGTCCCAAGTGAACAATGAGTATAATCGTAGAAGTGACACCACTGCCTTCTTTAGGACAATTCCTTATTCATCATAATTTCTAGTTTTATAATCTGAGCTAGGACCATTTGGCAATGCTCCTGCGGCCACCCATTTACTTTCTATGGTTATCTAGGATTCATGTCTGTGTTGTTCATTACCATTCCTACATGAAATATAGCCATTTGTGTAATGAATTTTGTTCAGTTTGCTATCCAGTGTGTGCCCATTGAAGGTGACTTGCTAAATACTAGAAATAGAATAACAACATTCACTAAGAGTCACTGAAACAGCTTGTCGCTAATGAGTAGTCAAGAGAGTGGCTCAAATCTGAAGTTGTTCTCTGCTGGAGTTGGCACTGAAGCTCCCTTTGGAATCTCCAACCCCTCCTTCCAAGATGAGTCAGGAACACAGAAGTTCTGTTAGGAGTTACTAAATTCACTATTACTGCTCATTTTGATTTCAATTTTTGGCTTTTCCTTGTGTTTGTTTGATAATAATAATTATTAGTAGTTTTATTCTGTTTTTTTTTTTTTTTGGATGAGTCCACAGCGGCTTCAAGCTTGATCTGTAGCCAAGGCTCACCTTGTATACCTTTTTCTTCTCTATCTCTATTCCAAACGCTGAGGTTAGCAGATGTGTGCCACCACTCCTAGCTTATTGCTCCCAATTGAAGCCCAACTGTAGTATTGGATATGTTAGCTTGATTACTGAGCTTAATATTAATTTATTGTCTTCCTGAATACCATATTACAAAAACCAGTTATGATTTTGCATTTTCAGCATCTCATAAATTACCTTGTATAATAGGGAAGTTATACAGTCCTTTTCAGTATTGTGTGTAACAGAGGAGAGATTTTGAGAAAGTTCTCAGAGACATTTCTGAACAACCTTAAATAATAGTTGCCTAGAATTTAAAACCCACTATTCCCTGTTCACCTACTCAAGTAATGTCTAGCCCTTTTTAGAAACTGTCCCCCTCACCCTGAGGATGTAGGGGAGACTGTTTCTGGATGATGGAGTTGTGTCTCTATATGAGAGAGGAAATTAGGACTGATTTGTACAGAAGGCCATTTACTGAGGTCAGCACTTTTACAGCACGAAAACAACTTGGGAACTTAATGTGAGCACAGCCTTCCCTTTAGTCAGATCATTCAAAGTCCCTCTGCTTCAGGACAAACTAAGCTGTGAGTGGATTTTCAGTTGGAATTATAGTGTTTTGTTTCTTGTCTTGACATATCATATAGCCTTTGGCTCTTGTGTTTACAGACAAGTAAACTTAGCCTTGTAAAAATTATATGCTCTGTCTCTTCTGACAAAACTGGTGAATGTTCATATCTTCTCTCCACCTTAAAGAGACTGATCATTTTGGAGTAGGAGGCCATTCTACAAAAGCTCTCTAGTGGAGATAGGGAAGAACTGTTCAAGGAAGAAAAGACAAATGTCTTGTTTAAGTTCTGGTTGGACAGATGTGCCCTTCTCATGTTTTGCTTCTACTGATTTGTTTCTATGACAAGCCACACTGACCTGCAGCTCATTGGATTGACCTCCAGCAGAGCATGCTTGTGAACTGGATAACAGGAGCTAAGATAAAAGAGATGTAGCATTGGAAATTTATATATGTAACTAAATTCTTGAGTTGGTTTTGTGGGCTCTTCTTTGGCTTCAAGATCTTACCCAAGAGAGATTCAAAACCAATGTGGATGGTCCTATGTTTCCTCCACGAGCTTATTGGAGAGTCAGATGACCCAGCCAGTGTCAGGGAGTCTACAGAATGGAAAGAACATTTTTTTCTGACCATCCTTAGCCCATTTTTTCAAGAGTGTAAGATAAGATACACAATGCCCTATGGGGATAAGATACATGAGGCGAGGGACAGAACATGGACTTGCAGAGTGATGGAATCCAAAGTGTTCTACTGCACACATATTTTTCTTTTTCTCAGATCTTCCCAACAAATGTGTTTGTGATTTTTATGTATTCATGTTTTAAAATATAGTGCTGTTATTTTGTTTTACATATATCTCTTCCTTACTGGCATATAAACAAGCTGAAGACCAATTACATATTAGATAAATTGCCTATATTAGATATGATTATACTAAAATATTGTGTGTTTATAATATGACATGAAGAGCATAAAAGGTGGATGGGAGTTTGTCACCTACTAACAACTGAAGAAAAATCTTTTATCAGGTTTCCCCAGTAAAAATAATCATTTCAGTCATCTTATGAGTAGATTTTTAATCATCAATGTGACAATGGGGCATAGGTGTGTGTGTGTGTGTCTGTGTGTGTGTCTGTATGTAATTTGATTAAATATGGTTAAATTCAGTTTCATTTGAGGCTATCAAATCTCACTTATAACTAATTTGTCATATACTGTTTAGTTCCTCATTATAGAATAGTTATATATAGTCAATATAAATTGAAATTTGAAAATGAATTTTGAAGCATATTCTAAAGATGCATCTCTGAGTTTGTGAAGACATCTATATTTAGTTGTTACTTTCAGATGGTTTTTCTTGAGTTTTGAGAATCGAGACCAAACAAATGACTCCTGACTGCTTTAAACTATAACTATGCAAATGCATAGGCTTTTTATGCTACTGTGGGCAACTAGAACAAATGGGTTAGTCACATTTAAATTCATTTCTCAGGTCAATATCTACAGAGGGAATGCAAGGAGCAATGAGATGGTTAGCTCTGCTCTTTCTGAATACAATGTAGCTGGGTTCTTGCATCGTGTCTCTTTTCCATCTCTTTTAAGATCAATAGTCTGAGAGGACCTACAGCTGAAAATGGGAAATATCTCAAGAAGCATGTTCTGGAAGCATATGTCCATTTCCCTCTGCCCCCTTAGCCTGATGTACATTTGTATTGATCAAAAGGGAAGCTGGGGGATATATTTTCATGCACCCAGGAGGGAGATAGGTGTGTTTCCAGATAAAAATGATGGAGAGGAGAGGAGGGACCCTAAAGTAGGAATAGCGCCAGCCGTGCTTACAGCTTACTTTTCATTCAAATTTACTTTTCAGGTTTGATTTCTATTAGACGTGTATCAACATTTAACATTTAAAAAGCCACCATTACACATGACATGCACTTCCACCCCTTTTAGGTCTATCTGACTCTTCTTGGCTTGTGAGAGTCCTTTCTATCTCCACCTTCAAGGCCCTATTCAAATGTGATGTTTTTTGTCACTAGCCTCCATTTATCATTTTATCTTTGCTGTTTCATGCTAATGTGATGTGAGTGTTCCTCTGCTGTGGTGTCTAATAAGCTCTTAAATTTCCCATGTTGTAATAGGACTGCCATTTCACTCATGCAGGAATTTATGTCTCATTGATTTTTCTTTCTCCCGTGGTTCCCTTCATATAATAGGCTGATGAAATTTTCTGATTGACTGAATGGAAATGTGAATTCTAGCTCTATTTCTGCTTCAAACATAATGTGTTATCCTAGATAAGTCACTCAGTATTTTTCTCTTGTCTTTTCAGTAAAATAGGTTAAATTCAACTTTATTTGCATCATAAGGCTGCTACAAAGATAAAGTAATTTGGAAAACCTTGGAAAATGTGCCGCCAAGTTTAAGATATTTAGTACAGAAAATTTCACTGTTGGCTGCTTTGTTTCTAACTTGGAAACAGTTAATCATGATGGAATGGGGTCCAACTTGTATTCTGAAATAGTATGCAGTAGCATTTTGGCAGCAAATGCCTCAATTTTCAAAAAGAAAATATAATAGTTTATACATCCTATTTTACATAAAATTTTGTTAGCATTTAAAAAGGGGATGCTATTTAGTTTGTATTCTTAATTAAGATTCCACAACAACATTTGAAACAATTGTTTCTTCATGGAACAGAAGCCAAGTGCTTTGAATTCTAGGAGAAGGGATTTCCCTGATGAGCAACTTAATGACAAGGACATCTTGCTTTGAACCAGATTTTTAGAGTCATCCAAGTTTTGTTAGAGATTTGAACATAAAGCTTTAAACACAGAAAATGAAATTTAGGAGTATAGATTTCAAGAGTGAACAAGAACAGTATCTTAAGAAGTCTACCTCTGTATGTGTAAGGAATCATTACTTAGTAAATCTATCCAGTTACTTGTGTTCTGTCATTTTGTCTCACATGCTAATATTTACTGAATGTTCACAGTGTGTTAAGTGTTTTCCTTGATACTGAAGTAGATTGATTGCCCAGGAAACTGCACATAGCATAGAATATGTTTTAGTTATGTGCAATGCCTTTTAAAGTTCTTGTTAGTTGTATAGATCTAATGCTTTGGCTGGCTGTTGTGGCCATTAACGGCATAATTCCTGTTTGCCATTTAAGGTCCAGGTTGTCACCTCCTCTGGGACATCTTTTCCATAGGACCTTGGCAGAAATTAGTATCCTTCTTTTTTGTCCAATGAGAAGTCTTTAAAGTGTTGTTGTTATAGCTGTTGTTATTTTATTTGCATGTCTTTCTAAACCCAGCTGATATATGAATTTTTAGAAAGCTGTTGACACACACTTTCATAATTGCAATTCTCCTTGCTATTCCCAGATCATGGGGTCATTATAGCAGACACTTATTTGGTGAAATATCTCTTACTCATAGGCACCTGATATAGGTGCCTATGAGATGTTCAGAACCCTGGGTTGTGCAGCCAGAAATCAGTGATAGATCACACATAAGATATGCCATGTGAGTGACATATTGCTAAGTTCCCACTTTCTTGTAAATTTGACCTATGCCACTAATAGATTATCCCTTTATTTTTATATGTCTATGAATTTAAAATAATATTTTCTGAATTTTTTACATCTAGAGGAGTCAGTAATTCTTCACATGAATCTTAGTGAAAGATATACCACTTCGTATGAGATGTCATGATGTTTCTGAAGAACATGTAGACAAATATAATGAGTATTATGTTTGGGTAGAAATCTCAGGCCCAGATAATGTCTAAAAGATATCTGGATATTCAACATATACAGGATACTGAGCTATGAGTGAATGCATATATGAGGTGGGCAGCAGAGGCAGTATAGCAGATGGTCATTTTTAAGCTCTTTCATCTTAATGTAAACTGAATATTACTCAAATGACTGAGATGAGCCTGGCCAGTAGAGGAAGTAAAATGGAGACAGAGAGTCAGGATTCTATTAGCTTTAAATGGAATTGTTTATAACAGACAGTTTGTGTATCACAATTTATTTTATGTTTTTAAAAAAAATGCAGGGTAAACACATAGACACCGAAGCTGAGGTGATCCAAATCATTTAAGTTTATTTTGAACATATCCTAGGAACATAGAGCTTGAAAAATTCTTATGGTGGGATTGAAAATTATAGGTAGTAGTTAATATTGCATGATTTTAGGCTAAGGGACATGGTAGAAAAGAGACAGTCTTCTGTCTTTCAACAAAGGACCCAAGAAAATATGACTAGATGGCTCTGGCTAATCCTTGAGAATTCATGTAATGTCTTTCATATTGTTTCAGAGAAATTTATTCAGTAAGGAGAAAAATAGATTTTGTTTTAGTTTTAGTTTTAGTTCCTTTTAATTTTTAAGATGTAATAGCTCTTGGGGTAGCCCTCAGTCATTTATGCCTCTGAATCTCTTGCTCAGTCAAAGATTCTGAGCTCTGTGCCCATGATAAGTCTAAAGCTCTTCAAAGTGGACAGTCTAGGCGTGCCGTTGAATGAGAGGTTGCTAGGATTATGACACAGCTGTTCACAAGGTGAGATTCAGTGCAAGTTAAGAGATGCTTAGTAAAAAAAATGGGACCTCAAGAATTAATCTGCCATGGCTATTTCCTGGGAAAGCTAAGACTTCTGAAAACTATATAAGCATAGTTTGATCCTGTTTAACAAATTTAGAAGAGCAGGCTTGGAAACCTACATTGTGTTTTCTCTCTTCCCTTCAGGACAAAGTATGTTCCATTTGGGATCACCTCAAGAACCTTACCAGGCAGCACCAGGTCTTCCTGGGCTTATTGCTTCCCTTCTACTGGAAAGAACTTTTCCTTGAATGTTCATATCTCCACTCTGAAAAGGCGATACATAGAGATGGGTTCAGTGGCTATAAAGAAATATGACAAAGTAGAAGAGTGGTTTGTGGGAGTTTTACTATATATACACATATATAATATTTTCCAGTCTGGTTTCAGACCCCGGCATGGCTTGGAGACAGCGTTGGTGTGTATGAAGGCTCTTCCTGGAATGAAGGATTTGGGACACCTTTCCATGATGATTGTATTAGAGCCTCAGCTGCTTTCGTGGTGGTCATGAGGTGATGCTGAACCGAATGCTTGAACTAGCAGGAGTGGCTGGGATTGCAGTGGAGTGGTTCCGTTCATTCCTTCCGGGTAGGTACCAGGTAGCATTGTGGGTGAAATGGACATTAAGGGACTTCCTGTATGGAACCCCACAGCAGTCACTCACTTCCCCTGTTTATATATAGTGGACATGAGAGAGTCACAGGGTGCCCAAAGGCCAGGCAGTGAGAGCTGAGTGATTGGGTCAAAAGGTGATGAGAGAGATTCCTTAACATAAGTCACTCATATCTGTCATTTCTGCTTCTCCAGTGTGACAATGCAGACTAGCATGGAAAGTCAGAAAGTGGGATGTGTTGGGAAGTGAAAATATGAAAAGCTATAGAATACTTTTTAATATTTCTGCTCCAATTATATCTTTGTCAACTATGTGTGGCCCTATGTTATATACAAATTTATCTAATCATGAAAATCATACTGTAATATTAGGTACAAATATTTATTTTTCTCTCTGGAATATCTCCACATCTTCTTCTCTGTAAATAGTGACTATATCGCCATGGTCTTCTTTGTATAAGTTGTAGTCTGCTCATTTCCCATTTGTTTAGGACTCTTTGTAGGATAGTAGCCTGAATACATTAATACTTACCATTGAGGCTAAGGGTACATGTATTGTTTTTGTCTTCACTAAAAGCATATCATTATTCTGGCTGCTATATTAAGAACCAAATTGGGTTGTACCTTTAAGGTATATTGTAGCATACATCCTGCCTTTAATATGTCTTGTGTTGCTCAAACACTGTAAGTTTTTACAAAGAATGTTCTAGAATTTCTTCAACATCAGATATGTTCCTCAGAAACTCAGTGCTTCTTTTTGGTTGTTATTTATGCACATAATATTATTTTAGTTATTTTCATTTAGAGTATGACATGTGTGTTGAGTGTTGAACATCCGGGAAGTCCAGGTAGAGACATGAAAGGAAACACAGATGTGTGTGTCTGTAAATATCATTAGAGCCACTGGTTGAATGTCATCCTGGCAAAAGGGCAGGAAACTCACATTTGTGCAGTGACTGATCAGTGTTGGGAGGAGGGCCAAGTGCTTTCTATTTTTTAGTTCATTAAATCTTCAGAGAAGCGTGGAGGAGGAGGGTGCTGGTTCTTCATTTTATAGATGAGGAAGTTGAAGCTAAGCAAAGTCAGGTATGTGACCCAGCTTCTCACAATTTCACTAGGAAGAGATGGTATGTGAGCCTTGGCTTGTTTTTCCCATCACAATAGGCTACAATCTAATGTTGGATTTCAAGTCCAGATCCCCAGAGAGGGGGGAAAAGAGAAAAACATGCCTATTAGGAGGCAAGAACAAACTAAGGAGGAAATGGGAGACACAGGAATGTACGAGCTTACTGTTTATTTTGAAAACTTCCAGAGCTTGCTTAAAACTCCCTTTTGACAAGCCCTGACAAAAGGAACCATTTTAGGTTCAGCAAATGTTTCCCCTTTGAGAGGAACAGGTTTAGAATTTGGATTTATGGCTTTGCTCTGACACTTGTTCACTCTGTGTCCATTGAAAATGAAGTAATGATGCCGTATGTTGTATCCTAGGAAACTAATAATCAATGTGTAATGTCATTATTTAAGCAAATGCAGTGCTTGAAGGCAAACACCAGGTGTTTACAGTTTATAATACAAGTTTTTTAAAACATATATTTGCACATTTTTTCCATGTAGAGCTATGTGGAACAAAGTATAGAGATTTTGGATATTCTGCTTGCAGTTATTATGATGGTTCTTTCCATTCCCATGAAGTTTGGGGCTCTCCAGGTAGTTTCTGTTTTGATATGCTGGAGCTCTCACCATCAAAATGGATTTACCAACCTCATCACCTGATAAACCCAGACCTGATACCCTGCCCCCCCATACTTATTTATAAGCTGTCATTTGGCGTTAGAAAGGTACACAGAGGGTATTTCAGTTGTTGTAGTTAGCCACTCACAATATGCTGATGCTGCATGTACTACTGGCACCTGAGGGTACAATTGATTCACCCAAAAGTTCTTTAAACTGAGACTTGCTCAGTATCTACAGTATCTTGGCAACCTAGGAAGTGGCGTTTAGAGATGGACACAGCACCTTGAGATATCCTGACTTAACTGTAGTGAAATATTGATTTCGTGGAAGTGGGTGGCAAGTGCATAAAGGAACAATTTCCTGAAAGCTTAAGTAACTGGCAGCGTGAAGCCCCTGAGAGATTAATTCACGTTCAGTGAGTACAGTGGATCTCACTGTACTCAGTGTCTGACAAATAGCCAAAAGCCATGACATCCCAAGTCCAAGTGTTTAGGAAGATTACAAGATCAAGGCAGATAAGAACATTTCTCCTACATTTATATAAGGAGGTAGTAGTCTAGAACATTCACAGCTATTAAATCAGTTGCCAATGGTCACTGAAGTGGAAGTGCAGGTCTGCAGTGTTTTTTCTTGCATTCTCACCTCAGCTTGTCATTCTCTTGCTTTCTACACATTCTCTCCCTCATCCTGGCTGGAGTGAGTTAGCCTCTTGGGAAATTCTTTGTGAACCTGGTTGGAATGGTATTGCTGTCAAATTCAATATTTAAAAGTTTGTGTGTGTGTGTGTATGTATATGTATACACACACACACACACACACACATACACACACACACACACACACACACACAGTTATACCCACACAATTACCAAGTACACACATACTCATACATAGGTATGCGTGCACACCTGCACATGTATACACACACACATACACAATTTCACATACACACACATGTATACACACACATACACAATTATACATACACACACACATAGTATTTGTACTGATCTTCTCCATACTCCTCTTTGTCTTACTGGGTACCCATTCTCCACCTCTGAGTTAAGATTATTCCTTTTGGTTTGTGCCATGCCTCTTAGGCAACTTCTGTCTCTTCTGTATCCCTTTTCCACGATGATAGACTTAAGCAAGAATCATGTGAACTATACCTCATTTAGATCTGAACTTAATTGCTGTGTTTCTGTGTTACATACTAAGATTGAGGAAGGGAAGGACACTTGAATTCACATGTTTTTGTATTCATACTTCCTTTTCAGAAGGTAATTTTCATAAGAAACCTTACCCTGAAATTAGCACTTTTGTAAAATAGTTTATTATACAATTCTATTCAAATATTCAGATGTATTTTATACCAGCATAATGCTATGACACTTAAATTTTATCAAGAATTTTGTTAAGGTATGTTTATTAAATACATCTAATAAAAATTAGGTCAGTAAACAAAGTATCTTGAAAATAATTGGTCATAAAAAGAAAAAAGCTAACTTAAATCATCGCTATAAACGCCAGTCTTAAACAGCAATGGCTGTTCTAATTATTTTTAGCTGTTTCCTTTATCAAACATTTAAAGGTAAAAATTTTCTCATAGCCAGCAAAATTCTGAGCTGAGTTCTCCTGACATTCTGCTGATGAAGGAATTTTAGATGAGGACAGCCAGAGAGAGAATGCTAGGAGGGAACAGATGGGAAGAAATGGACAGGGGAGCGCCTCTCTTCCTTTCCGAGCTTGAGAGCCATGACAAATAATACATTCTTATTGAACTATTGTACTAGTGTGCTTGATGCTGGCAAAGATACAAATATGGTAGAAAATTGAGATACCAGGAAGCCATACTATTGGTGAAGAATTATAAGATATGTCTTTGATAGGGGAATGACTTTTAATGACTGAAGTATAAACAGAAGGACAAACATCCCCAGGCTTCTCATGTATTAGTGTATAAAGAATTGCAACAAATGGCAATTTAGTCATTAGGAAGACCTATTGATGATATTCTACATGTGTTGGAAGAAATTATTAAGATAAGAAAGAACACAATGACCATGGAACTTCATGGCCCAGACACATCATACACAAAGGTGTTCTAATGTATAAAACACAGGAGTAAACAGGTATGTGGATCACCATTTGGTATTACTACTGATTAATAAAAATGAGATAAAGCCATCTTTGGCTATTTTTTGTTTGTTTATGTGTTTAATTAGTTAATCCATTAATTAATCTAATTAGTTATTCTATCCATATTTATCTGCAAATGATCATTCATTTGTTATTGGTAAAGGTGGGACAAAACAATCCTTTTTAAAACTTCTTGGTACTTTTCACAGAAGAATCTTTACATAATTTATATCCTTATGAGTTAATTATTTCATATCTACAAAAATTAAGAACATCAGATTAGTTATAACAAAAAATGAAAATTGAGCGATTCCAATCATCACTTATTTCAATGGTGTATACATTTAGATGTTCACAGGTGTCATAAGTGGAATAATTAACTGTATGCAAAGGTCATTTAGGAAGATCAGAGAGAACACTAATTCTTGGAACTCACTGGTATTTTGTTGTTGCCATGGTATAGTATATATAGAACCCTTAAGTTCGCATTTAAAATTTCCCCTAAAATTCTAATGTATAGAGAGGTTGAAGACTACTGAATGAGAAACAAGCAGATAGGATATTTAACCAATCAATATTTTAACATTTAATTTATGTTGCTTTACAGAAAGACTGTGTTTTAAAAGTGAAATATTCTTGTGCAGTACTTAGGTAAAGTATAACTTTAAAATGGGAGAAAACAAAATAGACTAGAAGAAAGTTTGCGAAATGCAAAGTTTAAAATATTTGAGGTATTGTTTTCTGGAGTGGTTTTTCTCTTTTATCCATTGGCAAATGCTTAGCTACATGCTTGTATTATTTTGAAACCAAAATTATATTAATATCTTACTGGCAAGATCTTCTCTGTTACTTCCTATGCATAGGTCATTTGTACTGGCAAATTGAGATTTATTCCAGCTTCTAAAATGACTGTGTATTTTATTAGGTATATTTAATAATATTTAATGAAATCTTTTTATCATTTTCCAGTTTCTTTGATGTCAGTAAAATTTTAAATTTGTTTTGTGAATTTTGGAATATAATTAATGCAAGTGAATAATTTTTCTTCTTTTTCCTCTATCTGAGATGCCCTCAGATGTCCCCATCTTAAATGCCTTCTGTATGTCGATATCCAAGTGTTAATCTATAATTCCAGCATCAACTCTGATGTGTATATATAAATTTTGTTTGCCTATTCTTAAAGTCCAGAAGTAAATTCCCATTGCTTCAAAACTTCCTCTCTGTGTTGTCCACTTTAATTAATAATACTGCAGTTTTCCTACAGTACTGGAAACAATCCTAAATCTCACCCCTAACATTTATCTTGTCGGTGCCTTTTGCTGAAGATACAACCCAGGGCCTCATTCTTGCTAGGTATGTACTCTAGCATGGAGCAAAATGCCCTCTCTATTCGAGGTCTTTGAGTTGTCCTCCACATCTCTGCCCTAATACATCTCTACCATGGTTGTGGTGGTGAAATTCTTTGCCATCTCTACTGCATTCCAATAGTATGGGTTCCTCATTTATCTATCTTCTTCTAGGTTTATCTAAGTTGAAATCTGTCCTCATGCTGAAATCCTCTCAGTTATACTGCCATCTTCTGCAATAGAGGAGGCTGTTTTCCATGATTTTAAAAAGATTATATCATCTTAGTTGGGCATGGCGGATCATAACTTTTATCCCAGCACTTGGAAGGCAGAGGCAGACAGATCTCTGAGTTCAAGACACCCTGGTTTACAAAGTAAGTTTCAAGACAGACAGGGATATACAGAAAAAAAAAGTCTTTGAAAAAAAATAAAACAAAATAAAAAAGTTATACCATATCTTCATGAGCCCCTGGTTGGCTAAGTTTCCAGTACTAAATCAAAGTGCTTCAGGGGTATTCTGTCCTATCTATTTGTTTCTCCCTTATGTTTTTCCATCTCTCTGGAGCAACCTCTCATTCCCACCCTTTATTAGGTTAGCATAGCCTTAAAGATTGATATTAGCCATCATGACTAGGTACTTTTGTTCGAAGGTAGCTTCCCAAATTTTTAATGAACACTTCAAATAAAAAACTCAACCTTTGAAATTTGTTTCTGAAAGATAGCCATACAATAATCATCAGTATCTGCAAGTCTCTTTTCACTATGTGAATGGTTAAGATGACAATGCAAACTAAGTATTCTATATTACTTTACTGTTTAAGTGTTGTATGGTAAATGCTTAAAATGTTACACACTCTGTCTACATAATAAGATATTTTAAAACCATCTAAGATTCTATTACTTATTAAATCCCCAAAATAAGACATTTCTATTGGAAAATCCCATTCACAACAAAAAGACAAGCCTGTTATAAGGCAATAACTAGAAGAGATGCCTATTCCATAGTCCTGGCTGACTGTATGGATGTCAATAAAAAGACGTTGTGCTCACTCCTCCTGGAACAATGTGTGGAATTTATTTTGGGGGGTTGGAAGTATTGAGAGGACTTTTAATTGTTTATAACGGACTACCTATATACTTCCCACAGCAATAAATACTTATTTTCTTGTATAAAGTAATCATTAAAATATCAAAGGAGAATATATAATATAATTTTAGGAAAATTTTTGAATAATTAGCAATAAAAATCAGACATTTTCTATTTTGAAAAAAATTGAAAATAAGTAGATGTTTCTATACTAAAAACAACAACAACAACAACAAAAAACAAAAAACCTGACTTGTAATTCACACGTTGACATGTTTTCATGCTTGCTTCTGATCTGATTCATTACAGAAATTCCAATAGAAACAGCTGACTTCTCTTTGAGTTTCTTTTCTCCTCAGAGGCAACTGATAACAAAGATTTGCTAAGTAGTAGTATACTGTAGACTCCATATTTTACTGTGATTACCTATATAAGTATTTATCTACATTCATAGTTATATGTACTAAACATTTAGATTATTTATAATTTTTGTCCTGCAGCTACTCTCAGTAATAATAAGATTTTTTTCTAGAGCTTCTACAAAAATATAGGATTGTTGATCTATAGAACATGTAGATTCTTTTCACTGGATATTGCCAAACGTTTTTCCAAATTAGGTTATACCAGCTTATATTCTCAGAAGAATGTTTCACAATCTCCATGTCTGGATAGCCTCAACCAATTTTTGGAATCTCTAAGCTTCCAAATTTGTTCTTCTCTGTAAATTGTGAAATGTTAGCTTATCAACAGTTCCTGAATGTGCAAGGAGCATAGAGAATTGTTAATAGAGTCAGACTGCCAGCAGCAGCAATGTAGTGTCAGACTGGCCAGAAGCTGACACTGTCAGATCAGCTTAAGCTGTAAAGCCTATAGTGGGCAGGAAGATCATGATAGACAGGAGCAGCCATTAGTGCTTTTGCTAACAAAGAACACTGACATGAGAGAAACATACAGTCAAGTAGCCAGTTGGAATACACTTTGAAAAGCTAGCAGTATAACAGTTACAGGTTGATTTAAAACGTTAGCTATACATATATGAGGAGATCCTTAAAGCACTGGTTGAGCTAGTGAGATGTCTCAGTGGGTAACGACACTTCCAACCAATCCTGATGCCCTGAGTTCAGTTCCCAGGACTACCATGGTGGAAAGAGAAAACCCACTCTTAACAATCATCCTCTGACTTCCACACTTGTTTAATGGCACACGTTCACACACTCACACACGTTCACACACATACACCTATGCAGAAGAGGTTAAAAGTAAACGCAGTAAACTAATGTAAAAGACCCCACACCTGTGTTCTTGTATGTGACAGATAAGGAAGTCATAGATTGGGTGAAGTTATCTTGTCTAAGGCTGTCTGTCATTCAGGTAAAGATGTAAGCATGCCAATTTTGCTTATTTAACTTAGTCATTCCATGGTTCATCTTCAATGTTTGATGTAGGGGATTTGGGGAACTTCATTTTCTACCCTTCTCTAATTCCAGGATTGGTTTCATTTTGCTCTGGCTAGTTTTATTCTCAGCAGGCTCTGAGGAGGCTAAGCATATACCAGTTATTTCTGGTTTATTTTTTCTGTTTTCACTGCTAATATTCCAACTGGAAGTTACTTATGTTGTCTCTATATTTATATATTAATGTTGCAAAAAGTATGCAAAAACTCCCAGTCACTCTGAGCACAGAGATGGTTTCATCCAGCTGTCCTTCCTGGTGAGGAAACCAAGACTGTTTTCATTGATTGCTATGCTGGAATCACATTAATAAGAAGTAGGCCAACCTTCTACATAGCAAGCAGACTAGGGTAGATACGTTATGTTTGCATGCATAGCAGTACTCTCTTTTAGGCTCCATATGAGATTTTCACACTGGTTGGAAGTGATGAGGCTGGGAAGGAAAGCTGTGTAAACAGCTTTGGAAGACAAAGCAGGAGAAAGAGCTTTGAGACTGTCCCAAAGGAAGGGGGATCTCCTTGGAGCACAAAATTATCACTATGTTTGTGGTGGTTTGACTCTCCTTTAGAATTTGTATTTTGAATGCAAAAACTAAGCATTGTTGGTGAGAGTGAGGATTCCCAACAAATGGCTTCCTATGGACCAAAGCATATTGGGAGCCATAGAAGCACAGTAAACTCCTGAGCATAGTTGAGCAGTTGGAGAGGTGGAACAGATGAACCCGAGATAGGTGTGAAGTGCATCATATGAGACTCAATCGTATTTTGTACTCAATTGGTATTTCCTCTAGTAGGGAAGGGGAAGTCATCAATTAGCAAAATCAGTCCCTGATTGCTATGGCTGCAGGAGGAGAAAAATTGCATTGACATTGAGAGACAATGGAATGTTCCTCTTGTGAGTGAGGAACAGAGTGATTAGAAGGTGAGAAAGTAAAGAATGTGAATTTAAGATGAGCTTTAGTAAGGCTTCCTACAGGGGAAAGGAATTAAATATCCCCACACCTTAGTTAGGGGTGGTGAGAAGGGACCATCAAGAATCAGGAGAAGGGGGTTTCCTTGCCCAGTGTATCTTCTGTAAAGGTAAGTCTGAAAACATGCCATGCTCTGTTTTGAATAGGTAAGCTTTTCAGTGCTACCTAAAGTTCTTGGTCATATCTATCTTGATTTTTAAAATCTGTACAGGGAGAAATCATCACATTGCATCATTGCATTTTTTGTGATAAAATAGATGTTGTAGGGAGTGGAAACACTGCTCATTGGCTAGAGTGTAGAGGTGGCTGAAAGGTTAGGGTTGGAGAGATGGCTCAATGGTTAGGGATAGAGAGATGGCTCAGTGATAAATAGCAGTTGTTGCCCTTGCAGAGGATCCAAGTATGGTTCCCAGCACATACATGGCGATTTACAACTATCCCAAACTTTAGAACTACTGGACCTGACATTGTCCTCTGGTCTCCACAGGTACTAGGTACACATGTAGTGCATATGCATGGTTTTTATTTAATTGGATATTTTATTTATTTACATTTCAAATGTTATCCTCTTTCCTGGTTTCCCCTCCACAAACCCCCTATCCCAGGCCCCTCCTCCTGCTTCTATGGGGGCGCTCCCACCCACCCACCCAGTCCCATATCACCACACTGGCATTCTCCTATACTGGGGCATCAAGCCTTCATAGGGCCAAGGGTCTCTCCTTCTATTGATGCCAGACAATGCCATCCTCTCCTACACATATGCAGTCATTGGTCCCTCCTTGTGAATCCTTTGGTTTGTGTTTTAGTCTCTGGGAGCTCTAGGGGCTCTGGTTGGTTGATATTGTTGGCCTTCTTAGGGGGTTGCAAACCCCCTCAGCTCTTTCAGTCCTTTCCATAACTTCTCCATTGGAGTCATACACATAAATTTTTAAAAAATGCATCTTTAAAAATAGATGTTTTACATGCTTTTAAAAAATAGTATCATTTTGGCAATACAACTAAATGTTCCTGTTAGTAAATATTCCTAAGTACTTTTCCTAGTGATTTCAATCATGTAAATTTAGATATACATAGAATAGTTCGTGTTTTGTCATCCCAAAATAGGACACATCCCTCAGGGTTGTGTTTTGAGTATTCTTTTATTATATGGGTAGAAACATTGGTAAAATGTATTTTTTTTTTGTAATTTTGATGTGTATGGTTGATTTATTTGATTAATTTCAAAGAAATAACATAAAAAGTCATGTTCTCTATTACCATTTTTCAGTATTTTTGGAGCACGGCTTAGTATACCATAGATGGACATGGGGTTGTTGCTGTGTTAGCCATTTGTCACCGTCTGAAAGGATGAGAACTATGAGTGGAGCATAGTATGTTTACTATGACACCAATCTATCACGCTGGCTTTAATGTCTGCCCACTGGTATATGGATTCAATATTTTATTTTTCAAAGACCCGGTTTTATAAATCTGTCTTTGGGAACATGGCATTTGTCCTGTCATGACTGGAGAACGGTACAAAGTGTCCATGGGCTGATTGAAGGTACATTTGGATTAAGGGCAGTCATCGCTTTGGAATACACTAAAGGCAGTATTTAAATTCCAAATGATTTTCCTCCTCTTTGAAACATGCCTTAAGGCTGCCTCTCTTGAGTCTCCTGTCCTTTCATATGTACTCAGAAAATTCATCTCAGCTCAGCATACATTTCTATTATGTGCAAAGCACTGTCAGAGTGTAAATTTATTTGAGGATTAGCTTGACTTATATAGGGTTTGTGTAAATGTTTGTTCAGTGAATAGAATTTTTTTTCTTTAATGATCTAGTTCTACAGAGGCATCTCAATTATGGGTCTGGATTCTCCACTCTGTTTTCCCAAAGCCTTTTCTTCCTTAATTTTCATGACTAGCATTACCTAAGGAAGACAAGCAGCCATTACCTCCTACAGGCCAGCTCATTATAACATCTGAAATCAACCCTTAGGAAATGGTTGTCATATGCAGTGTTAAGTGAAGACAGGCTCAGCTAACTTAACATCCACAGTATTTGGCTTTTGTTTGTGTCTTTCCTTTCTCCTTTTCGTATTTTAGGGAAGGGGTAATTCTGTTGTTTGAACACCAGATGGTTCAGAGAGCATGGGCCTGGGAATGAAGTCAGAATTTTGCTCTAGTACTTGGCTGTTATGTGATGTCTTTCTTAGTTTCCAGGCCTCAGGTCACAGCTGTAAAGCTGAGAATTGTGTTGACACTCTATTGTGACTGTAAGAAATATGGAGAATAATTGTAAAGGCCTAGACATACTATAGATGCTATGACTATATGATAGTTATAATAATAGATATACATTTCTATCTTCTCATTTATTTTCTATATTATGTAGAATAAGATATTCACCAAGTTCCCCGTGTGTGTGTGTGTGTGTGTGTGTGTGTGTGTGTGTGTGTGTGTGTTTACCTTAATTTTTACTATGAGGGTAAAAAAAAAAATAGAAGTTAAATAAAAACTTACCCAGCCAAGTTTCTACATGAGCTCTGAATGTCAATTTCTTCGCAGTTGATATTATTTAAACATTAAGCAGTTGCTCACTTTTAGTAGTAACGGTAGGCTATATAGTAAATAGCTTAGATAGCCCTTGGATACTTACAGTTTACCCACATAGTCCTCAAATCTATCTATGCTTTAGCTCAATCTCAGAGTAGTCCTTATGATATAGTAACTTTTGCCAATTCCATTTTGTATTTGAAGCACCTAGATCAAAATAGTCTGATTAAATATGATACATTTAGCAAATAGTCCAACTTCAGTTGTACCTCAACTGACTATCTCTGGAGTCTTATGTGTTATGTTTGACTATTTTTTATAGCAGTCCAGGTGGCATGGCAGTGTGTAGCAGTTGTATGAGAGTTGTATGAGTATCAATTTGCCCTTGTGGAATATACCTCACAAAATGTAATTGGTAGGAACAACCTTGCCTTATGTTAGGCAGAGTCTTTGAAATTTATGTAATAGATTGTATCCTCTTTTATATTTAGAATGAATTTAGAAAATTTCTTGCTGTCAATATAGATACTAAGTTAAAATCGTAAGGAAACTCTTGTCCTGCCACAGAAGGGTTTGCTTTCCATGGTGACATGTTAGCACAGTAGTTGTCTCTATGGATTTCTGCACTCCATCAGCCAGTGACTTGTAGGCTTTATAAAGTGGAGAAAATTCTAGCTTTCAGTACTAAGAATAACAAATACTCGAAGAAGATATCTTTCCATATATGCCAAAAGGCAATCAGAGCTGGGTGTTAAAATTTTAAATATGAAGTGTCTTCCTAAAATGTATGCATTAAGTTGGAACATAATTAAATCACACTATTTGATAGTTGTCCCTTGCCCCAGTGGCTCGACTTGATAAAGGAGCATTAAGACCGTATTTGTAACTTGTCTTTAGAGATGAATGAATGAATACGGAAATTCATGGAAGAGCTGGAAATGTAACTCAGTGGTGGAACCCTCGCCTAAAATGCGCAGAGCTCTGGGCTTGATGTCTTACCCTGAAAAATTATGATGTAGATATGTTCCCATATAAATTTACAACATGTCTTCCTTTGAGCCATCTCACTTTGGTTCCTATTTATTTTATACTTTTTTAAATTCCAGTCTTGTTATTCCCCACCTCTCAGACTCCACTGAGCTCCCTGGAGACTTTCTTCCACAAATCATGTATATTCTGTTCTCAAAATCCAAATGTCAGGGTTATTGCAGTCCTCTAAAATGCACGATCTGTGGTGGGGTTATTCATCTGTCATTGCCTAGATATTTTACATGCATACATTAGTCACATAATGTATTCACAGGTATCTAGTTTTGAAAGTATTTCAGTTTTTACTGACAGTAATATTTCACAGCTGCAAGTTAGTGTGTTATTGATTTTCTAGGGTATTTTCAATCATCTATGTTACTAATGTATCACCAACATTCCCTGTGTTAGTCAGTGTGCCTACAAGGCAACTCAGTCACTGGCAGTATGACCAATTCTTCTCCATCGGCAGGCCTATGTCTAGTAAGCATACAAATAGCCAAAATAACCAAAGATGTGTTATTCATTCTTTAATATTTCAAGAATATGATTTGTAAAATGTAACATAGAGTTAACTGTATACTTTCTGAGCATAAACAGTTCGGTTTTTACCAAGTAAGCCAAAAGAACCCCTATCTACATTTAAACTCCAACATGTATCAACAGATATCGCATCATTTATTCTTAAAAATGTTCTTTATAAGATGATATTTTCTCAAGCCTTACAGTGGAAATATTTATAAGAAGTTATTATTCATTCATTTCCGAAAGCAGAGTGAGCATATGACTATTTATATTAATGGCACTTAGCATACTTTCTTTCTATTAAGAGTGCCACATAACTGCTTATTGAAGTTCTTGAGTTTTTAGACTTACATTGCATAGCATTGATTTTTCATAGTCATATATTTGAAAATTGAAATTTAAAAACATCTATCAGAAGCAGACTCTATCATTTTATCAAAAAACACATTAATATAATAAAATAGTTTAAGATTTGTGTGATTTAAATGTTCTTTTGAAATAGTATTTTTATGCGTGAAGGAGTGGACACCTCTGATTGAGATAGTCTTTGTCAGAGCTGTTAATATTCTCTCACTCACACTTCTCAGCCTCCTTCCTGGTTTTTAACATTACTTCAATAGGCAAGCTGCCCATTCTTAGCACTCGGAATTCACTGTTAGTAAATTTTATGTGTTCCATCAGCAATTCGATGATAGAAAGAAAACGGTTTTTCTGTATTTCACATAGCACTGGAGCTCTGCAAAGTGTCTCTGGGGGGTTCTTTGATGTCTAGACAGTTTAAATTATGCCTGCTCCCTCCCTCCAAATTCCACCTCTGCTCTGCTTCAGGGCTTGTGGGGAATGAAACAAACCAGAAGGGTTCCACAAGCCTTTAGTCCAGGGGGAGAAGCTAGCAAGGCGAGTAGGTCTACTCTGGCAGGTGCATAGGAAACAGCCCAGTTACAGGCCTGTAAGGCAGGGGCAGGGAGCAAACACCCTGCTTATTTATCTCTTCTTATATTTTCCATATGGAAATAGATGCACATTGTCAGGAAAATGGAAACATATTAGAAATAGCAGCAAAGGAGTCACATTCACCCTATAGCCTAATGTTTCTATTTTTCTTCCCAACCTCCCCCAGGCAGCCAAAGACTTAGTCGCACTCTCAAACATTGTCTTACTGACTGGCATGGTGAAATAAATCATTCTTCATATGATAAAACTAATTTTATTTTCTTTTTTGTCCTTTGTTTCCCTCTCACAAATGGATCTTGCCGTTCCTCCAACCTGTCCTGTTAGAAAGTAAGTAGCTCCTGCTATTTCTGAGCTCTTTGGTTAAAATGTTGATGCGTTATGATTGATTCCACCCACAATATAGGTTCTATTTTGGAGTTCATGTGTTCAGTTATGATGGCCAAGATTAATGCTTGTCTCAACTGTACAGAAACATCTGGAGATGCAGATGTGTTTTAACATCCTTCATCGCCATAGTTTTGTGTGTGTGTGATACTCTACGTTTTATGAATATAAAATAATAAAATTGTACAAATAAGGCTTTCATTTATTTCTTTTGTACAATAGTTAAGTGAGATGACACACATGTTTTTCAAGAAAAGAAGGCTAAGTTATCTAGAATATTGAATTAAGATGAAAAGCCATAAATAAAGATGTAGGCTAGAATACTTTAACCATGTATTTTCCATTGAATATATTACATTGGGTTTATTGCTTCCCTTTAAGAAACATTGGTATCTTTAGATGGAACATTTTATTGTTTTAAAATGAGATAGACCAAAATAGTGATATATAGATCAAAATAATGATATATAGATAATATTTTATATTGAAATGCAATTAGAACCTTAAATAGGGATGACTAATCAGATTGACTTGAGTTGCAAGAATATTTTAATTCACCAAGAATGGGAATGTAATTTTAAATCAAAACATTTTATTTGTTTCTTTTGGGAAATATTTGGGGAAATTAAAACAGTTGTTGAAACCTTTAGAGTGCTATTATCTTACAATTGTGAATTATATATTTTAAATTTTTTTTCCACAGTAAATCTTGAGCTTATTAAGTTAGTAAATAATATAACTTACTAATGTACTTGTGTTTGTTGAAGCTTATTGTCTGTGTGAGATGAAGTCCTTAGCTGATATTAAGCATAGCATGAAGCTGTTACTAAACAGCCAATTTATCATCTGCAATCATGTTTACCTTAGAAAATGTAAACTGTAGTAGTGTCATATTTGTACTGTATTCTCAGTTGCCTTTAAATCTACATTCCTCTTAAATGTTCCAAATCTACATACTTGGAATTGAGTAATTAGTAATGTCATATGAAGAGCAGGAAGGCTATTGTGGAGTTCAATGTTAGCTGGACAATTCTATTAAGTTATGGTTTTCAAGATCGGCAGTATGTAATTTTTCTGGATTGCATTCTATGTGACTTGTCATGTTAACATCTTGTCATGTCACTGCAGAAAGTCTGCATTTCTGACAGTTTTGCTAATTTAAAACTCCTGAAATCTGGCACAGTCATTCCCAGCATCAATTTTTTCTGTGCTTTTTCTCTGGAGAGCTGAATATAAAAATTACATATTTTGCAGTGTTCGGTATAACATGTTGCATTATTTATCTGGAATTCATTTGTAGAGAGATAGTTCTAGGGAGTTGAATCTATTTTGTCTTTATAGCTATGGCTGGGTCCACTTACACATGAGCAAACCTCTTTCATCAGGGAAAATAATGAAATGAGGCCAGTGATGTGGGATCTTCATGAGGAGAGACCTTACATAAGGCCATAGTACTGTTCCCACATGAGTCAACTGTTACAGCTACATTGTCCTCTGACCAAATTTATATTAGGACTCTTATTTCCTGACAAACCCAATGGAATTATGTTTATATGTTGGCACAGAAAAACTGCTTCCTAAAATAATAAAGAAAAACTCACATTATTATAATGTTTCCAAACCTTCAGGACACAATGCATATCCATGCTGACTTGCAATAGTGTGTTCCTGCAATTCAGCAATTTTGGCTTTTTTTTTATTTTTACCAGCAACCTTTCATAGTAAATAAGAGATTTGATCATCTTGGCTTTTAGAAAAAGAAGCATACAATTTTTGTTTAACCTAATAATTCAAAATTTGAAAGTTCATATCTTAAATTCTCCTTTTTTTTCAAAATATTAGAGGTTAATATCTTGTCTTAAGGGGCTTATGGAGTAGGGCAGGGCAGTTCTAATAAACACTGATTTGACCAAATACTAATCTTTTGGTATAATGGGAAATAAAATGCACATAGTCACATACTCTGTGTACACATCATTAAACCAAAGCAGTGTTTATATCTTCCACTTATAGCTTGCAAAGGCATTGACTTGCAAGCAAACTGCAATACATGCACAGTACATTTTATTAACATCTTTGTAAGGAACTGAATACAATTCACAAATGTCTGTGCGTGTGTATGCTAATATTTTCAATTATAAATGCAACGTTGTTTTCTTTTAAATATTGCTGTAACAACTCGCTTTATCACATCATTAGTACAGAGGTAATTGTTACTTTCTCAGAATGCTCAAACACACATTTCTTTACTCCACATATGACATTGTAGAAGCTATAGGAGAGATATGAACATAGATGCAAATTCTTCATTTGCCATGTGAGCAATTTGATGCTAGAAGCAGCCTAAATACTTATAATTTCAAATCAGTTCTCTGCTGCTTTCTTATTATTCTTTTGTTATTTTTCAGTCTCTGAGAAGGTGCAGGCCTTGATTTTTTTTTTTTTTGATTGTTCAAGTGTAACGACTAAGTTATCTGAAATATTTTAAAATAGGCTTCATCGTGCTATTTTACAAAAATAGCACTGCATAAAAGTTTGAGACTTGGTTTCTTTAAAGTACAATATTGGTTGCCTTGTGAATAAATACAAAATTTGTGTTTAGGAGACTTTTTGCCTGAAGCTTGTAAAACAGATGAATCTGATTAACTCTGGGGAAACTGGCCTGGCCCTTCATTGTAATGTAGATGTTTCAAGGGTGGGAAGATATTTTAGGAAGGCCTGTAAAGATGTTTCTTTCTTTTTTTCTTTTTCTTTTCTTATTTCTTTTTCTCTTTTCTTTTTTAAAAAATTTTTAATTTAATTTAATTTTATTTTTTGACTCAGAGAATGCTTTTGCTTCATAAGTTGTGTCTCAGCTGGGCTCATGTTTCGCATGTTTTTCTTTTTCCAGTGGAACCTCTCCCTTAGCCTGTCTGAATGCCATGCTTCACACTAACACTCGAGTCGGGGATGGGACGTTCTTCAAAATCCCTGGAAAGTCGGGCCTCTATGCTCTCAGAGTAAGTTAGATGGTTTTGCATACTCCGTGTCACACAGATTTTGAAATATATGAAGGTAAATACGATTGGATATTTATGAATGACCTCTGTGCCCAGAAGGTTTTCAGATGCCACAAAAAGGGTTTTGTAGGAATAATAAATGATGACAGATTTCTCTAAGGAAAACCTCAGAGTTTATTTTATAACATAGGGGAATGGAAAGAGCTGTGGCTTCCTCGGGACCGCTCCATTCTCTGAGAATTACAGGGAGGAAAGTCCCAGAGCTTCAGCTGTGTGAGGTGAGGAAGGTTGCCAGGCGCCTCTTGACCTACTGCATCAGTTCTGTACACCTGTATGAAATTACAGTGATTAAAATCAGGTATTCAATGTGGTAGCAAATGGTAAGCTGGAGAAAGTCAGGGGTTTTGTTTTGCTTGTTTGTTTTTGTTTGTACCAATCATGAATGTATGTGTATAACATATACGTATAGAAAATAAAAATTTAAACTATGAGGTATGTAGATAAATATTAGAAGAAGCTTTGGATGAATGGGTTTTAATTATTTAGTGGACTCCATATTGCTCTTGAGAATGGGAAGTGACATATGATATAGAAAATTCCCCAGGACAGTAGCTTTTGCCAAAATAATTAAGAATATGATCTACCAGAACAATCATAATCCAGTATAATAATTGGGTTTAGTGTGTTCTACTAGATTGGCTAAGTTAAAAACAAGTTATTGCTTTAATAAGTGATGGGTTGTTTTTAAAGTTCATTAATTTCCTTTGAGAAGTTTGTTTTTAATGCCAAGAGTTATACCTGGCAAAGTAATTCTTCCTTAACTAGTAACTCCTCCAATTTTTCTTACATTGTATGTTATAAAAACAACACAAGAATGTTAAAATTACTTGTATTTTTCCAGTTGTTTTTTATAGCGTTCTGGTGTTTCATTTATTGGTCAAAGTTCTGAGATGTTTTCCATTGGTCTTCATCAGATGGAACATAGGATTGAGAAGTGGAAACTGTATATCTCAAGAGGAAATCTTGTGTCTAGATTTCTTTCATATTTATGTATGTGTTTGTTTTATGTATATGAGTGTTTTATCTGCATGCACACACCACAGAGGAGGGCATTGGATCCCATAGGACTAGGTTATGGACAGTTGTGAGCCACTTTGTTGGTGCTGGAAATGGAATCGGGACGTCTGGAATAGGAGGCAATGCTCTTAACTGCTGACTCATCCCTCCTTCCTGTGTATAGATTTTAGAAGACCACCTAGAGACATTTACCACAGTGACGGTGGTTTTTCAATGCTTTATTTTTTGTCTTTTTTTATCCTAAGGGCTAATTTTTCCTTTAAAAGTCAATTGACACTATAGTTCTTACTCACCTATAACTCTGATGATACCTCAGGATTGTGAAAACATTATTCAGTTGCTAAAACATTTGTAAATCTTTTTTGTTGTTGCTGTTGTTTTCAAAATCATACAGAAAGAGGAGTCATCATGCCCAGTGGATGGAACATTGGATCTAGTCGTTGACCCAGACCTGGATGGCGCTGAGATGGCAGAGGCCAGTGCCAACGGAGAAGAGAACAGGGGTGAGTGTACCTGACTCCAGCAAACACACCTTCACTCTTTTAAAAGTAGCATCATTTAAATGTTAAGATACTACTTGGTTTACTCTGCTGTTAGAGATGGAATTTTATGCTACATTTTTAGCACTTAAGACTTATTGTCAGTCATTTTTGTTTTAAAAGCTTAGCGCCCAAGAAAACTATGACAACCTTTCCCTTTATGCTTATTTTGAACAATATTTTTCCCTGAATAATTTTCTTGGGGCTCACCAGAATCTGTATACTCCTCCTATGTAGTAAGAGAGCAGTCCTGGGTACTGTTTCTACTTTTATTTCTGTGATGGACTAAGATCAGCATTGTTTTATGCCTAATGGCTCTAGATTTTGTTATTTCTTTTTTTTCTTGTAAGTTAAGGTTAGTGTTGCTATTCCTCAAAGAATTAAGACAATGTAAGGTAGATTTTCAATCCACAGAAGTTACTATGCTGAATATCAGCCAACTCTCTGGTCCCTCAAATGGCCACAGATCATTCCTGGGGAGGAAGACTATCACGTTAAATTCTCATCTGTGTACTCATGGGAATTAGTAAATTATCTTTCAGCAAGCAAATCTTGCAGAAATAAAGCATTTTAGTAATAATTCTGAGTCATCCATTTAGCTCCTAGCACAGTGAAGAGCCCAACCTTTTACTATTATGTGCTCTTCATAGCCCCAGAAGCCAAGTGCTACTTCATTCCTAGTTGAACAAGCTTGTGAGCTCAACATTTGAAACAGATTCTGTCTTTACTAGAATGGCTACAGTGTTTAATACATGTTCATTATGGTGCAGTTGACTTAGTGTCTCTTAATAGCGTTCTCACGCCCGGCCAGGAAGAACACAACAGACCAGAATCTTCTGCGGCAAAACTTTATTGCTTACATCTTCAGGAGCTAGGAGCGCAAACCCCCAGCCCCAAAAGCGAAAGCCACCCCCATAACATCTTTAGGAGCCAGAGCTCCGGCGCGCCAAAGCGCAGAGCGCGCTCTATTGTTTACATCTTTAGGAGCCAGAGCGCCGGCGCGCTCGAGCAAGAGAGAGAGAGAGAGAGAGAGAGAATGGCGGAAACCCCGTCCCCTTTAAGGAGGAGTTATCCTTCGCTTAGGACGCATCACTCCCTGATTGGCTGCAGCCCATGGCCGAGCTGACGTTCACGGGAAAGGCAGAGTACAAGTAGTCGTAAAATACCCTTGGCACATGCGCAGATTATTTGTTTACCACTTAGAACACAGGATGTCAGCGCCATCTTGTGACGGCGAATGTGGGGGCGGCTCCCAACAAGTGTCCATGTTCCTCTCCTTTTGGAACCCTCCTTCTGACACTGGCGTAGTATTTTGGCTGGGTAGAGAGACCAAGCTCTGGCATTCTAAATGGACTGGCTAGTAGGGCCTCCTTTTGTCTTTGTACACATTGGAGGAGTGTCTACTTGGGTCAGTCTTGATGTTATCCTGACTGTATGTTTGTGAGTAGTCATCATTCTCTCTCTCTCTATCCCCCCCCCTCTCTTATCTCTTATATGCTTATATCTCTTATCTCTTATCTCTTATATGCTCTTATCTTCTGTGAGCCAAATACTACAAATACTGTTCTCCTCAACAAGAAACAGAAAAAAAAAACTTTCTAGTGAAAATTGAGTAATTTGACAGACAAGTACACAAGAAATATGTAAAGAGTGTTGCTTATTCAGTGGTGACAACTGATACGAAGAAGTGAAATAAACAAGTGTCTACTGGGGAATGAATAATTTCCTTCATGGGATGAGGGAGCAGGGTTTAAGGGCAGAGAGGTCTGTGTAGAGGAAAAACAATTATAAAGACCTAGAGGTAGCAGAGTATTGGGAATATTACAGAAATAACAAGAGATGATACACAAGGGAGATTTTAGTAAGATACAAAGTCACACAGGCATATTGCATAGTATCTTGAGGTATCCAGATATTATTTTAAATGAGATACTAAACCATCACATGGTTTTCAGATAGAAAGAAAATGGCCTCTATGGGATTCTACTAAACTCACCAAGTATAAAGAAAGTGAGATACAAGTACAAACACCAGAGAGGCAAGCTAGAGAGCTTTTGTCATGATCTAGTGGGAAGGGGATAGTGCTGACATGGAAAGAAAAGCAAGGATGGGATGACCATGTCTAGTTTCTGGATATATTTGAGGGATGATCCAATGGAGGTGCTGACAAATGTAGAGTTAAGGTGAAGGGCTTGAGTTTGAATCTAGGCTTTGGGTGGTGTGGGTAATCACAGAATAGCATTGTTCTCAATACCATAGTTTATGGATTAGTTACCTTTATTGTTGCTTGAACAAAACACTCCACAAAAGGTTAGGGGCTTTTGGAACACAGTTTGAGTGAGCAGTTTGCCACAGCAGAAGAGCATGGTAACTGGATTCTGAAGCAGCTACCACATGGCACCTGCTTTCAGGAAGCAGATGAGGTTTGGCTTGCTTTCTGCTTTTATTCAGCCTGAGACTCTAGCCCCAAGGGATAGTGCAAGCCATCGATTTGGATGGGTTCTCTCACCTCAGTTAAGCTAATCAAGAGACTTCCTCTCAGACATGCCCAGAGGCATGCCTCTGAGGTGGTTCTAGATCCTGTCAGCTTCTAATAAAAAATAAAAGAATGAAGGAATAGAGAATGTATGGAAGGGAGATTTATGGTTTCCACAGTGGTTAAGCTAGATGTTGCTAGTACATTTGATGGATGGCTTTACCTATAACAAAGATTACTGTTTTTAATTTGAAGAAAGATTTAAAAACTGACAGAGACCATGGATATGGAATTCAAGAGTGATCTTCATGAATATTGAAGCTGAAAAATATAATAGAAATAATATTAATAAAGATTACCAGGTAAGAGCTAAAACCTTCCAGAAATGGAGGGTAACCCAAGAGTTGGACAGAAAGTACAAAGCACAGCTAGGGACAGAAATGTGTAACTAAGCACGCTTACCTTACCTGGATTGGGCAGAGGCAAGGGTTGAACAGCTGGGATAACACCATGAGCGATGCTCACCAGCTCAAGCATAGTAACAGGAGAGAGAGGAGGCCAATAATGGCCCCTCTCTCTAAGAGTCTGGCAGCCACTTTATAAGAGGAAAATGACTGACTGGGAAGCAATTGTTCTGTGGTCTAGCTGCCTTTGGGTCATCTGTGTTCTTGTAATGGATTATAGTAAAGTTATTGGTTCACCAACTTGGATGTGGACTGATCCATGAGTAAATGAACCATTTTATGTCCCCAGAGTGAGTCACACTGATAAATATGCTCTAATGACACAAAACACAAGACTGGGGCATCCAATGAACAGGGACAAAAATTGGTCCAAAGGGACATTGAGGTTGCATATATCACCTACAACCTACTACCAGGCCCAAAAGTGCAAGATGTATGCACAAGACAAAGTCTGCCACGGGGCAATATCTTTGGGTCCTGATACACATGGGAGAGAGCCAAGATTTGTCAATCAGGATGCAAAGTAATGATTCAGAGAAAATGTTGAGACTGTAGAAGGTTTGCTAATGACTGCCCCTGAATTCCAGGGGAGACAAGGATTTTAGTGATTGGGCAGGGATAGAAGGTAGGGGAGAAGTCCTCAACCAGTAATTAACCCAAAGCAGGGATAAGCAGACTTCCCTAATTTGACATGTGATTAGTTACTTCACAGAATAACTCAGACCCACACATATCCAGCAAATGTGACCCAAATTAGATTTCCTGGCATAGCCTTTGAAGTTGCATTAGGGAAATTGCTTTGGGGAAATCACTGAAAGAATAGTAAATAGCTTATTTCCTTGAGTACTCCTTGGCTCACCCACTTTTGTATCTTTTTTGCAAGCTATAATTGCTTCTTGCAGGACAAGCATATTTCCTATCCAAAAAAGTGCCATGTATAGTGTGGAAAACCTAGAGAGTGAAAATCTATTGAGTGCGGGTTATGTTCAACCTTTGCAAACAGCCCACCTTGCATGTACTTCCACATATTAAAATATTTTAAAATTTACAGCATTTCCTTGATGCAGACAGTCATTAAGGTTTTGTTATTTGATTTGATCTCAAAGAAGAAACAGTCTTAGAAACCTCTCTCTCTTCTTACTGTATCCAAGCCCAGGTGAATATGTGACATCACAAGCCAGTTTCAAAGTGTTGTGAAACTCTGACTGAAACAGCAGGGAACAGTTTTCAGCTAGTGACAGAGATAATTTGCCCTTCCAATGTGAGCACTGATTTGTTCCCATTCCCCTCCTCCTGAGAAAGTTTTCTACGTGTGTGTGTGTGTGTGTGTGTGTGTGTGTGTGTGTGTGTGTGTGAGGGAGAAGTGGGAAAGAAAAGCAAAGAAGGATGAGGAGAGATGGGCCGACAATCTGTTCTTGTCTCTAGCCCCTCATATTGCCTCTTTGGTACAGAGACTAGAAGGATCTAGGTGGATAATAACCAGTAATTGGTAAGATACCCTTAGCACAATTGAAAGAATCAGCCTAGCATCACTGAGTTATTTAAAGTTAATAAGGATAAATTGGCATTTGTTATTCTGTCAGAGAGAGAAGTAAAGATGTATAGGAAATGACAGTGTCTGCCATTGCCTGATAGTGAACTGGGCCTAGAGAGGTGGCTAACTGCTTAAGAGTGCCTATTGATCTTCAAGAGTTCTTGTCTCAGTTTTCCTGAGTCCAGCTCCAGGAGATCTGACCCCTTCTTCTTGCCTGAATTAACATGAACAGATATACACACATATGCTTAACTTTAAAATAAAGTAAATCCTAAGGATAACGCTATGTCAACCAATATATATATTTATTTTATAGTGCTATGATATCTGAATGCCAGCCTTTTAGTAGAATTCAAAGCACCAAAGGCCTTCCTTAACCTTCTTTTGGTGTCAACTGACCACAAGAACCAGTTCTTAGAAAATGTCAGCTTCTTTTCAAAAATACGTTTATTAAAGTTTTGTTGAAACGGTCTACAGTGTGGAAAAAGAGATATATTTTTGACAGTAGAATTTATGTGACAAAGAACTATAGCTGTGTCCATGTTTCTTTGACTTCTGAGCAGTCTTTGAAGTGAGCAAGTATTGAACACATAGACTTGAAAAATTAAACTGCTCAAATTTTATAAGCTAAGCTCTGGAGATCAAAGAGTGATTTAGGTGGATCGGCTGATATATCTGTGTTGACAAGCCATGACAAGTTATGCCTATATAAGTATAGATCTGTGTCACACAAAGAAAATATTATGAATTTTATGGTCTAGTTTAAGCAGAGATTTATGAGTGTGTTTGTGTCTGAGTTGTTTTTTGAGCATAATACACAGGTATATCATGTTTTTTCTCACATATTAAGTTGGTTTACAATTCATTACTCTCTTGCAGAACTCATAATATTTTATATTAAGTAACACCATCAGTATACGGTCTTTACCCTCTTCATCCTCTACTTAAAAATTGTTATTAATGAGAAAAAATGTCACTTTTATAGCCATAATACATTTCATGCTTAAGATAAACAGTAAAGCACTCCCTTTAATGAAGAAACTGGAAAATATAGAATTTTCATCTATAGAGATCAAAAGGGGGGTGGGGGAAAGAAAAGAAAAAGGTTCTGCTTGCTATTAACCCTAATGGCTACAGGGAGGAAGCCACACTCAAGCCAGGGAATTAGTATTTTTGAAGTTTCCATTTACAGAAAGGGAGAGGAGAGGGCAGGGGAAGATAGGAGACACAACAGGGAGAGAGAAAGAAAAAGAGAAGAATGGTGGAACAACAGAGGGACAGAGGGATAGAGAGAAACAAATACTTATCCAGTATTTAGACCTTAAATCCCAGTATGTATAATGATTTCACCATTTCAAGAATTTTATTTGACCCTTTTTCATTATTCTTTATGGCTAGTTTTATAAGTGGGTTTTTGGTTGTGTGATTCTTGGCAGGGTTGTGTTAATGTAATGAAACATTATTCAAGTCACTATTTTCTTTGGCTCAGAGGTTACACTTTGAGGGGGTCTGTGTGTGTGTGTGTGTGTGTGTGTGTGTGTAAAATGAAACTATTAAAAGTGAAAGGTGCTTTAAGATGGCTCAAGTGTATAGGTAATATCTCTGCTAATACATCAATTACGCAGAAACCAGGAGCTTCGTGGATTATGTGCAACCTTTCTAATGAAAGCTCGGGCTCCCTGCAGGAATGCTCACAGTGTGTACTTATTCAATAGCATACTCACATCGTCGGAAGGGGTAGGGATAGGGATAGAAGGTTATAAAGGGGATTATGACTTGAGCTCACGACATCAGTTACCCTTTCCTACTGCTGTGGCAAAAATACCTGAAAAGGGCAACTTAAGAAAGAAAGGTTTTATTTATTTTTTCCTCCCAGTTTGAGCAGCAAATGCATAGCACAAAGCAGTGTTTCATGTTCCCCTCTGTCAGGCAGCAGAGAGATAAATGCTGGTGCTCAGCTCGGTTTTCCTTTTTATTTCACTCCAGATTTCAGTCCTTGAGATGGCCCAGCCCACATTCAAGGTAGTTTGTCCTCCTTAGTTAATCTCCTTGGAAACAGTCTTACAAATTACACTCATATGTCTGTCTCCCCCTAGGGGAGTCTAAATTAAGTCAGGTTGACACTCAAGATGAGCCACCATAGCGTCTTGTTTTGCTATTTACTTGCAGTGCCCCAGTGTGACATGTTTAGAGGTGCTACATGTCCACACAAATGTGTTTGGGGTGGGATATGTAGGATGTTTTAAGCAGGCTTCCAGTTGCCCATGGAAGAAGAGATAGCATGGTCATGATCTATCTGGCATCACTTCCTAAGAACTTCGTGGGCATGTAAAAGAAATTCCCTCTGGGTTTGTAGCCACCTGTCTTTTTTTTTTGGGGGGGGGGTGTTAAATAAACTTGTCCCTTATCTAGCAACTCTGCATTTTAGTCAACAGCTTGTTAACTAATGGAGACACCTGCTCTACTTTGGTGGGCTCCAGGAACTTAAGTATGTGAAATTTTGTTGTGTTAGTTACATATGGAAGAGAGTGCAGAGGAAAGAGAGTACTTTAAAGAAATGACCAGGGGTGGGATGGAAAACTTCCTCTGCCCACGCCTTCCCATTCCTCTGGCTTTCATCTCTGCCCACGGATTTCATAGTTCACGAAGAAATAAAAGAGGTTTCCAAAGAGCATTGCGCTCTGACTTGTCTTAAACACAATCCATTTAGGAGAAGGCTGTTTTTTGTTTTTTTTTTTCAACATATCCAGGGAGAAAAAGAATCTTCCAGTCAGTCCTTACGTTTTTTGCTCTGTGCTTTTGATAACCTTTATAGCAAAGAAGGCTTTCCTTATGCTGAGTCTCTTGTGCTTTTAATTAAAGCAGTTTTCTCCTTCCTTCTGCTGCCCTGTGATGGAGAACAGCTGGTTACCATCTCCTCCCCACCCCCCCTTGTCTTCTCCAAATGACTCACTCCCCCTCTTTCAAACATGATTTAAATATTCCTTCCAGTTCTTTCATCCATCAGGGGCCTCTTTTTCCTAAATCTCCCTCCTTGAACTCTGAACTCTGTTCATGTATAAATGGGTTTTAGTCAGTTTTAACAGCTCAGAGCCATGGAGGAAGAGAAAGTTTGCTTTTCAGGGCAGATAAAGTTCTCCCATTACATATCATTTCCCAACCTCTCTTGTGTTACAAGAGGGAAATTTTCATAAAACAAGAAAGATGAGGAATGTGATCGCATAAGAAAAACAAGCTCCCTCAAATAAAAATACAATTAAAGGTATCCCCCAATTACTCATCTTAACGAGCTAATTTTGATTTATATTGTCTGAGACGTACAACAGAGTAAGGCGGCCCTGCTCTTCAAAGACTCTATTCTCCCTGGTGCCAGATAATCCATTTTCTGTCTGTAAAGTGACTCTTTATAAGTGTTTCTCAAACAGCTATCTGTATGCCTTGCCTGATTCTTTACATACTGACATTCAAGGTGATTAGCAATAAGCTCCTTGGTGAAGTCTTGCCCTTGGCCCACACTCACCCTTTGCTCTTATATTTTCTGTGGACTTTCTTGTGTTTGATTTTTCTGGGCCTATTGTTTTATGCAGCTATTCCAAGAAACTGAGTAGCACGGAATTCTGAGGGTATCATGCCAATATAAAAGAAATAATTGGGGAGCTGGGGTGATAGCTCAGGTGGTAAAGTATCTTCCCCACAAGTGTGAGGATCTGAGTTTGACTTCCATCGCTCACATGGAAATCTGTGTGCAGTGACAAATACTTAACATTTCAGCATTGGGAAGGTAGATTTGGGGGAATCACTGGTCAGCAAGCCTGGCAGAATTGCTGGATGCCATGTCCTGGTAAGATACTTGTCTCAAGAAACAGGTGGGTGGGCAGTCTCTGAGGAAAGACATTAGAGATGTACATACAAATGCATTTAAACACATACATGTACACACACACACACACACACACACACACACACACACACACACACATTCATACCTTGACAGAGGGCAGTCTAAAGTGAGTTTACCCCATACAAACAGAATCTGCTGTTTCTATTCTGAGAAATTCTTCCTCTTTGTATGATGGCTTGAGAGTAACACAGCAAGAAACCAGAACTTCTTAGGTATGCTTTTCTTGTTAAATATGTCATTTTAGGTTGATGCTTTTTCTTTGTCTAATCCATGTTTAAAGGGATGCTTTGACAGATGCTCAGAGATATTAGCAGAATCAAGTTGGAATGGCAGACTAATCAGTACTTGAAAGGAATGATTCCTGTCGCCACATCTGTGTGGGAAATATTTAGTTACCACTGGAGCTTCAGTGTTTTGTTCAGTACAAACCAAAGTGTTTATTGGCCATTGTTTGACATTCTGAATCAGTTGTGGTATACCCAGCTCTGTGATGGGCAGCTGCAATTTGCTAGTTTATATCAGCCACAAAATCGTAGGAGAATCAGGCATTTGTTTTTTATGATAATCATGCAGGTAAATACACACATGAAACATACTTATGAATATACACTCATATACAATATATGCATGTATGCACACATATGCACAATGTATACATGTACAAACATGCACACAGGTATACATGCGTACACACACATGGACACGTGTGTGTCCTTATTAGATTTTATTATTAATTTTATTAATTTGTCACATCTGGGAAGAAGGAACCTTAAATGAAGAATTGCCTCTTTTGGATTGTATGTGTATGAGGCATTTTCTCAATTGCTAATTTACATGGGGAAGTCCAGACCACTGTAGGTGGTGCCATCCCTAGCAGGTGCTCTAAGCCTGAACAAAAAAGGTGTCTGAGACAGTGGGAGAACAAGCCAGGAAAACAACATTCTTTCATAGTTGCTAGTCCAGATTTCTGCCTGTAGTCGATGCCCAGACTTCCCTCAGTGATGAATTATGACCTGGAAGTATAAGATACAAAAATCCTTTCCTCCTTGGGTTACTTTTAGACACGAGTTTATCACAGCAATAGAAAAGCAAAGTAGGAAAATATATTAACATCTTATTCACCATTACTTTTGGTTTATTATGTTGTTTCTCTTTTCCTGTTTTTGTTTTGTTTTGTTTTCTGAGATAAGGCCCCATAGAGTCAATGAAACAAATTTTGAAAACATAGTAAGAATTTCTTTCTCTCAGCTATATTTTATTCATACACATTATTATGTTGAACAATATCAAGATTCTCAATAGTTAAAGTGTTGAGACTTCTAACGGCTTCTTTGGAAATTTGCTATTTCTGTTACTTTATTGCTAGCAGTCTTCTGTTGCTAGTTTGTTTTGGCATAGCATATCTTTGGAGTTTTTTTTTTTTTTTTCAACAAGAAAGCTTGCTTAGGTCCAGCTGACTTCCCCCACCTTGGCACAGGATTCATTTAGAGCAGACTTCTCTCCCTAGGCCGGATCCAAAAAGGATTAAGGAATTACCTTTCTCTGAAAGAATTGGAGTCCAGGAAATTTTTAATTGGGGTCAACTGAATTGCCTGTTCTTTTATATGTCAGTTTTTATACTTTCTGGCATGCATTTAGTTGCTGCATCGATCCAGAATATCTGCTTACACAATTTCAAATATAAGTATTATGCACAGAATACATTGTAATCCACCCTGAGACTATTGGGCAATTTCCCATGTGGCTGCTACTCTGGAATCACTCACTTATTGATCTGTCAAGACAAAGTATAGTTATCACTATTATGTTTCCACTGGCAGAGCTATCATTTGAATTAGTTATTCTACACCATTGTTCTTTGAACAAAAGTATTTCTTTTGTATAACAAAAGCATTTTGGTTTTATAATGTGTACATATATGTTTGATTAGCTGTAGGTGTGGATAAAATCTATAGATCTAGAAAGGAGATCAAGAAGAACAAGAGTAGGTGATAAGGAGGGGTGAGGTAGGCATCGGAGCACATGGGACATGAGAGAGGAAAAGTGTCTATCTGTGCAGAGCCATGAGTGGATGATAGATGCAGGAGAGATGAAGGACAGGTAAAGGAACCATAAACACATATGACATAATGGCATCTCACACATTATATGGCGATTTAAATAAAGATAAACCTCATGCTCCCACAATAGAATCATGGACATTTTTTACTGTCTATTAGCTCCTTGTTCATCTTTTGAGAATGGTTTATAGTTCCAAATAGAGGTTATCATATCAAGCAAATTAAATGTATTCAGGAAACAAATACCTCTCCATTTTCAATTCTACCATACATACAATACATACATACAGCTAGCCATCAAAATAGAAACATAACTATTTGGAGAGCAAAGAGAGCTAACAGCAAGGGCTAAAGGTGGGGAAAGAAAGGGGAGTTTAAGGGTGTAAGGAGGATCAGCTCAATGTCTAATGTGTGTGTATGACAGTCATTATGAAACCATCACTATCATAGCTGTTTACTGTATTCTTTTCTGCATGTTCTGCACATGAAGAAAAGTGTTTAGTAAAAGCTGAATGACTGAACTAACAATTAATAAATAAACAGTAAGACCTTATAAGACCCAACTCACTTTTAGAGAACTACTGAGACCATGTGGGTGGCACAGTATTGTCTTCATTTCTCTGGTATCTTTTCATTGCAGTCTTTTTCAGCTGACATATCAGTGGCTTTTCTATAGGAACATGCTGGTAGTTGAGGGTATCAACTCTGGTTGTTTTGGGAAACTAATAGGAAGCGCTAGAAGAAAATGAATAGAAATGAAAATGGTTGAGGTCAGCACCCTTTCCTGTAGGAAGTGTTTGAAGTACAGATCTCTCAAATGGGCTGTTGCTTGTGGGGGGTGCTCTAGTGGGACATATGGCAGTGACAAAAATGAAAGGCCTGCATGACAATGGCTGAATACAATCCAGGAACCAGCATGCACTGTGGTTTGTACCCACACCACTCTGCCATTTTGTACAGCTTAATGACTTTAGGTTTGAATTTGAAATTTTGATTTTATTTTCTTATATAAATAAATAAATAAATAAACCCCTCTTAAAGTAAGGCACTGAGTAAGGATGGCACAGGGAAATTCATCTGTGCCTAGTGCCTGTCTGTGGAACTTCCAAGCCTTTTGCAGGGCACATTTTTTTTGAGTTTGCTTTCCTATATGTCTTAATTGACTTTAATATACATATTTTTTCCAAAGACTTGTTAGTTAAAATGTTTGATATATAAATTTCTATCATACAAAATACCTTTGTTTTTCTCTCCTTCAGTACTTGATAAGCACAGCAATTAAAAGCTAACTGTAAAAATAGATACCTTGAATGAATTTAATGAAAATCAAATTTAAAAACTCAATGTAGAGCCGGGTGTGGTGGCGCATGCCTTTAATCCCAGCACTGTGGAGGCAGAGGCAGGCAGATTTCTGAGTTCGAGGCCAGCCTGGTCTACAAAGTGAGTTCCAGGACTGCAAGGGCTATACAGAGAAACACTGTCTCAAAAAAAAAAAAAATTCCAATGTAATAAGCTTGTTTTTGCATGTAAATTAGCCCTGAGTTGCTGAGCTCAGTCAGGGCTGCTGTGGCAAGCATGAGAACACATCCCATCTCTGCAGGGACCAAGAACTGTGTCCACTGACTTCCAAGGATGTATGGTAGGAAGAAGCAAGGCTGCCTCAGAGGCAGTAAGGGAATTTATGGAGAACCTGTTGGAGTTTGATCTTCCAAGATAAGCTTACCTGACAGCATAATGAGGAAAACTCTTTGGGGAGGATGCAGTGAAAGCCAGAGCAGCAAGTGGTGGAAAAGTTGTGTTCTTGCCCTCTTGACTACATAGAGGTGTTGGGAGTTGTAGAAGCCAGTGAAATGTGAGACCAGAAATACATGCAAATTGAGTCTACTTTGTAATTCCTCCCTCATTTGTGTCTTGGGTTGAAGATCAAAGCTAGCTCTATGGGGCCTCTTGTTCTTCTGTCAGTGAGTTCACATGTGGATTAGAAGGGAATAGCCATGGTCCCATTCAACTGTAAAGGAGTGACATCAGTTCTTGCAATAGCATGTTCAAGGTCAGTGGAATGGAAAAGAGGCTAGAGGACAACTTGGAGACACCTAGAAAAAGAAGGAAATCCAGATTGTTGTCAGATTGTCACCTTGTCTCTGTCTGTTAAGAATACTTTATAGTTCCCTATAATATTTGCTCTCCGCACTTTTTAAGTAAGGAGTGGGAAGCTTGTGTGTGGAATGATGGTTGATGAGGAAGTTTAAGAGTAGATCTAAGTTAAACCACGTTTTCAATTTGCTTAATTTGGGGAGGCAAGCAACATGTAGCAAAATGTAACAAAATGTGGCAACATGTAGCAAAATATAGCAGCATGTAATGAAATGCAGCAAAATGCAGACACAGTAGTAGCTCTGCTCCTCGTTTTCAGTGTGCTCATCAATGTCATCTATGAGATTTGCCATGCAAAGATCTGCTCTTAATTCTACGACCATACTGATGTAGTTTTTTTTTTTTTTAAAAGAAAATTCCCTGCTTCCACTCTGTCTTAAATGCCAAGAAGGTATCAGGTTCTAAGCTGTGTGTCAAGGTTTAATATTTATTCGTTAAATCATCTGTCCCAGTTGTTTGATTTTCTACCTCCTGTTGTAATTCCACTTACGGGGAATTCCCTGTGATCTCTCCTCTAACATTAACTTACCCTCACTTTGCAGTTCACAAAACAAGCTTCACCTCCTAGATGAATATTTACACCTCCAATTATACATCACACCTACTCTTAGGACAGCTATAAAATCAGTGAAAAAGATGAAAGCCTCATGTTTTGTCAGAATATGAATCTGTACAATGGATGGGCATTTTCAATTCTATGACCCTCCTGTCATATATTTGGCAAAAGTATGAGTAAACTAATTGAGATGTTCACATAAACTTTGTGTTTATATTTATCCATACTTTAAAATAATATATGCTTACTATAAGCCACTGCTTAGATTCTATGGATGAATATGTCCATATCAAAGTCAAGATACATTCATTTATTTATTTTTTATTGGATATTTTCTTTATTTACATTTCAAATGATATTCTTTTTCCTGGTTTCCCCCTGGAAACTCCCTATCCCATCCCCACCCCTGCTTCTATAACCGTGTTCCCCTACCCACTCACCCACTCCCACCTCTTCACCCTGGCATTTCCCTACACTGGGGCATCGAGCCTTCACAGGACCAAGGGCCTCTCCTCCCATTGATGCCAAACAATATACTACATATGCGACAGGAGCCATGGTTCCCTCCCTGTGTACTTTTTGGTTGGTGATTTAGTCCCTGGGAGCTCTGGAGAGTTCAGCTCCTTCAGTTCTTTCTCTAACTCCTCAACTGGAGAACCTGCACTCAGTCCAGTGGTTGGCTATGAGCATCCGCCTCTGTATTTGTCAGGCTCTCGCAGAGCCTTTCAAGAGACAGGTAGCTATATCAGGCTCCTGTCAGCAAGCACTTCTTGGCAACCACAATAGTGTCTGGGTTTGGTGACTGTATGTGAGATGGGTCCCTAGGTATGGCAGTTTCTGGATGACCTTTCCTTCAGTCTCTGCTCCATATTTTGTTTCCCTATTTCCTCCTGTGAGTATTTGGTTCCCCCTTCTAAGAAGGACCTAAGCATCCACACTTTGGTCTTCCTTATTCTTGAGCTTTTAATTTTTATTTTTTTAGATTTTTTCTTCATTTACATTTCAAATGCTATCCTGAAAGTTCCCTAACCCTCCCCCAACCCTGCTCCCCAACCCACGCACTCCTGCTCCCTGTCCCTGGCATTCCCCTGAAATGGTGCATATAATCTTTACAAGATCAAGGTCCTCTCCTTCCATTGATGACCTACTAGGCCATCCTCTGCTAAATATGTAACTAGAGACACAAGTTCTGGGAGGTACTGGATAGTTCATATTGTTGTTCATTCTATAGGGTTGCAGACCCCTTTAGCTCCTTGGGTATTTTCTCTAACTCCTTCATTCGGGGCCTTGTGTTTGTTCCAATAGATGACTCTGAGCATCCACTTCTGAATTTGCCAGGCATAGGCATAGCCTCACAAGAGATAGCTATGTCAGGGTCCTATCAGCAAATTCTTGCTGGCATATGAAATAGTATCTGGGTTTGGTGGTTTGTATATGGGATAGATCCTTGGGTGGGGCAGTCTCTGGATGGTCCTTCCTTCCTTCCTTCCTTCCTTCCTTCCTTCCTTCCTTCCTTCCTTCCTTCTCAGCTCCCAACTTTGACTCTGTAACTCCTCCCATGGGTATTTTGTTCCCCATTCTAAGAAGGAGTGAAATATCCACACTTTGGTCTAACTTCTTCTTGAGTTTCATGTGTTTTGCAAGTTGTGTCTTGGGTATTCTAAGTTTCTGGGCTAATATCCGCTTATTAGTGAGTGCATATCATGAGTGTTTTTTTGTGATTGGGTTACCTCAATCAAGATAATATCCTCCAGATGCCTCCATTTGCTGAAGAATTTCATGAATTCATTGTTTTTAATTGCTGAGTTGTACTCCATTGTTAATGTACCACATTTTCTGTATCCATTCCTCTGTTGAGGGACATCTGGGTTCTTTCCAGCTTCTGGCTATTATAAATAAGGCTGCTAAGAACATAGTGAAGGATGTGTCCTTATTACAAGTTGGGACATCTTCTGGGTATATGCCCAGGAGATGAATTGCTGGATCTTCCGGTAGTACTATGTCCAATTTTCTGAGGAACCTCCAGAACGACTTCCAGAGTGGTTAAACAAGCTTGCAATCCCACCAACAATGGAGGAGTGTTCCTCTTTCTCCACATCCTCGCCAGCATCTGCTGTCACCTGAATTTTTTATCTTAGCCATTCTGACTGGTGTAAGGTGGAATCTCAGGGTTGTTTTGATTTGCATTTCCCTGATAATTAAGGATGTTGAACAGTTTTTTCAGGTGCTTCTTAGCTGTTCGGTATTCCTCAGTTGAGAATTCTTTCTTTAGCTCCATTTTTAATAGGGTTATTTGATTTTCTGGAGTCCATCTTTTGAGTTCTTTATATATATTGGATATCAGTCCTCTATCAGATTTAGGATTGGTAAAGATTCTTTCCCAATCTGTTGGTGGACTTTTTGTCTTATTGACAGTGTCTTTTGCCTTACAGAAGCTTTGCAATTTTATGCGGTCCCATTTGTAAATTCTCTATCTTATAGCACAAGCCATTGATGTTCAGTTCAGGAATTTTTTTCCCTGTGCCCATATCTTCAAAACATTTCCCCACTTTCTCCTCTATAAGTTTTAGTGTCTCTGGTTTTATATGGAGTTTCTTGATCCACTTAGACTTGATTTTTGTGCAAGGAAATAAGAATGGGCCAATTCACATTCTTCTACAGGATAACCGCCATTTGTGCAAGCACCATTTGTTGAAAATACTGTCTTTTTTCCACTGGATGCTTTTTGCTCCCTTGTCAAAGATCAAGTGACCATGGGTGTGTGGATTCATTTCTGGGTCTTCAGCTCTATTCCAGGGGTCTACCTTTCTGTTGCTGTACCAGTATCATGTAGTTTTCATCACAGTTCCTCTGTAGTACAGCTTGAGGTCAGGCATGGTGATTCCACCAGAGGTTCTTTTATCAGTGAGAATAGTTTTTCCTATCCTAGGTTTTTTGTTATTCCAGATGAATTTGCAAATTGCCCTTTCTATCTCAGTGAAGAATTGAGTTGGAACTTTGATGGTGATTGCATTGAATCTGTAGACTGCTTTCATCAAGATAGTCTTTTTTACTATATTTATCCTGCCAACCCATGAGCACGGGAAATCTTTCCATCCTTTTAGATCTTCTTTGATTTCTTTCTTCAAAGACTTGAAGTTCTTATCATACAGATCTTTCATTTCTTTAGGTAGAGTAACACCAAGATATTTAATGTTATTTGTAACTATTGTGAAGGGTGTTGTTTTCCTAAATTCTTTCTCAGCCTGTTTATCCTTTATATAGAGAAAGGCCACTGATTTGTTTGATATATTTTATATCCAGCTACTCCACTGATAAACCTGTTTATCAGGTTTAGAAATTCTCTGGTAGAATTTTTATGATCACTTATATATACTATCATATCATCTGCAAATAGTGATATTTTGACATTCCTTTCCAATTTGTATCCCTTTGACCTCCTTTTGTTGTCTATATGTTCTGGCTAGGACTTCAAGTATTATATTGAATAGGTAGGGAGAAAGTGGGCAGCCTTGTCTAGTCCCTGATATTAGTGGGATTGCTTCTAGCTTCTTTCCATTTAGTTTGATGTTGGCTACTAGTTTGCTGTATATTGCCTTTATTATGTTTTGGTATGGGCCTTGAATTCCTGATCTTTCCAATACTTTTATCATGAAGGGTGTTGGATTTTGTCAAATGCTTTCTTAGCATACAATGAGATGATCATGTGGTTTTTGTCTTTGAGTTTGTTTATATAGCCGATTACATTGATGGATTTCCATATATTAAACTATCCCTGCTTCCCTGGAATGAAGCCTACTTGATCATGATGGATGATCATTTTGATTTGTTCTTGGATTCAGTTTGCGCAAATTTTAATGAGAATTTTTGTATCGATATTCTTAAGGAAAATTGGTCTGAAGATCTGTTTCTTTGTTGGGTCTTTGTGTGGTTTAGGTATCAGAGTAATTGCAGCTTCCTAGAATGAATTGGGTAGAGTACCTTTTGTTTCTATTTTGTGGAATAGTTTGAGGAGAGTTGATATTAGGTCTTCTCTGAAGGTCTGATAGAACTCTGCACTAAACCCATCTGGTCCTGGGCCTTTCTTTGGTTGGGAGACTATTAATGATTGCTTCTATTTCTTTAGGGGATATGGGACTGTTTAGATCATTAACCTGATCCTAATTTAACTTTGGTACCTGGTATCTGTGTAGAAATTTGTCCATTTCATCCAGGTTTTCCAGTTTTGTTGAGTATAGGCTTTTGTACTAGGATCTGTTGATGTTTTGGATTTCCTCAGGCTCTGTTGTTATATCTCCCTTTCCATTTCTGATTTTGTTAATTAGGATACTGTCCCTGTACCCGCTAGTTAGTCTAACTAATGTTTTGTCTATCTTGTTGATTTTCTCAAAGAATCAGCTCCTGGTTGGGTTGATTCTTTGAATAGTTCTTTTTGTTTCCACTTGGTTGATTTCAGCCCCAATTTTGATTATTTCCTGTCATCTACTCCTCATGGGTGAATTTGCTTCCTTTTGTTCTAGAGCTTTTAGGTGTGCTGTCAAGCTGGTAGTGTATGCTCTCTCTAGTTTCTTTTTGGAGGCACTCACAGGTATGAGTTTTCCTCTCAGGACTGCTTTCATTGTGTCCCATAAGTTTGGGTATGTTGTGGCTTCATTTTCATTAAACTCTAAAAATTCCTTAATTTCTTTCTTGATTTCTTCCTTGACCAAGTTATCATTGATTAGAGTGTTGTTCAGCTTCCATGTGAATATTGGCTTTGTATTATTTATGTTGTTATTGAAAATCAGCCTTAGTCTGTGGTGATCTGATAGGATTCATGGGATAATTTCAATATTTTTGTATCTGATGAGTCCTGTTTTGTGACCAGTTATATGGTCAGTTTTGGAGAAGGTACCATGAGGTGCTGAGAAGAAGGTATATCCTTTTGTTTTAAGAAAAAAATATTATGGAGATATCTGTTAGATCCATTTGTTTCATAACTTCTGTTAGTTTCACTGTCTCTGTTTAGTTTCTGTTTCTAGGATCTCTCCATTGATGAGAGTGGGGTGTTGAAGTCTCCTACTATTATTGTGTGAGATTCAATGTGTGCTTTGAACTTTACTATAGTTTTCGTAATGAATGATGATTCCCTTACATTTGGAGCATAAATATTCAGAATTGAGAGTTCATCTTGGAAAATTTTACCTTTGATGTGTATGAAGTGCCCCTTCTTGTATTTTTTGATAACGTTGGGTTGGAAGTAGATTTTATTCAATATTACAATGACTACTCCAGCTTGATTCTTCTGACCATTTGCTTGGAAAATTGTTTTCCAGCCCTTTACTCTGAGGTAGTATCTGTCTTTTCCCCTTAGATGGGTTTCCTGTAAGCAGCAAAAAGTTGGGTCATGTTTATGCAGCCAGTTTGTTAGTCTATGTCTTTTTATTTGGGGATTGAGTCCATTTATATTAAGAAATATTAAGGAAAAATAATTGTTGCTTCCTGTTTATTATTGTTATTATTATTATTATTATTATATTTAGGATTCTGTTCTTGCAGCTATCTTCTTTTAGGTTTGTTAAAGGAGTACTGTCCTGTTTTTTCTAGGGAGTAATTTCCCTCCTTGTGTTGGTATTTTCCCTTTGTTATCCTTTGAAGGCCTGGATTCATGGAAAGATATTGTATGAATTTGGTTTTGTCATGGAATACTTTGGTTTCTCCATCTATGGTAAGTGAGAGTTTTGCTGGGTATAGTAGTCTGCGCTACTTATATGTTCATGGGCATCTCTTTCTTTAGGTTAGGGAAGTTTTGTTTTATAGAACAATCTTTTTGTTGAAGATATTTACTGGCCCTTTAATTTGAAAATCTTCGTTCTCATCTATACCTATTATCCTCTAGGTTTGGTCTTCTCATCGTGTCCTGGATTTCCTGGATGTTTTGGGTTAGGATCTTTTTGTATTTTGCATTTTCTTTGATTGTTGTGTCCATGTTCTCTATGGAATCTTCTGCACCTGAGATTCTCTCTTCCATCTCTTATGTTCTGTTGCTGATGCTCGCATCTATGATTCCCGGTTTCTTTCTTAGTGTTTCTCTCTCCAGAGTTGTCTCCCTTTGAGTTTTCTTCATTGTTTCTACTTCCATTTTTATATCTTGGATGGTTTTGTTCAATTACTTCCCTGTTTGGTTGTGTTTTCCTGTAATTGTTTAAGGGATTTTTGTGTTTCCTCTTTAAGGACTTCTACCTGTTTAGAAGTGTTTTCTTGTAATTCTTTAAGGACTTCTATGTGTTTAGCAGTGTTCTCCTGTGTCGTTAAGTGAGTTATTGATTCCTGTCTTAAAATCCTCTACCAGTGTCAGGAGATATGATTTTAAATCCAAATCTTGCTTTTGTGTTGTGTTAGGGTATCCAGGACTCGCTGTGTTGGGCGTACTGGGTTCTTATGATGCTGAGTGGTCTTGCTTTCTGTTAGTAAGATTCATATGTTTGCCTTTCGCCATCTGGTAATCTCTGGTGTTAAATATTCTAGCTGTCTCTGGCTGGAGCTTGTTCCTCCTGTGATTATGTTAGCCTCTGTCAGCACTCCTGGAAGTCCAACTCTCTCCTGAGTCCCAGTGGTCAGAGCACTCTCTGCAGGTAAGCTCTCCTCTTGAAGAGAAGGTGCACAGAAGTCTGGAGTTCTCATCTACTTCCTGAGTTCAGGGGTCAGAGACCTCCCTAGAGGCCAACTCTCCTCTGGTAGGGAAGGTGTCCAGGTGTCTGGGTCTCAGCTCTGCCTCCTGGCTGAGGATGAAAGCCTGAAGGGACCCTTTCCAAGAAGCTCTGTTGCTTCTGCTGCCCACATGCTCTCCTGTGTAGACTGGTCTCAGTGCTCCCAAGATCCTGGGTGTGCTAGGGCCTGCTGAGTTCGAACCCAAGATTACGAGGGGCAGGTTGATGTTGCTGCAAGCCTTTAATCCCAGCGTTTGGGAGGCAGATGCAGGCAGATTTCTGAGTTCCAGGACAGCCAGGGTTATACAGAGAAACTCTGTCCTGAAAAACCAACCAACCAAACAAACAAAAAAGGTGTGAGGGGCTGTCGCCGACCAGAATGAACCCCAGCCAGTGGTTGGGTGGATTTCCTTTGTCCCTGACCCTGCTGGCACATGACCCTCCAGGTTTTTTTGGACCAGATGTTGAGTACCACTCACCAGTGATCTCAAGATCCTGGGTATGCTAGAGTGCCTGCTGTGTGAAGAGCCCTCTGGGGACCTGGGACCCTCTGCTGAGTTCACGCCCAAGTGAAAGCAGAGTTTTAAAGAAAGACTTATTATTAAAAATGTTTCCTAAACAAATTGATAGTAAATTTGAATCTACATGTTAAGTGTGGAAAAGCAATTTTGTGTTTTCTGTGAGTTTCCCATGACCTGTGGACTGCTTTTGCTTTTCCAGATTAATCCAGGCAGTAAGTTTTTGGTTTCCTGAGTGGAGATGCTACCAAGAATGTAGAAGTCATAAAGCATATTTGCTAATGCCTACTTTACCTTTAGCTGGGCTTTTATTATGTCCATTGGCTCAGTTCTTCCAACTAGGATGATATATTCTGCCTGCCACCTTGTGTCACTTCTTTGGTTGGTCATACATTATAGAGACTTCAGAACATTAATAGTCTGTGTAATTAGAATACAAATTGATCTATGTTTGGAGTATGATCCAATGAGTATTTATTGGTAAAGCAGCTTTTGTGAAATTTTAGCAATCATACCAGGAAAGAAGCCTGGTGACCATCATCCTCAGGAAGAGTTACAAGGAGTCTCTGCTGGAAAATTTAGGCTGCCTTAATGAAAACTGTCACATCGTATCAGGTGGAAGAAAGCCATCTGACCTTTAATTCCAAGACTCTGTCCCTATATGTGCACCCAAATCTTTTTTTTAAGTGTTGTTATTATCTGTGTCTCTCTCTCTCTCTCTCTCTCTCTCTCTCTCTCTCTCTCTCTCTCTCTCTCTCTCTCTGTGTGTGTGTGTGTGTGTGTGTATTAACACACATGAACACTTGTCTGCAGAGATCAGAATAGGCCATCAAATCCAGATGCTGGAAACCAAACTTGGGTCCTTTACAGAACAAAAAGAACTCTTAAGCACTGAGTGATCTTTCCAAGAAGCACATGTCAAAATACATTTACTGTAGCCCTTCTATTGCTCTGTTACTGAATACCCTAATCCTTTAAGCTCTATGACCTTCCCACTTAGTACATCCAAACTCATATTGCTAAATGATACTTATTAAAATGTGGAAATTTCTGTATCAGATCTTCACTTTTGGGGCCAGTATTTTTCTGTGGAAGACAGTCAGTTACAGGACTGTGCTAGCCTGGGATCCCCAGTGTGAGGTCATTGTCTGTAACACTGTGTGACTTTCTTAGCCTTTCTGGGCTCTACTTTTCTTTCTTCCTTATACCAAGATAATGCTTTTCCCTCCTTACAATAATCAAACTGTTAGAGCTGAGATCCCATATGTAAAATTTCTAGAAAAATAATTAACAGTAATTAACATTTTTGCTAAATATGTTCATTTTGGCTTCCAAATTACTTTCTGTATTAAAACAAAACTTAACACTGATTTAAACAAAAATTTCCAATGAATTACATGTTCATTTGTAGGTGAAATGTGCTAAAGTCTTTCCAAAGCAAATATTATGTAAAGACTCTATCCATTTTGCAGTAACTATTTATTTCTTTTATTGGGGGTATGTTTTGGTTATTGATAACTGAACAGTCTCTATTCTGTAGTTTTCTTAAAAAGTCTGTTCAGAACCTCCACCCCCAAGTTGCCATCACTTGGAAAATAGTCTTGACTTATCTTGTACCCAGTGCCCTTAAAAAGCCTTGTTTTGAGCTTTGACAATATGTTCTCAAGTTATTTTCTTCCATGAAACTTCCTCTTGCCTCCTGCCTTTGACATATGCCTCCATTCTGTGACTTGTCTTGCTACTTTCTCCTCACTTTGCTTCTGCAAATCTCACTCCTTCCTCTAGTGTGAGGATAGCAGGGTCTTCTCTGTATCCCTGCCCAGAGCCTCCTAGCTGGGAGAGGGCTGAAGGAGGAACTCCCAAACACATGGGTCACAGAGCAGTGGACTCTGTGCTTCTGGATCACTCACTTCAGAAAGATATCAGTTCTCAGCAGCAGTGTTTGGAAATAAAACTTTCCATGTGCGACAAGCCAAAGGAAAGCACACATCTGACAAAGTGGACAGAACACATTGCTATCTGCAGAACAGATAAATTGTTTGACAAAACAGTTATCTTGAGTTGATAGCAAGAATCAGAGATCTTAGCCCATAGAAAGAGAAATTCATCCTGGGCCTCCATGAATTCTCTAGGGACCAGCTGTTGAGTCCAAGAGTCATTTTTAGTCTGTGGAACTGGGTTTGTTTAAGACAATGCCATTCACTAAGATTGTTCCAATTTAGGATCTGCATATGCAGATAGACATAGTGTTTATTGACCCCCGACTTGTATGGCACTTACATAGCTGTTTGTATGTGGTCCACTTGCCCTAGGGCACAGACCCAATTGTCAGTGGGAATGGAAGCTGGAATATATACAGCAGTCAAGTGGAACTGCGGCCACAGTTACTAAATGATCCCTTCTCTTGGAATCCAGATATGCTTCCGCACACTGTGCTATTTTGCTGTATTTTAAGTATCCATTTTCAACTGGAGAAAAGCTCCAAGTGAGTTAATTACAGTGGGTGTAAAAAAAGGAATTCAAATTAGTAATATCATTATCTCTCTCTGCTTCTAGTGTGTACGAAGCAGGTAACGGATGAAGTATCTTCCACTCGAGATTGCAGCCTTACGAACACGGCAGTGCAAAGCAAGCTGGTATCTTCCTTCCAGCAGCACACCAAAAAGGCCCTGAAGCAGGTAAGAGGCCTCCTTCTGCACTTACCCTTTCAGTTCTGCCTACAGAAGGTTAAGGGTTTGGTGGGAACCAAGTAAGGTAACTAGGAACCTAAACTCAGAAAATAACAGAGGTACTGTTTCTGTAATATTTGATAGAATAATTTTACTATATATTGAAATTAGGCAAGAATTAAACTGAGAACTCTGTTACAAAACAGAATAAGAAATGTGCTTAGACTCATGCAAGAACATGCATGTGTGTGTGTGTGTGTGTGTGTGTGTGTGTGTGTGTGTGCATGTGTTCTTTATAGTAAATCAAGTTAAGGTCATAATTGTGTTAAATAATTTGAACATTATATCTTGGTTTATGCTGTTTATGTTCATCCTGTTTGTCTGGGTCTTACCACAGTATCTATCAGTGGATATTGTTTGATGCTGAGTGGAATCTCCTTTTTATATCACAAAAGGTACCTGACCTTGGTAGCCTTGACCTATTCAGCCTTGTGTTTTGATGGTGGTGGAGGTAATGGTTTTAATATTGGGTTTGGGCACTGACACAGCCTGATTTAAATAATTGTCATTCTGACAATCTGGGCAAACCACTTTTGTCTCTGAATCTCTTAAATCTCATTGACGCTGGCTTAGTGAGAATACTTTTCAAGTAGGATTGACCTAGGGAATAGTCCAGGTAACCTATAGGAAGCTGTGATGGAGAATGGCTGCCTCACAATCCTCACTAAGTGAATGTGAGCTGCCTGCCATCACCACATCAGCAAGTGCTGGACTATGCAGAGAAGGAAAGGTACCACGGTTACATGGGGCTGTGAATCACAGTTATACTGTGTAAGCGACACCCTGCACTCCTGGATGATCCATCCATGGTCAGTGCATTCTTCTAGCAGTTACATCAAGTCAGGAACAAAGTTCCCCTTCCTGTATGTGTTTATAACTAAGAAAAGAGAAACCATCTTTGCCAACTCTCCCCAACATCCAACGTCCCCCTGGATGCTCTTGTGACTTCTTCCTCCCTTTCATCCTCTCTTCACCATGCTCACTCTGGTTGATTTGTTTTGTTTTGAGATAGAATCTCACAATTTACACTAGGCTAGCCTTCAACTGTCAGCAACCCTCCTCCTCCTGCTGGCTTAACATATGGGATCATCATAAGCACTCAAGCTCACCTGCACTCGGAGATTTCGCATGCTTCTACTCACCTTCTCTGTCTCAAACCAGGAAATACTCTACTTTTCTTTCTTCCTTATACCAAGACAATGCTTTTCCCTCCTTACAATAATCAAACTGTTACAGCTGAGAGAAGGAAGTTGAACATCTTAATATTGAGCTATGTTACTTATCTGTTCTGTATTAATTATTGAAGTTATGGTGCTTCCATCCATATTTAAGGTATTGACAGTACTTTTTCCTGTGTCGATTCAATCTCCTTTGGATACTTACCATTCATATCATGATTTTTGTAAAGCATTTGTAGATGCTGTAGAGCAAAATTGTGATCTGCATTGATATCCCTTTTTAATTTAGGAAATAAAAGATGGAGTGGGTAGGTAAGCCCAAGCAAATGCTCATTCAAGCAGCAAATAGGAAATAGAATGTAGGCAATAAAATACTAAACAGCACAGAACAAAGGGTACAAAATTAGACACTTGTAGCTGTGGCATTTAAGAAGCATAAATGGGATCATAAATGAAATGCATGCTTCCAAAGTGTGTGGTCTGCAGGATGTGCAAACTGTGAGTCCTGCTGTGCATGAATGGGAAGAGACTGATGCTGATGGCTCTGATGCTTAGTGACATTTTTTCTCACTTTCTTTAGACCTTTGAACCCTATACAATTATTAATGCTATACAAACTTGACTCAGCAGGGAGTTTCTGGTCACCTTTCTTTCTCTTCCTTTCTTTCTTTCTTTCTTTCTTTCTTTCTTTCTTTCTTTCTTTCTTTCCTTCCTTCCCTCCCTCCCTCCCTCCTTTCTTTCCCTCCTCCTTTATTTCCTTTTCTTCTTTCCTTTCTCTTCTTCTTTCCTTTCCTTTCCTTTCCTTTCCTTTCCTTTTCTTTTCTTTTCTTTTCTTTTCCTTTTTCTTTCTGTTTTTGTACTGGATCATACGTCTATGAGAAACATAACTTCATTGCTTGTAGTTTAAAGCTTGTTTATAGAAGTGTGTCATGTGAGGTTCTCAATTAAGAGAGAGAGTTGTTTATTCCTTTCTTTTAACTTCTGTCTTGTAACCAAGTAGCAAACTAGTAACCAAGTAGATGCAACTCAATAGAGATCAGATATGCTAATGTTCCTTTAATAACTAATTCATATTGTATATAATATTCAGGAGAAAGGCACCCTCTACAGAATTTTACCTGGATCCCTGGTAATTGATTGCTGGATGCATTAAGATAGCATTTAGAAACTTGCCTGAACAAAAGGCATTTATGTTATAGCTCTAGCAATGTGCACCTTCACTTTTTTTTGCACATTGATGAGTATGATTAGATATAACTTTTATCAATGATTACCATGCATGCATGTACATATATGCCTATACATGATTTCATATGTGTGAATATATGTTCCTTGTGTTTGTATATACACATAAATCATAATCATAGCACCTAAGTCAGCTAAATCACTTTAATGATGGTTGCATAAGCTAATGTTTACATTATGACTTATCCTTTGAACTATGAAAACACTCAACGCCCATTTTTGTTTTTCTTTATTGCTGCTGTTTGTGAAAGGGTCTCATACAGGCCAAGCTGAGTTTGAGCTTAGTTTGAAGCTAAGGATGACCTTGAACGCCTCATTCTCCTGCTTCTGTGTCTCACATGTGTCACCATCCCCAGCTATATTGCCTGCTTTTCAAGTAAACCAAGACATAAATAATCAGCATAACTTATACAAGACCATCAAGCCAATGACTCTCAGAGATGACATTTGAATCTAAAATTGCAGTTTTAGATTCTATCTTCATCATTAATACCTCCTTTTAGCATGGAGTATATCATGCTGCTTTGAAACTGTGGAACAATTTAAAAACAATTTTATTGGTTATTTTATTTTTTTACATTTCAAATGTTATACCCATTCCCAGTTTCCCCTCCCAAAACCCCCTAGCCCACCCCCTTCTCCAAGCTTCTATGAGGGTCCTCCCCTACCCGCCCATCCACTCCCACCTCACCACCCTAGCATTCCCCTATCCTCTGGCATCAAACCTTCATAGGACCAAGGGCCTCCCCTGCGATTGATGCCAGATAAGGCCATCCTCTGCTACATATGCAGCTGGAGCCATGGATCCTTCCATATGTATTCTTTGGTTGGTTGTTCAGTCCCTGGGAGCTTTGGGGGGGGGGGGTCTGGTTGGTTGATATTGTTGCTCTTCCTGTGGAGTTGCAAACTCCTTCAGCTCCTTCAGTCCTTCCCCTTACTCCTCCATTGGGGTCTCCATGCTCAGTCGATGTTTGGCTGCAAGCATCTACATCTTTATCGGTAAGAATGTTAGCAAGCACTTCTTAGCATCTGCAATAGTGACTAGTTTTGGTGGCTGCATATGGGATGAATCCCCATGTGGGGCAGTCTCTGAGTGGCCTGCCCTTCAGTCTCTGCTCTATTCTTTGTCCCTGTATTTCTTTTAGACAGAAGCTATTCTGGGTTAAAATTTTGAGAATGGTAGGTGGCTCCATCCCTCAACTGGGGGCTGTGCCTTACCTCTGAATATGTTCTCTACAGGTTCTCTCTTCCATTATTGGGTATTTCAGCTAATGTCATCCCTGTTAGGTCCTGGGAGCATCTTGCTTTCCTGGCATCTGGGACTTTCTGTTGGATACCCCCAGTTCCCCATCCCCCATTGCTACACACCTCTGATCAATTTCCTGACCCTCTGTACACTTCCCCCATCTCCTCCCACATCTGATCCTGCCCCCATTTATTGCTCTCCCCTTCCTCTCTTCCTCCCAAGTACATCCCACCCTCTACCTCCCATGATTATTTTGTTCCCCCTTCTAACTAGGACTGAAGCATCCACACTTTTTTTTTGGTCTTCCTTCTTCTTAAGCTTCATTGGTCTGTAATTTGAGTCATGGGCATTCTGAGCTTTTTTCCTAATATCCACTTATCAGTGAGTACCTATCATGTGTGTTCTTTTGTCCCTGTGTTACCTCACTCAGGATGATATTTTCTAGTTTCATCCATTTGCCTGTGAATTTATGAAGGCATGAAAATTTACAGACTTGAGCCTTCTATTACATCAGGAAGGCAACAACGTATGCTCCCTAGGATACCATTCCCAAAACAGATTGCTTTTGTTACCTGCTTGTATCGGTGGCTCATGTTCAGTTGCATTCACCACTACAAACTTATTACAACTACATTCTCATCCTTGCCCTCTATGGTAAAGCATCTCTGAAACTGCAGTTAGTTTTCCCAGCTTTATGAGAAACCCAGATGCCAGGGGACTTTCTCCATCTTCACACATATGTACTAAAAACAGTCCGAATCCTCAGAGGACCCGGGATTTATTATGTCATTTGCATTATGGTTTAGGTCTTCCTTATAGGCTTTTCAAGAGGATAATGGGATGAAATGCCCTAAAATAGAGTCTGTTCTACCATGATTTGGGAGAGACGATTACCTTATCTCCATGAATATCTATCCACTTCATAAATATTCATGTAAACTTAAAACAATCCCATAGACGGGGTCTGCCTGGCCTGAGAGGTTTGTGGCACAGGCGCCGGCGGGAGCCTTCTTGGCTCCGGGACTCCGCGGAGGGCAGGCTGCACGGGTGACCGTGTGGAATACAGAGTGCCAGCTGTTTCTGGGACGGGCGAGAGAGTCGCAGAGCTTCTGGGCGGCGCCATCTTCAGCTCCAGACAGCCGGCCACCTTCCTGGTGAGAGCACGGGGGTCTGCCTGGCCTGAGAGGTTTGTGGCACAGGCGCCGGCGGGAGCCTTCTTGGCTCCGGGACTCCGCGGAGGGCAGGCTGCACGGGTGACCGTGTGGAATACAGAGTGCCAGCCGTTTCTGGGACGGGCGAGAGAGTCGCAGAGATTCTGGGGCGGCACCATCCTCAGCTCCAGACAACCAGCCACCTTCCCGGCAAGAGCCACAGAGCTTCTGAGGCTGCGACATCTTCGACTCCAGACAACTGGCCACCTTCCTGGCCAAAGCAACACAGCTTCTGGGAAAGATTCTGTTTTGGGCCTTCACCTTCAGCCAGGAGGAGGTCCAAACACCAGATAACTGTACACCTTCCCTGAGAGAGGAGAGCTTGCCTACAGAGACTGCTCTGACCACTGAAACTCAGAGAAGAGAGCTTGTCTCCCACGCCTGCTGATAGAGGGTAACAAAATCAACAGAGGAACAATCTTTTAACAAAGACAACTATAACAACTAACTCCAGAGATTGCCAGATGGCGAAAGGTAAACGTAAGAATCCTACTAACAGAAGCCAGGACCACTCACCATCATCAGAACCCAGAACGCCCACGTCGCCCAATCCAGGACACCCTAACACACCTGAAAAGGTAGACCTGGATTTAAAAGCATATTTCATGATGATGGTAGAGGACATAAAGAAGGAATTCAACAACTCACTTAAAGAAATACAGGAGAACACTGCTAAAGAGTTACAAGTCCTTAAAGAAAAACAGGAAAACACTGCTAAAGAGTTACAAGTCCTTAAAGAAAAACAGGAAAACACAACCAAACAGGTAGAAGTCCTTATAGAAAAACAGGAAAACACATCCAAACAGGTGATGGAAATGAACAAAACCATACTAGACCTAAAAAGGGAAGTAGACACAATAAAGAAAATCCAAAGTGAGGCGACGCTGGAGATAGAAACCCTAGGAAAGAAATCTGGAACCATAGATGCCAGCATCAGCAACAGAATACAAGAGATGGAAGAGAGAATCTCAGGTGCAGAAGACTCCATAGAGAACATCGGCACAACAATCAAAGAAAATGGAAAATGCAAAAAGATCCTAACTCAAAACATCCAGGAAATCCAGGACACAATGAGAAGACCAAACCTACGGATAATAGGAGTGGATGAGAATGAAGATTTTCAACTCAAAGGACCAGCAAACATCTTCAACAAAATTATTGAAGAAAACTTCCCAAATCTAAAGAAAGAGATGCCCATGAACATACAAGAAGCCTACAGAACTCCAAATAGACTGGACCAGAAAAGAAATTCCTCCCGACACATAATAATCAGAACACCAAATGCACTAAATAAAGATAGAATACTAAAAGCAGTAAGGGAAAAAGGTCAAGTAACATATAAAGGCAAGCCTATCAGAATTACACCAGATTTTTCACCAGAGACTATGAAAGCCAGAAGAGCCTGGTCAGATGTTATACAGACACTAAGAGAACATAAATGCCAGCCCAGGCTACTATACCCAGCCAAACTCTCAATTACCATAGATGGAGAAACCAAAGTATTCCACGACAAAACTAAATTCACCCATTATCTCTCCACGAATCCAGCCCTTCAAAGGATAATAACAGAAAAAAAACAATACAAGGACGGGAACCACGCCCTAGAAAAAACAAGAAGATAATCCATCAACAAACCTAAAAGAAGACAACCACAAGAACAGAATGCCAACTTTAACAACAAAAATAACAGGAAGCAACAATTACCTTTCCTTAATATCTCTTAATATCAATGGACTCAATTCCCCAATAAAAAGACATAGACTAACAGACTGGCTACACAAACAGGACCCAACATTCTGCTGCTTACAGGAAACCCATCTCAGGGAAAAAGACAGACACTACCTCAGAGTGAAAGGCTGGAAAACAATTTTCCAAGCAAATGGTCTGAAGAAACAGGCTGGAGTAGCCATTCTAATATCGGATAAAATCGACTTCCAACCCAAAGTTATCAAAAAAGACAAGGAGGGACACTTCATACTCATCAAAGGTAAAATCCTCCAAGAGGAACTCTCAATTCTGAATATCTACGCTCCAAATGCAAGGGCAGCCACATTCATTAAAGACACTTTAGTAAAGCTCAAAGCACACATTGCACCTCACACAATAATAGTGGGAGACCTCAACACACCACTTTCATCAATGGACAGATCGTGGAAACAGAAACTAAACAGGGACACAGTGAAACTAACAGAAGTTATGAAACAAATGGACCTGACAGATATCTACAGAATATTTAATCCTAAAACAAAAGGATATACCTTCTTCTCAGCACCTCACGGGACCTGCTCCAAAATTGACCATATAATTGGTCACAAAATAAGCCTCAACAGATACAAAAATATTGAAATTGTCCCATGTATCCTATCAGACCACCATGGCCTAAGACTGATCTTCAATAACAACATTAAGAATGGAAAGCCAACATTCACGTGGAAACTGAACAACACTCTTCTCAATGATACCTTGGTCAAGGAAGGAATAAAGAAAGAAATTAAAGACTTTTTAGAGTTTAATGAAAATGAAGCCACAACGTACCCAAACCTTTGGGACACAATGAAAGCATTTCTAAGAGGGAAACTCATAGCTCTGAGTACCTCCAAGAAGAAACGGGAGAGAGCACATACTAGCAGCTTGACAACACATCTAAAAGCTCTAGAAAAAAAGGAAGCAAATTCACCCAAGAGGAGTAGACGGCAGGAAATAATCAAACTCAGGGGTGAAATTAACCAAGTGGAAACAAGAAGAACTATTCAAAGAATTAACCAAACGAGGAGTTGGTTCTTTGAGAAAATCAACAAGATAGATAAACCCTTAGCTAGACTCACTAGAGGGCAAAGGGACAAAATCCTAATCAACAAAATCAGAAATGAAAAGGGAGACATAACAACAGATCCTGAAGAAATCCAAAACACCATCAGATCCTTCTACAAAAGCTTATACTCAACAAAACTGGAAAACCTGGATGAAATGGACAAATTTCTGGACAGATACCAGGTACCAAAGTTGAATCAGGATCAAGTTGACCTTCTAAACAGTCCCATATCCCCTAAAGAAATAGAAGCAGTTATTAATAGTCTCCCAACCAAAAAAAGCCCAGGACCAGATGGGTTTAGTGCAGAGTTCTATCAGACCTTCAAAGAAGATCTAATTCCAGTTCTGCACAAACTATTTCACAAGATAGAAGTAGAAGGTACTCTACCCAACTCATTTTATGAAGCCACTATTACTCTGATACCTAAACCACAGAAAGATCCAACAAAGATAGAGAACTTCAGACCAATTTCTCTTATGAATATCGATGCAAAAATCCTTAATAAAATTCTCGCTAACCGAATCCAAGAACACATTAAAGAAATCATCCATCCTGACCAAGTAGGTTTTATTCCAGGGATGCAGGGATGGTTTAATATACGAAAATCCATCAATGTAATCCATTATATAAACAAACTCAAAGACAAAAACCACATGATCATCTCGTTAGATGCAGAAAAAGCATTTGACAAGATCCAACACCCATTCATGATAAAAGTTTTGGAAAGATCAGGAATTCAAGGCCCATACCTAAACATAATAAAAGCAATCTACAGCAAACCAGTAGCCAACATCAAAGTAAATGGAGAGAAGCTGGAAGCAATCCCACTAAAATCAGGGACTAGACAAGGCTGCCCACTTTCTCCCTACCTTTTCAACATAGTACTTGAAGTATTAGCCAGAGCAATTCGACAACAAAAGGAGATCAAGGGGATACAAATTGGAAAAGAGGAAGTCAAAATATCACTTTTTGCAGATGATATGATAGTATATATAAGTGACCCTAAAAATTCCACCAGAGAACTCCTAAACCTGATAAACAGCTTTGGTGAAGTAGCTGGATATAAAATTAACTCAAACAAGTCAATGGCCTTTCTCTACACAAAGAATAAACAGGCTGAGAAAGAAATTAGGGAAACAACACCCTTCTCAATAGTCACAAATAATATAAAATATCTCGGCGTGACTCTAACTAAGGAAGTAAAAGATCTGTATGATAAAAACTTCAAGTCTCTGAAGAAAGAAATTAAAGAAGATCTCAGAAGATGGAAAGATCTCCCATGCTCATGGATTGGCAGGATCAACATTGTAAAAATGGCTATCTTGCCAAAAGCAATCTACAGATTCAATGCAACCCCCATCAAAATTCCAACTCAATTCTTCAACGAATTAGAAGGAGCAATTTGCAAATTCATCTGGAATAACAAAAAACCTAGGATAGCAAAAACTCTTCTCAAGGATAAAAGAACCTCTGGTGGAATCACCATGCCTGACCTAAAGCTTTACTACAGGGCAATTGTGATAAAAACTGCATGGTACTGGTATAGAGACAGACAAGTAGACCAATGGAATAGAATTGAAGACCCAGAAATGAACCCACACACCTATGGTCACTTGATCTTCGACAAGGGAGCTAAAACCATCCAGTGGAAGAAAGACAGCATTTTCAACAATTGGTGCTGGCACAACTGGTTGTTATCATGTAGAAGAATGCGAATCGATCCATACTTATCTCCTTGTACTAAGGTCAAATCTAAGTGGATCAAGGAACTTCACATAAAACCAGAGACACTGAAACTTATAGAGGAGAAAGTGGGGAAAAGCCTTGAAGATATGGGTACAGGGGAAAGATTCCTGAACAGAACAGCAATGGCTTGCTCTGTAAGATCGAGAATTGACAAATGGGACCTAATGAAACTCCAAAGTTTCTGCAAGGCAAAAGACACCGTCAATAGGACAAAAAGACCACCAACAGATTGGGAAAGGATCTTTACCTATCCTAAATCAGATAGGGGACTAATATCCAACATATATAAAGAACTCAAGAAGGTGGACTTCAGAAAATCAAATCACCCCATTAAAAAATGGGGCTCAGAACTGAACAAAGAATTCTCACCTGAGGAATACCGAATGGCAGAGAAGCACCTGAAAAAATGCTCAACATCCTTAATCATCAGGGAAATGCAAATCAAAACAACCCTGAGATTCCACCTCACACCAGTCAGAATGGCTAAGATCAAAAATTCAGGTGACAGCAGATGCTGGCGTGGATGTGGAGAAAGAGGAACACTCCTCCATTGTTGGTGGGATTGCAGGCTTGTACAACCACTCTGGAGATCAGTCTGGCGGTTCCTCAGAAAACTGGATATAGTACTACCGGAGGATCCAGCAATACCTCTCCTGGGCATATATCCAGAAGATGCCCCAACTGGTAAGAAGGACACATGCTCCACTATGTTCATAGCAGCCTTATTTATAATAGCCAGAAGCTGGAAGGAACCCAGATGCCCCTCAACAGAGGAATGGATACAGAAGATGTGGTACATCTACACAATGGAGTACTACTCAGCTATTAAAAAGAATGAATTTATGAAATTCCTGGCCAAATGGATGGACCTGGAGGGCATCATCCTGAGTGAGGTAACACATTCACAAAGGAACTCACACAATATGTACTCACTGATAAGTGGATATTAGCCCAAAACCTAAGATACCCAAGATATAAGATACAATTTCCTAAACACATGAAACTCAAGAAAAATGAAGACTGAAGTGTGAACACTATGCCCCTCCTTAGAAGTGGGAGCAAAACACCCTTGGAAGGAGTTACAGAGACAAAGTTTGGAGTTGAGATAAAAGGATGGACCATGTAGACACTACCATATCCGGGGATCCATCCCATAATCAGCTTCCAAATGCTGACACCATTGCATACACTAGCAAGATTATGCTGAAAGGACCCTGATATAGCTGTCTCTTGTCAGAGTATGCCTGGGCCTAGCAAACATAGAAGTGGATGCTCACAGTCGGCTATTGGATGGATCACATGGCCCCCAATGAAGGAGCTAGAGAAAGTACCAAAGAAGCTAAAGGGATCTGCAACCCTATAGGTGGAACAACATTATGAACTAACCAGTACCCCGGAGCTCTTGACTCTAGCTGCATATGCATCAAAAGATGGCCTAGTCGGCCATCACTGGAAAGAGAGGCCCATTGGACACGCAAACTTTATATGCCCCAGTACAGGGGAACGCCAGGGCCATAAAAGGGGAGTGGGTGGGTAGGGGAGAAGGGGTGGGTGGCTATGGGGGACTTTTGGTATAGCATTGCAAATGTAAATGAGCGAAATACCTAATAAAAAATGGAAAAAAAAAAAAAAAAAAAAAAAAAAAAAAAAAAAAAATGGAACCTCATAAAATTGCAAAGCTTCTGTAAGGCAAAGGACACTGTCAATAGGAGAAAAGTGCAAATGACAGATTGGGAAAAAATATCTTTATTTATCCTATATCCGATAGAGGGCTAGTATCCAATATGTACAAAGAACTCAAGAAGTTGGACTCCAGAGAATCAAATAACCCTATTTTAAAAGGGGATACAGAGCTAAACAAAGAATTCTCAACTGAGGAATATCGGATGGCTGAGAAACATCTAAAGAAATGTCGTTAATCACCAGGGAAATGAAAGTCAAAACAACCCTGAGATTCTACCTCACACAAGTCAGAATGGCTAAGGTCAAAACCTCTGGTGACAGCAGATTCTGTCAAGGATGTGGAGAAAGAGGACATGTCACTCCTAGGCCTATATAAGCAGTGCCAGTTCTGGGGCTCAGGATCTTTCGCCTACGCAGTCCATGCTCTCCCAATAAAGTGTTGCAAAAGGAAAAAAAAAAAAAAAAAAAAAAAAAAAAAAAAAAAAAAAAAAAAAAAAAAAAAAAACAATCCCATAACACTATCCAATGTGCTGCTAGTGCCTCCTTGGGTCAGCATGTTCCAATAGCTCTCTGGGTATATGAATACACTTTTAATTTGCTTTGTTCAATAAACTTCTTCTGAGAGAGAGAGAGAGAGAGAGAGAGTTCTGATTCAATATAGCTATGATAGAAAGAAGCAGGTAAAAACAAATTCCTAAGAACACAGACACCTTTGCATCACAAATATATAAAAACAATAATTAAAACAAAGCTCTCATGAACACAGTCAGATATAACATCCCAGGTCTAAGCTTAGACTCTTTGGTACAGGATAGTACTATAGCAAGCATACTTTCTGACCTAAAAACTGCTGATCACAACTGTAAGCTAACTATATAGAAGCTGCATTGCCATGGCGATTGGGTAGAACCTTTTCATTTTTCCAAGATATCTGAATTCTTTTTATCTTTACGTCATCACAGGATTAGTTAATGAGATGGACATAATTTTATGGATAGAATTTTATGTCCTTGAAATTTCATTGTTGTTCTGCATAAGCATTCTAAGAATTGTCTAGTGATTCTTACCTTGTGGTATAGTTGGTAAGATCCTAAGACCATGTGGAATGATTATATTTTTGAACTTTTGAAGAAGCTAAGCAAGGATATATTTTGGAATCTTAACCCGCAGAAGAAAGTGTTAGGCAAAAGAAGGGTGTGTTTTGTTCTTGAAGTGGTGTGGTGCTGACCATAGCTGCATGATGCTTCTGTTGCTTTGACTTCTCTCAGTCTCCTTAGCATGGTTGTAGATCCTTCACCCTTGGGCCATAGCAGAACAGACGCAGTCTTGATACTTTCCTGTGTTGTGGTGGTGTGTTGTGGTGGTGTGTTGTGGTGGTGTGTTGTGGTGGTGTGTTGTGGTGGTGGTAGTAGTTTCCTATCACAGACTTTGACATTTAGTGTACCAGTCACAGTGCTTGCTGTTGGTCCCTGATGCAGAAAGCTGTCCCCCATGTGTGCTTACATTTCTAGTTATTTTAATGTTAGCATTCATTGTCTGTGATATTTTCATATTTTCAATAAAGGGCTTACCGTGTTCTGAACATTCTTAAGTTACATTGTTGCTGTTGTTTCTCAATTAAAATACAGTGAACATTTATTGTTTAATGTGCCAAGTCAACACAAAAGCTCCTGGTTTTCAGCTTCATTTCATTTACTCCCATTAGAGTAGAGAGGAGGAGGATCCCTCCCCACTTTTAGAGAGAGAATTGTCTGGAAAGCTTTCTATCTAAACTGAAATATTTATGCATAAGTTTTTCCCTTTATTTTTAATAAGAAAACATCACAGTATTTCTCTGTAGAGAAAGCATGTTCAGTCAGCAATTTCCATTCCCTTTCATAGAAAGACACAGCTATCTTAAAACTAGTATGACATTATTTTTACTTTGTACAGAGACATTTATATTTAATTTTGTATTAATGTATATTAATATTGTGCCTACATGTATGTATGTGCACCAGTTGTATGTCTCGTGCCCCTGGATCCCCATATCAGAGTTACAAATGTTTATGTGCCACCATGTAGATCCTGGCAATTGAACCAGCACCTCTGGAAAATGTAGCAAATGGTCTTAACCATTGCTGCATCTCTCCAGCCTGGATGTCACATCTTGATCCAAAAGCATGAAGCAAAGAGAGTAACTAGACACATTACAAGGTGTCTAGTGATACACTTCCTCCAGCAAGGCTGCAGCACCCAAGGCTCCCCAAACAGTGCCACCAGATGTTGGCCAAGTGTTCAAATGCCCAAGAATAAAATCAGTTCTCATTCAAGCCACTGCACCTCCTATCATTGACATTGTAAACCAGATGTAGAACTTTGTACATAGCACCAGCTAGAAGGCACATTTAGTGTTAGGCTGTTCTTGACTTGCCATCTCCTTATTTGTTGAGGTTCTAGCTTTGCTTCCTTCTGGATTTAAAAATGAGAGGATGTAGAGTTGTTCAATAAAATAATCTGCTTGCATTTCAGAGTAGCATCTAGCCTGACAATAAGAGGTACATCATTGGTATTATACTCCTAAAATGGATGTAGACTAAAATTGTAAGAACAAGAAGCAAACACTGAGGTCTGAATCTTGGTATAGATGAATAATTAGGGCCACCCCTGAGCTAATGGAGAACAAAACAATGTCCCCAAGATGTCACAATGGAAAAGCATTTTCCATCATTTAGAGAAAATATATATATATATATATATATATATATATATATATATATATATATATATGCGTGCATACACACACACACACACACACACATACTCATAGGCACCAAAACCAGTTTCCTGATCCCTTTCCCATGATCAATCACATAGATGTATTTTTCAAGTTAAGGGAGATTCATAATTCAATAAATTAAATGAAAAAATAAATTCTATTATATCTTTATGCTACATCTTTTTTTATTTTTCCTTTTTTTCCCCCCCAAAACTCCAAGAAGCTCGCACTTTGAGCAAAAACTCCTGATTTGAACAAGAACCACCAAGACCTCCGAGGACTGAGTGATCCAGATGAGTTTATGGAGACTCTTAATGCATATCACATGCTGCTGACCTCATAGCCTCAACTTGGATGGAGTCTGTTCCTTTTTTAACACACTATTTAAAACACAAAAGCAAGACCTAAAAATTAATTTGAGTCATACGTTGTTAACAGGAGGATTACAAGTCTGAGATCAACCTGGGAAATGTAGTCACACCTTGTATCAAAATATAATCTACAAAGGGGTGGAATGTGGCACAGTATTAATTTGTATAGACTGTGTAGAGGGCCCTGGGTTTAATCCCAAGCACTTAAAGAGATAAGCAAACAAGAAATATATTTGCTGATCCAGCTTTGGGCCCTTCAGTGGAGTATGCTGGTACTTATTCACTTCAGTCTCTTCCTCTCTTCTTGTCTTGCATTTCTATATCACCAATGTTCTTCAGAGAACTGGGAAGAGTTGACACACAGCCAGTTTGAGTATCTGACTCTCACATAACTATAGATACTTACATACTGACTCTTTACCAAAAGTCAATCTGTGTTTCCCTGAAGGATATAAATTGTGCCACCAGAGGCCCAAGTGCCGAGTAGATATGAGGCATGTCCAAGTACCCTTACAGACATTTGAAATATCTAATGATTCACGATGGAAGCAAATTGTTTGATCTTCTTCTGTTCATATGTTGTATTCTGGGTAGAAGGTACCCAGTGTCCACCACCAAATATACTCTTGCTCCTGGAGAGTAAGTTGGATTTTTCAGGACAGCCACTGATGGGGTCTAAAGAGATGTGTTGTATTTTGTGACATCAGCTCTCCAGTTTATAATCTGATGCTAAAGGAAACATGTGATCTCCTCTTTGTTGTCTGCCCATCCTACTGTTGCTTGGAAGTAAATACAATTGTGTGTGTGTGTGTGTGTGTGTGTGTGTGTGTGTGTGTGTGTGTGTGTGTGTTATACAGGGCATGTGCCTGTGTGCATGCATATGAAGGCCAAGGGAAAATGGTTCCCCTGGTGTTCTCAGCTTTCATCCTTTACAATACGTCTCTACCATACAACACTGGGTTATTGGCATGTGTGTGGCCATGTCTGGCTTTTCACTGGTGTTAAGGATTCAAAGTCAGGTCTTTACACTTGCATAGCAAGTGCTCCTACTTACTGAGTAAGTACTTACTCCAGCCCAATAGTTGTTTTGCAAGAGCAGAGCAAAGGACCACTTATGCTTCAATTCTACTTAAAACAATTTTTGTTTCTTGTGTGGTGGGTATCTAATTTGTGTTGCCTGCAGTACATAGTAGTGCATTTCCTCATTTTTTTAAAATGTTGGGTTGAGAGGTATTGCTCAAACTTACATATTTTTGAAATATTATTTGAATAGACTATGTTAGTATTTTCTTAATTCTTACCTGACAGTACTTCACAGTAGCTAAGGTTTTTATTCTTGTATTTTATAATTTCTACCCAGTTGTTAAATCTTTAGTTGTAGCATCCTTTCAGCTCTTGAAACTGGGGGTAAAAGTTTACCATCACCACCATCATCATCATCATCAACCACAGATATTAAAAAGAAGCAGTACATCATTGACTTTCTAATTGAAGGTCTAGGCCATTAGTTAGTTGTTTTTTTTGAAGTTAATCAACACTTTTCATAAGCTCCTAATTTCACACACACACACACACACACACACACACACACACAGAGAGAGAGAGAGAGGGAGAGAGAGAGAGAGAGAGAGAGAGAGAGAGAGAGAGAGAGAGAGAGAGAGAGAGACGATATCTTAAAAGGTTAATATTTTGCCAGGAGGAATTGAAATTGGTGGTACACGGACTTGTAGAGATTCATTGCTATATTTACTGGCTGCCTTTATTCTTTTATGGAGATTTACACAGTGGGTGAAGAAGGCTTTAGTTATAATTGGAAGCACTGCTTTGCCTAATTCACTTGTATTGTTAAGTTAATGTCTATAGAGTGCTTTGAGTTCTTATATAAAAGATGAGAAAGATTTATGCAAGTATGTTAGACAATTTATGTCTAATTATATATACATGGCTTGAAGAAAGAGAAAATTCTTAAATACTTTATAGCACATGTGGCCTCATTAAATATAATATTGACAGCAGGCTAACAGTGAGAAGCATGACAGACTATTAATCTTTCTATCTCAGGTTCCACAGCAGTGCTGGGGACTTCACAAAAACTCTATAAATATAAGAATCCTAGCATGTTATCTGTAGTAAATGTATCATTTATAATAAAGTCCTCAACTACTCCTTCTGTCATGTAGCTTTAAATTTCATCCGAATTTGCCAGCTCTCCCCTAAACGAGGGTTAGATTTTCATCTCTATAATTAGATGACTCCTAAATCTTATGGTCAACAAGGCAAACATACAGCTCATAGCCTGTGTAAATAGCATCACATTGTTTCTGACAGCCAAGTAATATGCAGTCAAGGAATTATTTTGGAGATTGTAACAACTGTTGCTCAAAGCACATTAATCATATGACTGAGACATTGTAAAATTAGTAGAAAATGCACAGAATCCAGGAATAAAAAGGTTTGAGACAGTCCACGACCAGCCTTTTAACCTTTTGAGGAATGTCAGCATTCTCGCGGCTTCAGGTTTTAATGGTTCTTCCTGTTTCGTGTGCTTAAAACCCTTTTTATTATGGGTAATTTTCTGCATAAAGTGATCCACTAGATAAAACTGTATTTCAAAACTTTTAAATACCTTTTATTATATCATCGTCACCATGGCAGATTCATTTATGAAACACAAAGCATTCCCATTTGAAGAGATTTATTCTTCTATCTATTTTTTTTCTTGGATTTGCCCAAACCCCGTCCTGTTCGTGTTCTGAAGGTTAATGCCAAAGTCAAGCAGACAGAAGCCAAGGGCTGCAAGCTTTCCAAGATTAGGAATGATTCCCTTCACAGAAATAAATGATTCCTGCCATGTTCGGTGATTTTGTGCAGCGCTCCCCACGGCTGAGTGAATGCATCAATACAGTAGTTCTTACATGCCTTACATACTGATGACACCCGGTGTTAACTGATTGACTGAGCAGCGCACTGGAGACGAAGCACCTGCGAGAGAATTGCAGACATATATATTTTTATCCTGGTTTCGAAACATTTATTTTACATTTATTTTACTTGGGAGCCCTAGTATCAAGTTCCAACGGCTTTCAAGCCACTCTGCTAAGGTAGAAAAAACCACTCTGTGGTGTTTTGTTATCAGAATTAGACCGAAAATGGTCTCAGGCTTAAACCCCTTTGCCAAAGCTCAATTTTATGCTTTTGAGGGAAAATGGACAAAGGTGATTATCAAGAATCCTAACAGATCAGGGGCTCTGTGGAATTGAAGATAGTCATGAGCAAGTGGATCATGTAATTCAATCACCAGAAAACATTGTGGAAACGTTTTTATGTTATATTTCATTATCGTGTTTTATAGGCTTTGAGGCAGCAGCAGAAAAGAAGAAATGGAGTCTCAATGATGGTGAACAAGACTGTCCCTCGTGTTGTTTTGACACCATTAAAGGTGTCTGATGAGCAGTCGGATTCGCCTTCAGGTAAAGAGCTATAATATTGTATGCTTGGCCACTTTCTCCCCTGGAGATGACTTTCTCACGAACTGAGAAGGCTTCATGGTTTGCTTTATTATTTTTTTTAATCTCTTGAAATTGAAAAGATACTCTCATGTGAGGTTCTTTTTTTTTACATATGTACATATATTTATAATGTATATATGTATTCTATATGTGTACCTGCCTTTGTTTCTTTCATTGATTTAAAAAACAGTATTTCCCAGTTACTGTGTTTAAGAAACCAGCCCATTCATCCTGAAATGACTTAATTTGCTAATGTCAGGATGTGTGAGGAAGTGGATGCTGATGCTGATGCTGATGCTGGTGCTGGTGCTGGTGCTGGTGCTGATGCTGATGCTGGTGCTGGTGCTGGTGCTGGTGCTGGTGCTGGTGCTGGTGATGATGGGTTTGTTGTCCTTGCTTTAGCTTTTCCTTAAATGTTGAACTTGAGTTCTGGACCACATGCTGGTGCTTAACACCATCGAAAGCAGTTTTTCTCTGTGTGTGAGTTTGCTTTTCAGCACTTGCTGCAAAGCCCAGAATCCTTTATGAGTGTTTGTGTTCCTGCAATATTCCTCTCACCTCCATGCAGCGCTGGCCTGCTCTTCTAAATTACCTCCTGTCACTGTGTCAGCTGTGAACTGTTGAATTCATTGTGGATTAGTGTTTGCATTTTCTCTTCCTGCTTCAGCATAAAGCTATTGATTTCTTTCTTTTTCTCCTCTCTCTCTCTCTCTCTCTCTCTCTCTCTCTCTCTCTCTCTCTCTCTCTCTCTCTCTCTCTCGTCTCTGATATTGTCTCTAAATGGTATTGTAGTGTTGAAGCTTATTCATGTATTTTTACAAAAGATCCAATTCCTTTATTTAAAAGCTATTCGACCAGTGACTGCATGTCAAACTCTGCTATTAGGCCATCTGCTCTTGCTTTCTCTCCAAGCTGATTGATTTATTGGCCTTTTCTCCTTATATCCAATAAGGGAATCAGATTGTGGGTATGGTAGTATATTAACTCGGGAAAAGAAAAAGGAGATTATATCTGTGGTTCTTAAAACAATTTTAGATGTTTCTTGTCAAGGACATGGAGAGAAAGATAATGGCATAATAACTATTTCCTTTTTTAGGATCCGAGTCTAAAAATGGGGAAGCAGACAGTTCAGATAAAGAAATGAAACACGGGCAAAAATCTCCCACTGGAAAACAAACAAGTCAGCACTTAAAACGCTTAAAAAAGTCTGGTTTAGGTGAGTACCAGTTCACATTTTAGAGATGTGTGTCTTTTAAAAAAACAGAACTTTTCTTTTTAGCATTTAAACAAGGTAAAAGAAAATATCCTTCATTTCTCTAAGGAAAAAAAATGCTGACTTGGGAACCCTTGTTGTAGTTGAGTCTCAAGCTTATGCTAGAATGTGATAATGTTGGATAAAGCAGAGATAACAAGCAAGACTAACATGAAATGTCTACTCCAGTAATTACCTGTCTAGTTAGGATGCTGTCTGGTGTGCAGTATTGTCTTGTGAACTCTCTTTACTGGAATATTCTACATGAGGGTAGGGTGGGGACAAGGCTCTTAGGAAGGATGCATTGAATTGGAGAATTGGAGAATTGGGTCTGCTGCATTGGGGCTGCCCTGCCTTGATTTTTGTTTGAGATGCTTGAAATATTCAGTAGTATCTGTCTATAAAACAGAAACAGTATACAATCTCTAAAAGGTTTGGCAACACTGTCCAAAAATCTTGCTGTTAACAGTGGATTTTATTTTGAATACTTGAGTTTGCTTTAGTAAGGACCTGCTGGTAGGGTGGGGATAAGGGTCTGAGGAAGGATGCATTGAATTGGAGAATGAGTAGAAGTACGAGAATTGAGAAAAGCATGAATGTTTCCTGGGCTGACTACTGTAGCTTGCTCACCCATGAACACCTTGTTTAGAGACATGGACCCAATGAGTTCACCTATAAATAGAGATAATGATAATATAACCTATATATAGCACAGGAATATATGACAGATGGACGAAGTGCATCAGTTTCTCGGTAGCTAAAGTACCCAGCACAAAAGGATAAGGATCCGAGTTTAGATCTCCAGTGGCTACATTAGGTCTGGTCATGGTTGTGCATGTCTGTAACAATAGCACTGTGGGGTGGAGGGCCAGGATAGAGACAGGTACATCAGAAACTTGCTGGTCTCCCTTAACTTTTACTGTCCCTGCCACCTCTTTGGCAATGTAGGACTCTTTATTTGCAGATTTTTTTCTTTCTTTTTTTGTTAAAGCAGTCAACATTTATCTGGTTGATTGCTTGGTTTTGGTACTCTTATTTATTGCTAGGAATTTTGCTAAACGCTAGAACACGCTTTCACTAAAGAGCATTGAAATAGGACTGGTGGACTCTTAGATAAAATATATATGGGAAAGGAATAGCAATGTTTAATTTAACTCTTTAATATTGCATGGTTATTTATTTTCCATCATTTCTAAGACTTTTATAGTTATTCTCTCTAACCCCAAATACACCTCTATGAGTTGGGTAATGACCATGCATGCATACACACTGATAGTTTTTCCTGTCTGAGGGTTTTAGCTCCGAAAATGAGGATGACTTGTTCAGAATGGCATCTGTGCTATATCTACACACAAGTTATTTATCCAGTCTCATGACCAAACCCAGGTATGATTTAAAGATGAGTGATATTTCATTAAAAAGAGTGTACAAGCCAGGAAGGGTGACCCACCTCTGCAACCCCTGCACTTAGGATTGCAAGTCTGGAGCTTTGCCAGGAACTCAATTCTAAATAAAAGCCTAGCCATCTATGACTACCTGGCAAGGCCATCTCCCCAAACCTAGCCATCCATGACTACCTGGCAAGGCCATTTCCCCAAACAAAGCAAAGCTGGGTGGGAAAAGAGAAGGACTCTGATCCTAGTACTACTGAAACAAAGGCAGGCAGATCTTTGTGAGTTTTAGGCCAGCCTGAGCTACATAGTTCATAGTAAGACATTGTCTCAAAATTAATTACTTGGTAATTAATAATCTACTACAACCTCAGGAACTAAATGACATGCAAGGACAGTGTGTAGCCTGAAGGCCCAGAATACTCTTGGCATGCCCAGCTTTGGTCATGCTGTGGTATCAAAAGTTCCAGGCCTGGATCTTTGTTATCTGGATCTCGTGTGTCATTACCTTGAGGTCCACACTGAAGTCGAGAAAATCAGAATTGCTTTGATGTTTATTTTTTTATTCCGAGGGTCACCTGAAAGATAGGGTAACAAGAGGCATCTCTAGACAATCCTGCACACCACAGGCCATCTCACATGTTCAAACTTAGGCTGGAGTAGTGTTGTAGATGGTTTTCTGGCATGCAAGGACAAATTAGTGTAAATAATGATGCTGGTATTTAGGAGGAATGCAGAGAGTCAAAGTTCATGGTTAATGGGCCGGATGGCCAGGTATGTCAACCCTTGAATGCTAAGACAGGGCATTGTCCTCTACAGAGTTTAAAATTGAGAACTTCATATTCAAGGAACAAAAAATATTCATAATGTTTTAACTGACTTTATGATTTCATGTTGGGCTACATTGAAAGCTCACCTGGACTTCAAGTGACCTCAAGTGACCTTTTACTTGGACTCATCTGGCTAAATTTTGATATAATTTGTGTCACTTAATTCTTCATTTTTTTAAATTTTTTTATTAGATATTTTCTTTATTTACATTTCAAATGCTATCTCGAAAGTTCCCTATAATCTCCCCCCACACTGTACCCCTACCCACCCACTCCCACTTCTTGGTCCTGGCATTCCCTTAATTTTATAGAATAAAATGATTTCTTTCCATTTTACAGTTAAAAAAATCAATGTGAAGCCCAGAAAGTTAAGAAGGCCCCTTGTAAATATCACAGCCAAGATACAGGCTAAGGCATGGATGTGTCTAATTTGAACCACCTGTCTTAGTCAGAAACTGAGCAGCAGATTGTCTAACCTGCATCCAATGCATGTCATTCTCACTGGGGAACAAGCTCCTTGTATATAATATTTAGAGTCTGCCTAAGTGTTAAAGTGCAGGCATTCTGGCTGCATGTGGAAGGAGAGCTAGAAGTTCTAAGGACTATGGGCCAGCCCTCTATCAAACAAAAGAAAAAAAGTAGTGGGATTTAAAATGAGTTTGCTAAAGTAAAGACCTGTAAAATGCCAATAGTCAGTGGTGACTGGGAAGGAACTGGGATAGTAAGCAGCTAAATAGTAGCTTATTTTGTGCAAATGAACTTGACAGTGCTCACCAACCTTTTAATATTTGCCAATGATATAAATGGAAACTGGGGAGACATGGAGAAGAAAACCTCCAACCTAACCATCTGCAGACAAACCAGCTCATCCAGTATTTTTTTAAATATATTTTAAATTTTTGTCTTATATTTATTAATTTGTTGGGGGATGGTGAGTATGTGCACACAAGCCATGATGTGCTTGTGGAGGTCAGAGGACAACTTCTAGTAGTTGGTTCTCTTCCAGTTTATGGTTCCTGGAGCTTGAACTTAGGCCTTTAGGAATGTTGGCAAGCATCCTGACTTACAGAGTCATTTTCCCAGTTCAGATACTGATTTTTAAAAATATTCCCAAAGAGTCAGGATATTTGGTGCTCTCCTTGTCATGGTGCTGTTGGGTAACTGAAGATAGAGATTGTCCTACCCATCCTTGTCGTCACCCTGCACCTTTTGTATAACTTTTGTTTATCAGCTGCTGTGAGAATACTGGATAAAGGAGTGAGTGAGTATGTCAACTGAACATCTCAGCTGAATAAGTCAGTCAGTTGAGATAAAGAAGAAGTAATTTCTGTATGACTTGAGTCTTCCTGGATGATTCTGTGTCTTTAGAGAAGAGCATTCTTTATGAACCCAAATATGAGTGTATACAGTAAGAAGATGACACATTCCACTGTCCTTCTAATAGATGCCAGCAGGACAAAGGAAAAATGGGAAGATGTGAAAGAAAGACCTTAAGACCAAGCATCTTCAGATAAACCGCAGTCCTTCAGCTTTTAAGAAGACGTTTCTTAAATTTGTTTATCATTATTTACTTGTTGCATGGTGGTGTGTGGGTGAACACAAGCTCTCACATGCACAGGGAGGTCAGAGGGGAGGAGTGATTCTCCCCACTTCCCGAAAGCCCTAGGCTAGCCAGCTGGGTGCACTGCATGGCTCTGGCTCTTATCATTTCTCTCACCTGACTCAGATGCACTTCAGTCTCAGAACTGGTTTGAACTTACTTCACCTTCTCTCAGTAGGGGTGGCATTATACAAGTCCTTATGTGCTGAAACCATTCTAAATTAGAACATATACTATAAGTCTCTTCTAATTTAAATTAGTAATGCTGAAACAAAATGCAGTCAAAATTAGACTTCATAGCATAAGCCTAAATTTCCATTCTCATGACGAGATTTTCTTGGTGGGATAAAGAGTCACTTCTAATTATCTCCCATGTGCTTTCTCTGATTCTGTTGCAATTACATATATATTAAATTAAATGATAATCACCCTGTTGAAGGTATGGATATATATTTTTCTTGGAACCTAATGAGTTAGCCAAATGCACATTGCACCCATGCACCTTTTTCTAAGAACTCTGAAGTAAAGGATCCAGTACAGGTCTGGGTGTTACATCCTATTTCCACCTACCCTGGGAGAGGGTGTGGATTGCATAATTAGATCACAGTGCCAGCAATAAACAATAGTGATGGGCTTTGACAGTCCTCAGTAGTCTTAGCACTTGAGAGAGTTGTGACCTCATTGTGGCTACCCACTACTGTTGACACAGCTCTCTTGTTGCATGACTTTGCTCTTGGCATGGGTTATAGATATGTGAAGACTGTGAGTATTTGTCTGTGAAGTCTCTCTAACCAAATCTGTCTGGGAAGATGGTATAAGTCAGTGCAACTGAAAAGAATAATGGTCAAACTCCTGTTTTCCTGATGATGTTATACTCAAGACAAAGCAAAGCTGCGTCGATTCCTCTTCTATTTCTAAATCAAGCATGGTAGAGAACAGGCGTCTGATATACTTTGAGCTAAGTGTTATCAGTATCTGCAAGAGCTGTTTCAGTGTTGTGGGCCTTGATGCTGATTGGGACAGTCCATGGTAGGCTAACAAATGTCCTTTCCCTGTCTCAGCAAAGGATACATTCACTTCTAGCCTCTCCTGTGAGTCTTCGGAGACTACGGTAACATGTCAGCTTACTGCCTTGGTACCCACTAAATCAAGTCACTGCATAGAACTCTCTCTTGCTGCTTCTTTTGTGTTTCTTTTAATTAATAAACAATTTCAGGGGCGTTTGGGGTTCGCAGGTGAACCAGTGGAAACATTCACCCCCTTACACTTATGCCACCCTCTTCAGCATGGCATGTATCATAGTAGTCTATCACAGGTGGAATCAGTGAACCTGGGTGTGTGGTTACTGTCACCCAGTTCTCTTTGGCTGCCCCAAGATGAAATCATGTTCATCTACCAATATCATATTCTATGGAGTGTGCTCCAGCTGGCCTATCTTACACGTTGGGTTTTATCCTTTCTCTCCTTTGTGGTTCTTAATTTCTGACATCTTCCCCATAGCTAAAACATAAGTGCTTAAATTCAGGGTCACTGACCTAAACCAGTTTTTAATTGTTACCTCCTACCCAGTCACACAGTAGGAGTTTAAAACTGTTTGCTAAACAAGCCCAAGCTTTTAGTGGATGTCTCTGAGGGAGTTTTAATAATGTCCTCATTGAGCCCAAAGTCTGGGATTCATTCCAACATTATGTTTTTTGTTTAACTTTTTGTAATAAAGAACTAAAACTCTGCTGATTTTAGAAAATGTTCCATATTTTAAAAAATAAATTTATGCAGAAAGTAAAATTGAAAATTGGATAATAATTCTATATCTCATTCAAAATATTATTAGTGTTTTCTGAAGGTTATTTGGCATTGCTTAATACTACCTATTTTTCCAGAGACTATATATACCAAGACTCTATTTTAATTAAAAGTACTAACTATAAATAATTTTAAGATAAATAAGAAATAGAAGATTTTTTCATTCTTTCATTAAAAATAGATTTTTTTCAGACAATATATCTTGATTATGGTTTTCCCTCCCCCAACTCCTGCAAGATTTCTCTCTGCTCGCCTCTCATAGGAATCCACATCCTCTCTGTTACCAGACAGGTATTTACAGAATTACAATAAAATAAAACAAAACAAATTGGAATTAGGACAAAACATACAAATGAGTGGAACAAAAAGAGCCAAATAAATAGCAGAAGACACACTTGTTCTTACACACAGGAACTGCTCAAAACACAAAATCAGAAGCTATAACATGTATGAAAGAGACCATAAGGTTTAATGATCTTTTTTTCTTTTTGCTCTGTCAAAACCTTATAAGATAAAGAAACTGCCAGTGAGTTTGTTTTGTGTTGGTCATCCACTGATGGGCATGGAGTCTGGCCTCGAGGGGTTTGTATCTCTGTTGGAGAGAACTGAGTTTTCCTTTTGGAGTGGTTATCAATTAGACATAGCTTGGAAGGAAGGGAGGGAGGGAGGGAGGGAGGAAGGGAGGGTTAAACACTGCCTTAAGATTTATCTGTAGCTCCCCAAAGTCATTAGAACTATGAAAATCTGGGCCATCAAGATGGCTGAGCAAATCAAGAAGCCTTTTGCAAAGGATGGTTCAGTCCTGGGAACCTACATACGAAAAGGGAAGAACTGACTACTAAAGGTTTGGTTATAAGGCCTGTACTTCTTAAACCCTGGCACCTCATTCACTGGGTTCATAGCTCCCCATTAGATTATTCATACAGTTCATTTATATAGGCTTTGTTGGTTTGGAGTTTTTCTTACTCTACTTTTGTCACCAATTATAGTGTTTTCTGTAAAACTATACTCTTTGAAAAAGGACCTTTCTCCTCAGAGGCTGTTTTGAGGTTTATTTAGACATAGGGTACACTAGAATTGATTTTGAGTGTGTGTGTTTCCTCCCTGTGTCTTTCTCTTTCTTGGAATATTTGACACCTACTTATTGTGTATGTTCCTCCCAGGAAATATGAGTCTGAAAGCCAGCACACTCCTCCTGATACACAAATGCATGTATCAAGGTGGGATGTGGCTGTAGACCTCTTTGAATGCATTACAACAGAGGACTAATTATGAGGACTTGGCTGGACACATGCCCGTGACTTTTATCATGGAATGGACCATCTAGTGTAGTCTTACTATGGCTTCACCTGTCTTCTCTGCCTGTCTCTGCTGCCACAACTCTCTAGACTAAGTGTCTGGGAATTAGGCACTAAAGCGACTTCATACTCTTCCTTCTGTGGGCACTGTAGGGAGATGTTCAGCGCCGGCTTTAATGAGATAAGACAATCATATATAATTGGATTGTTCTTAAGCCAATTAAGAGTACATGTGTAAGGATAATTACAATGGAATTAAACATTCTCTGTAAGAGCAAATTTAGTTAATGTGTTCAGTCTTTTCTCGAGAATTATAAAACATAGCTTTGTCTTAGGTGGACAGTTTGGACACACATCTTTATTTGATTTAGTCATAAGTGACTGTGTGCCCCTGGGGATGGTGGGGGTTCCTCCTCCCCTTTTTCTCCTTTCGTTAAGAGAGTTCAGGACAAAGGTAGAGTTATCTATAGCTACATTAAATTAGTTATTAAATTATTTATATTTTGTTAATTATATGTATGTGAAAGAAAGCTTACTGACAACATTTTCTTTTTGCTTAACTTTGTTTCTATCTTAAAGTTAACTTAGGAGATTTATCAACTTAACATAGTTTAGGGCTTGGGGATTTGGCTGAGTAGATATAACACTTCTTGCACCAGCCTGAGGACCTGAATTTGGTTTCCAACACTCATGTAAAAAGCTAGCCATGAAGGCGTGCACATGTAATCCCTGTTCCCAGAAGCATCTGTGGGGCTCACTGTCGTGGAGTCTAGCCAATTACTGATTTCTTTCCCTCACTGAGAGACTCTGTCCTAGAACAATTAGGTGAGAGCAGTCGAGGACTCCCTGCGTCACCTCTAGCTACCCACAGATGCACTTAACCTGCACACATGCACCCACGTACATTCTTACTCCCCCTACACAGAAATATGTGCATACAACAAATCAGTTTATCTTTATTTAGTGAGTATCAAACATTCAAAACACTCTATTTTTCCTTTAAAAATATGCTTTTAATTTTATCTGCCCATTAAATGAGATATGTATCAAGAACCATGTCCCTGTTTTATTTTTATTACTATTTATGTTTATGCAGTTTCTTCTCAGGAATTTCTGATTTCATTAGCTTAATTTTAAGAAAAAGCTATTTTTTATGTTGATAGATATCATTACTCTTTCTAACACATTGATCTCTACTTATTTTTTATATAATTAACTCTTTTGTTGAATTTTTATTCAATGATTGATTTTTTTTTAATTCATGACTTGGGCTTTAAACTCATAAATTTTCAAACTTTTTTTCTCTCCCACTCTAAAATAGGAAATTTAATTATTAAATCAGTTGAGAAGCATTTTTATAAACACTGGCATTATTTTACTTTGAATTCTGAAGTACCATGGAGCCCTGGGAACGTCTAAACATACACTAGATAGGTGGATGGTTAAACTTTTTCCCTTTGGACAGAAAGATGTGGTTTATGATAATAGATCAGTATTTAGTGAGATCAGTATTTAGTGAGTCTCACTATCCAGTTGTGGTGTAGTCCCTTGCTATTTCTTGAATAACAAATAGCACAATGCCTGCATTTAACAGCTTAGTGCAGTTCCCTGTGTTCAATTTATTGCAAGAGTGTGGGTGTTGCTTTGTGAAAGCTTTCTGTGCTTTTTAATTAAGTTTATAATTTAGGTTTTAGCCACATCGATTGAGATGTCTCCTACCATTGTGAGGATGGTCTATTTTCTTATTTCTCTCAGCTTTATGTTTTGAGGCTGTCTTGTGTATTCAGAAGCTCAGGTCATTATTTCTTACACATGGACTAGATGGTCAGTTTTATTCTTTTTGTTGTTGTTTTAAATCTGTTATTAGTAAATATTTTTCAACTTATCTGGGTGAATTTTTAACTATCTCTTGAAAAGAGTAGATATGTGGACTTTTTTTTCATTTTAAGTCTAATATAAAATTTTGGTTATGTTGATTGTGACTTTCTTGGTCTTAATTTTAATTTTTCTTCCTTCTTCAATGCCTGCTCTTCGGCTGTTATTTCTCTTCTGTGCACTAATTTGGAAATGTGTTTGCTTTGTGCTCTTCTGAGGCTACTTATAGAGTTTTTAAAAATATTATTCTCAGTGACCACATTTTGTTCATATTCTCATTTCCCATGTACCTTCTTAGATTCATACATGTAATTTATTTCTATGTTGCTTTAACTTCTATTAGTTCTTGACATTATTCTCAACAATTAGCACTTATATAGAAGTAGCCATGATTATATAACTTTTACTTCACCATTGCTGCTACAGTTGTTTATTCCCTTCTTTGGTAGAAACTCTTGGTCAATAACAACTTGTAGTAGTTGGATGAGCAAGATTTTCTTAGGAATAGAATTTCTCTTTGGGATATTTAAACATTCTTAGATGTTGACATTTGAAAATCCCAGCTAGGATGCAATTTTAAGTTTGTCTTTGTCTTCTCTTGGTCCTGTGAGGATACCACACTGTGTCTGTTACTTATTACAAAGCTTTTACGCATCCCATTGCTGTTCCTGATGATTATTTCTTGGACAAAATGGCTGCAAAGAATTCTTTTTTTTTTTGATGTTTGGACAGATTTCAACTCAGATGGAAATTGGAATGAGTACACATCTTTCATGAAATTTGCTGTTTTGCTTTAGCTGAGAGCACTTATTTTAAACATATTACCCTCAATGGTTTTAGATATTGCTTCTCTGCCGTCCACATTCTTAAACCACTGTAGATGAGCATTCTGACTGTGTATAAGAGTTCCTGTATTTCTTAGTTTTAAATTTATTCCTTGAGAATTTTAATATATGTATCATTGTTTGATTAAATTTATTCTGATCCTTCTATCTACCTTCAAAGTGCCCCATACAACACTACTACCACTTCGCCTTCCCAATTTGTAGGCTCTCTTTTAAACCTGTTGAGTATACTTAGTGTTGCCTACATACATATGGTTCTAAGGCCATCCATGGGAACATTAAAAGCCTATTAATGGTTACAACCATTAAAAGAAAGAAAGCAAAAAGCAAAACAAACAAAACAAACACAAAAACTTTCTTCTCAACAGCCATCAATTGCCAGTAGCTTTTCAGCCCAATCCACAAAACAGAATTCACATGTAGTATTGTCAGTTGTGCTAATCACCTATGGCTGGGTAGTCATAGGTGCTGCTACTATTATTTGCTATATTAACATAATATTAGACTGCCTTCTAAATGCTTGTCTTTATACCCATAGATTATTTCTGTTCTCAACCTCTGTCAGAGAACTTTTTGTAGTCCTGACTAATGCTGAGACTCACAACTGACAAACATTACTTGCATTTTTGTCTTTAAGTCTTACTTTTGTTTTTAATCATTTAAAACAATGATCAGCACATTGTTCATTTGCTTTCTGTAAATGACCAGTAAATAAATGGTAGCAGTCTTACACTACCATTCTGCTACAGCTCTTCTCTAAGCATCATGTTACAGAAGTAGAACAGAACAATCTAGAAAGCACTGGGGATGTTGTGTTCTAGCAAAACTTTATTCAGCAGCACAGGCATTGGACTACAAGTACCTTTGAGTCAAAGTGTACTCTATAATCATAGGTAGCTCAAGTTCCAGACAGTCGTCCTGTTGTAGATATCAGCTGTCCATGCCTAGAGTGTGTTTCATTTGTTCTGATTGCCAGTTAAGAAGCCTGCACATGGATTGCAGTGGACACCAGAGTGCCTTGAATTGGGGAATGGTTTGGAACAGAATATTTGCCCCTCAGATCTTGCATCTGGAATTTTTATCAGTATTTGTTTATTAAATTATCATTCTAAAAATATACCTTGAATGGAAATCTTATAAAAACTATCTGTTCTTACTATACTGCCTGAAACGTGGTGGGAACACACAACTGATATTGCTGTCATCTGTTTGTTAAAAATTACGAGTCCTAGGCATGAGGATTGCCACAAGTTCAAGGCCAGTTTGAATTCAAAGTGAGCTTCAGGCATGCCTGCATTGCAGTGTAAGATTCTGTTGTGGAAAAACAAAACCAATAAAAAATAAATAAATCATCCTGGTACTGATTTAACTCAAATAAATGTTGATATTTCTGTCATCTGTTTGTTAAAATTACGAGTACTGAACAGAGATATAGCTCAGTGGGAGAGAGTTTGCTGAGCATCTTCAGTCCCCCTGTGTTCAATGCCTAGCACTGAAAAAGATAGAAAATTAATTTAACAATATGTTGCTATCATTGGAGTTAAGTTTTAGAGAACATACAAAAATTTCTTTATTTGTGCTTCTAAATATTTTGGAAATTCTGATACATTGCAATTTATAATTACCTATACCTCAAACTCAGGAGTCCTAGGCATGAGGATTGCCACAAGTTCAAGGCCAGTTTGAATTCAAAGTGAGCATCTGGCATGCCTGCATTGCAGTGTAAGATTCTGTTGTGGAAAAACAAAACCAATAAAAAAATAAATAAATCACCCTGGTACTGATTTAACTCAAATAAATACTGATTGAAATATAACTAAGGCAGACAAACTTTACTAATGAAGATTATATTTTCTGGTTTCTTCTCTAGAAATCATTTTAGAAGTGGTAGAAATAAACACATGACTGGATATATATGTTCAGTGATCACATGTTCAAGTGTATGTGTTTCTTCTCTCTGTAGTAAACTCCTCTAACTCTTGCTTTATTCATTACAGGACACTTGAAATGGACCAAAGCTGAGGACATTGACATAGAAACCCCTGGCTCTATTCTTGTCAACACTAACCTGAGGGCACTAATCAACAAGCACACCTTTGCCTCCTTCCCTCAGCATTTCCAGCAGTATCTCCTGCTTCTGCTCCCAGAAGTGGACAGGCAGGTAAGTGACTTTCCACCCAGTCTCTACCAGACAGAGCAGTGGCTGGTCCGTTGTCAAGGCTACTGGTGTCTAAGTGGACTGCTCAGAGCAATGTAGTATATAATTTATTTAATCTGTTTAGTGATGGCTGCTGTTGGTTAAGTTCTTTAGTCTGCCAAAATAGAACTATTATTTTTTAAATTCATAGTAATGAGCCTATTCAAAATTCCAATCACACTACACACTGGTAGAATAAAAACTCACATTGGGAAAGAAAAAGTAGAAATCAAACATTTCACTATCAAATAAATCTTTGAAGTAGCTGTTCCTTTGCCTGGAGGGAATATTGAAATTTGGTAATAAAAAAAGCCAGGGTTTCTGAGAAATTATGTTAATGTTTTTACTCTGATTCTTTCCAAAAGGCATTTAAAATTTATGTTTGCATTTTCTGTCTGCAAGCCTGTCATCAATAATATGATGTCTAAAAATAATCACCTTTTATCTTCCTGGTATAACTACAGATGTCCTAAATATAATTTTAGAAAGCCTTTAAAGTAAAGAAACACAAATAGAGATATGTAAAAGGAGGCATCAATCAATGTCCAAACTGTTCTGTCAGGGAAGAGAAGGGGAAACTCTTCATATAAATTCTTATTAAATGTCACAAAAATTATTATATGCTATCTTTAAAACATTTTTCTGTGATTCTTTTTATTGGCATAAAATATTCATTGTTTTGTAATTCATATCTCAGTAAACTCTGAGACTGTGCATTTCTCAGTTCATTGTTTAACTAGCATATGTGTGCTTATGAATTCACATGTTCTAGGTCCATCTGTGAATTGAATTAAGCAGCATTGATTTCATACTTCTTTCTATACTACTCTGTATAATTTTGATAGCTTTCTGAATGGTTTAGATTTCTACTAACTTCTCCATCTTTTTTATATAAATTTCATTATGGTAACTAATAGTTTGTTAAAATTCTCACATAGCTCTTTAATATATTCATCTTTCCAAAAAGATTAATTTGACTACAGATACATTTCATTGGGGAGTTTGCCACTATTTAACAAAAAATGTTCATAATATTTTATGGTAAATCTAATAGGTTTTAGAAGCTTTATGATAGTAGACAGTAAATTCTTAATCAATGCCTATGTCATGAATGATTAAATACACTCTACTTGGATCATGTACTTTTTACAAATCACCAAAGCACAAAGAGAAATGGACAAGTTGAGATGAATAAAAGCCCACAGTGCTTTTCTAAGCACAAATGCAAATGAAAATATCAGAGACAAACTTACGATTCTTCCTTTAACCTGCAGATGCAGGCAGAATTGGAATCAAATGGGTAGAAAAATACCAGGAGAAGGGAGATGCAGAATTACAAAAATAGAGAGACTGGTGGGACTTCCTATTACAGGAAGAACAGTAGAAATGATTGTGTAAAGACACCAGGAATGCATTCTGGAAGATTTCTAAGTATCAAATCACAGGGTCTGAACTTTTTTCTGGGCTATAGGCTGTGAAAACTGAGGTCTTTGAGTAGAGTCTAGTCTAGTTTTTAAAGACTTTTTCATGTAATTGACTTTGTTAGATAACATTTCCTTCCACCTCATTCCTAGTTCATACTGACTTATAGAATGATAAAAGCTTGTTTCCTTATGACATTTTTATATACATGTGTAATATTGCTTATCATATCCACGCCCCTGCCTCTGCCAGATTCATACCTCGTACTGCTAGGCTTCCACTTCCCAAAGAGTGTCCCTTCACTGTCATGTCACTTGAAGAACACTGTTGTTTAAGACAGTAATTTCCCAGTACTGAGAAAGAACCCCAGGCCTGGGGAACGCGAAAGCAGGAGTCATCAGTATATGATGGTCAGGAAGAATCAATTCCCAGCGTTTAAGAATGGAGGGGTTGAGAGGGATTGGCAGGGAAATTAAATATGAAAATATAGTTATCACTCTCATCCTCTCCCTCATGCTCCTCCTTTCCTCTTCTTCCTGCTCTTCTTCCTCTTCTTCTTTCTTGCCCTCATCCTTTTCCTCTTCCTCCTAAAATATATATAATTTCAGATTTGCTTCATAACCTTTGAAGGAAGATATAGGGACTAGCGATGGATAGTGTTTTTATTTGTTTAACTGAGAATTCAAGAGTCAAGAAACACTCTGGAGATTCATTTAGTGGCATGTACAGTTGTTTTCTACACGTTGACATGCATGTGATTTATCTTGTTTACACTGGGATGCTACATATCAGTAAATACTAGTGGAATGAAGAAATAACAAATTGTCCTAGATTTACCCAAGGATGCAGTAACCCAAGAGACCGTGGTGTGAGCCTGATATTTTATTCAAACTGCAGCAGCAGTTTCTATTACTCCATTTTTTTTAGCTACTGTAAGAAAGAAATATAAATACATTTGGCACAATACCTATTCTTGAATAACATCTAGCCCTTTGGGAGATTATTTATTCAAGAAATACTTACCAAGCATGCATTGGATGTTGTTTACTTGATGAATGCAGAAACTGTGAGAGAATCAGTTGTGTGGCTTTCTTTATAATTGGGGAATAAGATTAATGCCTGCATAGGTGCACACTAAATTTAGTAAGATGACTGGGGCACATAAGTGTCGAAACAGAAGCACAAAGTCCTTTGAAATCATTGCAACTGAAAGCAGTCCATCCAATGCAGCATTAGAGATAGCTCTATAGTAAGGAAGCATTAGGGAGCTAAGCCTGAAAGCACTGGACCGTGCTTTTTAAGTAAAGAGCATCTTTCAGAAAGAACATACATTACAAACTGCACACAGGAAGGTCCAGTCCTTCTGTGTGATTAATATCATCTCCAGAGAAATTCTAAGACACTCTGAAGGAGAGCACTTTGCCCAGCAAACTTCAAGACCTGGTTGCAGGCTACACAGGCTCTTGGAACTTTGTGTGAACCAGTGGGAACCATGCAAGATTTTTCAGATGAGAAGCAAAACTCATGTTCAATTACTTACTTAGATATTTTAGTGCCTCGACCTAGAGGAGGACCAGAGGGTTAATAAACTAATTGCAATGTGTATTTCCCCTAAGGATCTAGTAGCCCTGTGTGTGACTGACAGGACAGGCAGAGAAGTGAGGCAAGGGGGACTGGGCTGCAGACAGTGCAGTTGTGGGGATAAGAGATAGTGGCCTGACCTTGGCCATTAAACTTAGAAACACAGAGGACAGAATTCTATCCATATTTTCAACCCATAATGAGTAGGTTTAAATGGCAGATTGCCTGTGATGTGGGGTTCTTTAAAGCACTTAAAACAACTGAGATTTCATCTTCAGGACTTTGGAAGGATATCACCTGCTATTGGCTTTGTCAGCATTTGGAAGAGAGAAATCTGCCTTCTCCGATTCCTTCTTTCTTTCTTCTGATCTCCCTCTCCTTTTCTCCTTTCTCTTCTAAACCAACTGGGCTTTACACTGTCCTCTGGGAGGCTAATGTACAGGTGACTTGATACAAGCTGCCTAAGGTACTGCTGTCTGGGTATAGCTAATAAGATTCCAGATTGCTGCAACCACCAGTTTCCTGGCCTAACAGGAGTAGGGAAGCCATGGGGATGTGCTCTGGTTGCATCTATTTATTTGAGCCCATGGAAGGGCCATAATTATATGAAACCCCTGGGAGGTTTACTGGGTTAAAAACTTCCACCCAAAGCTTGAAATTCCTAACTCTCATGTTTTTCTCCCCCAAATATTCCAAGTTTCTTCCTTTTTACTAGCCTAGAACAACCTTGTAGGATCCTTAACTTCAGATATCTGAAAAGTGGAGGACATTGCATGATTGCATCCTTAAATACAAAAGCAGCATCTCTCCACTCCTCTTGCTACTGCCAGCTGCTGGGAAGACAAGCTCTCCACCCTGTTCTGCCTTTTCTCCACTCTGTTCAGAGGCCAGTTTGCCTCCAATCATGAATTATTTACTGCTAATTGTTTGATTATATCTGTGTTATATCTGATTGGACATTTGAAGTGACTCTTCATATATTATACAGCAGGTAACAGAAAATCCATCTAAAACTGACTAAAGCCTAAAAGTGATTTATTGGTTCAGGTAGCTAACGTGACAGGGGTCAGTTTATTAGCATATGTCTTTGGTTGCTGGTCTTGAGATTGTTACTGTGAAGGAGCTGTCCCATTATTTGGCTAAGTGGATTTGTAAGTGAGGTGAGGTTTTTAGTATATGCCCCTTTGTGGTAGGTTCACTCTAATCAAGACCTTTACCTCTGGCCTCACCTTCATGAAGAAAATGAATCTCTCTCCGTATTCACACGCATGGCTCCTGCTGAGCTCACCTGCACTCGGATCACACCATGATTCTAGCCTAGAGAATGGAAGCCACAGACAGGATTGAGTCAATGAAGTCCTGCTCTTGGAAAGGTGTTCTCTTTCAGTTCTCCTGCCATGAAGCTGTACGCTTATATTAGGGTCAGAGTCACTTTGAAGGTTTTTTTCTAAGAAGTTTTGTTTGAGGGTGCACAGTCAGGATGAATGGTTCCTAGATAACTAACTATACCTTCAGAAGAGGGGGTAAATTGAGTTTCACAGATCGCCACTGCTACCCACAGCAGCCCAAGGGGTTCCCCTGGAGTTTTAAGAGCGTTTACTCTGGAAAAACTGGATTTTTGTGGTGTGGACTGTGAAAAGACTTCAGAATTAGCTGGTTTATTAGAAAGAGTTGGGGATTGTATTAAAGATACCTAGATACCGTAATGTGAATGTAAGCAGGCTGTGCTCAGAATAAAACAGGACACAGAGCAGAAACTCTGGTCATTGCTTTCACTGTGGTCATTCATAGGAATAGACAGGAGTGCGGTGGACTTTGAGCACTGTCTTATCACTGAGTAACTCCTGAGTAATTGATAAGATGAAAGGGCTCTTTAAAGATCACTTACCTTTACTCTAAACAAAATTAAGTTTGAGATTCTCAGGGCACCTCTATAAGAAGTGAGGCCCGACCTAAATCATGCGCCTCAAGCCTCAAGCCTGAGTCATTGCCACGTTAGCATAAATATCTATATAGGAAAGGAATCTTAGTTCTGCGTGGCCGCCTTTGCGGCAGATGTTAATCGTGCTAGAGTTCTTGTTTCAGCCGATGAGAGGTCTCAGTTGGACTCTGGGTTAAGGGACTTCCTTTCCCTTCTCACATGTGTTCTCAGTGATAAACCCCATGTGAGCTCAATCCTGGCCTTTTTCATACGCCTGTCCTTTCCCTGGCTTTCTATCCTACATCAGGACCAACTAGTTAGTCTTTGGATTGACCTTCAGATTGGCACCTCGACCTCCGTTACTCTGATTTGTTTCATAAATAAATGAGAGCAGAGACTCTGCAGTCCTCAGGGGCTGTCACTCACTCCTCCTCTTCCTCTTCTTCCTCTTCCTCCTCTTTGTCCTCTCCTCTATCTCCCCGTTTGTACCCTTCTACAATGTTCTCTTGTTTTTTTTCTCCCTCCCCTTCTTCCTCCTTCTTATTCTCCCTCTCCTCCTCTTCCTGTTTCCTAAAACTGCCATAAACTTCTAAAACCTATTAAACTTGCATTTCCCAGTGTTTCTGACATAGCAATTTACTCTTCTTCCCACCAAATATATTAGGATATTAGAGATAGTGGAATATGTGCCACAGAAAAACAGAAAGAGAAAACTACTTAGGGAAAGGAAGAAGGGTAGCGAGAGACAAGGAGGAGTGTAGAGGCCAGTGGAGGCTGATAAAAATACCATGACATATGATATGTATGTATGATAAAACACAGAAGTTATAGCCTTCCTTTCCATAAGCGTAAAGCAGTGGATACCAAAGACTAGAAGTAATGGTTTCTTTGTGATCTGAGAGCCAGCCAAATTTAGCCACGAGTCCCAGCAAGATCCCTTTGATCAACGAGGTCATGTAAAGATCTGTGACTCTATTCAATGTTGTTGCTGCTAATGGACATTAGTCTTACCATGACAACGTTGAAGACTGTAAGCCAGTCTGGGTTGGTATAGTATTTTCCTGATCAGAATCAAATCACGGTCCTTGGGAGGAGGATGGTGAATGAATCTGTGTCCTTGCCTGGTGCTGCTCCATTTCACTAATGAAAAGCTACTCCTTCCCTCTTTGAAATTAAATAGTATTTTTAGGAAGTTAATTTTAGCCATGTAAATATCTTGTTAATCTTCAAACATCCACTTACTAATTTATATTTGTTTATAATAGGTTATTATGCTTAGATTGTCCCACACCAGGCAGCAGGAGACCATTAAAGGTGGCTCCTACACACAAAGACTTGTCCTGAGCTCTCTCTTCTTTGCCATGAGGCACACCAAGGTCAAGGTATTCTGATCTTCTTTTGTACATTCTTGGTACCAGTCCAGGATGAACTGTCTCACCAAGAAACCAGGATATTCTTTTTGTTTGTTTGTTTCTTTTGTTTTGTTTTTTCAAGACAGGGTTTCTCTGTGTAGCCCTGGCTGCCCTGGAACTCACTCTGTAAACCAGGCTGGCCTCGAACTCAGAAATCTGCCTGCCTCTGCCTCCCAAGTGCTGGGATTAAAGGCGTGCGCCACCACCGCCCGGCTCAGGATATTCTTTAGTGTAGTTTGGAACCCAGAAATCTAGACTTCATGAAAGATGTGTTCTTCACTCTTGGGGTGTTGCTTCTTCCAGGTCTATGATGTTGTCACAAAATGCACATGCCCCTACACATGTGTGTGCACAGTTCTTTAAGGCTGTATTGGCTTCAATGAGCATCATGTAGAGAACAGTGAATCTGGTTTGTAATCAGTACACAGCACACAGCAACATCTGTCTCTAGATGTTGCTTTCTACCTTATAAACAATGAATTCAAACCTGATCTAATGTGTTGTGGGTCACTTCTAGTGTTATTCTTTCAACCTGTCTCTTCTCTAATTCTTCTGAGAAAAATTGGCTTCCATTACACTTAATATATTTAAATACTTGACATCATCTCTCAATAGGCAGCCAGTAAGCTTCTCCTGTGTGGATGAGTCCTCATCACATTCAGGCCCTGACTAGAGGACAGGCCCTACCTAGTCACCCACCTCTCTGAGGCTCCTTCTCTCTCCTAGCCAAATGCACATCAGGACACACCCCATGCAAGTGCTTCTTCACCAGTCCCAAAATTGACATTTCTGTCCAAGTGCTTCTATTTACTGCTGCCTTACTGTGCATTAACCTGTAATTCTGTGCTATGCCACACAGACCCCTCACCTCACTACACACACACACACACACACACACACACACACACGCACACGCACACACACACACGCACACACACACACATGCACACACACACACACACACACACACACATACACACACACACACACACACACACACACACACACACACACTAAACTTCAGACCTGAATTATTCAGAAGCAAAAGAGGAGGCCTTCGGCTTTCTGATTGGGATCCACAGCTGTGGCAGAAAGAAAGAAAGAGAGAGAGAGAGAGAGAGAGAGAAAGAGAGAGAAGGAGGAGGAGGAGGAGGAGGAGGAGGAGGAGGAGGAGGAGGAGGAGGAAAGAAAGAAAGAAAGAAAGAAAGAAAGAAAGAAAGAAAGAAAAGAAAAGAAAAGAAAAGAAAAGAAAAGAAAAGAAAAGAAAAGAAAAGAAAAGAAAAGAAAGGTGACTCTAATCTCCATACTGTCCCTCTGTGGCCAGTGCAGGCTGGATCCCTTGAACACTTCTGCAGGGAGGCCCTCCCCACAGACGATTTTCTCTGCAGAATTCTGTTCTGGAAGCATTCTTCTTACCACATCAAGTCATATACTACTTTGTACTATTAGTCCTGGCTTACTGTACCTTCTTTTTTCTTTTTTCAGTTTTCTCCCTCTTGGCTACAGCTTTTATAAACTGTAGCTTCAATCTTCTCTCCTCTTATGATCCAACTTGAATGAGCTGTCTATGCTTGTTGGCACTCTTGACTGACCAAACTCTTAAGTATATGGGTTGCTGGCTATTGAGCCCAGGGCCTCACACATGCGAGACAGATGTGCAACCACTGAGCTGTATTTTCAGGCTCTTGACAGGCTTTTTTGTGAAGTTGAATCATTTGGCCATAAGCCAATCATAATTTTTGGAGTAGGAATAGGATATATAATTCAAATAATTATTCATACAGTTTTAATTTGATATTTATTTATGTAAAATGCTCTGCTAAGCACTGGTAGTATAATGTTTAAAATTTACACTTCCTGTCATCCTGGACTCAGGCTGTAGAGGTGTTGGTTTTTTTTTTTCCCTGCTCTGGCGACCTAAAGGAACTAATTATGGTCTGAGGGCAGAGAGATCTAGAAAGAATCAGGACATGTACCAAAGAATCCTGGAGGATGATCTAAGTAGAGGCAGCACTGTATGTCAACAATAGTGCTGATCACTCACAGTGTCTAGCTTTCCCTATATGCAATCATTAACCTTGGCAATAAAGGGTCTGTGTCATTTATCCACAGTTCCTATGCATGTAACTCAAGACCAAGGGCAAGACCCAGACCAATCTAACTTCTTCCAAGTATAATCAAGGGAGTCAGAAGTTGAACACCAGATAATGCACTTCAAGTTCATGCTATATCCCCTCAGCATCTTCCTCACTCCCAGTACACAAAGGCAGAGAAGGCAGAGATATCTAGCTGCGCCCAGGAAGGTTGAGATATCAGGTGAGGACACAGAAGCTCAAGGGTGAATTGGGAAACTCTTGAGAAAGACCTCAGGACCCCTAAGCAGCTTAAATTTGACAAGGATATTTTAGTGGAGGTATGGCATGGATAGGCTCATGTTTTATAAAGAGCTGTGGTGGAAAAGTGAAGGCAGAGGATTGAGGACAGAGGTTCTTACCCTCGTTGTGGTCAGCCATTCTCTCTTCCTTCTGATCCTCTGGCAGTAAGCCTGTGTACCCTGTCTTTGACCCTGGCCTTTGTTTGCTGTTACACTTGGCAAGAGCAGCTCACTCTCACCCATGAGAAGCCAAAGATATTGTTTCACAAAGGCCTTTCTTTTTTATTTATTTAAATTTGTTCTTTGACAATTTCCCTCACGACGTCATGCATTCTGGTGACTCTCACCACCTCACATTTTCTTATCTCTTTCATATCTGTTTTATTGTATGTTTCTCATCTGTCTTCCCTATGGGTCTGTCTCTTCCCCATGATCATGACCTTTTGCTCTGTTTTGTAGCCCAACCCACTAAGTTTCTCTAGTGTCTTCTTGAATAGTCACAGGTGTGGCCTGTAAAGCCCCCCCCCCTCCCAGGGAGCCATCAGTAGACAATAATTTAGCAGGCAGACGTTTAGCCTTTTAAGCTCTTCCTTTATCCATGACTGGCTGTTAGGTATAACCTTAAAGAGACCCAGCATGGGCAATCACATCTGCTGTGAGTTGATGGGTTGTTTTGCCTAGAAGATGATATTTTTCAACTACAGGCCTTTCTTAATCCATCTGCCTTTTAAGGTGCCCCCTTTAGTTATTCTGTCATGTTTCTATTTATTTTTGCATATATGCATTGTTTGCCTTCATTTGCATAAAGATCTGAGAGTATGACTTTATTTGTTCAATGTGTGTGGTAAATAGGAAGAGGGTCAATAAATTAGGATGGAGGGATGGATGAATGGATGGAAGGAAAGAAGGATGGATGGATGGATGGACGGATGGATGGATAGATGATGGATGGATGGACAAAAGTATTAATGGATGAATGAATGAATGGGCAGATGCATGAATGAACTGGATGAATTAATGTAAAAATAAATAGATGTATAAATAAGTGGGTTAATGAATAAATAAATGAAGGGATGATATGAAGAACTTTAGCCAGAGACATTGTGGAATTTAAAAATGGCCAGATTCACGCGGTTTTGAATTAAGCAGTTGCTTTGCTCTACCACAAACCAACAGACCAAGAGTCTCAAGGAATGATAACATCTTATTCATGGTTCTGGAGACTGCAGTCCATGGCCAAGGTACTGGTATAGATGATTCTCCAAATGCCTTGGTGCACACATAGGCCTACATGGTGAGAGTGCACCCCAGAAATTCTCCTCCAGTGATCCTAGGCTAGAACGTCTCTGTGGTGACCTCATTGTTCCTTAAAGACATGTCTTTAAATAATAGTCACACTGCAGAGCTGGAGAAATGGCTCCGTGGTTATAAGTGCTTCCGAGTCCTCCAGAGCACTTGGGTTCAAATCCCAACACTCACTGGGTAGCAGTACTAGGCTATCCAATGCCACCTGCATTCCTCTGTAAGCACTGCACACATGACAGGCACATATATACATTTGCACAAATAAAAATAAACATCTTTAGTTTTAGCATAGTCACATTGTAGTTACAACCTCAGCATTTTTAGAAATAAAATCATGAGCATTTGATAATCAAGTTTAGAGAAGAAGATGTATATCAGATGTGACCTCTTGTCTGTTTGAGAAAGTAAACTTCCACATGTTTTTGCCTAAAAATTGAGGCTATTGTTGAGCCCTCTTCCATCATTCCATATGCATTCTCTCCAGACTTCCTTTATTTATTTATTTTTGAGACAGTCTTGTTTGCTGTATAGTGTAGGCTGGCTTTGGATCCATGTTCCTTCTGCTTTAACCTCCTAGTAACTGAGATTATAGCCCAGAACACAGAGCAGCTAAAAAGAAGGCTCTTGCTAAGGAAAGTAAATGCATATGTGTGTCGGGGTGGGTGGGGTGGGTGTGTGCATATACTGATTCCAAAGCTCAAGGGGAAGCAGCGAAAGAGTGAGAACATAGTTAAGTGTGGAAGTGCAGAGCAAACTGAGTCTGTTTGCTCAGAAAATGAAGACAGTCTGGAAGGTAGCATGAAGGACCAGGATAAGAACTCATTATACAGCAGGAAGTGACAGCTGAGTCATGTTGATGAGGTTAAATGGTGGTTGACAAAGCTGTTCTCCTTACCTGTTTACACCCTAACAATGCTCAGGAGTTTTTGTGCTGTTACCTTCGTAGCAGGTAAGCTGAAACTTAGTTTTCTCAGGAGTAAGATAATTTTCTAAGTCTTAAGCAATGGATTTGCAGAAGACTAGAGGAGCTTTGTGAGATGCTTCTGGGCTGACTGTAGGATTCAGGCTCGTAAGGTTGAATGGATGGAGCTGCCCCAAATGGAAGTTTGGAAAGAAGTAGGTATAGGTCTCAAGGAAGAAAAGTATCTTACCTGTGCAGTGTTAATGTCCAGCAGAGCACAGTTTGAATATGCTCAGCTAGGTAAACATGAAACAAAATTCTTTTCAGTTACAGAACTTTGATTCTGACTTCAAGTGAGAAAACCGCAGAGGATCAGGGTCAGGGTAGTATTGACCAGGGCAAGTGAGGAGGTAGAAATCACCCACCGTTTTTCAAGTCTCCACATGAAGAAGAAAAAAAAATGCCTCCAAAATTTCAGCACTTGGCTGCTGGCCAGCTGTGTGGTTGTGCCTTTCTCTGCAGATGTGCTGGCTGTGCTGTTGTGCCTTTCTCTGCAGATGTGCTGGTGTGTGGTTGTGCCTTTCTCTGCAGATGTGCTGGCTGTGCGGTTGTGCCTTTCTCTGCAGATGTGCTGGCTGTGCGGTTGTGCCTTTCTCTGCAGATGTGCTGGCAGAATTTTAGAGGCTCCCTGATGATGCATGGCAAATCTTCCTTTAAGAATTTGCACTTTATCAACGTGTCTACATAGAACAATTTTGTGACCTTTTAAAAATATATGGCAGCTGGTGGAATAAATGTCAACTAAAGTAGAGTCATATTTAGGCTTTTATTACACTTTCAAATTGAACCTCACTGATGAATATGTTGTTGCCATGCCTGTCACCTGAATCATTTTTAAGTGATGATCTTCACCACCTCCATTTGGTGGCATCAGGGCAAACAGGGCTGTCTGCAAACGTTTATCAGACCATCCCCCAACAGCATCTCAATAAATGATACCTTTTATTTTTGGCCAAGTGGTAATTGCAGCATTTCAGACCATTCTGTCTCCTTGCAGGTTTTTTTCTGGGTCTGTATTCAGTGTCTATGGTCTGCTGAATGGCTAGCTGCTGAAGGATATGTACAGTGTAGGCACTTTAAAAACCTATCTGCACTCACTGGCAGTAATGCACATAATTTTAACTGTGGAGAATGTCATTAAACTAAAATGGAACATTTACACAGTCCTTTTACAGCGAATTTTGGACCAGGAAAATGAATGTGTGTGTCAGGCATTTACTACAGCAGAGAATGTGATTTATTGATTTCTGATGGCTATGTTGGCATCAGTGTATATATTTAAAGAAGCCTTTATAAATGCAAATGGGAAAGGCCTTTTGGTTCTTTTTCCTCCATGGAAATAGCTCATACATTTTCAATAAGCCAGGCTCCTCTTAGAGATCATTCCATGTACTGTATATATTGATTTAAAAATTATACTGTTATTTTATTCTACAAATAGCATATATAATGAAATATCAATTTACCTAAAAGATGATAAAATTCAAATTTATAAAAGATATGAAAAGTACTAGTATCTTAAGCCTTTAGGTAAAAGTAAGTGTGTACTTGAAATGTAATTATTTTAATGGAATGGACATGTTGGCTTTTCCCCTGCTTCTGAAAGCATATCTTAAAGTACTTAAGAAATCCATTATTCCTTCTTGCCTAAGTCACTTACTGGTGATACTAAATCATACATGCCCAATCATATCCTTGCAATCTGAGCCTTGTCATTTCCATGCTTGCCATTCAGACTGTAGGGGAAGCATGCAAGTATACATAGCTTATTTAATAATATGGAAATGACTTATGGAAACAACTGATTTTATCTAAATTATTCATCTCATAGCTCACTCATGGTTAACATCAAATTGTATTAATCAGTATCTAGTTTCAACTTATGTCAGATAATGTATAGGTTAGACTGACTTACAAATAATGGGCAATTCAACAAATCAAGCTTCTTTTCTTCCTATGGTTAACGGAGGAACACAAACTCATTCAGCCTGAAAAAACATGGCTCCTAATTATAAACCATGCTCCCTTTCTTATATACAAATGCTATATGGCAACTGCACAGCCTGCAAGGGCATTCTTGACCGTGTATAATTCACTACCACTACTGTACTTTACTACTGATATTTTATGTTGTCATGTGAGATTTACATATCTGCCTTTAGCTTTCTATTTCCTTTAATAAAATATTCATGGATACATGTTTAACTTTTAGATTTTTCAGGAAGGAAGAATGGAAGTCTTATATGAAGAATAGACTTCCCCTAGCTCTTTTACAGAGTTTTGAAAAGGAACAGCACTGTGGTGTGATGGTGAGAGTTAATTCAGATGGCAGGTTACCAATTGTTTTAATGGGTAGGAGCATTGTCTAAGAACACTAGCGTTCTCAAGCATAAAGCACAGCAAATACACTCCAGGAGGGAAGTACCTCCACCACTTAGGTGGGGAACTCTTGAATTTTGTACCTAGTACTGTTGCTCATTCCTATGAACTCTGGTTACCTGACACTCACCATCACGCTTTGTGTTTCCCAGTGAATGAGTGAATGATGCAGCTTTCTGTGATAGGTAAACTTGGGAGAGAAGTGTGTGCTCTGTTTGAAGTGTATGTGTCCATCCAAGTCCATACATTTAAACCTGAACTCCATGATAACAATGGTCTTGTGAAAGAAGTGTCACAGAGCTTATCTACCCTCACATCTCTTCTACCAAGTAACTGCAGAACAACAGAGTACCATCTTGGAAGCAGTACTGTCTTTGCTGATGCCTGGTGGTACACGTCTAGATTCCATAACTATGGCTACACTTATAGTCTTTATATATTACCTAGTCTCCTGTGCTTTGTTACAGAAACACCAATGGATGAAGGGAGGTGGTTTTCAAATTTGAACATGGGTCTGAGTTGCTTTTGAGAAATCTATGTAGAGTTTGGGAATAACAAATTCGATATAGATGCTAAGCTATAGTTACAAGGTAGAATTTAAAATAATTGGTACCAGTGATATATGTTTATTAATTAAAACCATAGATCATGTCTGGGGTTATAATTCAGTAAGAGACTATTTGCTTTGCTTGTGTTAGAATTTGAGTTCAGTCCCTAGAACTAAACAGATACATTTGGATATAAATGATATAGGTTATAATGTTAGAAGTCAGGAAGATTGTAACTTGAGGCTTCTATATCTTAATGACTGAATAAAGGTAAATTGCCTTTCAAAGAAGACTGAACAGCAACAGCCAGCTAAGTGAGGAGGAGAAAAACTAAAGAGGACATCATTGAAGCCAAGAGAGATGACATATATTCAGGAGGGCATGTCCTCATTCCTATGCAAAATGTATACTGAATGTGGTGAGGTCCAAGAACTAGCTATCTATCAGCTCTCACATACAGCTTGCTGGAGATATGAACTAGTAAGAGCAAATTAGAGTTATTAAAAGGGGAAATAGAATATTTTGAATAGACTCTTTAATATCCCCCATGTAAAGAAAAATACGGGGATGAAGTAATAGACTCTAGATTTCTGATTGAGGCTATTGGTGTGTGTGTGTGTGTGTGTGTGTGTGTGTGTGTATAAATTGCTATTACAAAGGAACATTTCTTCCATATTATGTTATATTTGAAGTATGTTTTATTATATTTGAAGTATATTTTTAGACATTTTGTTATATTATTGATAATTCATTACTTTTTATTTTATATGCCCAAGCTTCAAGATAAAGAAATAACCACATAATTAACTTACAAAGGATTATACTTTTTATGTATTTCTTTTTAATATATGTATATTTTCAAAGACATTTAATTTATTTGATAGGAGAGAAATCACATGAGTGTTCAATGAGATAAAAGCACTATTCAGGGTAGATCCCTCATGACAAGTCACCTTTTACAAAGACTACCTCTCAGGTGATAGAGAGGTGTCCCAAAGGATAAATATACTGGTTGTTCTTCCAGGGACTCCAGGTTCTATTCCCAGCACCCACATGGTGGCTCACAATTGCCTATAACTCCAGTTCCACGGGACCCAATACTTTCTTCTGGCCTATATGCGACATAGCACATACACAAGATGCACACAAATGTGACAAAGCACCCGTACACATAAAAAGGACATAAAAATTTAAAAGCTACCACCTCCTAGTATCACAGCAACAAATTCAGCGTGAGGTTTTGTTTGTTTGCTTATGTGTTTGCTTTGTTTTGTCCTGGGGGGAGGTGGCCCAGCCCAAGTACATGCATAGTACCCATTGTTCTGTCTCCAGTGTTACTATTTCTTCTATCTGACTGTTCACATTTAATATTGAGCTCCTACAGAAAAATTTTCATTTTGCTTATATTACATCCCAGTCTAGGATTTCTATTTGGTTATTCATCATAGGCTCTGTCTCAGTATGACTATTTTGTAATATATTCATGAGACTCAATTATTGTGGCTCACATAGTTAAGCATGACTTGCTTTAGTTATGTAAAATTTTTAATTTATTTTATATGTATGGTATCTTGCCCACATGTATGTGTACCACATGCATGCCTGGTATACACAGAAACTAGAAGATGGCATCAGATCCCCTGGAACTAGAGTTACAGATGGGTGTGAGCTATTATGTGTGTGCTAAGACTAGAACCCAGATCCTCCAGCAAAGCAGCCCAGGCTCCTAACTTCTGAGACATCTTTCCAGCCTGTATTTTAAAAGATAAAAGAAAATAACATTCAAAATGCTTGTTTCAGTTTTCTGTCCCATATTTGTTTTTAACAGTAAGCATTTAACATTATATCTCATAGCCCATGTGTATATTGATATCTGACCCCTCTCAGGGCTTGTGGTCATTGCTATTCTCTTATTATTTTTTTTCCTCTAAAGATTTGTTTTAGTTTTATGTGTATATGTGTGTTTGTGTGAACACATGGCACATGTGTGCAGATTCTGACAAAAGTCAAGCAAGAGGTCCAGGTCCCCTGGAGCTGGTGTTATAGGCAATTGTAAGCCACTCTGTGTGGGTGCCGGGAATTGAACTCTGGTCTTCTGCAGAAGTGCCCTTAGCCTGTAAGCCCTTTCTTATTTCTGAAGATGCAGTTGGAGTAATTTCGTGCAGTGGGTTTCCCTGCTGCGTGAGCCTGGGCCACTGCCTCTGCTTCTTAGCAATTACATTATCCATAGTCCTGGCCATTAGCATGGCCATCCTCACATTCTTTCTCCTTTTATCTGATGTCCTGTTAAATAATTAGCAACAATTATGATAGATGTAATGACTACCTAAGTTCCCCCTTCCTCACAAAAGGAGGATGTTTCTTTTGATTTTAACTTTATCCTTATTTAGAAGACATTTTAGGAGTTTGATTATATTTGTTTGGGGAAGTGGAATGATTAATTGATGTGAGGATGTCAGTAGCCCCAATGTCATTTCATCTGCCCTTCACAAACATTGCAACCCTGCTGTCAATCATTCTCCTTCCTTGGCAGGGAGTGGGGATAAATTACTGGGTTGATAGGACTGGGCTCAAGATTTGATTTTAATTCTTTTTTGAAACCATACCCAGCTCTTAGGGTCCATTAATTGCTTTCTGCTTTCAACACACTGCGCTTTATACTCTCATTCCCTTAAATTAGGGCTCTTTTGCTAGATGACTCTGGGGTCCATTTTGAGGTGGCTCCAATCCCAGAAGATTTCTTCTGGATCCTCTCTAACGGTCACTGGCTTGTAGTTTAGATCTCTGTTCTAAGCACTCTAGCAACCTCGTGCTTAATGTCTCTTACTATAGCACCACTATATGAAGAGCAAACTTTGTCACCAACTTCCAGCATGCTAAGAACTAGCTTCTGGGGGGACCTAAGAAACTGTTACTAAGAACACCTTCTTTTTGTGGGGGGGGGTCACTGGGAGTGACAACTGTACTTTAGAGAGGGGGCTTTCAGTGGGAGAGATAACCTTGACTTTGCTCAGTGTGACTTTCCTGTCTTATTAGAGCCTCCACTCAGTGAACAGGTTAGGGCTCTAGAATGAAAGAAACTCCCTGCTACTTGGCTGAAACAGCTAAGACTTTTAGCTTCTGTGACCATAAACTGGAGTTGATAGAAGGGCTCTGGAGGCCTTTCTCACTTGCTCCCTCTCTTCACTGTAACTGAGAGGAGCCCTCCCAGGCACAGAGGTCTACAGCAGACCCGTCCTTGAGAATCTGACTGACAGAGGGTGTGGCCTAGGATTTTTGGACATGGACTGTAGTGGTTACCAAAATGTAGCTGATTCTTTGACTCTCTTTCTTCACTTGCTGCATGCCAGCAGCACACATCTATAGCCTCTAAGTGGTTATTCCTTAAAATAGATCTCACCACTCAGTGGTTTGCCTGAGGCACCTCAGCTTAGAGTTGCTCAAGCCACAAATCAGTGAGATTTGTCATGTTACATTTTATTTTTGGTAAAAAAAATATTGGTTCAACTTTTTATAAAAGTACACCAAAGCCATTTGCTAAATAAACCACTCTTTTCCCAAAAGCAGCGTATTAATAATGAGTGCTTACCTTCTATATATGCAGTAATATAGTCAGTATTCAATATTATTTTTGAAAGATACTCAGAATAACATCTTATTTATAGTAAATCCACCCCAATGCTGCTCTATATTCTTCACATCATTTTAGATGATAGTTTTCATTCAGATGTCACAAAGGGGCATTTCAGTTTTGCTAATATATTTTATATCACAGAAACCTCTAATGCCAGTTATTAAAGGGAGGGTAATGTGCAAACCATCTCACGAGTGTGATGCTTCTCATAAGTACATGTATGAATGCTGTGCTAGTTTTGTCGAGAAGAACATTTTTTTTCAATTGTATGTTTATTGTGTCATCAGTGGCAATGATTTTGAGAGGAAATTTCTATTTTTTCTTTCTTACAGCATGATAGTTCTCTTAGATTTTTTTCAGTAGTCACAACATAATTGCACACTGCTAATGATAAGTATTCAGCCTGTTAGCTTTGTGGTTCCTTTGCTCTCAATGGGAAGAAAATTAATAACACATCTGGAAGGAGAGCCAGAAGCTGGCGTGGTAACTTATGAGAGGGAAGCATGCTGCCTCTGGTGCTAAACCACATCAGAAAGGCTAACGGTGCTGAGCGGGGTTTCCTTGGGACGTTTGGAATCCGGCCTCTACAGTTTATTACTTGTGTGTTAATGCCAGTGCTTTGTTTCAGTTTTGTGTGTTGTTTAAGGAGTTATTAAATAAAGGATAAGTGAATGAAAGGCAGGGTGTATTGACAAAAGACCAAGGAAATGCTTTCAGTACTTAGATTCCCCACTTTCTTTAATCTTTCTTGGGAGCATTTCCAGAATGGCACTTTCTGTACTCTGTGTTCTCATTTCAGTTCTTCCCATAGTGCTTTATCCATTTACAGATTCCACTGAAAGGGAAATTGTTTTTAAAAAGAATATATTAAAAAGGATCAAATGAAATATTGCCAGTGCCAAGGTTACATGATAAGGTCCATGCTTCTATAATATTAATAAAAATAATTTACTTTTATATATGAATATATTTGATTCTTAAAAATACAGAGTTTTTTAATTTCAATATTTTAAAATACTTGTGAAACTTTTATACTACAGAAAACAAGGTAAGTTTATAACGATATGAGTATTATTGTTTCAGATGTCTGGTTTAGATATATTTCTTTGAGAAAGGGGGATTCTAGGATATCATATGATTCTACCAACTTTAGACAGATTTATTTCCCAAACTAGAGAATATATTACAATAGTTTTTTTTTTTATTTAATCAAAAGTACTTTCTTGCTGGCTGAGCTGGTACACACATTTAATGTAAGCACTCAGAAGGAGGAAAGTAGATCTCTGTGAGTTTAAGGCCACCCTGGTGTATATAGTAAGTTCCAAGATAGTGAAGGTTACAGAGTGAATACATACCCTGGCTCAAAACAAATGACAACCATCAAAAAGAAAAAAAAAGAAAATATTTTCTACCTATTTAATATATATGATAACTATTAAATTTAAATCATGATTAATTGAGTTTTATAAGCTTTCCACTTATATTAATGAGCTATATTAACACCCAAAACAATTTTAGATGTTTAACAAATGCCAAAGTACAAATGAATGCATAATACATTAGAAAAAGTTGTTTTCCTTTTGTTCATCCATGTATTTGTGAGTATGTCTGGGCGTGTACCACATGTCTGAGAGTGCCTATAGAGGTCATCAGATCTGCTGAAATTCAAGTTACAGGGAGTTGCAAGCCACCTGGTATCGGTGATGGGATCCAAATTCAGTAAGACAAGCAAGGGTCTTAATCACAAGCTTTCTTCATAGCCGCAGAAACATGTTATTTAAAGTGTACACTGTGTAAAAGTAGAACCTTCTTTTCTTCTTCCTCCTCCTCCTCTTCCTCCCCTACCCCCTCCTCGTCTGTCTCCTAAAATTATGATCCAGTTCTCCCACCAAAACATTCTGTCAATCTTGTCTAAACACAACTGACCCAGTACTCATGCTTGCATTTGTTGACACCATTTATTATTATACCAGAGTCCATATTGGAAGCTTGTGGTCATATAGAGAGAGCTCACCTGTTCTGCTCGCTTTGTCTGACCAGTAGTCTTTAGTGTTTTCATAGAACCTTTGGGATAATTTTAAATTGTTCTATATAAACACTGGTGTTAGAAAAACCATCAACATAGAATTTAAAGGGGGCAATTTAAACTTAGGCCCAGTGCATCTATGAAGCCATGAATGTAAATTGCCTTTCCATTTATTGATATTTCTCTTCATTTCTCTCTGTGATATTTCATAGTTCCCTTGGGGTAAGGTCTTGGGAGTCTTATAACATCTGTCCTAATGGATTTGCTGTTGCCTTATTGTTACTCTATGTTGTTCCTTGTTTTTCTTACTGGAGTCACTAATTTTTGTACAGTTATTGTTTTCTAGGGAATTTTTAAGTCCATTTACTTTAATAGTACATATTTTGGTTAGAAATCCTCTCAGGAGTTCATTGTAACTGTGATAATTGTAATTTTATTCATTGTCTGTATTCAATACAGTGTTAAGTAGAAGTATTGAATCCTAAAATCCCTCAAACATTTAAATTTTTTATTATTGTTGCTGTTTGCTTGTACATGTGAGTATGTATGATTGCAAGTTCAGGTGTGCTTTGCATCCATGTAGGCATCAGAGGACAGCTACTGAAATTTTCCGTACAGAATATGGATCCTGGAGCTTTAACCTATACTGTCAGGCTTAGCTTCAAGTGGCCTTACCTCTTGGACCTTTCCCTGGACCCTGACCACAAACTTAAGTCTCTGATATAAGTAGCCATATTATAATTTTGACGTGCTATTCTGAAATCAAGCTCTATTAATAGAAACTTTATATTATTAATTTTTATTCTATTCCTAGTCAGTTTTTCACATCTAAGCATAACTATTTTATGCATCTGTTTGGATAGTTTTATCCTTTATTATATAAATGTTAAGAAGTTATAGTTGTTCCTTAGATGTTGAATGAACCTCTGGTTCTTAAGAATAAAGAACAGTCTACATCTATATGTGATTTGATAATATTTTGTTCATAGGTTTTACGTTTTTAATAGAAGAAAGATTAGTCTGTAATATTTTCTTATGTCCTTCATAGTTTCTGGCAATGAAAATGTTGACTTCTTTCCATTTTCAATTATTTTCTTTCAGTGCCTGCGGTTAACCTAGGTCTCTATGAGTGCTAGATAAGTTTTCTGCCACTGAGCTAGAAACCACACTCTCTTTGAATTTTTTTAAATTTTGAAACCATTCTGAGCACGTTCTGTAAGGTGGCTTCGAACTCCCCTAAACTTTCTGTATTCCTGCTTCACCCACTCAGGCTGTGGGGATTACAGGCCTAGACTACCGACCTTAAAATGAGTTATAATATATTATATTTGGTGGTTATATTTATATAATATTTATATCATAGCCTTTAAAAATCTTAGAAGAAATATCACTTGAACCGTCACCAAGACCTATATTTTCTGAGAACTTGAAGATGCAGATCCAACAATATTGGCAGAACTTTGATATCTTTTGTTACATTTAGTTCATTTAAAAATAATTTTGTGTGAAGTAACCCAATCACAAAAGAAGTCATTAGATATGCACTCACTGATAAGTGGATATTAGCCCAGAAACATAGAACACCAAGATACAATTTACAAAACACAAGAAAATCAAGAAGAGGAAGATCAATGGGTGGATACTTCATTCCTCCTTAGAATAGGGAACAAAATACCCATGAAAGGAGTTACAGAGACAAAGTTTAGAGTAAGACGAAAGGATGGACTATCCAGAGACTACCCCACCAGGGGATCCATTCCATAATCAGCAACCAAACCCAGACACTATTGCACAATGCCAGAAAGATTTTGATGAAGGGACCCTGATATACCTGTCTCTTTTGAGGCTATTCCAGTGCCTGGAAAATACAGAAGTGGGTGCTCAATGTCATCTATCTATAAGATGGAACACAGGGCCCCCAATGGAGAAGCTAGAAAAAGTACCCAAGGAGCTGAAGGGGTCTGCAACCCTATAGGTGGAACAACAATATGAACTAACCAGTACCCCCCCACCCCCCAGAGCTCGTGTCTCTAGCTGCCTATGTAGCAGAAGATGGCCTAGTCGGCCATCACTGGGAAGAGAGACCTCTTGGTATTGCAAACTTTATATGCCCCAGTACAGGGGAATGCCAGGGCCAAGAAGAGGGAGTGGGTGGGTAGGGAAGCAGGGTGGGGGGAGTGTATAGGGAACTTTCAGGATAGCATTTGAAATTTGAAATGTATAAAAAGAAAATATCTAATAAAAATAATAAAAATGATAATAATTTTGCAGAATTAAAAAGTTGCCCTATTGATAAATAAACCTTTTTGTCTTACTTTACAGTTTTGTGGGGATTGTAGGCATCTTAGCCTCAGCACGAGCACTTTGTTCCAGGAATTTCTTTGATGTAGGTTTGGGCTCACTCATCTGTGTGTGGCAGGATACATACCAGCATAGTTGTGTGCTCCATACCAGATGACCACCGTATCCTCTTCCTGCATCCCTAACAGCCCAACATGTTTCCCAAACACCTCCACGTGGACTCAGGAGGTTACAAATTCCCAGAGCTTAGTGGTTGAGAACCACTCACAAGTACTCATGCTTTACATCATTTTCATTTCAACTTATTAATTCACAGCTATTTTGTACTATAATGTGTAATATCTTACTCAAATTTCATTTCCTGTGGATGCTGACATTTCTCAAATGAAGCCTAAATGAAATCACAATGTGTTGGGCAACTTCCTAGGCAGGTGGATGGATGTTGTGGAAGCACGTCATTGTAGGGGTCCCAGTGAATGGGACAGAACTCACAGGCAGGTCAGGGTCATGGGAGCTTTGCAAGTGCTTTGCAGTGTTTACTACAGTGGAGCTTTCTCATGCCCACACGAATCATATATATCAAAAGAGTCAAGCAACATTGTACCATACATACCAATGTTGTAGGCGAAACTTGAAACTCCCCAAATGCCCATGATCATCAAACCAGATAAACACCATCTGTAGACTATTTCTTTACTTGCATTTACCACAATAACAATGAGTAGGCTCATCTAGGCAGCAGAGTGGAGCCATCTCACAAACACAGGGAGGACGTTCGTGTTGGCTCTAAACAAGTATGTGCCACAGAATTATTTTACTAAAGGTTTAAAGGGATCAAAACATGTATGTGTCTAAATATATAAACGCAAGCTGCTCAAGCTTTTTAGTGTTAGTTGTATTTGCACGATTTCAGGATTAACTATCTGGTTTTGGATAACCAACTAGGTGCTCATATCTGGAGAAGGCTATTTCTCCTATGCTGTCAGCACGCCTGGGTTGATGGTAGTTCTTTGCCTAAGTCCCCCGAGAGTTTTACCCCTTCCATATTAGCATGTCTATTGGTGTTGTACTTCTTCAGGTCTTGTTTCAAAAGCCCTACCATTAAAATTTTCAAGTTTTATTCCATTTAGATTTTCCACTTGTTTTCTGGTATTTTTGCCTAACAGAGCAATTGTGTCAATGTAAAATGAATGCAGATATAATGGTTTCCCTTGAACTGATTTCTATAATAGCTAAATTACATTTAATTTTGTTAACAGATGTTTATATTTGTTTTATTGATATGACTTTTCTACTCCTTTGAGGACATAAATTAGTTTTTATTTCAAATGTCCATGGCAGACATTCACAGTTGCTATCTTTTTATACTTTATATGCAAATTTGATGAATATTTTTTCATTATAATTTTTCTTTGATTCTGTGCCATATGCCTAAAACCTGCTTTCAAAACATATACAGTCTTCCAAAAGTTCACTGGCCTCCCAATTATGCATATTGTTTATATTAATTGCATTATATTCATATTACACGATGAATGTCATACCACGGAAAATTCAAATTCCCAAATGATGAATGTTTTACTTCTCTGAACATGGTTATTATTTAATTAGATGGATACAGTTTTTAGTTATTGTGATAATGAATTATGGTCTGGTAACTGATTTTTAAACAGCTTGGATTTTTAACAGCTATCCCCCAACTTTATTGTTTGAACAAAATGAGATGTTGACTTGCTTGCTTGCACAGTCAGGTTATTGTGTGTGTTCTGTGGGTGAGAGCATATGGCATGGTTAGATACCTCCAGCCCTCAGTCAGGGAGTGAAGTGAGTATCAGGGCAGAGACGGGACTGCATTGTTCAGGGATCCCTGGCCCAGGAGGTCCTCTGAGGACTCACACTACCACATTTGCAGTGCAAAACTTCTGTCAGAAAGATTAAAATTCTACACATTCCTGCAGCTGCGGGAAAGACCGGCGGTAAAGCCAGAGCAGACTCCACCCCCACATCCTTACATTTTTATTCTCTGTGAAATAAACCTCTCTCCACTTCTCAGATTTCTATTTTTATGTGATAGATGATTCTTTAGATATCTTTTGCTTATTAAACTGAGATATATAATTGAAATGGAAATATACAATATTTTGGCCAGAACATAAGACTCACTGGTAAGCCTACAGTCGCCATCTTCTTATTAGAATTTTCATATTCCTTAGACATATTTTCATGGTATTTAATCATAAAGAATGTCTGTGTCTTTTTGTTTTACATATCATCCATTTCTTATAAAAATGTTGGCTTTAGAAAGCTACTTTTTAATTAATGACAGAAATAGAATATGAATAATGGTATTTAACGATTTCTTTCATTTACAGGCAAATAGCATTATAGTTTTAGAGTCTAAATGATTGTTGCCCCTGGTATTTACAGCGACATACTTAAATAAGCTTTGACATTCATTAAGATTGCTTGCTTGCAGGCCTAAGAATGGAGATGGAAATATGAAAGGATCTAGGTCACTGGGGAAAAAGCCACGCATTTAATCATGTTCCATACTGCACACTGCTCCCCTGTTCCACCTGTGTGTTATAATCTTAGCTGACAAAATGAGGTTTCTTGTGACTGCTTAAAACAAAAGCCCCTCTGATGTCTCCTTAGCTAGTTTTCCTGAGACATGCTGACTAACTCAGATTACCATAAAATGTTTATTTCTGAGTATTAAGAAAGATTCAGAGCTTCAAAAAACTTCTGAAATGGTAACCAGTGTGTGTGTGTACATGTGTGTGTATGTGTGTGTATGTGTGTATGTATGTGTGTGTGTATGTGTGTGTATATGTGTGTGTATGCATGTGTGTATGTATGTGTATATGTGTGTGTGTACATATACTTGATGGTTTGTTTTCTGAGTGCACTTAGTTAAGCTGCAGGTTATGTTGCTATAGCAGAATCCTCTCAAAGCCTGTCTAAAATGTAGCAACAATTTTCCTCTCACTTTTAGCCCACAAGTAGACAGCATGGCCATGGTGCTTTTGTACCATACCTGTTAGAACATAGACTTCTAAGTCTTCTCTCTTAGTAGCTCATCATCAACTACACTGTTGTCCTCTAGAATTCTATTAGAAGTGCCACCACCTGGGCTAGGGAGATGGTTTACTGGGACAAGTGCCTCTTCTAAAAGAGTGGTACCTGATTTTGGACGCCTACACCCATGTGAAAGCTGGGTGTTGTAACAAACGTGTGTAATTGCTGTGCTGGGAATACAGTCATGGCAAGTCCTTGAAGTTTACTGACCAGAAGGTTCATCTGACCTTGCAAGCACCAGAATCAGGAAGAGACACTGTGTTAAAAACTGAGGTTGAGAAAGTTGGAGGGGACACCTAATGTAGACCTCTGGCCTCCACATGTGCATGCATAGGTGAGTGCACTTAGACACACATATGCACATGAATTCATATAGAACATGCACACATAGATACACAGACAGACAGACAGACAGACAGGCATGCACACAGAAACATGTACCTATAATGTTACAATGGTGTTTACTGCAGGTTCATTATTATCCATGAACTTTTGTGCAAAGTTTCTGAACATATGGCAAAATACATTTTTAAAAAACTACAGATTATATTCATTCCTACCATAAAAATTCAGTATATATCAAACTCATGCAAAACTATAGATTCTATTCTAGTTTCTGACCACAGCAGGCACTTAACTTGCATGCATGTCTCCTGAGTCATTTGGAAGGCATATGGTGCATGAAACAATTCCCCCTGGTATGTGACTGTGTGTAAAACACAAGTCCTCTCTCTCCTTTCTCTTTACCCATCTTAACCCTGGAAACTGAGCCCTCCCACAAATACCTCTAAGTGGCATTTCTCATTTTTCTAAAGCTTTTTTCCTCAAAGTAATTGCCTTTTGGGTTTTCAGTAGAAACTCATTTTGGAGGCTTGCTATAGCAGTGTGCATTACATGTTTTAGTACAAGAACCAGCTAAGGTCACAGTTCTCTTCATCAGGTCACCGAATAACCCGAGTTATGCACTTGGCTTTGACCCTGTGCATAGCCAGTTCTGTTCACCATTTCTGTTAGTACTTCTTTGGACCCAGGGGTTCTCATTCATCAGTCTCTCTACATCTTAGGACTTTGGATCTGGAAGAAATATTAGGGCCTTGTATTTTAATTTCTTCCATATTGTCAGAACAACATGCTTAAGGAGACGTGGTTGATGCTAGCTCTAAAACAATCCAAGGCTCTCTCTTATTACTCCAATATTTCCCTTGAAAAACAGACAAACTTTTCACTCTGTACAAGTTGCCCTGCCTTTTCTTTCGAGACAATTATCCTCTCTGGAAGCATGATAGACAATGCCCCTGGTACCCTCTTCACTGTTCTCTTCCCTCCTCTTTACTGGCCTTTCTACCCATATGGTATACAATGGACTCAAGAGACACACACCTGTTTATTTCAATTGTCTTTGTTACTGTTGCCTTGAGTCAGTTTTATTCTAGGAAGATGGGAACCTTTTTTAATATGTTTTTAATCATTGTATTATTTAGGGTTTCTACTGCTATAAAAAGACACCTTGATCATGGCCATTCTTTAAAACAAAACAAAACAAAACAAAACAAAACACCCAGCATTTAATTGGGGCTAGCTTACTGTTCAGAAGTTTAGTCCATTATTATCATAGTGAAGAAACATGGTGGCATGCAGGTTGACAGAGTGCTAGAGTGGTAGCAGTAGCTGAGAGTTTTACATTTGTATTGGCAGGCAGCAGGAAGAGAGTGCCACACTGGCTTGAGTATCTGAGTCCCCAAAGCCCACCCTCAGTGACACTCTTCCTCCAAAAAGACCACACCTCCTAAAAGTACCATTCCCTATGAGCCTGTGGGAGCCATTTTCTTTCAAACCGCCACAGTCATCCTAGATTTGTTTTCCTAAGTTCTTGTTTTTCTTATTATTAAAAACACATTCTTTGAAAGGCATCTCAGGTAGCTCAGGTTGTTCTAAACCTTGCAATGTTGCCAAGGATCACCTTAAGCTGTTGTTTTTTTGAGTCTTTCTGTGTAAAACTGGCTGGCCTTAAACTCACTGGTAAGTGTTCCAGACAAGCTTTGAATTCACAGACCCACCTGCCTCTGCCTCCTGAGTGCTAGGAGTAAAAACAACACATGAGCAATTCTGCCTAATCTAAGGATGGCCTTAAAAAGAGAGCCTCCTGCCTCCCTCCATCCTACAGCTACTGGGAATATGGATATATACCACCATGGTAGTTGAAGAAGAATTTTATAGAAGATTTTTGTAGAGCAGAAGTAGGAAAAGAACAACAACAACAAAATAATTCCTCTAAAACCTTTCTTAGATGAGTTTTGTTCTTTCTCCTGCTTTTGAAACTTTAAGTTCCCTGAAGATACTCATGATTCCCTGACACACTGGCTTGCCCAGTTCCACCATCACACAGGAACATGCATGTATTAAAAGAGCCTCAGCAACACTTCTTTCCTGTCACATTATAATTTAAATGACATGTATAGTTTAGTCCCATCTTATGCAGCCTTCAGTTATAGTTGAAGCCACAGCATCTGTATGGAAGGGTGATCTTGTTAGAGACGGTAGTCCATATGCTGACTTGTAATTATTGAAAACCTTAGTGTGCCTTTAAGATTACTCATTTTTGTTCAATACAAATTGTAATTTTCTCTTATTATACTTTTAAGAACAATAATTTTTAGCTAAATTTCAAAGAGCTCCATGTACCCTCTCGACTCTGTGTCTTAGGTGCTGGGATTGCACACATGTTACCATGTCCAGGTTTTTTGTTTTGTTTTGTTTGTGTGTTTGTTTTGTATTTTTGTTTTTTTATGAACTTGAGTTATTTATTTATTTTCATTAGTTTATTATTCTCTCATACATTACATCCTTTCCTTCTTTTTCCCTAAAGACAGGCAAAAGAGTCAGGGTCAACTGTGCTTCCACTGTTATGAGTCCCACAAAACCATAAAGCTACTCAACTGTAACATATATGCAGAGGGCCTAGGCCAGACCCATGCAGGCTCCCCAATTGTCTCTTCAGTCTCTGAGAGCTCCTATGAGCCCTGCTTAATTGGTTCTGTGGGTTCTCTTGTGGTGTCCTTGATTCCTCTGCCTCTGTTCTTCCCTCTTCTGCAGGATCCCCAAGTTCATCTTATGTTAGGTCACCATGACCAGGTTTTTGACATGGGTGGTAAGACATCTGCTTGGCCCAACTTTGGGATATGCTATCAGTGACATTTGTCATGAAAGTTCCTTATCTCTTGGGAGCATCTCTCCTGTATGCAGTTCCAGAATCAGTTTGGAGAAATGGGGAAGTGAAGGAACAATGGCCTGACAACATGTTATCACTGTGTTAATTGTGACAGAGTATCAAATCAGGTATTTCTATTCCCAATGAAAGCAGAGATTATTACATTTGAAAGCCACCCATTAGATGCTTGTTGGTGGCATGTTTGACATTTCATTTTGTGACTTTAAAAATGTATTTTGAGACAGAATGTTTGCGTCTATAAGATTCTTAGGTCCTTGGTTTGTTGTTAGTCTGTTGTGGTCCAAATTTTTTGTGGTTGTGAGTTTTCTTTGCAAATGGAATTCCTTACTCCAGTGAGCTGTACACTGTCTTTAAAGTGGTAAGCTTCGAATAGCTTATTTGTTGTACCCCTTTCTGGTTGTGTTACTTTGGTCTGGCCCAATTGCAGGAAAGAAACTTGCTGTGAGGGAAAGTTCTAGAAGTGTACTGGCCTCTGCTCTGCAGCTGTCCAGTTTTAGGACCTCACTATTGCGCTCCTGACCTGTGTTCTGGTATTGAGACCCTGTCACTTCCTCCAGCACATGGGGGATGTAACTACCTGATAATCTAATATTATAGAGTTCCTCTCTAGAATAACTTTGTCCTGAAAACTGACATCAGTGCTGGTCCAGTCCGTTGTAGCATGAGTGGTAGGACAGAGTTATTCAAAGTTAAGGAGCTTAAAACATAACAGCAGAAATCATGATACCAGGCAGCATTATGTCAGTAAGTGTTTATAGAGGTGTTCAACCCACAGACACTGCCATAGCCAAAACAAAATAGTAAATCCATCTTCAATGTTTAAAAAAAGTGATTTTTTTCATTGTTACTCAGTTACACAGTTCCTAAATGTGAACCTTGTACTTGATAATATTGTGTATCAATGTCAAAGTTAGAAACATCTGATAGCCTCTCTGGGTGTACTATTTAGATCCATATAGTTTCTTACAGTGTTAGTTGTTTACATAGTATTACATCTCTGTTGAGATTCATAGACATATTTAAGAATTATGAGATTTAAGGAAAACAGACTATCTCAGTATGGCAGTGCACGCCTGTGATCTTGGCATACTAGAGACTGACTGACCCTGGAGAGTTACTGGGAGAGGATGGCTTGTCCAGGCTATAAGGTGAGTTCAAAACCAGCCTGTGATACATGAAACCATGTTGTTGTTTTAAGAAAGGGAAAACCTGAATGTGGTGCACATGCATTTAATCCCAGCACTTGGGAAGCAGAGGCAGGAAGATCTCTGTGAGTTTGAGGTCAGCCAAACCTATAAAGGACATTGCTCTTGGGGAGAGAGGGGAGTTAGAGAGAGATAGAGTGACAAAGACAAAAAGACAGAGACAGGGAGATGGAGTCAGAGAGACAGAGATAGAAAGACACACCAACAGTTATTCATTCAATGAGTCAGATAGACAGAAGAAAGAAAGAAAGAAAGAAAGAAAGAAAGAAAGAAAGAAAGAAAGAAAGAAAGAAAGAAAGAAAAGGAAGGCAGGTAGGTAGGAAGTATAGCCTAGGGAATTCAGTACATTATAAAAACAAATATTGCTCATATCAATATGTCAGTTACGTATCTGTTGCTGTGACAAAATGACTGACAAAAATGACATAAAGAAGAGAGGTTGTTTGTGATCAGAGTTCAGGTGATCATGAAATTATGGCAGCCGAGGCACCTGCAGTGGCTCCATTCCTAAGTTAAAATACATTTGAAGGAAAAAGAAAAAAGATAGAGATCACAAAGGAAGCCTTTGCTAAATGACTACTAGTGATTTTACTCTTATAAAATTTAATACTGGTGTGTTATTTATTGGATAGGATGCTAAGTTTTTTATGTTTATTAATATTAATTCAAGCTAATTAACTTTGGAGTTGTGTATGTTTCAATAATGAAACAAGGACTAAAACCTTGTCTTAGTTAGGGTTTTACTGCTGTGAAAAGACACCATGACCAAGGCAACTCTTATAAGGACAACGTTTAATTGGGGCTAGCTTACAGGTTTCAGAGGTTCAGTCCATTATCATCAAGGCAGGAACGTGGCAGCATCCAGACAGGCATGGTGCAGGAGGAGCTGAGAGTTCTACATCTTCATCTGAAGGCTAATAGTGGAAGACTGACTTCCAGGCAGGTAGGGTGAGGGTCTGAAGCCTGTGCTCACAGTGACACACCTACTCCAACAAGGCCACACCTCCTAATAGTGTCATCCTCTGGGCCGAGCATATACAAGCCATCACAAACCTATTAAGAAACTGGGTCTTCTTATGGTGAAGATATAGGAGTGGGTTTGGCAGCACATGTTTCTGACTTTAAACCCAACCCCAGTGTGACAGCTGAGTGACTTAGCTATGGAGAACACAGTGGGGTTGGAGTGGCTTAAATACTTCAGAAATCTGTTCTTCCTTTCCTTTCCTTTCCTTTCCTTTCCTTCCCTTCCCTTTCCTTTCCTTTCCTGTTCCTGTCCCTGTCCCTGTCCCTGTCCCTGTCCCTGTCCCTGTCCCTGTCCCTGTCCCTGTCCCATCCCTCCCCTCCCCTCCCCTTTCCCTTCCCTTTCCCTTCCCTTTCCCTTTCCCTTCCCTTCCCTTCAATTCCCTTTTCCTCCCCTCCCCTCCCCTCCCCTCCTCCCCTCCCCTTCTCTCTCTCTCTCTCTCTCTCTCTCTCTCTCTCTCTCTCTCTCTCTTTCTCATTCTTTCTTTCTTTCTCTTTCTCTCTTTCTTATTTTTTAGAAGATTAGAGGAACTCTCTGGAACATAACAATTAAATTGTTCTAAGCTTAATAGAAGGAATGGTGCCTTCCAATTTCAAGATTGCCTGTAGCTCATTGACCTACTTTGAAGACATGGATGCTCCATGGAGGAAGGTTGTACACAACAGCAGCAGCAAGTGTTAGTGATGGAGGCACTTTTTTCTTTCTTACTAAACATAAAGGGCAGTAGGTAATAGTATCATGGTATCTGGATGTTCTTTATGGGATCATTTAACCAAAGTACCCAGTAGGCAGGATTACATAAACACTGGGTTATATCGCACGATGTATCAGACAATAACACATTTTAAACACACCAAAGTGAATTTATTGAATGATATTGTTAAAGCAGCTAACCTTCTAGAGATTAAAACCTGCTGTTCATAACCCATAGGTCATAACATCCTATATTCTCTCTCTGCATTCTTTAAACTGAAGCATGTGTGCCCCCAAACAACAAATAGTGTGTGCTCACTGAAAAAGAAGTAATCACCCGAGTTTTCCTCACCTGCCTAGAGTTTTGCCTTGTATGCCACAGCATATGCAGCTGGACAGCTTAAGTGAGCGCATGTTAGTTTCTGTAGGGCTCAGACTTTAGGCTGTGTCTCTGGCTCAGGAGAGAACTGAGGCCACTATGCAGCATTTACCAGGCAAGCTCCTTTCCCCTTGAGCTTCGGCCCCTGAGTTTGTCTGTTTTATTCTCCCTCCAGTTTTCCTATTACAGGTGTTTGCCCTCTGTTTCCCTCCTCTTCTAAGATCTCTCACTCACTTTCCTGTCCTATACACACATGACAGTTTCCACAGGTGTGGTCAGTGACATCAGCTCTCCTGTCCCGAGCTCCTCAGTGTGCCTGAAGCTTTCATATCGTTGGCCCTTCATCAGCTTCCTAAGAGTGGTCTCTATTCCATTTGATGGAATAAACCAGTACTATTTGGTGCATTTTGTGTGTATTTATTCATTTGCTCCTCACTAAAACTCTTGAAGTAAATTACTAGTACTTCCAAATTTGCTGATGATGGAATTGAACTGTGGAGAGATGCGCTTCATGTGCTAAAAATTGTCCAACCAAAAAGAATTAAAGGAACAGCAGAAGCGTGGCTGACTCTACTGCCATGCTGTCCCTTGGGTGCTACGCACTTGCATCCTTTCTCTGAATGACCAGAGTCCTCAGCTCCCTGCCGTGTCTGACTGCTTATTCTCAGCTCCTAGCACATCCATCCTCAACAAAAGGAATACCTACAATACCTACATGGTGACTTGAAAAGAGCTCTTGAGTATAATACAAAAGGAAGCTTTTTAGGGACTAGATCCTGCCTTGATGCTTGGACTGAACGTTTGCATCCCTTCTGTACACTTATGTTATATAGCATATATGTATATATCAAATGTGTGTGCATGTGTGTGTTCACATATATAGCATACATGTTGAAATCTGAACTTGAATAATGATGGCAATAGGCGTGGCCTTTTAATGCTGATAGAATGATAATCGAGTTAACGTGACTGAAGTTAGATAGCAAGGTAATGCAATCTGTGAACCCGGAAATGGTTCTTTTTAGACCCTACATCTACAGACACTGCATATTTAGGCTTGTGGCCTCCAAAACTGAGAAATCAATTTTGGTTGTTTATAAGCTACCATGGGATTTTGTTATAGGCATGAATACAAAATTAGACTGGGGTTGTTGCCTGCATTAAATTAACGACAGTTGTTATTATTATTGGCTCTTGGTTTTATGAAACAATAAAGAGACAGGGACATCATTAAGCTGGGTATAGGCTGAAACACATTCAGTAGGGAGAAAATGGTTTAAAAGCCTCAAAGAAGGAAATATGGGCAGAGCAGAGTCAACGTCGGGAGCTTCTTCTAACATCCATTCTGCTCCAAGGACTCCTCTTGTACCGCCAACATGGATTCCTTTCCTCCTCTCCTCCCAGGCCCAGGCGCTTGTGGAAACAGAAGCCGTCTGTCCATTTCATGGTTCCTGGCACGTAGTTGATGCTTATGAAGTGTTTGCTAAAGAAAGGAGTGACTAATAGATAGTCCCTTAAACACAGCTGTTGAGAGTATTACAAATAGAAACAGTCACTCACTGGCTCTCACTGCATTATAATATAACCTTATTTTATCTCTGGGAGAACATGAGCTTACGTTTCACCAGTTAGAACACTCGTGTTCAGTTTAATGGCTGAGTGCATTGAACATCTGCTTTTTCTCCATCTACAACAGAGGGAACACTGGAAAAAAATTAAAAGGGATATTGCCTTTTAGTAAATATGCACAAGCTACGTGTGGTTATGTAGCCTGTAATCTTAGAACTCTGGAGATGGAGGCAGAAGGAACAAGATCATCCTTGGTTATATATGGGATTCAAGGCCAGCCTGGACTACATAAGCAACCCTATCTCAAAAACTAAATAGAAAAAATTTATATTTATACGTTTTTACATTTGCTAAGACTTGTTCAGATTTTGTTATCTGCCTTTAGGTCATTTTGAAAACACCACTTCTCATAAATGCTTGTCAGATGGCCCCAAGGTGTGGGCAACAACTGCCTACAAATTTGTTATGATGTGGATGTTCCATGAATATCAAAGCTTACTATTCTAATTTACGGCTAAAGATTCATCTGTCAGAGGATTTATGTTTGTCTTTAGTTGCCTTTATTTTATTTATTTTTCACTGATTCTCCCATAGGCTACTTTTCATCTGAACTGGCTGCTGAGGTACTATTGAAATTAGCACACTCTGTGTGGCAAATCGAGGGCAGACAACTTATTTAAAGAAGGCTCAGAATATTAAAAATATAGGACAGTGTCACTAGGCAGAATTTGTTGTTTCTGATACTATTGCTGCGGAGAGTAACTAAACCCCATGCAGGCTTCTTAGTTCAGTAACTGAGCTTATTTACAAGCCAATCGTGAGCTTTTACTTTGCCATTTACTTTCTGTAAGTTCCTATGTTCTTCAGACAACCATCTCCCTATTACATATGTGCTGAAATTTAAAATTGAAATTATAAGAAAAACTTTTGATAGTCCTGTTAGAAAAAAAATCCATTTTCCTTGTCACTAAGGCCACAAGTTACTAACCCAAATGTCTTATTCTATGGGAAAGCTTCTCCAATATCTGGTTGATCATCATAAGAGAGTTGAATGCATGGATTGGATGCCATAATTTTATCAAGGCGCATAAGTTGTTTACAAAGTTGAATTTCAAAGGGAAAATAGGTATGTGTGTATCCATATAATATATGCTTATAAATACATGCACACATATAATACACACACACACACACACACACACACATTGTTTATTATAAGGAAAATCATTTTCCACAGGTCTCCTTGCCATTATGCCACCTGAGAATCTTTGTCTGTTTCACAGCTCCTTTTCAATGCATTTATTCAGATATCACTAGTCAGATGCCCTGTACTCATGCCCACCCCCCTGCTGGAATTCCTTCTGGTTCAAAATGACATGTGGCCTCCTCCTGGGCACAGTAGATCTAGCTCCCAACTGTCTCTGATGAACTTTGTACCTTGTGAGTTCTTCCTGGTGGTTAGTGCCTATCACAAGAGCAGCCGGCTGTGGGAAGAAAAGAAATCATCTAGGCAGGGAACAGGGGAGGCTTTTATTATGAAAATCAGCTTTGAAACTCTGTCATAACAATTATGACACAAAAGCCTTCCACTTTTCCATTTACATGTTGATTTTTTTCATAATATTTTCTCTCCAAAGTCTCTCTTTTGTTCATTTTAGTTTGACTCTGTGCATTATTTTTAAATTGGGTAACAGGATGAAAATTACATAACTTAAAAAATTCTTCTCTGTCTTTATGTCTGTATAATGAAATTTTCATTTTTAAAAAAGTTGTTTGTGCACATAAATATTGGAAAAATAGAAAATAATTGAGTTGCCTGCAATGAAATTTAAGTATTTTTATTTATATGTTGAGAATTTCATACATATGTTCAATGTCTTTTTATCCCATCCACCTCCTAACCCCTCCTCTGTCTCCTCCACAACCCTCTCTCCAATATCCCTCCCTCCTAACTTCTTCTTCCCTTTGTGTATAACCTGCTGAGTCCACTTACTGCTGCCCATATGTGCACGAGTTGGAGACTCCCCAGTAGAGCATGGGCGGCCTACTAGGGCTCACATCCCTGAAGAAAAGTGACTCTCCACACTGTACCTGTATACCCATCAACTGCCTCTGTGTATAGGGGTGGAGCTTTGTGACCCCTTCCCCCGCCCATGCTAGAATGTTGATTGCCTTGATGTTATGCAAGTCTTATAGTCTTCCTAAATAGTCTTCAACACTGTTCTGAGCCTGGGGACAGGGATGACTTGTTTGAATATGAGAACTCACTAGCTCTTACTCTCACTGCTCTGACCAGTTGGGACTGTGGGACCTGCCATCTGCAGAGGGATTTTAACTTGATATTCTTTGGTGAATAGAATAAGGATTATTATATCATTTTTTTCCAGATTCTATTTTCTGTTTGATATAATTACTTTGGCTATTAAATCCTGACATTCTGGTAATATCTTGAACATTATTCCAAGTCCAGATCTTAAAATTTTTTCATTTATTTGCTAAATAAATTCATATGGGATTTCATATGAAGCATGAACATATTCATTAGACTTCAATGGTTTGCTCCTGACTGTTCTCATACATAGCCGTGTGTGACTGTATCCTTAAAGAGTAATTGTTCCATAAGCTATTGATAATTGCCCTCTGAGAGGATTGCAGGCCAATAAGTTTTGTAGACAGTGCATAATTCTTTCTTATAAGACATTCCAGTATATTACAAAATGCTTATAGTAAAAAAAATAATAAAATTTAATAGTAGGCACAAACTCTATTTGTTGGAAGAAAAGGTTTTTTTTAAAGATTCATTTACCTAAAGTCACCTAATATATTACTGTTTTGGAATGCACAGTTTGGGGAATAATGACTTAGTCTAATTTTGAAAATCATTCTCAAACATCACTTTCAAAGCATTCTTTAGCACATTTTTATCCTATTCCTGGATCCTATTTCTTTTCCTGATTCCTGCTCTCAGTCTTTCAACAGCCTCCTTTCACTTGTATGCCTCTTTATGTAATTCGGAAGAAAAAGCTCCCTCTTGCAAGTGAAGCCTGAACGTATCTAGTCAGTCTCCCCGCCTGTCTACTAGATTGCTTGGGTTTAAAACTGAAAACTCACTTTTTAAAGAAAACTTAGTGCTCTCACTTTAATACATACACCAGAGTTCTTAACTAAATCAGATATAAGGGAGTCAGTGACAACAGCGCATCAGAGCTGGCCACTTTCCATTATGACCCTGTGTCAGAATCATTGCGCTGCTTAGTGTCCTGAGGTCTGTGCTGCCTTTCCTCTAAAGAGCATATTGATTATTTTTAATGGAAGCAACAGCTTGCACAGTGTTCTGCATACTATGTTGACCTAAGTAATTCTAAGTGGTTTGATGGGTGTTACCACATGCACAATACAACATCACTTCCCCAACACCCCCCTTACATCTGTGGTAGCACATTGTTTCCCCAAGACTCCCCTTAAGACAGCCATGGTGCTGTTTGCTCTGATTTCCTGACTTCTCTGTAACTTTGTTTCATTCCCCCCAGCAGTATCTCTTACCCTCCTCACTTTTTAATCACAAGTGCTCTTCAGAAGCCCTCGTTTATTTTTTGTAATCTTCCTTGGATATTCTCATACCTAACTGTTTAAAATTAAGGCTTCCTTGTTTAAAAATCTCCAATCTAATTGCTTTCTAACTACTGAGCTTTTATATATTTGTATGTATCTGTGCATGTACGTGTGTGTGTGTGTGTGTGTGTGTGTGTGTGTGTGTGTGTGTGTGTGTGTGTCCTTTATCCTGGAAACAAAGTCACTCACTGAACATGGGTTAGTTAGATTGGCAACAAGCCCTAGTAAGCCTTTTGACTGTGGGGTAGGGGTTGGGTGGGATTATAGGTGTGGACAACTACACCATCTATCATATTGAGTCACAGCTTTTATCATCATTCTCATGAATTATAGCAATCACTACATATTAATGATTCTGAGTAGTCCTTGTCTAAAGATCCACTGTTCGTTATAGTGGCCAATAGCCAGTCACAGAGCTGCTCATAACTGGAGATGTGGCTGCTTTGTGTTGTGTGTATGTGTTTTATATGTAGACCGTGAACCAATGAATAAATGAATAGCAAATAATTTTCAGGGAGAATATAAAACATCTCAAGAATAATATTTGAAATTAGATGTTAAAATGACATTTTACATAGATCAAAATAAATAAAATGCATTCTTAGAAATAACTTCATGTTTCTTTTTTTCTTTTCCAATGCAGAGACAAAAATTATCCAATGCAGAGACAAAAATTAAATTCACACAGGAAAGTTGTTTTTATTGCTGTCAGTTCTGCTCTAGCATATTTGCACACATACAAAATGTCTGACCTGTTCCTTTGAAATATCAGATGTTATCCTGACTAGCTTTCTGTCTCCATCGGTGAGCAGTCTTATTGCCCAACATCCTGCCCATGATATTGGACTGCCTCTTGCCTGCTTCCCTAGGTCACTAAGTCATCTTTTATTCCTTGGCTTGCTCTTCCCCACTTCCTCCACATGTGACCACAGTTAGTTCGTTATTAATAGTGAGTTCCAAGGAGACTACCTTGACACTGTCTAAACAAGCACACTGTTTACCTATAGACACTCACTTGGTTCTTTTCATCAGGTTTTGACTTTACGTTGAACCACTTTCTGCTGTCTGTTGAATGACATTGAAGTTGATTGTGTTTCTAGATGCAATGCTGTTGCTTGGCCAGTTTCTACTCTCAGCATACTCTTCCCTCTTCTGATAATACATGTCCTTACTATGTAGGGAAACCACCTGGAAGAGATACAAAATCAGAAAAAAAAGAAAAAGAAGATAATGTGAAAGACTGTGTTAAGTTTGGTAGTCTATGGTGTCATCACATGGATATTGAAGGAGGAAGAACAGGAGTTTTAATTCAGCATTAGCTACAACTTGAGGCCTGCCTTGACTATATGAGATGCTGCCTTGCCCCCACTTCCCCTGCCACCTCTGTGTATATGTGTGTGTGTGTTTCTCTGTGTATGTGTCTCTCACACACACAAATAAATTAAAAGATTATTTTATTAGATATGAGTTTGAATATTAGTTTATATTGCAGTGTTTGTTTAATGCTTTGAATTCTACTTGCCACATACCCATTCCTAAATGTCTTTGTCACTGTTTTAGGTGGAGTTATTTTGTTTGTTTTGCTTGTCTTTTTGTTTGTTTGTTTGTTTGTTTGTTTGTTTTTTAAGTGGGCTCTCACTTTGGCAAAGAGGCTGACCTAAAATCCACTATGTAGCTTAGCCTGTCCTCAAACTCACAGTAATTCTCCTGCCTTTCAAGAGTGTGATTACACAACCAGCTAAAGTGTTTTAATAACCAATGATAAATTCATCAAGAAAGAATTTAAATCTTTGCATCATCCCAGGATCTGTACACAAATACATTTCTCTTTACTCTTATTATTTTCCCTAGAGAAATCATTTTGGTCAGTTTTTTTTCTTAATAATTTAAAAGGAAGCACAGCTGATCAATAACTTAGCTAGACATTTCATCATGAGAGAAGATTTTTCAGAATGAATGTTTCTATCATGGCTAATAAAAAACAAAATTTATAGCCCATCAATAAATAACTAGCCTTTCAGAAATGTTTATTGTTCTAGTTCATTAAAGCGTTATATCTTTCAAACAGTATTTTTAAAGGCCATAAAATTAATAGTGTATTTTAAAAGTTTTATTGGCACATATTTCTTAAGTCTATTTTAGCTACAGTGTTTAATTGTGCTGTCTCACAAAGGTTGGGAACCTTAATTTTCATGTACTTTCTATTTGAAAAGAAGATGATTTTCCTCCGGGGCTAGCTTCCATGGTCTACAGTGTGTTTATAGCACACTTGGATTTTCATGTGCTCAGATCTTGGGAGTCTGTCAGAGTTAATCTGGATCTGCTGTTTCTTTATGTCTTAAAATTAGTAACCAAGCCCCCAGCCTGGCAGAATATGTGAAACAGAAATTCTGTGTATTAGCTGCCAGAGAAAAATTTCAAATCTTTTGCTAACCAAAATAAGGGTAGCAAGGAAACCGTTATGGAGAACACTGGAGACTCTGTGTGTTGTGTAGGCTGTTGCTGCATCAGCTGCATTTGTGTTCCTAAACACAGAACACTTCCTACCTTTCCCACTGTGCCTAATGCACAGGGACTCCTCACTACACAGCTTCTTTTGCTTTGTGGGGAACTTGCCCTGAACCTGCTAAATTTGTTTCAAATCCACCTGTGAGGCAAATGTCCCACTTCCATTCTCATCTCTCTCCATGCAGTAGCTTTTCACCGACAACCTGGAGATCCTCTTTCAGCCTTTGCCCACATTCCAGGTTTAGAGACACATCACTGACCATACTTGGAAACTTACCTGGAAGATGTGCTTGGTGTCAAGGGCAGACTTCTTTAACCTACTCTGGGGAATTGGGCTATGCACAGACAGGCTGGTCTCCAGTTGAGCTGAGATCTGAACCCCGAAGGATGATAATTCATCTACATGACACAGTAGGTGTTCCCTCATGCTCCTGGAACTCTGGATTCTGCCTAAGTTGCAGCCCCCCACAGCCCCCACAAGAGAAACATGGCTAGAAGTCACAAGTTTCTGAAGTTAGAAGCCCAAGCTTCTGACCTTCAGGCTAAACTCCTCCCCAATTACCTAGACCATAAAAGGGGCTGTTAGGCCCCCACCTCACTCTCTTACTTCTAGCTCTCTTACTTCTTACTCCTCACTCTCACCCTCTCTCTCCTCTCCCTTTGTCTTCCCTCCACTTCCCTTTCTCTTTGTATTCTCTCCACTCTCCTCTTCTCTCTCCCTCATACTCTCTTTCTCTACCCCCCCTCTCTTCTACCTTCTCTCTTTCCCCCTGCCTTTCTACAATAAAGCTCTAAAACCATAGAGAGTCTCTGCTCATCAAGATCAGCTGCACTCACTCTCACTGGTGTTAGGACCTCTCTTCCCTCATCCCTCTCTCCTATAACCCCTGGTGGCTTTAACAAAGTAGCACTGGGCTCCCCGGGGCTTTAGGAAAGTAGCTCCGGGACTCCCAGGTAGGGCTGCCCCTTGCCACCCTCCCCCCAAAGAGTGGGTCAGAGGCTTAGATGCCCATCCTGGATGAGTGGAAGGTAGATAGCAGCCCTCCCACGCCTGACAGACCAGAGCATAAGTGGAACTCTGGTGGGGTGTGGGTCTTCCCTTCCCCCTTTTCCCCAGGCCCCCCTTTTTAGTTCCCAACAACCTACTCCTGCTAGAATGATTCTGGGATGTGCTAGGGCTTCTTCTGACATGCTCACAGTGTATTTGCCGCCTTGACCCCAAAGACCTTCATCAGTCCTGAAGCGCACCATGAATTATGTTCCTTTGATCATCTCTCCTCTAAATCTTCCAATACCATTCAATGATTCCACATCTTCCTTTCCTTCTCACCTTTACACATTCCTTAGATCACCTTTGCAGGCGATCTTAGGCCATCTTTAAAACTCTTCTGTGGTGTCACCAGTTTAGAGAGTTCTCTTTTACCTAGAATAGGGCATCATGGATTCCCTGCACTGTGGATCAGGCTAGAAAATATCATGAAATGTAGAAGTGAATTAAAGGAGACACTTAGAACTAGAATCCACTAACCTAGAACCTCACATTTACTTGAGAAGCACTCAGTGGGTCAGTCCCAGGCAGAGGTTAAAGCCCCAAATCTTTGGCTTATGTCATATCTACAATCACCCCTCTTTTCCATGGACCTGAATTGTTCCCAGGTTGTTCCTGCAGGTTGTTTCCAGACCTCTGAACCCAAGCAGACATCCAACACTTTACAGGCTTGAGTAGGATTAGCACATGCAATCATATTCCTGGCTCATTTGCATTGCACAGGTTTCAGGACCTCAGTGGAGCTTCACCACTTCTGGGATCATTCTAGCTCTCATTGCCCTTACAGTGTCATATAGGAGGACTACTCGGTCACAAGTTACTGGCGGGTGAATAAAGGAATGGAAGGAAGGAAGGGAGAATGAAAGAAAGGACAACAGCAATAACTGGTTAGTTAGCTACAGGTTGTGCCAGTCGCGAGCTGGTCTTAACCTCTGTCTGACATGCCTCCCTTAAATCCTCCCTTAGGATCCATTTATGATTATCCTCACACCTGCTCTTCTGCTGGTAGATCTGGTAGCAGGACCCAGACATCACTCCTGAGTCATCTGAGCCTATGGCTGTCTTGCTGCTATTCACTGTTCTGCTCCTGTTTTGCATGTACCAGGAGATATGCAGTGAATGTCTAGTGTTTCCAGAATCCTCCTGCCTTCACCTCTCTGGAACAGCAGTTGTTTTCCTCTGGATGACCCCACTTGTGTAGATCTTTGTTTTGTAATCTCACCACATGAGGGATCCAGGCAGAGGTTAGCTACCATACTGTTATTAACTCAGTGCTTTGGCTATTTGAATAATTTTATCCTGATAATATGGTTCTGCCTCCATATTACATTTGGAGATATTTGAAGGCACATGTAGATGCTGCATCCTTGAGAGGGGTTGCTGCTACTAATTAGGCATGCTGCTAATTTTCCTACAATGTACAGGTTGTTCATAATCCTAAATAACAGTAGAATCAAAATGAACAATGCATCCCAGTAGAAGTGATACATCCAGAATGGAGGTAGGCTTCTAATCTCATTGAACATAGAACTTAGAGTACAGGATGCACACAGCAGGCAAGTGGGTCCTGGTACTAGCAAATTTTACTCTTAGCTCTCTGATCCATACACCTTAGCCACTGGAAACTTATCATCAAGTAGCAACTAATGATTCAGTAGTTAAACTGAATTCTAAAAGTGATATTCTAGAGTTATTCACTCAACAGATAGAATGGCTGGATATTTTTCACAAAAGTTAGGACCATAATGCTATATCATGGCTACCATAACACTTACTTTAAAAGTCACTGTAACCAAATACTGACAAGAAGAAACTTAAGGAAATATCTTGGCTCACAGCTTGATCACACAGTAGGGGCATGATGATGGTGGCATCATAAGACAGCTGATTATAAAGCATCTGCAGCTAGGAGGAGAGAGGTAAATGTTGGCTCACAATTCATTCTCTTCTTTGCATTTAGACTCCAACCCACGGGTGATTCACACACTTTAGAATGACTCTTCTTTAATTTAGCACAATCTAGAAACTCCTTCACAGGAATTCCCAGAGGTTTGTGTTCTAGGTGATTCTAGATTCTGCCAAAATGACCATCAGTGTTAATCACTCCAAGCACATAGAACACAGAGGAATGGAAAGGCTCTAGAAGAAACAGAATCATTTGCTCCATGTAGCATATATTGAGAACTTAAGAAGGGTGATTTTTTTCTCCGTTGCTTCTACCCACACAAGGACCAGATATGTAAGCTTATACTTTTCACCTAAAATGTATCTGCTAAGTAATGCTAAAAACAAAGAGGAAACAACGAGTGAATGAAGTCTTGTATAAAATGTGTTCAGAACATTGAATAATTTAGTAGCTGCAAGTCTCTTCTTAGATGGTGATGCTAAGAATCTCATTTGTTGCCCTCCAGCTACTCATCAGCATTCCCAACATTCCTGATGTTTGCCTTCTCTCAGTTTGATTTTCCATGATCCAGTCTAGGACAAACAGTGTGTGTTTTCAGAATCCATATTCCTTTTTACTCCTGAAAGATGATTTATCTGAGGATATATTCATGCAGTCATTGCATTAACTCTTTAATGCTTACCATTTATATGGCTGAAGATAGAGTGTGGAAAGAAGAATAAAAGTATAGATATATCATATCTAAATATGTGAGGTAAGATGCTCCCACAAGTAAAAACACTTGTTGATGCCATGGGTTTGATCACCAGGATCCACATAGGGGAAGCAGGGAAACAACCATGCAAAGCATTCACTGACTGTGACATCCACATCACAGTATTCACACATGTACATACAAGTACACATACACACATGTACATACACACATACACTCACACAAACTATTTGACAGATTTTTGTTTTATCACCTATATGAACTTCCATGCTTGCTCCTTGTATAGGTTCTGGCAATATGGAGAAAGACCCCATACTTATGTTGTTCACACCATAGCCCTTCCACTTCTTGCACAGGTTTGTCCTTCACTACTCATGCCTAGCTATGCATTCCCTGAGCCTTCATTTTTCAGACTTCTTCGTACCTAGTCACTTAATGCTTAGCTGCCTGTCACTGCTTTATCTCTTTATCTTCTATAGTCAGCCCACAATTACAGGCAGGGACAGCAATCACTGTCTCTGCAGAAAGTCAGCAAGCAGAATGCATGTGATTGATACCCAGGAGTCACCTTTTGCTGAGTTCCTTTTCTTTTCCCTTTTCCTTCCTCCTTACACACACACACACACACACACACACACACACAACTGCTCAATTTTTGTTTCTCTTTTGCATGCTTTTACTTTGAATTATCTCTGATGGAATATTGTTTTGTCGGCTTATTTCCTAGATGGGAAGTGATGGAATTTTACGCCTCAGTACTTCAGCTCTAAATAATGAATTCTTTGCATACGCAGCACAAGGGTGGAAACAGCGACTGGCAGAAGGTAAATTTCAGTTTCCTGTTATTATGTGACATGCTAGAGCATGTATAGAGTATTAGTACACAGGTTCTACATTGGTGTGTACAGACTGTGCTAGAGCAGCTGGGGTATTCTAGAGTACACACACTTTACTACAATACACTATGCTGAATGCATGTGCTCTGCTAGGGCGCATGCATGATATTAGAAAAACCCACATTGCTACAGTGTCTATATTATGTTAGTATAGACATACTCTGTGGGAACACAATACACACACTCTGCTACAGTACATACGTTATTGTCTTATTAGTTAGGGTCTTATTGCTGTGAGACACCATAGCCAAGGCAATTCTCATAGAGGGCAAAGATTTCATTGAGGCTGGCTTGCAGTTTCAAAGGTTTAATCCATTATCAACATGGTGGGATACTTAGCAGCATGCAGGCAGACATAGTACTGGAGAATGAGCTAAAATGTTTACATCTTGATCTGAAAGCAGGCAGAAGGAGACCATCTTCAGCAGGCAGCCAAGAGGAGGCTCTCTCCCACGTTGAATGGGACTTGAGCACAGGAACTCAAAACCCATCCCTACAACGACACATTTCCTTGAACAAGGCCACACCTACACCAACAGGCCACACCCCTAATAGTGTCACTTCCCTTGGGCCAAGCATATTCAAACCACCACAACTATGTACGGTATATGTACTGCATTAGAATTTATGTACTGTGCTAGAGCAGACATTCTATGCTAGAGTGCACATACTGCGCTAGAGGACATATGGCAGTGATGGACTGTGTTAAGGAACACGTACTGCAGACACAGCTAGAGTACACATATACTGCTAGAATACACATACACACACACACACTGTGCTAAACTACATAAACCATGATGGAGTAATGTGCTATTCTAGAGCACACACAATCTAGTGTGCACACACTCTGGAGTATACACACCAGAGAGTACACACTGTAGAGCACACACACTCTGTAGAGCACATAATACTGTAGCGTTCTCACACACTGTAGAGCATGCACACCCTTCGTGGAGTGTACCCTCACATTCTGTACTGAGCTTTATATATTTCTCTGACTTCCAGGTCTTCTCCCCTCCCCCTTGAGACATGTTTTCACTTATTACAATTCCCCTCCTTTTCTGTTTTATTGAGAGTATTTATTTTTATTTTTTTTAATTTCCCCCCTTTTCTAAAGCAACATACTAATTCTTTGATAATGAGGAGCACTTTGAATATGGGACATTTTTGAAGAATGTGTGACATACCATAGATTTTGCATATACATGTTCATACATAATTTCATTGAAATTACAGTAGTTTGAACCATTGTGTTTTTCCATGCTCTAGATTCTAAGGAAACTTGGCCCCCCTTATGCCCCAGAGCTTCTGTCATCATTTCCTTCCTTTGAACTCAACCCAGGGTTTTGGATAGACTAAAATCCCAATGCAGCACATGACTCCCTCACTTGGAGTTGCTGGCCCTGGTGCAAACCTGAGCTTCTCCTGGGACTGTGATCCCTCCAGCTCGTATGTTCTCAGTCCTCACTGGTCACATCCGTTCCTCATACTGCCATTTATTCTTAGAATATTTGTACTTTTTGAACACTATTTTATATCAAACAACATGCCTTAGAGGTCTGTAGCGTATTTCAGATTATCCCCTAAGCATGTATTCTCACAGTTTTCTCATAGCTTCCATTGGGATCTCCCTTTTATAGTAAATAATGGCATTTTTAACCTATCATTTTCTTTCCCACAGTACATTTTCTTTCCAACAGTACATTTTTCCAAGCAGCCTTGTTTAAACCAGATCTGTGCTACCATCTATAAGCTTCAGGTTCTGACTGGTCCCTTCCCTTCACCCCTGGTCTTTTTTAATCATTTATAAATCTCACTAGCTTGTTCTACACATTCTAAATTCCAGATGCTGTGTACTAAACCTAGAATTTCCCCTTGCTTTTCTCTTCTTCCTTTGGCTGTCTCTGAACTGTCATCCTACCCTCACACTTGGGGACTCTAAAACTTGGACAGTACATGTGACTCTACTTTTAATCTGATACCTGTTAGCATCCCCACTGTTGCTGGCCCACTTGTAACCTGCATCTTTCTCTCCATGCTGTTCAGCAGCCTTCAGGCAGGAGACCTTTGGTTTCTCCACCACTTTATCACCTGTCCTTCCAGATGATTTACCTGTCTCTGCTCCTTCCTCATGGGATACCATGAGGTACTCATCTATCTCCTGAAGGAAAATTTGATCTCTCTTTAGAGTGTGCATTGGGTAATTAGCTTCAGCCTTCCTTTCTTACTTAATTTCATCCTATATTCTGCTAAGAATTGGCCACTCAAAAGGACATAAATATGCATATTCATGTCTCTGTGCCTTGTGATTTAATCACTTACATAAGCCTGATCATCCTTTAAAAGCTAACTCAAGAGCCAACTCCTAAATGTAATCCTCTTTAATTGACTTAGGGAAAATTAAGTGCTGTCCTGTCTCTACCTTCGATGCATATATTATTCTTATGGCCTGTACAGGGCTTTGGACAATATTTCATAGTCCACTATGCACCTTCTACTTCCATCAGGATGATTTCCTCCAGGACAGTAGATATGCAGTCTCATTTCCAGCCCATAGGATGTAATAGCTATGCCAAATTTTTAGAGTTGGTCTAACGTGAAATGAGCATTTGAGCGATGTTCATAAAATGGACAATATTAAAAATGTGATCATTACACTTCTTACTTTTAACATCCAGTGAAGTTTACTCAACTGAATGGCACATGGTCTTTCTGAATTGGCAGAAGACATGAGCATTTTAATTCAATTTATTGCCAATTTCTTTCTAGGAGAGTTTACCCCAGAAATGCAATTACGAATAAGGCAAGAAATTGAGAAGGAAAAGAAAACAGAACCTTGGAAAGAAAAATTCTTTGAGAGGTTTTATGGAGAGAGGTAAGTACTAGAGATTTTCTCTTATTTCTCTTAGAAGGAAATGAAAATGTAATTCTCTGCTTCCCATGGCGCCCTCAGATGCTGTAAAACTTAATAAACCTGTGAGAAAAGGCAATGGTCCCCCAGTGAACAAAATTGAAGGTAAAATTATAGTGGCATATCAGCACTTAAATCTTAAAAATGCGCTTTCAGGGTCTATAACATGTAGATGAAAAATCATCTTAGGTCTAAAATTACAAGTGAAATCTTGAAGAAGTCAATTGTGGTTTTCTTAAGTGGATTTTGATAAAATTACCTTAGTTTTTAATCCAAGTATTTTCATTAATAAATATTCTGAAGACATGTAATTGAGGCACATTTAATTCACATGCTTGTCCCCTGCAAATATTGAGTTGAGGTGTCCATTCTAGTGTGTGCTTAGTTCTTGTGTTGGAGAGAGCCTGAGATATCATCTTCCATTCTATATGTATAGTGCAGTTTGACTTAACATTTTTAGTGAGCATGCATGTTGGTTTATTTTTTTCAACTTAGTGTGTATATGTGTATGATGTGTATGTTCATGATGAATGTCCTGATGCAGCACCTGTGTAGAGGTCAGAGAACAACTACTGGGTATCATCCAGGGTCTCTGCCATTATACTGTATACTCTAGGCTAGCTGGCCCTGCAGCCTTCATCTGAGTCTCCTGTCTTTACCTTCCATCTCACTGTAGGAAGGTTGGGATTACAGGTGCTCCCCATTCTGTCTAGCTTTCTGCATGGATCTTTGGTTATCATGCCTGTATGGCTAGGGCTTTTACCTGCTGGCTAGGACCTTCTCTCTGACTATGCTTTTCAAAAGTAAGCAATAGCAACCGTATGTATATATGGTAGAAACTGAACCTGAAAGCATCCTGTTCAGCAGGCAGATATTGTCTGGGAAGAATCTCAGTCTCAGACAACCAGATTTCTAGGAATGGAGATCAAGAAGCTATTAATTTGTAGCTCCAGGTCTTTGTAGAGAAAAATGTGCTGACTAATGTTTTTGTAAAAGGTACAGAGATGGTTTCAGGGAATTTCTTCTGTTTCACTCAGTTTCATTTCATGAACATCTCCTGTTAGTGGTTAAATAAACTCTAGAAATCTCACTTGAGCTTTTCTGCAAGTGCAAGGAATCTGTCTTAAAGGGACTGTCTGTATATGTGCAAAGGGGGATAGCCTAGTTCATATAGTGCTTCCTGTGCACACAGGAGGAGCCCGGTGAAGCTCCAGAACCAATAGTGTTTACGATGGCACATTTATAATCTTAGCACTGGGAAGGTGGGACAGCTGGTCAGCTGGCCTTACCTGTTTGATAAGCTCAAAGGTTAGTGAAAAAAATCAGTATCAAAACCCAAGTTACATGCATACACAGTTACATGCATATACACCACCAGGGGGACAGGGGAGTCAGACAGATGGCTTAGCCATTAAAAGCACTTTCTGTGTAAACACAAGGATCCTAACAACCACATGACAAAAAACACATCCTGAAGACACCTGTAACTCAAGCTCCAAGGGATCAGATGTCTTTTCCTGGCTTTTATATAAGTATGTATATACACACATGCACTTGTATGTAAATAGATAGATAGATAGATAGATAGATAGATAGATAGATAGATAGATAGATAGATAATAAAGCCAATGTGACTAATGTCTGAGGAATAACACTAGAGCGTGACCTTTACTGTTTGCATGTGTAAAACCCATGTGCACAAATGCAGCTACGCACATGTGAAGACATACACATGCATATACATGCTCACTCACACAAAGAAGATTCTTATTCTTATTGTCCTCACTCAGAGGACTTCTAAGCCGTGAGGTCTTTGATTTCTCTAGCTGGGTTCTTTGATGCACATACACATATGCCAAACTAAATAGAGATAAATTATTATAATTTATTTAAGCGTGCACACAGATTTGAATATCTACTTGAAATGTATTGATGGAGCATCTCTAGGAGTTGAACCAAGAAATTTACTTTGTTGGAAGCTTTCTAGGTTATCCTGAAGCTTGGAAGCATGAAAAAGTGTGAACTACATGCCTGAAGCCTACATTGATGTTATAAAAGGTTAGGTAGGTAGCAGGAAACATGAAGATCAATGTTATGGTCTATATTATAAAGTTCAGTAAGTTGTTTAAAATCTTAATTCCACAAATAACTCTCATAAAAATGTACAAACATGCACATTTTATCCAAGAAGTTTGGATACTCCCAGATTCCCAAGCACATTAGATAGAGAGGCATTGTCACTGAAGATGACAACTACCATACCACAAGTAACAACTTTCTACAACCCTTATCACACTCTGAAACACAAGATCATATCCTAGAGACTTTTCTTGATGTAGTCTGGTGAGTCTCAACTTGTAGGTCATAACTCCTTTGATGGAGTTATAGGGCGGTCAAATAGCAGATATCCTATGTATCAAATATTTACATTATGATTCATAACAGTAGAGAAATTACAGTTATGAAGTAGCAATGAAAATGATTTTATGGTTGGGGATCACCACAGCATGAGAAACTGTATTAAAGGGTCATAGCATAAGGGTGACTGAGAACCAGTGCTGTAGACCAACGCTAGATGGGTTTTTTTGTTGTTTTGTTTCTTGTTTTTTGTTTTTTTTTTAACTTCATGACATCATGTAACTTGTCCTTTGATCTTTATTAATTCGTATTGGAGAGCTGACACACAACAGTAGCAGCTTCTACTACTTTGCTATTCCTATGTTACTTAGACTCCCCACCTTTTGGGAGATCCACCAGAGCACCAGACCCCCTCTCAGGTGCTGACACCATTTGTCTTTTCATTGCTCTGAGGTTTCCTTAGAATATTGCTATCCAAACCTTTTCCTTGCCTGCATCCTAATTTGGCTTAATTTATGATGTTTTTCTCTGCTATCTACGGCTGCTACTGCAGTGTAATATGAAGAAAACAGTAACTCACTGCATATTTCCCTGTGTCTACTTAGCCTTGCTTGGGCATTTAACATTAGGAAAAATAATCTTGCAAATATCCTCTGTTATCCTATATGGAACATCCTCATAGTAAAGCATGCACATACATTTGATTGACACCAGTATCGTCTGGTAGAATAACTTTAATAATGCAAATTGTTTTATCTTCATATTTAATTAGACAGATAGTAAGATAAAGATTAAGTGCATTTCTTAGATTGTTTCTAATATTCCCATTCTTTGAACATCATTTCAATTTTAAAATTTGATATATTTATCTAAACTCCCATTTATTTAATTATTTCCATTGTATGCTTTAAAGTCTCCATAATTTTTATATTACAAAGACATATTTTTGCTTGATTTTAAAAAACATGGGTTTTGTTTATTCTTTGATTTTTCTAACCATATTCTCTGATTCATTGTTATTTGTAGCATTTAAATTCCCTTTACTAATACTTGGTAAGATCCATAACTCCTTACTTATAAAACAAAAATTGCCTTTCTTAACTAGCTATAGCTTCTTTTAGGCATAATGGTAGCACTAAGGCTATATGAAGAACTACTTAACATAAATTAATCACATGGCTTAGTGGTTGTATGATTAAATTGATACATTTACTTTTATTGAATACTGAACTTGTAAGAGATCCAATCTGAGCCTTTTATTTCATGACTATACAATGATGTCTCTACTTCTTCCTCAGATCGGGCATGTCCAGAGAAGAATCTATTAAGCTTACTTCTGGACCAAACCATGAAGGAGCTGAAGGGAGTTCCTCACATGGGGACTCTGGCATTCCTGGTCCTTCTGCTCAGAATGCATTAGAAGAACAGCAACCAAAAATCCTGAAAAGTTCAGCTTCCTTGGAGCCTGACTTCTGCACTACCGTTTGCCCTATGTTAGAGGTCCCGGTGAAGGATGTAATGACAGAATCAGAAACAGAAGACATATTTATCCCGGAGGAATCTGTGATTCAGGAGGAAGTGGCAGAGGAGGTAGAGACGAGTATCTACGAATGCCAAGATGAACATCTTAAGACAATTCCTGCGTTTTCTGAGGAGTCGGAAAGTCCTGCCACCCCTTGTGAGGAACCCCAGGTAGCAGCCCCTGAAGATAGCTTGGAGTCCTGTGTTGTAATGAATGATATTTTACACACTTTACCTCACATCGAAGTGAAGATAGTGGAGAAATTAGAATGTCCACAGGAAGAAATGTCAGTTGTTATTGACCAACTAGAAATCTGTGACTCTCTTCTTCCCTGCCCTTCATCTGTCACCCATATCCTGGATGTGGAACAGAAGGAGCAAGAAACCACCATAGAAACCAGTGCCATGGCCCTGAGAGAAGGGCCATCTTCTCTAGAAAGCCAACTTCCAAATGAGGGGATTGCTGTAGATATGGAGCTGCAGAGTGACCCCGAAGAACAGCTCTCAGAAAACGCTTGCATCTCTGAGACTTCTTTCTCCTCTGAAAGTCCAGAGGGAGCATGTGCCAGCCTTCCATCCCCAGGCGGGGAAACACAGTCCACATCTGAAGAGTCATGCACTCCAGCCTCTCTGGAAACAACATTCTGTTCTGAGGTATCCAGCACTGAGAATACAGATAAGTACAACCAGAGAAACCCCACTGGTGAGAGCCTTCATGCATCTCTCGTGTCAGAAGTATCTCCACTGGCCACCTCACCTGAAATCTCAGAAGCATCTCTTATGTCCAACTTGCCTCTGACGTCTGAGGCATCACCAGTATCCAACTTACCTCTAACATCTGAAGCATCTCCAATGTCTGATTTACCACCGACATCAGAAACTTCCTCAGAGTCTTCCATGCCTCTGACCTCTGAGACACCTTTTGTATCCAGTTTGCCAATTCCTGCAGAGACTTCTCCAATTTCTAATTCTTCCGTGAATGAAAGAATGGTGCATCAACAGAGAAAGTCACCTTCAGGATCTGAAGAAGCTAACTCTCCACAGAAAGAGGAACCTTCCATCCCCACCAAGCCCCTGGGAGAGAGCCTTGTCTCCCACCCAAAGCCTTTGTCCACCATTCCAGAACCCATCAACATGAGTTCTGCCATGGTGCCTGAAGCACTTCCACCTGAAGGATTGCATAGTCAGACTCTGAGTCAGGAGCCTTGTAACGCTCATGTTGAAATGGAAAAGCTCTATGCCTCTTCCATCCCAGAACTTCCTTCCTCAGAGATGACAAAAGTTAAAAACCATAGTGTTCTGCAAAGACCTGAAAAGAAAGGGTTGTCTGCACCATTGGAAGTCCCTGTCTTTTCTGAGGAAACGGAGACCAAGGGAATCGAGCTTCCTCCAGCTAAACTACAGGACAAGCAATATGCACCATCAGTAGATAAGGCTACATTTCTAGAAGGCTCAAGAAACAAAATTCATAAACAGAGCAGTACACTAAATCGATTGGAGACCTCACATACTTCCAAAGTATCAGAGCCCTCCAAGTCCCCCGATGGGATAAGAAATGACAATAGAGAGTCAGAGATATCAAAAAGGAAAACCGTGGAACACAGCTTTGGAATATGTAAAGAAAAAAGAGCTAGGATAGAAGATGATCAGTCAGCCCGCAGCCTAGCATCCAGCAGTCCTCCTGAGAAAGAGCAGCCACCACGGGAGGAGCCCAGGGTTCCCCCTCTAAAGGTATGGTATTTTAAATTTTAAAACAGGAAAAATTATATATATATAATAATTATATATATATATATATATATATATATATATCCCCTTATTTAGAAACTTAATTTCAAAAAAAGGTGCTTCTCTTTTAGGGCTTCACATAGCAAACTGTAATCTAATCTACTTATATTCACTCTAACATTAAATTGTCTTTAAAAAACTGCATAGAGGAGACTTCAGAGATGGATCAATGGTTAAGAAAACTTACCACTCTTGCAGACAACCCATATTCAGTTCTAGCATCCATATCAGGTGGCTCAACAGCACCTTTAACTAGAGTTTCAGAGGCTCTGTAGCTTTTTGTTGTTCATGGTACTTGCAAGCACATTGCAGCACACATACATACATACATACATACATATTTTTTAAAATCTTAATAAGCTATACAATGAGTCCATGAAAGACGATCTGAATTATCCATCTGTTTAAAAGCAGGATTTAGGAACAATGTAGAGAAGGGTGGGGCCTGGTGGACCCTATACAACATGGAGAGGTCAGGAAATTTGTGGATATCATGATATGGACGAGGAACTTGGGAAGCTGTAAAAGATGAAGTTTTACAGGTATGAGTCGGGAGCAGAGCTGGCACTGAGAGATAAAGACCCAGCAAACACTGACCGTCCACTGCCACAGATAAAGACTATGACTTATGGGCACCTGTGAATATTTCTTAAGCAAACTTAAAAAAATTTTCATTATGAATGGAGAGAGAATACAGTAGATGTATCAATAAATCAAAGATTTTGTTTCCAAGATATTAAAGAGGCCTCAGATGTCACCAGATTATAAAGCTTTTTGGACAGATAATCCTCTGTAGATACCTAGATTTTATCCTGGATCAGTGTATCTTTTAAGAAGATATATATGTTAAATAAGTTGTAGGTAGGTAAGAAAAATGAAAATTAAGGTTGTTTCAAAAGAAATCTCTGATTACAAATTTTGCTATGCTATGTCATTTATTTGTGTCCATTGTCTAGTTCAGTTTATGTTTATACAATGGATAATTTCCTCTTCATAGGTCACTGTAGAATTAAAAATCATCTTAAGCTTTTTAAAAGTACAGCTTTTTTTAAAAAGATTTTGCTCTGTTATACCCAATTTTATAGGTGATTCAGGATCTTTACAAGGCTGAGTTTTAAGAGTGTGGTTTTAGTTATTTTTCTTAATAAAGCAGTGCCTATAAATAAGATACTAATCATCTAAAGGTCTGTTACAAACACCAATTAATAAGTCACTCTGCTGTCTAATTTATAAATATAGAAAGAAAAGCATAAATATCCTTTTTACATCTTGTTAGCGATGCCAGCATTATTTTTCTAATCCAAAGCTGATGTTCAGGCTGCTGTGCACTTTAGTTACATGCATATTAGTTACATATTAGTTACATACATATTAGTAGGTCCGGTAGATATGTATGTGATAGATATGTGTTTTCAGGAAGTCAGAAAGCAATTTATACCCTTAGTTTTTGCCTTGAATATCTTGGTTAAGCAGACTTAGATAGAATTTTATTATTTTAATTATTTAGACTAAGGGAAATATTAGACATAAAAATGTAATCCCTCTGAAAGATAGGTGATTCTTGGGTATGGACTGGAGGACATGATTTATAAGCAGTTTTTACATAAGAACAAAAAATTGCTCAAAGAGATGAGAAGTTATCTAAAAGCCCAGAAAACTCATCCCAGGTGGGAAGATTCTGTAGCCATCCAGGAATTATAATGCCAATATACATATATGTTTTGGATAAATATATAAATATTCTGGTACAGTCTTGTTCTAAATGGGGAGGGTAAGGACACAGAGCATATACCTCTGAATAGCCAAATTAGGTATTTACAGACTCTCTGCCACTATATGATTGTCAAACCCCTGGTCAGGTAACTTCCAAGTTTGAAATGAGGACAGAAACCAGAGCCCTGCCAGCCCCTAAACTGTGACTCTGAGGATGTTCTTAGTGACTGGTTTATCACAGCCTTACCATGGAAGCTGCACACTAGCTCTTGTGCCTCCCACATGAGATGATGACTTTTTGAGCTATTGACCTATATTGACTTTTTGTCTTATTAAATAGCATGACTAGGTAAGCATTATAGACTGGACTGGGACAGATACAATGTCTCTGTAGATGATCAGTGTTAAAAAAAATCACCCAACTCATTTGTTTTGAAATGCAAAAGTAGTCAAGTCACCTATCCCTGCTTTTATTAAAATATCAGGGTAATACACAGCTTAAGTACAGCATCCTCTATCTACATGAAGCTGCTGACCAGAAATAACTGACTTTCTGAACAGTAATAGTATTCTTATTGCACACATTAGGCAACATGCCAAATGTTTATGAGAATCCATCAAAACCATACCACCCTCTGATCACAGAGCCACTGAGGCACACAGTGATCCTCCACAAAGCCAGGAGGAGAACTGTGGTTTCCATGCTTCTTGGCCAGAACTGTTTGGTTTGGATTAAATGAAGGAAGATTAAACTGGGAGTAAAAGTCTCAGTTGGTTTGTCTTTCTCTAACAGGGAAGATAATTTTAAAAGTAAGTATCTATAAGTCTTTCCGACTATCTATCTATCTATCTATCTATCATCTATTCTCTCTGTGTGTATGCATATATATATATATAATCCATCTATCTATTATCTATCTATATATGTATCATCTATCTATCTGTCTATCTCTATTCTGTATTTATACACACACAGAATAGAGATAGACAGATAGATAGATAGATAGATAGATAGATAGATAGATAGATAGATAGATAGATAGATTTATATATGTATTTATATAGAGAGATAGATATTATATATAAAACACACCTATCATCTATCTATATATGTATCATCTATGTATCTATTTATCATCTATTTTTAGAACATGGTCTTTCTGTGTTGCCCATGCTGACCCAGAACTCACTGTGTAGCCCAGGCTAACCTCAGATTCTCACTGGCCTCCTGATTGCAAGAGTGCTCCACCATAAGCTAATCTCATCCTAAGAAGCATGAGGTTTGCCTTTATTCATATGTGTATTTAAGAGTAGTGTCTTAGACAGGGTTTCTAGTCCTGCACAAACATCATGACCAAGAAGCAAGTTGGGGAGGAAAGGGTTTATTCGGCTTACACTTCCATACTGCTGTTCATCACCAAGGAACTCAGGACTGGAACTCAAGCAGGTCAGGAAGCAGAAGCTGATGCAGAGGCCATGGAGGGATGTTCCTTACTGGCTTGCTTCCCCTGGCTTGCTCAACCTGCTCTCTTATAGAAGCAAGACTACCAACCCAGAGATGGCACCACCCACAAGGGGCCTTTCCCCCTTGATCACTAATTGAGAAAATGCCTTACAGTTGGATCTCATGGAAGCATTTCCTCAACTGAAGCTCCTTTCTCTGTGATAACTCCAGCTGTGTCAAGTTGACAAGCAAAACCAGCCAGTACAAATAGTCTTCATATTTTGCTAAATGAAATTATTGGTTGATGCCTTCATAGGTGAAAAACTTCATTGTCACATTCACACTGCACATTTTTTTTATGTCCTAAATGTACATGCAGGCATTGGGACATATTTCAATCCACATTATAACTGAATGCAGCATACTCCCATCCCACTAACCACTTTTTAATTAAGGCAGATGTTGTCATGGAGTTCCAACCTGCTTCAAGCTTAGTAGATAGCCTAAGATGAGATCAGTTCTCATTGTGTAGCCTGAAACTAGTTTTGTAGGCCAGATTGGATCCAAGATCATAGAGAATTGCCTGCATTTATTTCCTGTTAGTATTACGACTACAGAGATATAACCCAGGACTTCATGCATGTTAGACAAGCTCTGAACCGACTGAATTCTACCCATAGTTCTCATCCTCCCCTTAAGTTACTATGATCCATCACCCTCCTCACTGGTTGTATGCTAATATCTTTTTATTCTTTCCTCTTTCAGATACAGCTTTCTAAAATTGGGCCACCTTTTATCATTAAGAGCCAGCCAGTCTCCAAAGCAGAGTCCAGGGCATCCACTAGTACATCAGTCAGCAGTGGGAGGAACACGGGAGCCAGGACCCTTGCAGACATCAAGGCCCGTGCTCAACAAGCCCGGGCCCAGCGTGAGGCTGCTGCAGCTGCTGCAGTTGCAGCTGCAGCGAGCATTGTCTCAGGAGCCATGGGAAGCCCAGGAGAAGGTGGGAAGGCAAGAACCCTAGCCCACATCAAGGAGCAGACCAAAGCTAAGCTCTTTGCAAAACATCAGTCCAGAGCCCACCTCTTCCAGACCTCCAAGGAGACCCGGTTACCTTCTGTCAGCACGAAGGAAGACTCTCTCAATATGGAAGCCTCTCCTACCCCTGAGACAAAAATGGAAGGCTCTACAGGAGTCATCATCATCAATCCAAACTGCAGATCTCCTAGCAGCAAGCCCACACACATCCGGGAGATCACCACTGTACTACAGCAGCCTCTGAACCCACCTCAGATTCCAGAAACTGCCACTGACTTGTCTGTGCATAGTTCTGATGACAACATACCTGTGTCACATTTAACTGAGAAAATTGTTTCATCTACCTCTTCAGAAAATAGCAGTGTACCCATACTTCATAATAAAAGTCCCATCAACCCCATCCCGATGTCTGTCTGCAGCACTGCTATGTCAGGAGCAATTAAAGAGCATCCCTTTGTGAGTCCTGTTGACAAATCTTCTGTCCTCATGTCTGTTGACAGTGCAAACAGTACAATTTCTGCTTGTAATATAAGCATGTTGAAATCCATCCAGGGATCTGATGCTCCATGCATAGCCCTTGTACCAAAATGTATCAACAGGACTCCTATACCAGCTGCTCCAGAAGGTACTGGACAGTCAAACTCCATGGATGGGAAGGCCCTGCTTGTACCCAGCAGCAAGGCTGCTAACGTAATATCTAATCAGTACACTTCTGTGCCAGCTCCCACCATTGCAAGTAATTTGCCAAACCATCTCTGCACTAGCTCTGTCTTGATTCCCCCCACAGGGATTAATAACAGATTTGTTTCTGAGAAGATAGCCATGCCTGGGAGTGAAGAGCAGGCCGCCGTGTCCATAGGTGCCACCATGAGAACAGCCCTCAGCTGTGGTGATTCAGTGGCTGTCACTGATTCACTGGTTCCACGCTCGCCCATCGCAATGTTTGCAGGAAACATGCTCACTGCAAACTCTTACAACTGTCCTCCCAAATTAAGTGGGGAGAACTTGGACAACAATTCAGGGCCTCTAAACAGAACAGACAATTCTGAGAAACCTCAGCAGCCAGCAGGGGGCTTTGTCCCAGCAACCATAAACAGATCAATTCCCTGTAAAGTCATAGTGGACCACAGCACAACGCTGACCTCCAATTTGTCTCTGACTGTCTCCATTGAAAGTGGAGACTCAAGTTTGGATTCCCAGACTAGGTCGGTGAGGACAGACGTATCCATCCAGCCCGTGGCATGTCCTCAGGTGTCTGTCATCAGTAGACCTGAGCAGGCCACAAGTGAAGGGCTTGACCATGGTTCTGTTTTCATTGCTGCTCCTACGGCCAAACAGGACTGTAAGACACTGCAGGCCACTTGCACCAGTCTCCGAGAATTGCCCCTTACTCTTCCAGATAAACTAAATGAAGTGACCGTACCTACTCATGGCTTTGCTGAGCAAGCACGAAACTCAAGTACTTTCAAGAAAGAAACAGACACAGCCTGTAGCAATCAGTATAACCCAGGAAACCGCATTTGCTGGAGTGAAGACCCAATGAGAAACACAGCACCGCCTGTGGTTAGTCATTCAAGCTCAAGTAAACAGAAAGAACATCCAGAGCAGACTGGCCTGAAGGCTGTGAAGACAGAGCATGTCAGCTATGCACACGTGTCAGATCTCCACCCTAGGAATCTCATCACGAATGTCAGTCTTCCTGTGAAGCCTGAACCTCATGAAGTAGACAAGGGCTTTAGAATGGACACTGAGGACTTTCCTGGTCCCGAGCGTCCTCCTCCAGTCACAGAGGTGACAAGCAGTGCCAGTGTGCAACCAACACAGACCATGAAGCCTTCCACCACAAGCCCTGTGGAAGAGGCTATTTCCTTGGCTCCAGACACCCTGAAAAGAATTCCAAGTGCAAGCAGCTCAAGCTGCCGCCTGTCTTCCGTGGAAGCTAATAACCCACTGGTGACACAGCTACTGCAGGGCAACCTGCCTCTGGAGAAGGTGTTGCCACAGCCAAGATTGGGAGCCAAACTTGAAATCAACAGACTCCCTCTGCCCCTTCAAACTACCTCAGTGGGTAAGACAGGGCTGGAAAGAAACATGGTTGAAATGCCATCCAGCTCTCCTAATCCAGACGGGAAGGGCTATTTGGCAGGGACTCTAGCACCAGTCCAAATGAGAAAGCGAGAAAACCATCCCAAAAAGAGAGCAGCCAGGACAGTGGGAGACCATGCTCAAGTTAAATGTGAACCAGGGAAGATGGTGATGGAGCCCGATGTCAAAGCGGTACCCTGCGTCATCAGTCCCAGCATGAGTCAGCTAGGACACAACCAGCCATTTAAGCAGGAACGGCTTAATAAGCCCTCCATGGCCAACAGGATCATGCCCAGCCCTGAGGTCAAACAACAAAAGCGGCTGTTGCCTGCATGTAGCTTCCAGCCGAGCCTGTTCCATGTGAACAAAAATGAAGGCTTCCACGCTGACACTGGTACCTCACATAGACAGCAGTTCTACCAAATGCCCATGGCTGCCAGGGGACCCCTTCCCACTCCTGCTCTGTTACAGAACTCTCCCAAGACCCCAGTGGGCTGTAATGCATTTGCCTTCAATAGGCATCTTGAACAAAAAGCATTGGGAGATGTGAATCTTCCCACAGCACCTCACCAGCTAAGACTAGCCAATATGTTGTCCCCCAACATGCCTATAAAAGAAGGCGAGGATGGAGGAGGCACCACACACACAATGCCAAGCAAAGCAGTGGTCCATGCTCCACTGCCACCTCCACCACCCCCTCCACCACCACCCCCTCCACCCTTGGCCTTGCCCCCGCCACCCCCTCCACCCCCTCCACTACCTCCACCTCTTCCCACTGTAGAAGTCCCATCCGATCAAAAGCAACCACCAGTTAACATGGAAACCACTAAGCGACTTAGTTGGCCCCAGTCCACGGGCATATGTAGCAATATCAAATCAGAACCTCTTTCTTTTGAGGAAAGTTTAAGCAGCAGCTGTGAACTGGGCATGAAGCAGGTTCCCTATGACCAGAACGAAGTGAAAGAGCAGCTGAAGGCATTTGCATTAAAAAATGCAGATTTTTCTTCCTACTTGCTCTCTGAGCCCCAAAAGCCTTTTACCCAATTAGCTGCTCAAAAACTACCAGTACCCCAGCAACAACCGCTCTGTGGAAGTTACCCGACGATACACTTTGGGAGCACAAATTTCAAAAGGGCAGCATCTGCCATTGAAAAGTCCATTGGGATTCTGGGAAGTGGCTCCAACCCCGCCACCAGCACGGGTCTGACAGGTCAAAACACTCAGATGCCAGTTCAGAACTTTGCAGACAACAGCAACGCAGATGAGTTAGAGCTGAAATGTTCTTGCCGGCTCAAAGCCATGATTGTGTGCAAAGGCTGTGGGGCCTTCTGCCACGATGACTGCATAGGTCCATCCAAACTTTGTGTAGCTTGCCTGGTTGTCCGATAAGAGCTGGGTGAAGGATTCAGTGCCCCCACCCTGCAGCCCAAATTTTAACATGAAAAAGTCTAACAAAATTAGCAAGGAGTCAATTAGAGCATTGGCTTCCATGCCAACATATTTTCATTGAAAAGTAAATCATCTTGGGTTTTTCTAGGTGATTATTTTCTTACGTTTCTCATACAGGGGTTGATGCAAAGCACGGGGATGAATGGCTTTTGCCTGTTCAGTCACGATTCACAGCTTGGTGTGTTTCTGTGTATACAGGTCACTGCCTCTTTTTTTCATTTTGTCATTTTTTTTCTTTCAACTCAGGCCTAGATAGTTAGCGCATCATGAGTTGTCTAATCAACAGATATACAGCTGTTGAAAAACTATGATAAGCATGATGTGACCTAGCCATGTGTCCTTCCATAGTTTTGATATCACAGCAAGCAATTCTGCAGTGATTTGGGGGAGGGGGGAGCCTTCCCTTACCCACTGGTTCAAGTCATAATAGGAATGGGAGCCTGCTTTAAAAATGTGATTCCTTCTGGTGCCTCTAATCACAGAAGGTGCACGAAGGATGTGTCTGTGGAGTCTACTGTCCTAGCTCTCTTTCCTCCCTTCTTACTCTTTCTCAGAGACTGGCAGAAACCCTAAGTTGGCTTTGGATTTTGCCCACAAATTGTGATTGAATATATATTGCATCTGAATTGACAACTGGGCTTCGTGCGATAGGTAGTCTGACAGTAGCCCTTGGATAGTCAATAATGTAAGATCCTTTGACTGATCGTCATGGGCCAAGTGTTGTGGTGTTCCACATGTGGGTTTTCAGAGCAAATCTGAAAATCTGTGCCCTACCTAATATTAAAAGCAAACAATAAAATGCTGTGCATGCATTATTGTGAGCTGATGAGATAGAATATTAGCCATTCTACTCACTCTGTTCCAAATACCACATAGAAATTGGGTACACGTGGAGTGGATGTAGCCCTCAGTCATGCCAGGGTGCCCTGGCCTTTCCAGAGACTGGCCACCTCTTTTCACAGGTGTCATATATGACAGTGACTGCAGAAGGCAGTATGAATGGTGACCTTTTTCAGAACCATTTAGTCTCTCTTGATTCACAATCTATACAGTTGTCTTTGACTCTGAAATAACTCTTATTAAAAAAAAAAAAAAGTGCTCCCTCCTGCATGTGTTGCTGTTTCATGCCTCATACCTAAGAGAGTGGGACTGGAAAGGGGATATTGCATCTCTCACAGTTCCCTCTGAAGTTCATCCAGTAAAAGCTGAGGATTTAAGCTCCTCCCATATGCTGACTCCTTGCAGTCCAGAGACAGCTGTGCTTGAGGAGAGGCTTGGTTCCCAAGAGCAAGCTCAAAAGCACAGGCTCACTGGAAGATGAAAGGAAGGAGAAGTGCACCCATTTAACTCCAGTTTCAGAGCACAAAACACAGTGCCATTAGCCTATTGGTTGTGCCTATAGAATTAAAAGAATTCAGAGTGGAAGAAAATTACATGACCAGGGTAAGAGTGAAAGATATTTTCACGTGGGATCACCTTTTCAATGTAAACTTTTTTGACATTCCTTGAAAATGCATCTTAAAAGTTAACCAGAATGAGTAGAAAATACATTCCTGAAAGAAACAAAAGTCACGTTTAAAAATCATAAACAACTATGGTGGGTTTTTTCCCCCTTCTAAATTTATTATTGTGATGTTGCCAAATTTCTTTAGGTGACAAAGACATTGTTTTAACAAATCACTGAACGTGAAAGATCCTTTATCTTAAGACAACAAAGCAAAGAAAGGCCTGCCTACAGCTGATCCGGGCCTCTGGTCCTGTTGCTGCCTTTCCATATTAAATAAAGCTAACAGAATTGACAATGGAGAAAGCCAGTGGTGGGCTTAGCCAGCTACACCCCAGGACCACAGTCTTAAGGCCGGGATGGTGAGCTGCCTGCCTTGCCAGGGTGTATATGCATGCTGTGCTTATCAGTGATGCCCTTATGGTCTGCTTGGGTATGATATCATCTTAATTTTGAAGACTGTGCTCTTAGCCTCACAGCTGGGCACCCCAATACACAATGACACTTGCATGCCAACCCCTTCCTATTTAATCGCTGCTATTCCAGCGTCAGATACTGTCTACACCAGCAGATTCTGAACTACAACTTCAGTACCTGACACCTATTAAAGAAACCCAAGTCTACGAAGCCTTTGCACTCTGTATGAGAGGAACAGTTGAGGCTGAAGGGATACTGAGCTCACTGTCAGTTGCACCTTTGTTGAGTACTGCCTGCCAATTGCTTCCTGGGAATAAAGAAAAGTGTCCTTCTGTATGTTTGGATTTTTCACATAGTAAGTTTGGAAATTCAAATGTTGATAGTGCATGGATTCTGTCACCCAGGTCCAAAGATCATAATTTTTCTACAGCCTCCTCTTATCTGCCCCAATTCAAATTCTCGATGTTCTCTTATAGCTTATTTTCCTGAGTCATTATCTTTGGGTGAATATAATAATGAAATTCAGAAGCAAAATGTCGGCTAGGTATTTTGTAGGTATGCATTTCACCTTTATATGAAAGCCAGCATATCTGAACTAAACGAGCAGCTTCTCAGCTTCCTCATTCTACATGTTTCTCCGTGTGTGCAACTTGACAATGTTATTGACTATGCGATTATGGTGATGTAATGTGCAAACTTCATATGTGCAGTTTCTTGATCATTGGACATTATTAGTCCCCTATCAGGAACAGAACTTGCACATGTAACATGTATTTATTTTTAATCACAAAGGATGTATTTCTCAAAATAGCACTTTTGGAGCAGGGGAGAGGGAAACTGCCGTGCTCTATTCCCCTCCATGGGATATGCATATGCCTGAGGTATATAGAACATTTAGCTAGTTAATGGGCATGTTAATAAAAAGCATTCTGATGCAAAATTCATTTTCAAAATGAAAATATTTATCCTTCCCCAAAGTAAGATTGCAAAATCCAGTGACTAGAGCACCACAGTTATGTAGAATATTTCCATGTGAAGGCCTAACAAACTTGAAAACCTATGAGGCTGAGCCAGGTTCCTAGAAAGACTTCATAGCGATGTCTCTTTCCGAGGTGAGCTACAGAGGCATAGCTTACTTCTGGTTCCTGGATATTCCTACTCAGTTCAAAATAAGCATACAGAAATCGCCTGGTACCTGTGGTGCTTTATAATGTAGTCAGAAATGTTGTTTTTTAAAGTACACAATGCTGCAAGCCTGTTTCCTTTACAAACACTCGCACAATTTCAAAAGAGGGATTTGCTGTGGCCAGTCTCCCTGCTTCTCCAGGTGGGCTGTGATGCTGAAGCCAAGCTTAGCCCTGTATGGTCCTAGTCTGGTGTAGAAGCTCAGCGTCCTAATAGCTGCCTGGGGACACCTACCCCACCGAACACACACAGCTCAGACTCCAGTCCATCTGTGTTCCCCGAGAACAATGTGAAGAGTCCTGGAACAGAACTCATCAACTGTCAGGGGCCTATATAGCCAAAATGTCACTGTAAGAATTGTGTTGCCTCCTGCTCTCATGTTTGTCACAGTTAGGCAAGCAAACGGCATTTCTACTATAATTTAAAGGAGCTGCTTTTTTTAAATAGCATACAGTATTTAGCTTTGAACTATATTTTATAGTTACAAAATAATCTAGACTGTAGAGAGAATCTGTTGTGTTTATACTGTTCACGAATGTTCCAGCAAAGTGCTTTGCCTGGTTCCTCTCACTTCCTGGCTCTGCTGTATTCCCTCCTTGCTTTGCAGAAATCCGATCTCATTTATGTTTTCAGTACCATTTATTTTTTAAAACGTGTTCGTGTGTATTGTTCCTTCTTTGGGTCAGTATTCTACATGTTTACATCTGTTTGACATTAGCCGTGTAATGCCTTTTTTTTTTCAAAGGCGGAATTTACTCCTCCAGCATGACAGCAAAATGTGAAGTCGACCAGAGCACACCACACAGGGCACACACAGACTGGGGGCCAAGGCCCTGATTGTACACAGACATTTCCTATCAGCATAGAGAAAAGTGAAACCCTCCTTCAGTCCTCTACCAAAGAATATATTATTCCCACAGGAAAAACTCAGAAAGGTGTGTAAAACCCTCAGGAGGAGGTGCAGTTGATCCATGAGACTGCTACAACAGAATAGCGGTATGCTTGCTTTGATACCTGACTAAATGTGACTGGCTGCAACAAGCATTTCAAAAGAAAGTTTTAGGCAGTGTTTGGTTTAGAATTCAGGGATCATGCATTCTTTAATGGTGCTGTTTGTTTTTTTTATTTCTTCTTTTCTATAAAGAATAAAAAGTGTTGCCTACAAAAGTGACTGCTCATGATGATGTAAGTGAAATGGAACGTCCGTCTCTATGTTTCTATGTTTCTCCCTTTCTCCAAGTAAGAATTTGGTTTCAGTATCAAAATATTCTGGAGAAAATAAAGAAATGAAAACACGAAATACTTGTCGTTTTCATTTGTGAATGTTATTTGGGAAAACATGCATATAGTGTTGAATTATCTACTTATTCTTGGTATGAGGAACTGTGAACATATGATTGTAACCATTGTTAACAGGAAAATCAGCAATTGATGGTGTCTGCTGAGCATACAGTCTACAGCAATATTTGGCCCTTGTCACGAGCATCTTAATTTCTTACATCAGAAGCATTCATGTAAATAGATGGTTCCTGCCAGAATTAACTTACATTACAAAATGAAAGCAATCTTAAAAGAATTGTTCTGCTGAATATTGTATCCGAGCTGAAAGATTGGAGCTGTAGTTATTTGTATCCAGTGCTATGAACAATTAGAACAAAACTACCCCAGTCATGTTTATCAAGGTAGGAAAATATGTGTATCTTTCTGGTCAAATGAATCAGAAACCATTAAATGTAATTTGCTGTTCAGTCTGAGTGCAAGGGAAATTATGCACGTAGAAATCGTTGTGTTTCACCACCAGAGGGCGAAAGAGGATGCTTGCTTTTGGAGCTCGGGTCTAAATTGCACTTCATTATTTTCAGCAACTGTTAAGCCAGTTAACATAATTCATTTTACTTACAATCATGGCCCTTTGTAAGTGCTTCTGTTGCAGTGCTCTACAGACCTAATCTAGTTCAAAATCCACTATATCAAATTAAACAAACTATGGGGCTGGAGAGACAACTCAACTGTTCAGAGTCCTCTATGCTCTTGCAGGGGAACAGGGCCTTTCTTCACCTCTCAGCACCCATACTGCGTGACTCACAACCACTTGTAACTCAAGTTTCAGCAGACCCAACACATCTTTTGGTTTCCAAGGGCACATAAACACACACACACACACACACACACACGCACACACACACACACTTCCTTAGAAATTGAACTGCTTATTTCTTAGGTTGATATTTATTTAAAATGACTTGAATGTTTACATAATTTAACTTATTCTCATAAGATGGATATGAATGCACAGTTTTGTGTAAACATTCCCTTATTTTAATTATTAATGGGCCTGATTTTAGTAACAGTCTTTCTTAGGATGTCAATTATTTGTGTCAAATCATGGCCTTTATCTGTGTCTGGTGGTTCCTCAGTTATAATGTGCCTATATCACTATAATCAAAGGTAATTAAGACTCCTAGAAGCATACTCACAGAGTTAGAAAAATTGCTCAGTGTCTAAGAAAATTTTGTTCTGCAGAGGACCCAGGTTGATAACAAGCAATTATAATCAGAACAAAGTGTAAGTTAGAACCAGGGAATCTCACCCTCACTGGCATCCACAGGCACTGCACACATGTGATCCACAAACACGCATGAAGGCTAAACAGTTGTACACACAAAATATAAATGCATTTTTTAATAAAACAGATGCACCCTCACTAGGTATGTGTTTGCTACAATGATTTGTGAGCTCTCTTCTATATAAAACAATTGGATAGAACACGTAGTGGATGTTTTTCAGTCCACAGAAGTAATTAGAGTCTTTTTGCCCTAAATTACTTAGATCTCAACTTCCAAACACACAGTTATTCAGAAGGATTAGAAAAACGAAAAGTTGTGGTCAGCAAATGTCTAATGCAGAAACTTAAGGTGAGCAGTGACTGTTAATTCCACAAAACACTTGTATCCAAGTTTCTCGTGTAATTAAATATTTGGCCATTTTACTTCAAATAAAGTTTTGTAGCTATATTGAGCGATCTCCCATCATGGTACCAGTTCATAAGGAAAACTGATGGGAAACATAACCATTAATCCTGGAAGGAATTCATTAATCCTAGGACGTCTCGAAAAATAAATTTAAAAATCGATGTCTCTGAGATAACAAACCTGTGCGATTGGCTGGGAATCTGTGTAGACAAAGCTGTCCCTGTGTCTACACTCCTCAGTAAGGACACCTTATGTTGTGTGCATTGTATGTTTTAATGGAAAAGTCAATGTCTATACTATTATTTTAAGTAACAATTACCATTTACTATCTCACAACACAGATGTCTTTCACACACAAAGGCACACATATGAGAGAGAAGTACATATGTGTATGATATGTATGTCTGTGTACTGTTTTTTTTTTGCATGTGTGGAGTCATGTGAATGTAAGTATACACATGTGTGCATGTGCTAGTGGATGCCCAAGCAATTATACGAGTCCTGAGGAACTAGACTTGGGGCCTCATGCTCTCAGACTAAGCTTTATCTGCTGAGCCAACTCCTCAGCCCTCACTTCTGAAGGAAATCATGTCTGCATGGTTCAAAGTAAACTTCCTAAACCATAATGGAATGTTTTGAAACTTCTCCTTGGGCTTTTTGTAAATAGAACAGTGGGCACTCCTCATAAGAACAAGAATACTGGCTACTTTCAGAAAACATCATGGACACTTAAAAGTGACATGGTTCACCTATTTTCTGAATTTACCACAAGCTTCTTAGTTGAAAATAGATTCCATCTGTGACCCAAATATCCATCTCTGATTCCAAGACACACTCTTACTTGAGGAACACAGTGTTGAGAATTCCTACTCCTCATTAATAAAGGAATGCAGGGAAATCCATGCAGGACCAAGACTCTACTAAGATTTTGCTTAATTTTTTGGTGTCTGGTATCCAATTCTTCCTGACCTAAGAAAGTGGGGTTACCTGAGTAATGAGGAAACAGGAACTTCTTCTGAATGGACCCAACCCATGAAACCTGCAATGATTGTGTGCTTCCAATTAGACAGAGTGTCAAATATTGCGAACATCTGCCTATCATTTCAAATCTTAAAATAAATGAAAGGCCTGGGATAGTTCCCCAAGCAGCTACTAAGGGGAGCCCCTATGGTATTTCATACCCTTTCTTCCTTTAAAAGACTGCTTCCTGTGTAGACTCAACATAAATATTTGTGTTTGCTTTCAGTGCTATACATTTTTATATAAAATATATCTCAAAGATTTCTCTGTGGAGAAAGGGCTATGGGAAATCAGTTGGTAACTTGAAAAAGAAACATTCAACATTAAAAATAAAAACTTTAAAACTTTTTGAAAAATCTTAACATTCGAGTGCTATTTGCATAATAGTTCTTACATTATTGCATGTCTGACAAACACCAGGGAGACAGGGTGGGGCTGAGAGCTGGCTCATTTGGTAAAACTCTTGCCTTGGATGTATGAAGAACTCAGATTCCCAGAACATATGCCTTTAAAAGGTCAGGCATGGGAATGTACCCTTGGAATCCCAGTGCTGCAGAGACAGAGAGAGATCCCTGGAAGCTCACTGGCCAGCAAATCTAACCTACTTACTGACATTCTGGGCCACTGAGATGCCCGTTCTCCTCTTCTTCCAGGTTCTCTGCACTTTCCACCTAGCCCCATCGCCTGTCCCTCTCCTTCATCATCCCTCTTTTTTTTTATTTTTTCTAACTTTGTGGTAAAAGAAAGATGTTTTTGTGCAAACTTTTCTTTACAAAAGCTTTGCTTCAGAAGCACTGGGACTTATCAAGGATCAAGGATCTGGTTTCACAGGCAACTGAGTAAAACTGGCAGCAGGTGATGAAGTGGCCAGGGTAGAGCACATCAGTTCATTGTTCGGGGCCAAGTAAATGGCCAGGACTGAAAACTTACACACCATCCAATGGACACAATAGGTTATAATTAGGGATTTATGTTGTATATGCATATACAAATATACATATGTATTCAATAACAATCCTAAAAAAAAAAAAAAAGAGGCCGGGGACCCCTATGGAAGACTTAGAAAGAACTGAAGAAGCTGAAGGGGATTGCAACCCGATAGGAAGAACAACAGTATCAGTTAACCCAGACCCCTCAGAACTCCCAGAGGTTAAGCCACCAACCAAAGAGCATGCATGGCCTTGTCCATGGCCCCCACTACATATGTAGCAGAGGACTGTCTTGTCTGGCCTCAGTGGGAGGGGATGCACCTAATCCTATAGAAACTTGATGCCCCAGGGAAAGGGGGATGCTAGTGGGGTGAGGTAGGAGAGGTTGGGTGGAGGGGGAGCACTCACTCAGAGGCAGGGATGGGGTGACAAACTTGGGGAGGAGGGACCAAAAAGGGGGACAACATTTGGAATGTAAATAAATAGAATAATAAATAAAAATTAATTTAGTGTATGAAAAAAAGAAAGAGAGAGACCATGAATTTGAAGGAAAGCAGAAGGGGGTATATAAGAATGCTTGGGGAGAGGAGAGAGAAGAAATATTGTAATTAAAATACAGTCTCAAAAATAAATAAATCTTATTCCCTACCCATAGATATTTATCTTTGTATAATTTTTTGAAGTTTTATCTACATACACTAACAAACACAGTAATTTCTCAAGATTACTCCTACAGAACAAACTCCATTTTATTTTACTTTTAATTTTTAAAGGAAAATACTTTTAATGCCCCTTCGAACTATATTCATCATGTTATAAATAAAATCGTGGAAACCTGATCTTTAGGCTGATATGTGATCAACTACGCAGAAATTTATGCTTTACATTAAGAAGAAAAGTACATAAAGGCCTGGGTATCAGCAGCTGGCACTGACTGTGATCCAGTCGCCAGGTTAAGCACTCTGTAGATATCGATACATTAATGCAGCAGCCCTATGGGAAAGCTGTTGCTATTCATAGTATTTCTAAATGAATGAACTAAAGACACAAAGAAATTAAGTTGACAAGGATACAAAGCCTTTAAATACATGGCAGATAGTATGATTTTGAAAACCATGCTTTTAATGAACACTGTTTAGTCGATACTATCTATTAGTAGAAAATATTTAGGAAAAGATACTGCATTTGAAATTCCAAGAAAATAGCATCGGGATGCTCTTTGGAAAGACAGTGCTAGCTCTGACTCTTTTACACACTGAGTATATCAATATCTCATAAAGAATCTCAAAGTTAGAAGGCCTTGCAAGTTCAAGGGCAGAGGAAAACCTGTGAGCTCCAAGCCAGGTTCTCACTCATTGTGCTGGTGAGGGCTTTTTCTTTTTTTTCTTTTACTTTTTATTATTTAAAACAATTTTAAAATTTAAATATGTATTTTGATCATATTCAAATATATTTTCATATTCTTCCCTTCCCCCAAGCCCTTCCAGATCCTCTCCTCTTTCCTATCCACTCAACATTAAAACCAATACAACCAAACCCCCAGTTCAAGAAAAGAAAAAAAAAACCTGCAAATTAGAATTAAAGAACTGTGACAAAATAAAAGAGTATAAACACACACACACATGATCTGTGGAATCGATTATATGTTAGTCAAATGTTGGTTGCTCCTGAATATGAGATCTGCCCAGAAGTAATTGATATGCCCAGTGTTACTCTATTGGAGAAAACAGATTTTCTCTCTGCCAGGAGATATATTTGACTGTTGAGTTATTAAACTTTTTCCTACTGACTAGATTTTCTTTTTTGCATTCATTCATTCATTTAAAAAAATAACAAAATAAAATATAAGATAAAACAAAAACAATCACAGAGGTAGGACAGACTAACAGAAGAAAAGGAGACCAACAGAAGACACAGGAGTCAGAGACTCACTTGTTTGCCCATTCAAGAATCTCATATAAGCATCAAACTGGAAGCCATAATAGACACAGTGATGCCGTGGTGCTGACCTGTGTGGCCTCTGCATGCTGCTTCTTTCGCTGTGAGCTCACATCAGCTTTGCTCATGCTGACTTAGAGGGCCTTGTTTTCATGGTGTGCTCTTTCCTCTCTGGCCCTTACATTCTCTCTACTTCTTCTGTGCTCAGGAGAGGAATTTGATGAAAATGTTCCTGTAAGGTCTGAGTATCCCAATGACTCTTTCTCTCTCCATAGTGTCTCACTATTAGTCTGTATTTGTTTCCTTCTGCTGCTTAACAAAGCTTCTCCAATGGTGGCTGAACAGACACTGATTTAAGGATAACAGAATGCCATGAGGAGTCATTTTGTCACTGTGGATTTTTTCTTTGTAGACCAGGATTGTTTGGTTCTGCACTAGGTCTCTGGGCTATATTGATTTAGAGGGCTTAGTCTTAGGTTGTTGATCACCCAAGCAGTGTCAGGTATGGGTTCCATCTTGTGAAGAGTATTTTATTTATTTATTTATTTATTTAGTGAAGAACTTTTTAAATTATTATTATTATGTGAAGAGTGTCTTAAGTCAAACAGGATACTGGTTGGTTGACCCCACAAGCTTTCTACCACTATTGTCCTAGTGCCAGGAGCCATGGCCTCAGCCATGGAATTGTGGAAAATTTCTAGCTTACATAAACAATCCTGAGAGAATATTCGTGGTCATTAACAGTAAGAATGTTTGTGGGTAAAGAGGACACTGTGACCATTGGTCCCAGGAGCTGAAGATTCCCACCTGACCTTCAGAGATCCCCCTGGCCCTTCCCCCACTCCCTTGAAGCCTCCTCTTGCTTATGTTTATATTTCCACTCCTGAATAAAGTTTTTCAGAGCTTGATCAGTATGATTGACTTGCTTTCATTCTTCGTGTCTCTTTTCCCTCCCACTCTCTCACTCCCTTTCCCTGAGTCCCCACTGATTATCCCTGCAGGTCAGGCACGCTAGCATATCTTGCAGGCAGGATATGTGGTAGATCAACGGTTTTGTGGCTGAGTTGGTGTTTATGTTTCTCTTCGGTAGCTTGCAGTACTATTGCTACCTTTCTGTACCAAAAATGCTAGACCATAGTGGTGGAAGCTTTATTAGGCACGCGTTCCACATCTTCATTTCCAGCAAGTTGTGTGTTATGTCTCTCTCTAGCAATAGTCCCTTGCCATTAGTTTGTAGAGAACAACCTATTGTCTTGCTAACAGCTTAGGTTGTTTGGACATTTCCTTCTTTTTTACTTTCTTGAATATTTTCTTTATTTACATTTCAAATGTTTTCCCTCTTCCAGGTCTCCCCTTCAGAAACTCTCTATCCCACCCCACCCCCCATGAGAGTGCTCCCCAACCCACCCACTCCTATCATCCTTCCTTGACATTCCCCTACATTGGGGCATTGAACACCCTCAGGCCCGAGGGCCTCTCCTCCCACTGATATCCAATAAGGCCATCTTCTGACACATATGTGGCCAGGGCCATGGATCACTCCATGTGTATTCTTTGGTTGGTAGTCCAGACCCCGGGACCTCCGGGGTGTCTGGCCTCTTGACACTATTGCTCCCTCCATGGGGCTGTAAACCTCCTCAGCTTCTTCAGTCCCTTCTCCATCTCCTCCATCAAGGACCCCCAAGCTCAGTCCAGTGGTTGGCTACTAGCATCCTCCTCTGTATTTGTCAGGCTCTGGCAAAGCTTCTCAGGGGACAACCATATCAGGCTTCTATCAACAAGCACTTCCAGGCATCCACAATAGTGTCCAGGTTTAGTGGCTGTATATGGGATGGATCCACAGGTGGGGCAGTCTCTGGATGGCCTTTCCTTCAGTCTTTGCTCCACACTTTGTCTCCATATTTCCTCTTGTGTGTATTTTGTTCACCCTTCTAGAAAGCACTGAAACATCCACATTTTGACCTTCCTTCTTCTTAGACTTCATATGGTCTGTGAATTGAATCTTGGGTATTTCAAACTTATGGGCTAATATCCACTTATCAGTGAGTACATACTGTGTTTGTCCCTTTGTGACTGAGCCACCTCAGTCAGGATGATATTCTCAAGTTCCATCCACTTTCCTGCGAATTTTATGAAGTCATTGTTTTTAATGGCTGAATAGTACTCAATTGTGCAAATTTTCTGTATCCATTTCTCTGTTGAGGGACATCTGGGTTCTTTCCAGCTTCTGGCTATTATAAACAAGCCTGCGATGAACATAGTGGAGCATGTGTCCTTATTACACATTGTAGCATCTTCTTGGTATATGCCCACGAGTGGTATAGTTGTATCCTCAGGTAGTACTATGTACAATTTTCTGAGGAACTGCCAGACTGATTTCCAGAGTGGTTATACCAGCTTGCAATCCCACCAGTAATGGAGGAGTGTTTGGGCATTTCAATGGGATCCCTTTGGACAACAACTTAATTAGATGTAACCTAATCTTAGTACTAGAAACTTCCTTTGGTGACAAGAGGTGGCCACTTAAAACTTTCTCTTCCCTATTATGTGAGAATGTCATTTAGATCACTTCCATAGATGCACATAATTTAGAAAGTTTCTACTGTATTCGTTTTCTATATGACCCTTTAAATTCCCCTTAGTTGTCTCTCCCCTCATCTCACCTAAAACCCCTTCTCCTCTCTTGGGGATTTGATCCTCCTATTCCAAGCTCCCATATCCATAATTATCTATTTAATTTTTCTTTCCTAATGAGATGTCTCTCTATTTTTTCTAGTCCCTTACTCTATAATTACCATCTGTTGTTCTACAGATTGTAGCTTGCTTATCATTGAATTAATAGCTAGTGTTCACATATAAGTGAAATTTGCCATATTTGTCTTTCTGGGTCTTGGTTACCTCACACGAGATGATTTTTTTTCTAATCCCATCCATTTGTCTGCAAATGTTATAATGTCATCTCTGAGCCATACTTCAGTGTGTTCTTTTTTAATGCATTTTTTCTATTGAAGGACATCTAAGTTGTTTTCAGTTTCTGGCTATTATGAATGAAGCAGCAATCAGCATGGTTGAACACATATCCTTGTGTTAGTTTAGGCCAACTTTTGCCTATATACCCAAGAGAAGTATAGCTGGTTCTTGAGGTTAATCTATTTCCAATTTTCTGAGGAACTGCCATATTTCTTTCCATAGTGGCTATACATGTTTGCACCTCCACCAGCAATGAAAAGTGTCCCCTTACTCCACTTACTTGTCAGCATGAGCTGAGTTGCTGATCTTCATCATTCTGGCAACAGTAAGATGGAATCTCAAAGTAGTTTTAAGTTGCATTTCCTGATGCTGAAGGATGTTAAGCATGTATTTGTTTCTCAACCATTTGATTTTCTCTGTTGATAATTCTCTGTTTAGATTTCTACCCCATTTTAATTGTATTATTTGTTTTTAATAGCTAGATTCTTGAGTTTTTTATATATTTTGGCTATAAATCCTGGTTCAAATGTAGAGTTGGTAAAAATTACTTTCAATTTTATAGACTGCTATTTTGTTCTTTTGATTGTGTCCTTTGCCTCATTACATGAGGTTCCATTTTCTAATTATTGATCTGAGTGCCAGTGTTCCCAGATTTCTGTTCAGAAAGTCATCTCCTTGGCCAATGTGTTCAAGGCTCTTCTCCTCTTTCTCTTCTATAAGGTTCATTTCATCTGGTTTTGTTTTGAAGTTTTGAACCATTTGGATCTGTGGTAAAATATGGATCTATTTGTATTTTTCTACATTCATGCACCCAGTTTGATAAGTACCACATGTTTAAGATGTTCACTGTTCTCCCATGTGTATTTCTGACATTTTATCAAACATCTATAGATACATGGATTTATGTGTGCATCTTCAATTTCATTGATCAATGTTTCTAGTTTTGTGACAATACTATATTGTTTTCATTACTATATCTTTGTAGTATAACTTAAAATCAAGGAAAGTAATATTTCTAGGAGTTCTTTTATTATTTAGGATTATGTAGTATTTTGTGTGTCCAAATTAAGAAGATAATTGTTGATGCAAGTTCTCTGAAGAATTGTGTTGGGAGTTTAATGGAGATTATTTTGAATCTGTAGATTGTTTTTGGTAGGATGGCCACTTTTAGTCTATGAATACTCCCTATGCATACACATGGGAGACTTCCCCACTTCTGTTATCTTCTTCAATTTCTTTCTTCAATGACTTGAGGAATTTATCATATAAGATTTCACTTCCTTGGTTAGAGTTACCTCAAGATATTTTATATTATTCAAGGTTATTGTGAAAAGTGTTGATTTCTTTTTCAGTCTGCATGCCATTTATATATAGGAATTTTGTGCATTAATCTTATTTTCAGCCACTTTGCTGAAGGTATATATTAGCTATTAGCTGTAGGAGTTCCCTTGTAAATAAATTTGGTAACTTTTGTATATTATCATATCATCTGAAAATAGTGATACTTTGATTTCTTCTTTCCAATTTGTATCCTCTTGATCTCTTTCATTTGCCTTATTGCTCTATCTAAAACTTCAAGTGATACTGAATAGATTCTGAATAGATGTGGAAAGAGTAAATAACCTTGTCTTGTTTATAATTTAGTGGTGTTGGTTTTAGTTTTTTTTTTCCAGTTTAATTAGATGTTAGTTATCAGCTTCCTGTGGCCTGCTTTTCTTATGTTTAGCCATGTCTGTGGTATCACTACCATCTCCACGACTTTGATCATGAAGGGGTGTTGGATATTGCCAAAGGCCTTTTCAGCATTTAATTAGATAATCATACTTTTTCTTTTCTTTCAGTTTGTTTATATGGTAGATTACATTTTTGGATTTTCATATATTGAACTATCAGTGTATCTCTGGAATAAAACCTACTTGATAATGGTGGGTGATCTTTTTTATTGTTTCTTGTTTGGATTCCATTTATAAGTATTTTATTGAAAATTTTTACATCTATGTTTGTAAGGGAAATTGGTCTATAATTCTCTTACTTTGATAGACCTTTATGTGGTTCAGGTATCAGGTAACTATGGCCTAATAAAATGAATTTGGCAATGTTTCTTCTGTTTTTACTTTGTGGAACAATTTTAGGAATATTGGCTTTGAAGCTTCTTGAAAATCTGGTTGAGTTCTGCCTCCAAACAGTGTGGCCTTGGAGTTTTCTATTTGTTTGTTTGTTTTTCTTGTTTGTTCTTTTGTTTTGTTTTGAAAGACATTTAATGAATGTTTCTATTTCATTAAGGGATATGGGATTATCTGATCCAGCTTTAACTTTGGTTAGTCGTATTTATCAAGAAAATTATTTTTTAAGTGTTAGTTTTTCCAATTGTACAATTTTACAATTCTCTATATTTCATTGCTTTCTGTTGTTATGTCCCATTTCATTTCTGATTTTGTTCATTTGGATTTCTTTCTCTGATTTTAAATTAGTTTAGGTAGGGTTTTGTCAATCTTATTGATTTTTTTTTTTTTTTTTGAAGAACCAACTCTTTTTGACATTGAATTGGTACAGAGGAAAAAATGGGGGGGGGCGCACATGGATTTTCCTGGGAGGCAAAATTAAAATGGATTTTATGTGGGGGCTGGAAGCTGGGAAGAATGCAAATGCAAACGGATCAGAGGGGGAGGAGGGGAGGCAATAGGGTTGAGGGAAGGATTGTAGCTAGAGACAGCTAGAATTGAAGGCCATTGGAGGGATTATATGGAAACCTAGTGCAGTAGAATCTTCCTAAAATATGTGAAAGTGATAGAATGAGATCTTCTAGTAATGGGTAACAGAACCCCATTTATTGTCATATCTTTCTGTCCATAACGTGTCACCAAAGGATTCTTCCAGTATTGGGACTGGGTTGCATTTAACTGAGTCATTGGCCAAGGGAGTCCTAGGTAAATCCTCAAATAACTCAGGGTGTTCCTAAGACAATGGTTTGCTCTCTGCTCTCTGTTAACTCTGGAGCTTCATTGCTAAGAACAATACCTACACAACTCATTGAACATGGAAGTGTACATGGAGTCTTCACCCCCATGTTCTAGTGTCTTTGGTGTTGGGAACTGCTCTGCAGGCTACCAAAAGATAAATGTAAATACCAACCCATCCATAAAACCTTTGACCTACAGTATGTCCTGCCCACACACTATGCTAGAGCAGTGATAACACAGAACTTGTGGGAGTAGCCAACCAATGTCTGTTTTGATTTACAGCATACTCTTTGAGATAGAACCCATGCCCAACACTATTTGGGTAATCAAAAACCAAGAGTAGAGAGGCCAGAGACTTAGAATAAAATCAAATACTACCAAGAAAAAGGTAACAATAAAATGATTCCTAATGATATTCATAGATGGCCTTATTCCCCCATCATCAGAGACAACACAACCATTATCTTTCTGTGGCATACAGGGATCAAATACAGAGATTCACAGCCAGACACTAGACACTGATTGGAGAGAGAGAGAGAGAGAGAGAGAGAGAGAGAGAGAGAGAGAGAGAGAGAGAGAGAACTCTAATGGGAAAGTATTCATCAAATCCTTCCCCCAACAGAGCTCAGGGAATTCAGCAGAAGAGGATGGAGAAAGAGTATACGAGCCAGAGGGGATGAAGGATACCAGAAAAACAAGGCCATCTGAGTCAACTGAGCAAGGCTCATATGAACCTCAGAAACGGAAACAGCAAGAGCAGAGCCTCCATGTGCTCTGCACCAGGTCCTCTGCACATATACTGCAGCTTTCACATTAGTATTTTTATGAAACCCCTGACAATGGGAAAAAGTGGATTTCTGATTCTTGTGATTCCTCTTGGGGCCCTTTTCTGTTGAGTTGCATATCCCAGGCTTGATATGTTTATTTTTGTTTTGTTTTGGGTTTTTTTGTTGTTTTATCTTGTTATAATGTATTTTGTCATGTTTAGTTGCTATTTCTTAGAAACCTTTTCTAATGAGAGACAGAAAGGGAGAATTTAATCAGGAGAAAGGGGGAATTTAGAGTAACTGAGTAACTGAGAGGAGTAGAAGGAGGGGAACTGTATTTAAGATATTTTGTATAAGAATCTGTTTTCAGTACATGAAAAAATTCAAGACAAGTAGACAGACAGCACGAAAGGTGGAAGAAATGCAGAAAAACAGAAAGTTGTGTGAAATTATAGTAGGTCTGCATTTATATGTTACTTTGTCTTTTTCCTTTGAAGTGTTTAATATTCTTTGTTCTGTACATTTAGTGTTTTGACTATTATGTGCCAAAGAGAATTTCTTTTCTGGTCCAATCTATTTAGTGATCTGTATCCTTTGTGTTCTTTGATAGGCATCTATCTCCTTTTTAGATTAGAAAAATTTTCTTCTGTGATTTTGTTAAAAATATTTTCTGTTTCTTTGATCTGGTTTTCCTGTGATTCCTAGCTGTGGTCTTTTCTTACAGTTTTCAGAGTTCCTGGATGTTTTGTGCCAGGAATTTTTTAGACTTGATTTTCTTTGACAGATTTATCTTTTTCTTCTATTTTGTTTTCAACTCCTGAGATTCTCTCTTCCATTCCTTGCATTTTGTTGGCAAAGCTTGCCTCTGTGGTTTATTTTTTAGTTCATACGTATTACATTTTTAGATTTTTCTGACTTTGTGTTTTCTTTATTGATACTGTCTTAGTTAGGGCTTCCATTGCTGTGAAGAGACACATAAGGCAATTCTAATAAAGGAAAACATTTAATTGAGCTGGCTTACAGTTTCAGAGGTTCATTCTGTTAACATTATGGCAGGAAGAATGGCAGCAACCAAAGCACCAGGCAGGCAGACATAGTTCTGGAGGAGGTGAAAGTTCAAAATTTTGATCTAAAGGCATCAGAAGGAGACTGACTCTTCTGCAAGCAGCTAGTAAGAGGGTCTCTTAAGCACAGGGTGGAACTTGAGCATAGGACCACAAAGTCTGACCCCATGGTGACACACTTCACCATATCTATTACAAAAGGCCACACGTCCCAATAATGTGGGCCAAGCATTCAAACACTACACGGGGCCAAATCTATTCAAAACACTTCAGATACTATTTCTATTTTCAGATCTTAAATGCTTTTATTAATTTTCTTCCATTGTTTGTGTTTTCACACATTTCTTTAAGGTAGTCATACATCTTCTCTTTAAGGACACTCTCATATTCATAAATGGTGTTTGAAGCTGTTTCTTGTGTTCCAATTATGTTGCAAAGTTCAGGGACCCTGTGGCAGGGTTGTTGGACTTCAGTGGAGGAATATTGTCCTTGTTGGTTTGATTGTAGTTTTTTGCTGGTATCCAGGCATCTGGGATTGGGAAGATTTTCCCACAGTATGAGATATGCTACAGTAGAAGGTAAGGCCACAGAAGAAAGTATGCTAAAGATCTGGGGTGAGGGGAGATTGCTGGACTTAGACAAATGAAGGGAGGCATGAAGATCTACAGCTAGCCTACTTGCTGGTCCTAGTAGCCTGTGGATTCCCATGGACTGTCTGCTGATGTTAGGGTCTGGGACAACGCAATGGGTATGGGTGTGGATGTTTGAAGGTAAGAAATGTGTGATCTACTAGAGATGGGAGTAAGGGGGATGAAATAGAAGCTATGATAGATATTCTGTTGCAGACCTTGGAATGAGACTGGGAGATTGGATTTAGATAAGCACACGTCATAAAGGCCCTTAGATAGCCTCCCTACTTCCCTGGCTGGAGTCGACTGTGTATTTTCATAGAACCAGTCATATTTTACTTTTTAAAGCCAAATACTGAGGGGGTGGCCTGAAGGAAGATAACCAAATACCCAACCTGGCCTCAAGGGTATGAACTCAGGAGAGCGGGCCCTGCCCTTCACTTGGGCAATACATTAGAGCTAACCCCTTTGGCTGGTGTGTAGGTGAGCCTGCCCTGGGGCATGAGAAAGAGTTGGCCCCACCATGGGATAACATGGGTGAGAGGGAGATGGCCCCTTTGCCCCTCTTCCTAGGGCAGTCAGCTAAGATGGCCCCAAGGTCATGAGAGCAGGAGTTCTGACCCCATCATCTCACTGGCTGCAGTACTAGGGAGATTGAGCCCTGAACCTTACCTGGGCAGCACAGTAGAACTGGGCCTCCTGGCAAAGGTGCAGATGAGCCAGCTCCAATGAGATGAGAGTAGGAGAGCTGACACTATCCCTTGCCTGCTGTGACAGTTGGTGAACTAGCCAGGAACAGTGCTGGAGAGCTCAGTCTGATGGTGTATGAAGCCAGAAAGCTGTCTGACTAGGGGAGCCCGTCAGAACAAAAGTGAGGTCAGGATGTGTCCAAACACCAAATATCTTATCCTGAGACCAACAGGGTAGCACTGTCTTCCTCCGTGCTTCTTCCCCCTCCGTATCCCAAGTTAGGTAAGCCTTACAACCCCTACCTCTACCATGCTTGAGATAGTCATGTAGTCTGGTGGTCAAATTACAGGTTAAATATCCTCTTTCCCTATAAGGACATGCCCAGCAAGCACCTAAAATTCCTCTTCATGCAAATGAAGCATTCTCTAGAGAAGGCTGATTCTCCCACACTCATGCTGGCCAAAAAACCTGGGAACCCACCCACCAGGATAAGCTTCATTTCTTCCAGTCTGGCCTAGTGCACAATGATGCCTGGATATCCCAAGGACAGAAGCAGAATATAGTTAACAATTGTGTTGGCACTGGTGAGCATATCAACCCAGCATCTTCAAAGCCCACATCCAGCACTTTGAGTTGGCCCACTCCAACATCTATTATCTGCTGGATAATATAAAAGAGCAGGTCCTGCAGATCCAGGATCTCTATGACACAGGACAACATGATATCTAAGAAATGTCCCTGTGAGATCCAGTATAGTGGAGCAGAAACCAGAGGCCTTGAAACAGACCAAGGACTCATTGCAGTTAACATTTTGCAAGTAAAGATGTGTGACAAACTGTGACACACTACAGCATCCACAAAAAGGTTTTTTTTGTTTGTTTTTGGTTTTGTCTATAATTAAAACTTTTTATTTGTAGGGGAGGTTGCAAGGGTGGAAGGTAGATAGGAAGAGACAGGAAGATGAATGTGATTGGGGTGCATGATGTGAAATTAACCAAGAATCAATAAAATGTGAAAGAAAAAAGAAAAAAGAAAAGAAACAGAGGTATTATATAGACTCATTTTTATTGGATATTTTACATTTTATTGGATATTTTATTTACTTACATTTAAGATATTTTCACCTTTCCCAGTTTCCCCTCCAAAACTCCCTATCCCATCCCCCCTACTCCTGCTTCTATGAGGGTACTCCCCTACCCAACCCCCCCCACACACACACACACTCCCACCTTTCCTCCCTGGCATTCCCCTACACTGGTGCATCAAGCCTTCACAGAACCAAGGGCCTCTACTCCCATTAATGCCATACATGCCATCCTCTGCTACATATGCGGCTGGAGCCATGGGTCCCTCCATGTGTACTCTCTGGTTGGTGTTTTAGTCCCTGGAAACTTGAGGGGGAGGGGCACATGTCTTTAATATCATCATTTGGAAGGCAGAGCTGGGCAGATTTTTGAGTTTGATGTCAGCCTGGTCTTCAGAGTGAGTTCCAGTACAGGCAAGGCTACACAAAGAAACACTGTCTTCAGGGTTTGGGGAGGAGAGGTGGAGAAGAATCTCTGATTATGTATAAGTTTAACTCTGTAGTTGTCTACCATGATACTCCCAGAGACAAACATATAACAAGAGTTCTGATTGATCTATTGACCAATCTCCCAATGAGTTCAAGAGTTTGGCAGCATTATTGGGAAGTGGTGAAAGGGTGGGGGTGTGGCCAACTTTGTGGAAATAAGCCACTAAGGTAATAACCTCTTTCCTTGACCCCCCCCCCTTTTTTTTTGTTTCCTATTTTTCTGCTTCCCATCCACCCAGGAGTTAAGTGATGCTTCAACAAGCTAACATTACCATGATGCTCTTCCCAAGCACTAGAGTCTAAGCAACCACAATAACAATCCTTGACACTGAGACAAAACAAATCGTCTTGGAAGTTTTCTCTCCAATGTTCAGTTAGTGACATAGGTACAACTACTGTGATGAATCTGCTTTGAGGTTACTATTCAATTTCCAGGTTCAAAGGGAAACTAGCAATATAGTATAAGAAAGAAATTTCTTCAACATCTCATATTTAAGGAAACTGCACTTTTCTTATTTAAAATGGAAAAATGCAAAGAGAGAAAACCCCTGTGTATAGGGAATGGTTTTATCATTTCTTTCAGCCCATCTGGAGCAAACAGCACAGATGGGCAAGCTTGCTTCAGGACTACAGTTGCATGCCATGCATGATACACCAGAGAAGGTGAGCCAGCATCTGCTTGCTCCATTTTACGTTCACTATTGTACTAGCAGGCAGCAATATGAATTAGAGCTCTTTTTAGTTAGACCCCACAGAAGAATATTAATGTTTTCTTTCTAAATAAAGATTCTCTCCATGCCCTCCATAATTCTCCCTTCAAATTAAAGAGGATGCCAGTAAAACCTAAAAACAAGCAAACAAAAACCCATTACCAAGTCAATTAAATGTGATACTTCTGTACTTAGAGATCTCTACGGCCAAAACTTACATATTTTTGAAAAGTATATCAAACTAATACATCAGAAAGGAAATTCGGGACTGAGTAGGGGATTATTCTTAGCACAGCTCTGTATTAAACTGTTGTCATAGGGATGGGTGCTGTTTACCTCATGCCTGTGGTGATGAATGTTTGAAATACACTTCAATTCAAAGATTTATTCTTTTCTTCCTGATTTGTAGTTGGCTTGTATACATATTGCCAAAAAATGTACAATAATTTTTATGGAAGCTCTGATTTCCTGAGTTGTAGTTCAACAAACAGGATTATGCAAATCTGATGAGCTTTGGATGGGAAGTAAATGTCTCCCTGGATTGTGCATAATAAAGACCACTCTTTTCTCTTTGATCATCCTCTGAGTCATATTTTGTTGTTTTAGAGATCTAGCATTGTTTATAGTGACACATAAATGTCAGTAGACTGAAAGATCCCAGGAATAGGCATGGAATCTCATGTAATTTGATATCTCAAGCTGATTTCATCAGGTGCAACCCAGCATTAATTCCCATAGAAAATATTGATGCTATGTCGTCTTCAGTGTTGGTCTCCATCAAAAAATGCCACAAATACTGCAATGAAGAGAAAAAAAAAGCAGTGATTTTTGAGTTTACTAAAGAAGAGCACAACAATGAGTGTTTTATTAAGTACCTAGTGTAGTTAGAGAGGAAGGGAAAGTACAACGAGGGCACAGCAGATCTTATACCAGAGTTTATAGAGGGTTCTCAAAGCAGAGTTCACTGAGAAGATTCTTGGGACTGAATTGTTTCTTTCCCTACCTAACAGTGTAACTGTATCTGGAGTGGAAACCTATAGGAAGCAATAACCATTTGCTAGATGTTAAGGATTAGATTCACATAGCAGAACTGTAAATCTGATAAAAAGAAGATAGGATACACATCTGCTTCTCTAGATGAGCAGGAAGGACCAGTCATATCAGGATGCATTGAGAAGATCTTCATCTACAAGTCAGGAAGAGTTGCCTCATTAGAAACCTTGGAACCTAGCACTTGAATGACCACCCTCCAGGGCTATGAAAATATAATTTTCATTTCTTGAATCCAAGAGACTTGAGTCCAAGAGACTGTTGTGATATACCTAGAATTATATATTCATTACTTTTATGTTGCTATGATAAAACATTATGACCAAGGGAACTAAAGGAAAAATAATTTATTTTGGTTTATGATTCTGAAATGGTAAGAGTCCATCACAGTGGAGAGGCATGGCAGCCAGCAGAAAGCTTGGTGACAGAAGGAAGCCAATCAATTATATTTTTGCAAGCATAAGGGTACCTGGGCTTTTCAAGAATACAAGAGTTACCAAAAAGACACACAACACACAATGTCTCACTCAAGAGATTTATTAAACTAAGACACAAAATGGCGGCCTCTGAGTAGGAAACAAGAATCATCAGTGAGCCAGGATAGGAGTTAAAGTAAGCAGAAGCATGCACACATGGAGGTAAAAAGTGCAGAGATTGTGGTTAAGGCATCAAGAGCTTAACCCCTTTAGGTTGAAGGACACACTCGGTGAAACCTAGTTCTGGCATTAAGCAAAGATCAGGGCCTTAGTAATTTCCCATTTTCCCAACATTCCTCCCCTTTTTGCTTCTCAATTAGAAGAGAAAAGTCAAAATTAAGGCTGGCAAGGATGAGGCAGGGCACTGTGTACTGGTTGAGCTACTTTCTGTTGTTTAGGAACTTTGGATGTAATTAGAGTAAAGTTAGTCCCCACCTTCTGGGGTCAGAGCAATCTAGGAATTCTGATGTTGTGAGTTGCCATGGTGCTGTTTGTATTTTGATGTTAATTCTGCTTCCTCAGGAAGAGATGCTCCTGAGGAGGAGTACTTGGTGATCTCACTGAAACTTCTCCTCATTCTGACTCTTCAAATAAAGGTTAGACCTGATAATTGTGAAGTAGAAGGAAAAGGTAGTATTGGAGGTCTCGGAGAGAGGAGAGACAAAAGAACAGAGGAGGAGGTTGTGGAAGGAAGATGAAACAGAATTCTCCTCATAGCCTGGAGAAGCAGCAAGTACCAAGGAGTCTCATAGCTGGGGTATACATTAATATAGTGATAGATCTGCCCAATCTAGGCATAGAGCTCATATAGTAAGTGAGTTATATGTTTTTTATACAAGCTAATTGGAATAAGAAATTGCCACAACACTGTGGGCTTCTCTTTTGATAGAGAGGGGTTAGTAGGCAATGGATAGTATGAAAGGACAGGGACTAGAGAAACCTTTTGCTTAGGCGGTCTGTGGAAGGTCAGTTGGTTTAAACAACAGTCTTATTGGAGGACTAAGCAAAGGCTTCCCTATTCAGTGGTTAATAGATATAGTCCTCTCCAGTTTTGTAAAGCCATATGAGTGAGAGAGTCTATCTGATTTGAAGAGTAAAGGTGGAATGGTCAGGCTGGTGAGGTGGCTCAGCAATTAAGAGCACTGACTGCTCTGAGTTAAATTCCTAGCCACCACATGGTAGCTCACAACCATCTGTAATGATATCTGATGACCTCTTCTAGTGTGCCTAAAGATAGCTACAGTGTACTCATATAAATATAAATAAATAAAGAGGAGGGATTGTATGGTCAAACTATTGGAGGTCTTAGATAAACAGATATACAAAGACAGCAATAAGAGTTGTGGGCAGAGGTTAGGATCTGAAATAGAAGGTGTAAGGACCAGAGGGATAGAACATAGGAGTTGATCTGAGGGGAAGGGTGTAACAGGAAGAAAGGGAGGCCAATCCCTGGGAGGTTTGTGAGACAGAAGGGAAAATGAGGAAAAGGAGAAAAAACAATTGAGATGACCAGGCTACTCACCTTGAATTTCTTTGGTTATGGGAGATAGATGGATGATGTTAACTTGAGGGAGAGTTGGTCCATTGGAATTGATAAAAAGAATGGAACCTTCTGCTTGGAAGGCAATGTAAAGGATCTAAGATGGAATAGAAGAATCCAGTGCGGAAAGCGAGTAAGATTGGTGTGGGTAGGGTGGTTTGGAGCACTCTGAAGGCCTTTGCATTTAGGGAAACAGTGGATTTTTTGTTTTGCTTTGGTTTTGTTTTGTTTTGTTTTGTTTTGTTTTGTTTTGTTTTGTTTTGTTTTTTAGCAAAAGCTTAATCATTCAATTTACCAATGAAGACTTGGGGGAAGCCTACTAACTCAGAGAGACAGAGAAAGCACTCAGCTGACCTTCCTCCTCAGCTGATATCTCCACAGGAATCCCCCTCTCATACACTGTCTCCAAAATCCTTCCTCAAACTCAATCTCTTGCCCTTCTAATTCCTGTTCATCTATCCATCCATTCTCCTGACTCTTACTCTCTGTTTTATTTTTTCTTAATAATCTTATGTTCACTTTCTGTTAACTGGTTGCTTGTTCCACTTCTTGACCAATGGTTGGACTTTATTTAATCCTGTTTAAAATATTCATGAAAAGAGCTCTTGGATTAAAGGCCGAGCCACTCCACAACTATAGATTATTCCAGTAAATAACATAAATTTGGGGAGGTCAAACATCCTGAAACATTTTCTGCATTTTGTTTAAATAACTAAGAAAGGTTTTTAACTTTAACATCGTAAAACTATCTACAATAATGAAGCTATTTTTGCCAAGCTTTCCATAATGTCCAGATAGGATCTATTTGGCAGGCTTGGGATGAAATATTTTTGAGTTTGAATTCCTGAAAAGATGTTTATGTCAGTCTCATGTGAACTCAGCAATTTGAAAGTCCTGAGCAGTTTGTACTATGAAGCTGATCTTCGGATGGTGTTTTTCAGCTTAGTGGTAATCCTGGCTAGGTAGCGCACAGAAGCCAGCCAAAAGGTGTCCACTGTTTGTGCAGAACCTAGCAGCAGAAGAGGCATTCAACAGTTCTTCCCAGTGGTTAGCATTGTCACAATCCAGGTGGATTCATCGTGGCAGGGACCACCATCTTCTTAGGAACCTCAAAAGTTACTGTTAAGAATGGTCATGGTTTATTGTAGAAAACTTAAAACACATTAAATACCATAGTCAGCAGATCTTCAAAACGTTTGAAGGCAACAATTTACTAAGTACATCTGAGGTACATAAACTTTGCTCCTAGTTATCTGCTTCAGACTCAAACCTGAAAACACATATAGGAAGCTATAGATTGTGAGATAATAATTGTATCTTAAGAAAAGTTTTAGGGAATGAAATGAAAACCAAAAGATTATATTTGTGGCAACAGAATAGTCCCTTATTTTTTGTCTTCTTCTGTCACATATCAGGTGGCTTATCTGATGTGAGACAGAGATTTGGGATGTTTCTTTAACAAGCCAGTGTGGGTTTAGAAAAGGAGAGCATCACACTCCAACCTCAGAGCCTGCTTTAATTTTTAATTGAATTTGGCCAACATAAAGACCATTTGCCATTTGTATCTCAAGAGTGGAGCAGAGACAAGCATTTGGGAATCTGCCATGCTCAGGCGCTGCACGGCAGGAGGAAAGGAAAGAGCTACAGGTGGCTGATACCACTTGGCCAATTTACTCTTATTTTCTTGGGACATTTTCTCTTGATGATCTGTCTTTTTTCCTCAGATGTTTTACTCATCTACTGGCCTCTGGCTTCCTTGGTTGAATGTTTTTATTCTCCTGAAAAGACAAAAGCAAAACCCTATCTCAATCATAATTCTGGGCTTTTATTTTTTGGAAGGTTATATCTTTCCTAGGGTAAAATATGGTTTTGGCAACAGAAAAAGTATTATCTTTCAATTGAAATTTTAAAAATTATTATGAAATTTTGAGATTAAATATACCTTAATATCTGTGGATGAATGCCACTATACGTCTCTTTATCATTATATATAAAATCAGGCTTTAAGTATGTTTCTTTTTAGATCACAAAAGACATTCGATTTGAATTCCAGCCTGACTCTGGCAAGATGCTTTTAAATTTAAATCACTGCAATTCTTAGGTACCTGCTTCTGCTTCCCAAGAGTTAGAATTACAGGTTTGTGCCTCCCAGGTGCTGGGACTAAAGGTGTAAACCACTGCCTGGCTATGGCTTTCTTATAATGTTATTCTCATGGGGTAATTTTTTGATAACATTGCTAAAATTCCTTCCCCAACAGAATACATATCTCGATTTCTATTCTGAGATCAACACATCTTTAAAATAACAGGCTAATTTAATTCTCTAGGTTTATCTACTATTAAGTGTCTATCTGCAACTGTTTTTCCTTTCTCATTAACATTTAAATTTTTTAAGTTAATAAAGCACTGTATGTAATCTATCTGTGTGGGTCTTCTTTACCCTTTTCTGTTTATTAAGCGTATATTTTAAAGTGTGATTGGATTTTTCTGTAACTGTTGTGCACCAGTTGTCCTAGTTTAATTTGGTTCTTCATTTCCCTTAATTTTTAGTGTTATGGGTTCTCAAATTTTTTAAATGTGTAACTTTTCACTCTTGATGATTTATTCTGAATTTGTTCCCTGGAAAATTTTAATATTTTACTCTTTATTAAACATGATGCTAATTTGTTCACTATTTCATTATTTTCAGATGTTTGTCTGTCTTGCCTGCATTAGCTGCATAAACTTTAATGTCTTTGCTAAGCTTTGCTAGGTTTTGCCATTTCCATTCATGCCTCACACAAGATGTCTTTGCCATTTATCTGCCAGGTAGTGGTTTTCTATTTTGATGGTCATATAAATATATCATTGCACACACCATGAATTGAAGTAGAGATTTTTCCCTGCTTCCCTAGTTGTTTGTCTTATAGCCAATAGTGCTGTGCTGATTCTGTGGTTCCTTCCTCAGTGTTGGCCATTCCATTAGGTTTGGTTTCATCAGTGATTGATGATTAATAAACCATGTGTTAGCCAAATGTTGTGACTCTTCTGTCAGTTCAATAGGCACCTCTGTTGGGGTAGGGGTGGACAGATGAGGCCATTGAGCTATTTCTTCAGTGTGGGAAGGCACAAAGTCCTTTGCTACCACATCCTGGTTACAAATGAATTAAGATAGGTACCAGTTCCACTGGAATAACTTTCCATCCATGGCTAAGTGTGTGAAGAACTCTGGCTTTGGACAGATCCAATCCACCATTATAATGGGTGTCCTTATGAACATAGGGTGATTGATTGGCAATGACCCAGTATGAGGTTCTCCATACTTTGGAAAATGTTCAGATTTGTTTCTCAAAGACAGAAAATTTTATTAACTGTATAAAAAATCATTTGCAATAGATGCTAACAGGCAAATGTTGGTAGACAACTTTTGCTTTATGAAGAATTCCCAGTTGCCAATTTACCAGTAAATACGGTATTCATAATCAGGCGCTCATTAGGCTATCATCTGATTCAGTAGTGGTTAGGGTTGTATGCATAGAGATGGGCTTACCTACGGTTGCAAAAGCTTCTCTTTGTTCCTGCCTCCCATTGGAAATCACATGCCTTTCTAGTTATTGAAGCCTGCTCTACCTGCATTGTGGGACTGTGAAAGGCAGCCTGGTTCCTTGTTGAGCTATGGTTAGAAGCCCTAGTGACCCTGAAGAAGTGGTAGGTGCTCCACCTGATTCCTGGGTACCAGGCCTCTGTCACTAGCCAAAGCCCTCCATAGATTTGTGGCCATCAGTCACTTAAGGGCAATGCCCCATACCCCTCTACAGGTAGAGGACGGGACCTGTGGTCATGTAGACCCGAGACAGATCTCCATTTTAATGATGTACCTAAAGAACTGGAGGCTTAGCCAGTAAGCTTTCTTTCCCAGACACTCCTCCCTGCAAAAGGTAGTTAACTTCAGGCCCGCTCTGAGAATTGGCCATGGTTTTATTCATCCTTTTTCTGCCATGATAATAAGTGCCCTAACACGATGGACTGCCTCTTCTCATCAAGATTCGTGGAAAGCCATGGAGAAGGCCTTCACCTAGAGAGCCGCAGTCTAATCTCCCATAGAAGGCCTCTCTCCAGCCACAGCTGCCAGCAAACCAAGCTCAAGCCAACCACCATCAAGTCAAGGACTCCCCCCACGGTACCAGCCAGAGCTCCCTCCTTCCCACCCCCCCCCTCACCCCAGCCCCAGGCTAGATCAGTTTTCAGCTCTTCTGCAGCTCCCAGCGGTGCCTGAGTATCTGAGAACCTGAGAACCAGACAGCCCAGGGACCCTCAAGCCAGCTCCAGCTGTCCTGCACCTCAAGACGGTGCTTCTCCATCCCCAAGCCGTGTCCTGAGGCTTCCCTGCCGCCAAACAGCAGCTCTGGGATAGCATGGAGTAAGCTCAGTCAAACTTCCCTCATAACAGTACACTGCATAGCTGTAGGCTTTTTGTTCCATGCCTGCCAGTCATTTCATATTGTTACTGACACCGAAAAATAGCTTGACTAAAAGCAGGATGAAGCTGATGACATACCTTGTAATGTTCTGAGGTTTGTTAATCTTAAGAAATTCCACAACCATAAGTTCTATTTGGAACCAATCATAATAAAGGTCAGTTAGAATGGTTCTGTCTAGCTAGCTAAAATAGAGCAGACCACTAGGCAACACTTCCTGCACCTGCACATGAGCTCATTGTGGGTCTTGCCTATATAAACTGGCCCTGAGAAATATTCAGCGTCACAGTTCAGCTCCCAGGTTTAGACTGCATCTCTGATTTATCGATCAGTCTTTTTGAAATATAATCTTTAGCAATCTTCATGGTAACTATAGCTTTTCTTCTCCTATAGAAACAAAAACAAAACCTTTTCCCAAACATTACACATGTCCCCTTTTCTCTTCTGAGGACAACAAATCTTTAACGTATACAGGATGATTTAATTCTCTAGTTTTTCATACTACCCAGTGACTCTCCCGAGCTGTTGTTCCTTTTTTATTAGCACTTTTTAAAATGTAAGGTTAATAGAGCACTATGTAATCTATCTCTGGAGGGTCTTTGTTTTTACCCATTTCCGTTTTAAGTATACCTTTTAAAGTGCAATTAGATCTTCATACAACTGCTTGTTGTATTGTAGGATTGCGTGATATACCTGTAATATGCTTTATTTTGTAATATATGAACCCCTTTTTCATTTACTAGAGACATATGCTGAAACATTGTTATTCTGTACAGGTATCCCCATAATTGCCATAACTTCTCATAAGCAAATAACTACAGAATCAGCCTTTTAAGAACTTGAAACAGTTGCCCTGAGGCGGCGCCATCTTCGGCTCCAGACAACAGGCCACCTTCCTGGCCAAAGCAACACAGCTTCTGGGAAAGATCCTGTTTTGGGCCTTCATCTTCAGCCAGGAGGAGGTCCAAACACCAGATAACTGTGCACCTTCCCTGAAAGAGGAGAGCTTGCCTGCAGAGACTGCTCTGACCACTGAAACTCAGAGGAAAGAGATAGTCTCCCACGTCTACTGATAGAGGGCAACAAAATCAACAGAGGAACAATCTCTAAACAAAGACAACTATAACAACTAACTCCAGAGATTGCCAGATGGCGAAAGGTAAACGTAAGAATCCTACTAACAGGAACCAAGACCACTCACCATCATCAGAACCCAGCACTCCCACTTCGCCCAGTCCAGGACATCCTAACACACCTGAAAAGGTAGACCTGGATTTAAAAGCATTTCTCATGATGATGGTAGAGGACATAAAGAAGGAATTTAATAACTCACTTAAAGAAATACAGGAGAACACTGCTAAAGAGTTACAAGTCCTTAAAGAAAAACAGGAAAACACAACCAAACAGGTAGAAGTCCTGATAGACAAACAGGAAAACACATCCAAACAGGTGATAGAAATGAACAAAACCATACTAGACCTAAAAAGGGAAGTAGACACAATAAAGAAAACCCAAAGTGAGGCAACGCTGGAGATAGAAACCCTAGGAAAGAAATCTGGAACCATAGATGCCAGCATCAGCAACAGAATACAAGAGATGGAAGAGAGAATCTCAGGTGCAGAAGATTCCATAGAGAACATCGGCACAACAATCAAAGAAAATGGAAATGCAAAAAGATCCTAACTCAAAACATCCAGGAAATCCAGGACACAATGAGAAGACCAAACCTACGCATAATAGGAGTGGATGAGAATGAAGATTTTCAACTCAAAGGACCAGCAAACATCTTCAACAAGATTATTGAAGAAAACTTCCCAAATCTAAAGAAAGAGATGCCCATGAACATACAAGAAGCCTACAGAACTCCAAATAGACTGGACCAGAAAAGAAATTCCTCCTGACACATAATAATCAGAACATCAAATGCACTAAATAAAGGTAGAATACTAAAAGCAGTTAGGGAAAAAGGTCAAGTAACATATAAAGGCAAGCCTATCAGAATTACACCAGATTTTTCACCAGAGACTATGAAAGCCAGAAGAGCCTGGACAGATGTTATACAGACACTAAGAGAACACAAATGCCAGCCCAGACTACTATACCCAGCCAAACTCTTAATTACCATAGATGGAGAAACCAAAGTATTCCATAACAAAACTAAATTCACCCATTATCTCTCCACGAATCCAGCCCTTCAAAGGATAAAACAGAAAAAAACCAATACAAGGACGGGAACCACGCCCTAGAAAAAAGAAGATAATCCCTCAACAAAACTAAAAGAAGACAGCCACAAGAACAGAATGCCAACTTTAACAAAAAAAAACAACAGGAAGCAACAATTACTTTTCCTTAATATCTCTTAATATCAATGGTCTCAACTCCCCAATAAAAAGACATAGACTAACAGACTGGCTACACAAACAGGACCCAACATTCTGCTGCTTACAGGAAACCCATGTCAGGGAAAAAGACAGACACTACCTCAGAGTGAAAGGCTGGAAAACAATTTTCCAAGCAAATGGTCTGAAGAAACAAGCTGGAGTAGCCATTTTAATATCGGATAAAATCGACTTCCAACCCAAAGTTATCAAAAAAGACAAAGAGGGACACTTCATACTCATCAAAGGTAAAATCCTCCAAGAGGAACTCACAATTCTGAATATCTACGCTCCAAATGCAAGGGCAGCCACATTCATTAAAGACACTTTAGTAAAGCTCAAAGCACATGTTGCACCTCACACAATAATAGTGGGAGACTTCAACACACCACTTTCATCAATGGACAGATCGTGGAAACAGAAACTAAAGAGGGACACAGTGAAACTAACAGAAGTTATGAAACAAATGGACCTGACAGATATCTACAGAACATTTTATCCTAAAACAAAAGGATATACCTTCTTCTCAGCACCTCACGGGACCTTCTCCAAAATTGACCATATAATTGGTCACAAAACAGGCCTCAACAGATACAAAAATATTGAAATTGTCCCAAGTATCCTATCAGACCACCATGGCATAAGACTGATTTCAATAACAACATAAATAATGGAAAGCCAACATTCAAGTGGAAACTGAACAACACTCTTCTCAATGATACCTTGGTCAAGGAAGGAATAAAGAAAGAAATTAAAGACTTTTTAGAGTTTAATGAAAATGAAGCCACAACGTACCCAAACCTATGGGACACAATGAAAGCATTTCTAAGAGGGAAACTCATAGCTCTGAGTGCCTCCAAGAAGAAACGGGAGAGAGCACATACTAGCAGCTTGACAACACATCTAAAAGCTCTAGAAAAAAAGGAAGCAAATTCACCCAAGAGGAGTAGATGGCAGGAAATAATCAAACTCAGGGGTGAAATCAACCAAGTGGAAACAAGAAGAACTATTCAAAGAATTAACCAAACGAGGAGTTGGTTCTTTGAGAAAATCAACAAGATAGATAAACCCTTAGCTAGACTCACTAAAGGGCACAGGGACAAAATCCTAATTAACAAAATCAGAAATGAAAAGGGAGACATAACAACAGATCCTGAAGAAATCCAAAACACCATCAGATCCTTCTACCAAAGGCTATACTCAACAAAAATGGAAAACCTGGGCGAAATGGACAAATTTCTGGACAGATACCAGGTACCAAAGTTGAATCAGGATCAAGTTGATCATCTAAATAGTCCCATATCACCTAAAGAAATAGAAGCAGTTATTAATAGTCTCCCAGCCAAAAAAAGCCCAGGACCAGACGGGTTTAGTGCAGAGTTCTATCAGACGTTCAAAGAAGATCTAATTCCAGTTCTGCACAAACTATTTCACAAAATAGAAGTAGAAGGTACTCTACCCAACTCATTTTATGAAGCCACTATTACTCTGATACCTAAACTACAGAAAGACCCAACAAAGATAGAGAATTTCAGACCAATTTTTCTTATGAATATCGATGCAAAAATCCTCAATAAAATTCTCGCTAACCGAATCCAAGAACATATTAAAGCAATCATCCATCCTGACCAAGTAGGTTTTATTCCAGGGATGCAGGGATGGTTTAATATACGAAAACCCATCAATGTAATCCATTATATAAACAAACTCAAAGACAAAAACCACATGATCATCTCGTTAGATGCAGAAAAAGCATTTGACAAAATCCAACACCCATTCATGATAAAAGTTTTGGAAGGATCAGGAATTCAAGCCCCATACCTAAACATGATAAAAGCAATCTACAGCAAACCAGTAGCCAACATCAAAGTAAACGGAGAGAAGCTGGAAACAATCCCACTAAAATCAGGGACTAGACAAGGCTGCCCACTTTCTCCCTACCTTTTCAACATAGTACTTGAAGTATTAGCCAGAGCAATTCGACAACAAAAGGAGATCAAGGGGATACAAATTGGAAAAGAGGAAGTCAAAATATCACTTTTTGCAGATGATATGATAGTATATATAAGTGACCCTAAAAATTCTACCAGAGAACTCCTAAACCGGATAAACAGCTTCGGTGAAGTAGCTGGATATAAAATAAACTCATACAAGTCAATGGCCTTTCTCTATACAAAGAATAAACAGGCTGAGAAAGAAATTAGGGAAACAACACTCTTCTCAATAGTCACAAATAATATAAAATATCTTGGCGTGACTCTAACTAAGGAAGTGAAAGATCTGTATGATAAAAACTTCAAATCTCTGAAGAAAGAAATTAAAGAAGATCTCAGAAGATGGAAAGATCTCCCATGCTCATGGATTGGCAGGATCAACATTGTAAAAATGGCTATCTTGCCAAAAGCAATCTACAGATTCAATGCAATCCCCATCAAAATTCCAACTCAATTCTTCAACGAATTAGAAGGAGCAATTTGCAAATTCATCTGGAATAACAAAAAACCTAGGATAGCAAAAAGTCTTCTCAAGGATAAAAGAACCTCTGGTGGAATCACCATGCCTGACCTAAAGCTTTACTACAGAGCAATTGTGATAAAAACTGCATGGTACTGGTATAGAGACAGACAAGTAGACCAATGGAATAGAATTGAAGACCCAGAAATGAACCCACACACCTATGGTCACTTGATCTTCGACAAGGGAGCTAAAACCATCCAGTGGAAGAAAGACAGCATTTTCAACAATTGGTGCTGGCACAACTGGTTGTTATCATGTAGAAGAATGTGAATCGATCCATACTTATCTCCTTGTACTAAGGTCAAATCTAAGTGGATCAAGGAACTTCACATAAAACCAGAGACACTGAAACTTATAGAGGAGAAAGTGGGGAAAAGCCTTGAAGATATGGGCACAGGGGAAAAATTCCTGAACAGAACAGCAATGGCTTGTACTGTAAGATCGAGAATTGACAAATGGGACCTAATGAAACTCCAAAGTTTCTGCAAGGCAAAAGACACCGTCAATAAGACAAAGAGACCACCAACAGATTGGGAAAGGATCTTTACCTATCCTAAATCAGATAGGGGACTAATATCCAACATATATAAAGAACTCAAGAAGGTGGACTTCAGAAAATCAAATAACCCCATTAAAAAATGGGGCTCAGAACTGAACAAAGAATTCTCACCTGAGGAATACCGAATGGCAGAGAAACACCTGAAAAAATGTTCAACATCCTTAATCATCAGGGAAATGCAAATCAAAACAACCCTGAGATTCCACCTCACACCAGTCAGAATGGCTAAGATCAAAAATTCAGGTGACAGCAGATGCTGGGGTGGATGTGGAGAAAGAGGAATACTCCTCCATTGTTGGTGGGATTGCAGGCTTGTACAACCACTCTGGAAATCAGTCTGGCGGTTCCTCAGAAAATTGGACATAGTACTACCGGAGGATCCAGCAATACCTCTCCTGGGCATATATTCAGAAGATGCCCCAACGGGTAAGAAGGACACATGATCCACTATGTTCATAGGAGCCTTATTTATAATAGCCAGAAGCTGGAAAGTACCCAGATGCCCCTCAACAGAGGAATGGATACAGAAAATGTGGTACATCTACACAATGGAGTACTACTCAGCTATTAAAAAGAATGAATTTATGAAATTCCTAACCAAATGGATGGACCTGGAGGGCATCATCCTGAGTGAGGTAACACATTCACAAAGGAACTCACACAATATATACTCACTGATAAGTGGATATTAGCCCCAAACTTAGGATATCCAAGATATAAGATACAATTTGCTAAACACATGAAACTCAAGAAGAATGAAGACTGAAGTGTGGACACTATGCCCTCCTTAGAATGGGGAACAAAACACCCATGGAAGGAGTTACAGAGACAAAGTTTGGAGCTGAGATGAAAGGATGGACCATGTAGAGACTGCCATATCCAGGGATCCACCCCATAATCAGCATCCAAACGCTGACACCATTGCATACACTAGCAAGATTTTATCGAAAGGACCCAGATGTAGCTGTCTCTTGTGAGACTATGCCGGGGCCTAGCAAACACAGAAGTGGATGCTCACAGTCAGCTAATGGATGGATCACAGGGCTCCCAATGGAGGAGCTAGAGAAAGTACCCAAGGAGCTAAAGGGATCTGCAACCCTATAGGTGGAACAACATTATGAACTAACCAGTACCCCGGAGCTCTTGACTCTAGCTGCATATGTATGAAAAGATGGCCTAGTCGGCCATCACTGGAAAGAGAGGCCCATTGGACTTGCAAACTTTATATGCCCCAGTACAGGGGAACGCCAGGGCCAAAAAGGGGGAGTGGGTGGGTAGGGGAGGGTGGGTGGGTGGGTATGGGGGACTTTTGGTATAGCATTGGAAATGTAAATGAGCTAAATACCTAATAAAAAATGGAAAAAAAATAAAAAAAATAAAAAAAGAAGCTCTTTTTATAAACTATTAGCTCTTCTTTATAAACTATTAGCTCTTTTTATAAACTAAAGTCACTTGCTTTGGAGGTGTTTGCTGTTAATCTTTCTTTAAAAATAATTAGTACAAGCTCTTTTCCAATATTCATTTCTTGCCTATAATGAGTCAATTTCATCATTAGTAAAAGGAATTGCAATTCTGCTGAATCTCTTCCTTCTAATTGATGAAGTCTCATTTTTTCCTTTCAGAATCAATTCAGAAAGCTTTTCTACATAGATCTTTAATTTTTACTCTGTGTGCTATAAAAATATCCATTCTAAGATACTGTCTTCTTTCTGCATAATAATTTATATTGGAGGATGCATTGAAGGAAAAATCACTAAAACACAATCAAAATTTGGGTCAAAGCAGTCCACATGTGCATTGCATAATTTCTTTCATTCTTTTTTTTTTAACCAGAGTCAATTAACTCTCAGCCTCAGCTGATTATTTTCTTGGACTCTTTAAGTCCTTATCACCCTTAAGGTTTGAAATAAATTACTTAGCTCCTAAGTAGTTAATTCTATTATGGTTTATAGCCATAAAATATCTCCCAGATGTTTTTGAAAATCATTGAGATCTTAATGGATCTCTCCTGAATTGTACTTTCTGTGGTCAAATTTTATGTAAACCTATTTTATATCCTATATACTTGATAGAATCTCCACTTTGTATTTTTTCAGGAACAATTTGTAATCCTCACACAGCAAAATTCTCTTTAGTTCATTAAACATTTTTCCTAGGGTATCTTTGTCTTAATTAATCAATAAAATAAAATTTATATAATGATAAATTTTAGATTAAAAACAGTGAATTATTTCTAATAGCTGTTTTACAAAATATGGACACAGTGTTGTACTATTTAACATTCCTTCTGGAAAAACTCTTCAATGATGTGTTTTAACAAGTTGACCTTTCCAAAGTATTATTATATTATTATAAGTAGGTACATTTTCTTTATCTTGTTCTTGTTAATGTATAGTAAAACAGCAGTCTCTTATATCAATCATAATAATAGACTGGCTCTTACATAATAGAAAAGGCAATAGAATTTCAGGATGTAAAAAGCTCATTGGTTGAATTATCTCATGGCTCTAAAATCTGTTCTCCATTTTCCAGATTTCTTTTTAATGACACAATTTCAAGGCCTTGTTGATTCTTCTATATGTTGAGCATTTAGCTGCTCCTGTACCAGCTATCCTGGTGACTATATTTTTTCTGATGTCAAAGACCATTGTCCCGTCCACATGGGTTATCAATTAATCATTTTAAAGGTAGGGTGATTGGTACTTTGGAAAGGCCAATAGCTGTTATGTCTTGTTTGTGTACAGCCTTAATGATCTGTGACTGCTTTTGATATCTTTTAATATTTTTCTCAGAAGCATTCTTTATTTTAAGGTTTGTTTCTGAGATCGGAGGAATGTTAATCTTTCTTTTCCATTGCTGCAACAAACCACCTCTCCATAATTTCATAGCTGTATTAGGCACATATAGCTTTAATTCTCCTATTTGTCCTTCTGGCCATATGAACTCAATCAATCTTGCACTTTGCTTCATCTGAGATGAACTTTCAATCCTAGAAGTTGAATATTTACTTCCCAAAGACGTCAATCTAGATGTCAAGATTTTGGTGATATTATTGTTTCATCTCCTTTTGTCTCTTGACTTTCGATTCACTTCAATTTCAATGCTGTTTATTTGTATTTTTATCTTTGGCCTCTGATCATTTATAATATTTTTCTGGTCTCTCCTGATTTTTTTGTTTTATCTATTGAAAATTTTCTGTCCTTGATTACATCCAGAGCAGTGCTGTTTGTAACAACTTGCCTTAAATCTCTGAATTGCTATGTGGATGAGTTGCTCTAAAGTTGACAAGGAATTTTTGAATTAAATTTAATAATAAAGCCTGAAGTAGGCTCCCTAGAGCACTTCTGAATGGCAAAGTGTAACCTTGACTGTCCCTTCTTGATAATAATTCATTACACAAGTGTCAGCTTTTGAAACACCTTGAGAAGGCTGAGGCCTTCTTTTTTGATAATCTCTAGAAAACACATTGTTTCTAGGAATACCTTGCCTACAATTGCTTTTTTTGTTTTGTTTTGTTTTTGTTTGTATATCTTTCTATTTTTTGTTGTTTTTTTAATTTATTAGGTATTTTCTTCATTTACATTTCCAGTGCTATCCCAAAAGTCCCCCGTATCCCCGCCCCACTCCCCTACCCACCCACTCCCACTTCTTGGCCTTAAAGTTCCCCTGTACTGAGGCATATAAGTTTGCAAGAACAATGGGCCTCACTTTCCAATGATGGCCAAATAGGCCATCTTCTGATACATAAGCAGCTAGCAACATGAGCTCCGGGGGTTACTGGTTAGTTCATATTGTTGTTCCACCTATAGGGTTGCACACCTCTTTAGCTCCTTGGATGTATTCTCTAGCTCCTCCATTGGGGGCCCTGTGATCCATCCAATAGCTGACTGTAAGCATCCACTTCTGTATTTGCTAGGCCCCAGCATAGCCTCACAAGAGACAGCTATATCTGGGTCCTTTCAGCAAAATCTTGCTAGTGTATGCAATGGTGTCAGCGTTTGGAGGCTGATTATGGGATGGATCCCAGGGTATGGCAGTCTCTAGATGGTCCATCCTCTTGTCTCAGCTCCAAACTTCATCTCTGTAACTCCTTCCATGGGTGTTTTGTTCCTAATTCTAAGAAGGGGCAAAGTGTCCACACTTTGGTCTTGGTTCTTCTTGAGTTTCATGTGCTTTGCAAATTGTATCTTATATCTTGGGTATTCTAAGTTTCTGGGCTAATATCCACTTATCAGTGAGTACATATCATGTGAGTTCTTTTGTGATTGGGTTACCTGACTCAGGATGATGCCCTCCAGGTCCATCCATTTGGCTAGGAATTTCATAAATTCATTCTTTTTAATAGCTGAGTAGTACTCCATTGTGTAAATGTACCACATTTTCTGTATCCATTCCTCTGTTGAGGGGCATCTGGGTTCTTTCCAGCTTCTGGCTATTATAAATAAGGCTGCTATGAACATAGTGGAGCATGTGTCCTTCTTACCAGTTGGGGCATCTTCTGGATATATGCCCAGGAGAGGTATTGCTGGATCCTCCGGTAGTACTATGTCCAATTTTCTGAGGAACCGCCAGACGGATTTCCAGAGTGGTTGTACAAGCCTGCAATCCCACCAACAATGGAGGAGTGTTCCTCTTTCTCCACATCCTCTCCAGCATCTGCTGTCACCTTAATTTTTGATCTTAGCCATTCTGACTGGTGTGAGGTGGAATCTCAGTGTTGTTTTGATTTGCATTTCCCTGATGATTAAGGATGCCATTAGGTATTCCTCAGGTGAGAGTTCTTTGTTTAGCTCTGAGCCCCATTTTTTAATAGGGTTATTTGATTTTCTGGAGTCCACCTTCTCGAGTTCTTTGTATATATTGGATATTAATCCCCTATCTGATTTAGGAAGGGAAAGATCCTTTCTCACTCTGTTGGTGGCCTTTTTTGTCTTATTGATGGTGTCATTTGCCTTACAGAAGATTTGCAATTTTATGAGGTCCCACTTGTTGATTCTTGATCTTATAGCACAAGCCATTGCTGTTCTATTCAGGAATTTTCCCTCTGTGCCCATATCTTCGAGGTTTTTCCCTACGTTATCCTCTATGAGTTTCACTGTCTCTGGTTTTATGTGGAGTTCCTTGATCCACTTAGATTTGACCTTAGTACAAGGAGATAGGAATGGAAAAATTCACATTCTTCTACATGATAACCACCAGTTGTGCCAGCACCATTTGTTGAAAATGCTGTCTTTTTTGCACTGGATGGTTTTAGCTCCCTTGTCAAAGCTCAAGTGACCATAGGTGTCTGGGTTAATTTCTGGGTCTTTAATTCTATTCAATTGGTCTACTTGTCTGTCGCTATACCAGTACCATGCAGTTTTTATCACAATTGCTCTGTAGTACAGCTTTAGGTCAGGCATGGTGATTCCACCAGAGGTTCTTTTATCATTGAGAAGAGTTATTGCTATCCTAGGTTTTTGTTATTCCAGATGAATTTGCAGATTGCTCTTTCTAATTCGTTGAAGAATTGAGTTGGAATTTTGATGGGGATTGCATTGACTATATTGATCCTGCCAATCTATGAGCATGGGAGATCTTTCCATCTTCTGAGATCTTCTTTTTGTTTTTTGTTTTTTTTTTTGTTTTTTTTTTCCATTTTTTATTAGGTATTTAGCTCATTTACATTTCCAATGCTATACCAAAAGTCCCCCATACCCACCCACCCCCACTCCCCTACCTGCCCACTCCCCCTTTTTGGCCCTGGCGTTCCCCTGTTCTGGGGCATATAAAGTTTGTGTGTCCAATGGGCCTCTCTTTCCAGTGATGGCCGACTAGGCCATCTTTTGATACATATGCAGCTAGAGTCAAGAGCTCCGGGGTACTGGTTAGTTCATAATGTTGATCCACCTATAGGGTTGCAGATCCCTTTAGCTCCTTGGGTACTTTCTCTAGCTCCTTCATTGGGAGCCCTGTGATCCATCCATTAGCTGACTGTGGGCATCCACTTCTGTGTTTGCTAGGCCCCGGCATAGTCTCACAAGAGACAGCTACATCTGGGTCCTTTCGATAAAATCTTGCTAGTGTATGCAATGGTGTCAGCGTTTGGATGCTGATTATGGGGTGGATCCCTGGATAAGGCAGTCTCTACATGGTCCACCCTTTAATCTCAGCTCCAAACTTTGTCTCTGTAACTCCTTCCAAGGGTGATTTGTTCCCACTTCTAAGGAGGGGCATAGTGTCCACACTTCAGTCTTCATTTTTCTTGAGTTTCATGTCTTTAGGAAATTGTAACTTATATCTTGGGTATCCTAGGTTTTGGGCTAATATCCACTTATCAGTGAGTACATATTGTGTGAGTTCCTTTGTGAATGTGTTACCTCACTCAGGATGATGCCCTCCAGGTCCATCCATTTGGCTAGGAATTTCATAAATTCATTCTTTTTAATAGCTGAGTAGTACTCCATTGTGTAGATGTACCACATTTTCTGTATCCATTCCTCTGTTGAGGGGCATCTGGGTTCTTTCCAGCTTCTGGCTATTATAAATAAGGCTGCTATGAACATAGTGGAGCATGTGTCCTTCTTACCAGTTGGGGCATCTTCTGGATATATGCCCAGGAGAGGTATTGCTGGATCCTCCGGTAGTACTATGTCCAATTTTCTGAGGAACCGCCAGACGGATTTCCAGAGTGGTTGTACAAGCCTGCAATCCCACCAACAATGGAGGAGTGTTCCTCTTTCTCCACATCCTCGCCAGCATCTGCTGTCACCTGAATTTTTGATCTCAGACATTCTGACTGGTGTGAGGTGGAATCTTAGGGTTGTTTTGATTTGCATTTCCCTGATGATTAAGGATGTTGAACATTTTTTCAGGTGCTTCTCTGCCATTCGGTATTCCTCAGGTGAGAATTCTTTGTTCAGTTCTGAGCCCCATTTTTTAATGGGGTTGTTTGATTTTCTGAAGTCCACCTTCTTGAGTTCTTTATATATGTTGGATATTAGTCCCCTATCTGATTTAGGATAGGTAAAGATCCTTTCCCAATCTGTTGGTGGTCTCTTTGTCTTATTGACGGTGTCTTTTGCCTTGCAGAAACTTTGGAGTTTCATTAGGTCCCATTTGTCAATTCTCGATCTTACAGCACAAGCCATTGCTGTTCTGTTCAGGAATTTTTCCCCTGTGCCCATATCTTCAAGGCTTTTCCCCACTTTCTCCTCTATAAGTTTCAGTGTCTCTGGTTTTATGTGAAGTTCTTTGATCCATTTAGATTTGACCTTAGTACAAGGAGATAAGTATGGATCGATTCGCATTCTTCTACATGATAACAACCAGTTGTGCCAGCACCATTTGTTGAAAATGCTGTCTTTCTTCCACTGGATGGTTTTAGCTCCCTTGTCGAAGATCAAGTGACCATAGGTGTGTGGGTTCATTTCTGGGTCTTCAATTCTATTCCATTGGTCTACTTGTCTGTCTCTATACCAGTACCATGCAGTTTTTACCACAATTGCTCTGTAGTAAAGCTTTAGGTCCGGCATGGTGATTCCACCAGAGGTTCTTTTATCCTTGAGAAGAGTTTTTGCTATCCTAGGTTTTTTGTTATTCCAGATGAATTTGCAAATTGCTCCTTCTAATTCGTTGAAGAATTGAGTTGGAATTTTGATGGGGATTGCATTGAATCTGTAGATTGCTTTTGGCAAGATAGCCATTTTTACAATATTGATCCTGCCAATCCATGAGCATGGGAGATCTTTCCATCTTCTGAGATCTTCTTTAATTTCTTTCTTCAGAGACTTGAAGTTTTTATCATACAGATCTTTCACTTCCTTAGTTAGAGTCACGCCGAGATATTTTATATTATTTGTGACTATTGAGAAGGGTGTTGTTTCCCTAATTTCTTTCTCAGCCTGTTTATTCTTTGTGTAGAGAAAGGCCATTGACTTGTTTGAGTTAATTTTATATCCAGCTACTTCACCGAAGCTGTTTATCAGGTTTAGGAGTTCTCTGGTGGAATTTTTAGGGTCACTTATATATACTATCATATCATCTGCAAAAAGTGATATTTTGACTTCCTCCTTTCCAATTTGTATCCCCTTGATCTCCTTTTGTTGTCGAATTGCTCTGGCTAATACTTCAAGTACTATGTTGAAAAGGTAGGGAGAAAGTGGGCAGCCTTGTCTAGTCCCTGATTTTAGTGGGATTGCTTCCAGCTTCTCTCCATTTACTTTGATGTTGGCTACTGGTTTGCTGTAGATTGCTTTTATCATGTTTAGGTATGGGCCTTGAATTCCTGATCTTTCCAGAACTTTTATCATGAATGGGTGTTGGATCTTGTCAAATGCTTTTTCTGCATCCAACGAGATGATCATGTGGTTTTTGTCTTTGAGTTTGTTTATATAGTGGATTACATTGATGGATTTTCGTATATTAAACCATCCCTGCATTCCTGGAATAAAACCTACTTGGTCAGGATGGATGATTGCTTTAATGTGTTCTTGGATTCGGTTAGCGAGAATTTTATTGAGGATTTTTGCATCGATATTCATAAGAGAAATTGGTCTGAAGTTCTCTATCTTTGTTGGATCTTTCTGTGGTTTAGGTATCAGAGTAATAGTGGCTTCATAAAATGAGTTGGGTAGAGTACTTTCTACTTCTATCTTGTGAAAAAGTTTGTGCAGAACTAGAATTAGATCTTCTTTGAAGGTCTGATAGAACTCTGCACTAAACCCGTCTGGTCCTGGGCTTTTTTTGGCTGGGAGACTATTTATAACTGCTTCTATTTCTTTAGGGGATATGGGACTGTTTAGGAGGTCAACTTGATCCTGATTCAACTTTGGTACCTGGTATCTGTCCAGAAATTTGTCCATTTCGTCCAGGTTTTCCAGTTTTGTTGAGTATAGCCTTTTGTAGAAGGATCTGATGGTGTTTTGGATTTCTTCAGGATCTGTTGTTATGTCTCCCTTTTCAGTTCTGATTTTGTTAATTAGGATTTTGTCCCTGTGCCCTTTAGTGAGTCTAGCTAAGGGTTTATCTATCTTGTTGATTTTCTCAAAGAACCAACTCCTCGTTTGGTTAATTCTTTGAATAGTTCTTCTTGTTTCCACTTGGTTGATTTCACCCCTGAGTTTGATTATTTCCTGCCGTCTACTCCTCTTGGGTGAATTTGCTTCCTTTTTTTCTAGAGCTTTTAGATGTGTTGTCAAGCTGCTAGTATGTGCTCTCTCCCGTTTCTTCATGGAGGCACTCAGAGCTATGAGTTTCCCTCTTAGAAATGCTTTCATTGTGTCCCAAAGGTTTGGGTACGTTGTGGCTTCATTTTCATTAAACTCTAAAAAGTCTTTAATTTCTTTCTTTATTCCTTCCTTGACCAAGGTATCATTGAGAAGAGTGTTGTTCAGTTTCCACGTGAGTGTTGGCTTTCTGTTATTTTTTTTGTTATTGAAGATCAGCCTTAGTGCATGGTGATCTGATAGGATACATGGGACAATTTCAATATTTTTGAATCTGTTGAGGCCTGTTTTGTGACCTATTATGTGGTCAATTTTGGAGAAGGTACCATGAGGTGCTGAGAAGAAGGTATATCCTTTTGTTTTAGGATAAAATGTTCTGTAGATATCTGTCAGATCCATTTGTTTCATCACTTCTGTTAGTTTCAGTGTGTCCCTGTTTAGTTTCTGTTTCCATGATCTGTCCATTGGTGAAAGTGGTGTGTTGAAGTCTCCCACTATTATTGTGTGAGGTGCAATGTGTGCTTTGAGCTTTATTAAAGTTTCTTTAATGAATGTGGCTGCCCTTGTATTTGGCGCATAGATATTCAGAATTGAGAGTTCCTCTTGGAGGATTTTACCTTTGATGAGAACAAAGTGCCCCTCCTTGTCTTTTTTGATGACTTTGGGTTGGAAGTCAATCTTATCAGATATTAGGATGGCTACTCCAGCTTGTTTCTTCAGTCCATTTGCTTGGAAAATTGTTTTCCAGCCTTTTATTCTGAGGTAGTGTCTATCTTTTTCTCTGAGATGTGTCTCCTGTAAACAGCAAAATGTTGGGTCTTGTTTGTGTAGCCAGTTTGTTAGTCTATGTCTTTTTATTGGGGAGTTGAGACCATTGATGTTAAGAGATATTAAGGAAAAGTAATTGTTGCTTCCTGTTATTTTTGTTGTTAAAGTTGGCATTCTGTTCTTGTGGCTATCTTCTTTTAGGTTTGTTGAGGGATTACCTTCTTGTTTTTTCTAGGGCATTGTTCCCGTTCTTGTATTGGTTTTTTTCTGTTATTACCCTTTGAAGGGCTGGATTCGTGGAGAGATAATGTGAGAATTTGGTTTTGTCGTGGAATACTTTGGTTTCTCCATCTATGGTAATTGAGAGTTTGGCTGGGTATAGTAGCCTGGGCTGGAATTTGTGTTCTTTTAGTGTCTGTATAACATCTGTCCAGGCTCTTCTGGCTTTCATAGTCTCTGGTGAAAAATCTGGTGTAATTCTGATAGGCTTGCCTTTGTATGTTACTTGACCTTTTTCCCTTACCGCTTTTAGTATTCTATCTTTATTTAGTGCATTTGTTGTTCTGATTATTATGTGTCGGGAGGAATTTCTTTTCTGGTCCAGTCTATTTGGAGTTCTGTAGGCTTCTTGTATGTTCATAGGTATCTCTTTCTTTATATTTGGGAAGTTTTCTTCAATAATTTTGTTGAAGATGTTTGCTGGTCCTTTGAGTTGAAAATCTTCATTCTCATCCACTCCTATTATCCGTAGGTTTGGTCTTCTCATTGTGTCCTGGATTTCCTGTATATTTTGAGTTAGGATCTTTTTGCATTTTCCATTTTCTTTGATTGTTGTGCCGATGTTCTCTATGGAATCTTCTGCACCTGAGATTCTCTCTTCCATCTCTTGTATTCTGTTGCTGATGCTCAAATCTATGGTTCCAGATTTCTTTCCTAGGGTTTCTATCTCCAGTGTTGCCTCACTTTGAGTTTTCTTTATTGTTTCTACTTCCCTTTTTAGGTCTAGTATGGTTTTGTTCATTTCCATCACCTGTTTGTATGTTTTTTCCTCTTTTTCTGTAAGGACTTCTACCTGTTTGATTGTGTTTTCCTGTTTTTCTTTAAGGACTTGTAACTCTTTGGCAGTGTTCTCCTGTATTTCTTTAAGTGATTTATTAAAGTCCTTCTTGATGTCCTCTACCATCATCATGAGATATGCTTTTAAATCTAGGTCTAGGTTTTCGGGTGTGTTGGGGTGCCCTGGACTGGGCGAAGTGGGAGTACTGGGTTCTGATGATGGTGAGTGGTCTTGGTTCCTGTTAGTAGGATTCCTACGTTTACCTTTCGCCATCTGGTAATCTCTGGAGTTAGTAGTTATAGTTGACTCTGTTTAGAGATTGTTCTTCTGGTGATTCTGTTACCGTCTCTCAGCAGACCTGGGAGACAGATTCTCTCCTCTGAGTTTCAGTGCTCAGAGCACTCTCTGCTGGCAAGCTCTCTTACAGGGAAGGTGCGCAGATATCTTGTTTTTGGACCTCCTCCTGGTCGAAGAAAAAGGCCCAAAACAGGGCCTCTCTCAGAAGCTGTGTTGCTTTGGCAGTTCCCAGAAGCTGTCAGCTTCTGTGGTGCAGACTCTCACCTGTGCAGACTAAAATCCTAAGTTCCAGGGAGTCCTGGAACCAAGATGGTGACCGCTGCTCCTGAGGCCAAGGCCGTCTCCCGAGCCAGGCGGACACCTGTCCTCTGGTCCGGATGGTGGCCGGTTATCTGCGGCCCGCCCAGGCTGCTGCCTCAGCGGCTCTGTGCTTCCGCCCGTCCCAGAAGCTGTCCGGTTCTCTGGCGCACCCTCTAACCTGTTCAGACTAATTTCCTAGGTCCCGCGGAGTCCCGGAACCCAGATGGCGACCCTTCTGAGATCTTCTTTAATTTCTTTCTTCAGAGACTTGAAGTTCTTATCATACAGATCTTTCACTTCCTTAGTTAGAGTCACGCTAAGGTGTTTTATATTATTTGTGACTATTGAGAAGGGTGTTGTTTCCCTAATTTCTTTCTCAGCCTGTTCATCTTTTGTGTAAAGAAAGGCCATTGATTTGTTTGAGTTATTTATATATCTAGATACTTCACTGAAGCTGTTTATCAGGCTTAGGAGTTCTCTGGTGGAATTTTTAGGGTCACTTATATATACTATCATATCATCTGCAAAAAGCGATATTTTGACTTCTTCCCCTTTTGTATCCCCTTGATCTCCTTTTGCTGTCAAATTGCTCTGACTAGGACTTCAAATACTATGTTGAATAGGTATGGAGAAAGTGGGCAGCCTTGTCTAGTCCCTGATTTTAGTGGGATTGCTTCCAGTTTCTCACCACTTACTTTGATTGTTGGCTACTGGTTTGCTGTAGATTGCTTTTATCATGTTTAGGTATGGGCCTCAAATTCCTGATCTTTCCAAGACTTTTATCATGAATGGGTGTTGGATTTTGTCAAATGCTTTCTCCACATCTAAAGAGATGATCATGTGGTTTTTGTCTTTGAGTTTGTCTATATAGTGGATTACGTTGATGGATTTCCATATATTAAACCATTCCTACATTCCTGGAATGAAACCTACTTGGTCAGGATGGATGATTGTTTTGATGTGTTCTTGGATTCAGTTAGTGAGAATTTTATTGAGTATTTTTGCATCGATATTCATAAGGGAAATTGGTCTGAAGTTCTCTCTTTGTTGGGTTTTTCTGTGGTTTAGGTATCAGAGTAATTGTGGCTTCATAGAATGAGTTGTGTAGCATGCCTTCTGTTTCTATTCTGTGGAATAGCTTGTGAAGAAATGGAATTAGATCTTCTTTGAAGGTCTGAAAAAACTCTGCACTAAACCCATCTGGTCCTGGGGTTTTTTTGGTTGGGAGATTATTATGGTGCTTCTATTTCTTTAGGGGATATGGGACTGTTTAGACCATTAACCTGATCCTGAATTAACTTTGGTACCTGGTATCTGTCTAGAAAGTTGTCCATTTCACCGAGGATTTCCAGTTTTGTTGAGTATAGCCTTTTGTAGAAAGATCTGATGGTGTTTTGGATTTCTTCAGAATCTATTGTTATGTCTCCCTTTTCATTTCTGATTTTGTTAATTAGGATGCTGTCCCTGTGCCCTCTAGTGAGTCTGACTAAGGGTTTATCTATCTTGTTGATTTTCTCAAAGAACCAGCTCCACTTTAGGTTGATTCTTTGAATAATTCTTCTTGTTTCCACTTAGTTGATTTTGGCCCTGAGTTTGATTTTTTCCTGCCATCTACTCTTCTTGGGAGAATTTGCTTCCTTTTGTTCTAGAGCTTTTAGGTGTGTTGTCAAGCTGCTAATGTGTGTTCTCTCTAGTTTCTTTTTGGAGGCACTCAGAGCTATGAGTTTCCCTCTTAGAAATGCTTTCATTGTGTCCCATAAGTTTAGGTATGTTGTGGCTTCAATTTCATTAAACTCTAAAAAATCTTTAATTTCTTTCTTTATTCCTTCCTTGACCAAAGTATCATTGAGAAGAGTGTTGTTCAGCTTCCACGTGTATGTTGGCTTTCTATTATTTATGTTGTTATTGAAGATCAGCCTTAGTCCATGGTGATCTAATAGGATGCATGGGACAATTTCAATATTTTTGTATTTGTTGAGGCCTGTTTTGTGACCAATTATGTGGTCAGTTTTGGAAAAGGTACCATGAGGTGCTGAGAAGAAGGTATATCCTTTTGTTTTAGGATAAAACATTCTGTAGATTTCTGTTAATTCCGTTTGTTTCATAACTTCTGTTAGTTTCACTGTGTCCTTGTTTAGCTTCTGTTTCCATGATCTGTCCATTGATGAAAGTGGTGTGTTGAAGTCTCCCACTATTATTGTGTGAGGTGCAATGTGTGCTTTGAGCTTTACTAAAGTTTCTTTAATGAATGTGGCTGCCCTGGCCTTTGGAAAACAGATATTCAGAATTGAGAGTTCCTCTTTGAAGATTTTACCTTTGATGTGTATGAAGTGTCCCTCCTTGTCTTATTTTATAACTTTGGGTTGGAAGTCAATTTTATTCTATATTAGAATGGAGACTCCAGCTTGTTTTTTCATACCATTTGCTTGGAAAATTGTTTTCCAGCCTTTCATTCTGAGGTAGTGTCTGTCTTTTTCCCTGAGATGGGTTTCCTGTAAGCAGCAAAATGTTTTGTTCTGTTTGTGTAGCCAGTCTGTTAGTCTATGTTTTTTTATTGGAGAATTGAGTCCATTGATATTAAAAGATATTAAGGAAAAGTAATTGTTGCTTCCTATTGTTTTTGTTGTTAGAGTTGGAATTCTGTTCTTGTGGCTGTCTTCTTTTAGGTTTGTTGAAGGATTACTTTCTTGCTTTTTCTCGGGCATGGTTTCTGTCCTTGTATTGGTTTTTTTCTGTTATTATCCTTTAAAGGGCTAGATTCGTGGAAAGATAATGTGTGAATTTGGTTTTGTTGTGGAATACTTTGGTTTCTCCATCTATGGTAATTGAAAGTTTGGCTGGGTATAGTAGCCTGGGCTGGCATTTGTGCTATCTTAGTGTTTGTATAACATCTGTCCAGGCTCTTCTGGCTTTCATAGTCTCTGGTGAAAAGGCTGATATAATTCTGATAGGCCTGCCTTTATATGTTACTTGACCTTTCTCCCTTACTGCTTTTAATATTCTATCTTTATTTAGTGCATTTGTTGTTCTGATTATTATGTGTCAGGAGGAATTTCTTTTCTGGTCCAGTTTATTTGGATTTCTGTAGGCTTCTTGTATGTTCCTGGGCATCTCTTTCTTTGGGTTTGGGAAGTTTTCTTCAATAATTTTGTTGAAGATATTTGCTGGCCCTTTAAGTTGAAAATCTTCATTCTCATCTACTCCTAATATCTGTAGGTTTGGTCTTCTTATTGCGTCCTGGATTTCCTGGATGTTTTGAGTTAGGATCTTTTTGCATTTTGTATTTTTGTTTGACTGTTGTGCCCATGTTCTCTATGGAATCTTCTGCACCTAAGATTCTCTCTTCCATCTCTTGTATTATGTTGCTGATGCTCTCATCTATGGTTTCATATTTCTTTCCTAGTGTTTCTATCTCCAGCGTTGCCTCACTTTGGGTTTTATTTATTGTGTCTACTTCCCTTTTTAGGTCTAGTATGGTTTTGTTCATTTCTATCACCTGTTTGGTTGTATTTTCCTGTTTTTCTTTAAGGACTTATAACTCTTTAGCAGTGTTCCCCTGTATTTCTTTAAGTGAGTTATTAAATTCCTTCTTGATGTCCTCTACCATCATCATGAGATATGCTTTTAAATCCCGGTCTAAGTTTTCAGGTGTGTTGGGGTGCCCAGGATTGGGTGAGGTGGGAGTGCTGCGTTCTGATGATGGTGAGTGGTCTTGGTTTCTGTTAGTAAGATTCTTATGTTTGCCTTTCTCCATCTGGAAATATCTGGAGCTAGTTGTTATAGTTGTCTCTGGTTAGAGCTTGTTCCTCTCATGATTCTGTTAGCTTTATCAGCAGACCTGGGAGACTAGCTCTCTCCTGAGTTTCAGTGGTCAGAGCACTCTCTGCAGGCAAGCTCTCGTCTTGCAGGAAAGCTGCACAGATATCTGGCTCTCAGACCTGCCTCATGGCAGATGATGGAGGCCTGAAACAGGGCTTGTCCCAGAAGCTGTTAGCTTCTGTAGTCCACACTCTCACCTGCGCAGACTAGTCTTGGAGGGATCCGGGAACCAAGGTGGCTCCCCCAGTTGCTCTGTCAAAGCCCTCCTTGATGGGGCGGACACCTCTTCTCTGGCAGGGAAGTTGCTGGGATGTCTGGAGTCCGAAATGGGGTCTGCCTCAGAAGCTGTCCTCTAGGGACCTTGGGGGTATCTGCTGACTCCACGCCCAAGGTAACCCTGTACTGGCGCCCTACAATTGCCTTTTAAATGACTTTTATTACCACAAGAAAAACATCTGACATTTTGATTTTTCTTCAAACTTTTAGAAATTTCTTCTTTTATCAGAGTAGAAATCTAATACTGAGATCCTATATCATCCATATTTCTAATGCATTTATTTATTGGTACTGATCTTGCCTTTAAAGGCCTAATTACCCCTTTGCATTATGAATTAGCATTTTAAAAAGCCAAGGATTTGATTAATATTTCTCTGATATCTGAATCTGATAATATTCTACTTACAGCTGAAGTCATTCTTTGAAAAGAATCAGTAAAGGCTTCTTTTGGTCCTTGTATAATTTTTGTAAATGACTCAGACCTCTTTTCTATTTCTTTAAACTTGTTCCAAGCATTTAAGCCTACTAAATGACGTAGCATCAATGTGTATATAGCATCATGCTCACATTGCCTTTGTAACTTAGCATATTGACCTTTACCTAGCAAGAGTTGCTTGGAATTATTAATACCTTTAGCCCTATTTGATTGTTCTATGGTCCTAGATTCCTTTTTAAACCATGTTCATCATTGTAATTGTGGACCAACCAATATTGCTGTTGCCAAATTTTTCTAGTCTTGGAGGATAATTCTGTTCTGAGTTGCCTATGAATTTGACATCTGCAATACATAGGGTGAATGCATACCATATGAAATGATCATGTTCTTGAGTCTCCTCAAATCTACTATGTCTTTAGGATTCCATGTCATTTTTTCATAACTTTATGGGTGACTATCTTCTGCTGGTAGTTCTTGTACAGTAACTGGATGAACTAAGGTTGGTTTTCTAACAAACTTGGTCTGCCTCTCTTTGTAATGGCATAGTAGGTTTTATCTAAATTTCTCTGCCTGTGTCTGGGTAGTTTTCATATTTTCATCTATAACTCTTTCTAGGATTTGTATTTGATCAACCTACTTTTCATATTTGGCACAATTACCAAACCATTTTTCATATTTAGCACAAAAACCCAATATGGCTATTAGGAATAAAATAACTATTACCAGACTTAATAATTATAATTAGTATTATATTCATTTTAATTATGTCATTTTCTGCTTCTACTTCTAAGCCATCTAAAGTAGCAATATACAGGGTCTAAAGCCCTATATTATATTTTCCATTCTTAATGTGAGAAAAATTTTTCCTTTTAAAATTACTTAACTCTATCCTTGAGAATTTTCCATGTGTCTTATCAAATCTAATGGCTTCTCAGTTAGTTGGCAGCTAGAGTGATTTTTCTCTCCATGTGGCCATGCCCTGCATTGGAGTACCAAATGTATTTTAGCAAACTTTCAATACTTCAGTGCTACCAATAAGACTTGGGAGCCAGTAGCTGGGGAAAAAGCCTGCTAGCTCAGAAAGCCAGAGAAAGCACCCAGCTGACCTTCCTCCTCAGCCAACATCCCTGAAGGAATCCCTTTCAGAAGCCATCTCTAAAAACCCTTCTTCAAATGGAAAGTCCCTCTCTTCTGTGTCCTATCTATATCTCTGTCCATGTTCCTGAATTCCTCCAACTCTCTTTGGTGTTTGTTTTTGTTTTTTCCTTAATAAGCCTGTGTTCACTTCCTGTCAACTGCTTGCTTGCTGTGCCTCTTGACTTATGGCTGGCTTTATTTAATTCTGTTTACATTATTCAAACAGAAATCTCTCGAATTAAAGTGTGTGCTAAGGATGTGCCACCTTACAACTACAAACAGGTTTTCCCAGCAAATAACGCCATCTCAAGGTGTGATCAAATATCCTACAACAACAACAATAACAACAACAACAAAAGATGAAACTTGTTGGTCTGTGATGGAGAGAAGTTACTCCATTGTTAATAGGAGTCAATAGGTTAGGGGATGGTGTGTGAAGCTGCATAGCCAGGAGCAAAGATGACAGGGTAAGGGATTGAGTAAGTGGGCAGGAAGAGGGGATGGTAGACGTGAAAAGTCTGGGTTTAGAGTCTGTAATTCATACATAATCCCAAAAAGAGAGACCGAAAGAAGCTCTTTGGGGAGGGTTGGCCTGAAAAAGGCTAAGGACAAGGGTTTAACCCAGTCAAGGTGAAACTCTTGTGAGAGTTTAATGAAGGTGTTTTTTTAGAGAATGATGCATTTTTACATCTTTCCTGAGAACAGGCACTGTATGAGATATGGAAATACTAAGGAATGTTAAGAGCTATGGAGAGGGTTGGGGGGGGGGGTCTGGGAGGTGAATTCATGGTCCTTATCTGATTAGAGGGAAGTAGGGACTACTAAGTGAGGATAATCTCTTGGAGAAGGTCAGAGAATGTGCCATTTTGTTGATGATGAAAAATGCATTGATAAACACTGAGAAGGTTTCCACAAAGACCAGGAAGTACCTGATGCATTTGACAGTGAGCATATGGATAAAGTCAAGTTGCCACTCAGTTCCTAGTCCCTTGACCTAATAAGTAGGAAAAAGGGTGCTAGAGTAATTGAAGTTGGGGTTAGATATTTGACAGATTTTTTAAGAGGCAGTGATGATTTTTAAGAAAGGCAGATCCTCAGGGGTGGGGGCTGTAGATGAACCTTAACAAAGTAATGCAAATATTCTCTAGTAGGATGAAAGAGTTGCTGTAGATAGGGTAAATTCTATTCTTTTCTTTTTTTATTAGATATTTTCTTCTTTTTTGAATTTCAAATATTATCCTCTTTCCTGGTCCTCTTCAAAAATCCCCTATCCCATCCCCCTCCCCCTGCTCACAAACCCACCCACTCCAACTTCCCTGCCCTGGCATTCCCCTACACTGAGACATCAAGCCTTCTCAGGACAAAGGGCCTCTCTTCCCATTGATGCCCAAAAAGTCATCCTCTTCTACTTATGAAGCTGGAGCCATGGGTCCCTCCATGTGTATTCTTTGGTTGGTGGTTTAGTCCTTTAGAGCTCTAGGGGTACTGGTTGGTTCATACTATTCTTCCTCCTATGGGGCTGCAGACCCCTTCAGCTCCTTAGGTCCTTTCTCTAGCTCCTCCATTGGGGACCTTGTGCTCAGTCCAATGGTTGGCTGAGAGCATCAACCACTGTATTTATCAGGCACTAGCACAGCCTCTCAGGAAACAGGTATATCACGCTCCTGTCAGCAAGCACTTGTTGGCATCCACAATAGTGCCTGGTTTTGGTAATTGTATATGGGATATATCTCCAGGTGGGGCAGTCTCTGGATGGCGTACTGTTTCTTAAACTGATTTAATGATCGTATGCAATCATTTTGGAGTGTGCGATTAAAATGTAGTCTATGAGTGCCTATTCCATGGTAATTATGTTTCAATCTGCCTTTGGTTGTTGGGATGTAGGGGAATGCCAAAGAACACGTCTGTTAGGTCTATTGTGGCTAACCATTTAGGTGGCACCTGTCTGATTCAAAGGAATATATCTTCTACATCTGGTGATTGTCCAGATGTCTGTTCTGACAGGTTATTTATGTTCCTGTAGTCTACTGTGAATCTCCATTTGCCATTCGGTTTCTTTACAGGCCAAATGGGGCTGTTGTAGTTAAAGCTTTGTGTTGGTTCTATAATACCTTCTTTTAATAATGTTTGTATGGTGTCCTTTACTTCCTCAATCCCACCTTTTACGGGGTATTGTGGTGTGAAGGAGGGTGGTATTTTAGGTAGTTCTACCTGTGGAATTTTGGCTGTAGCCAATAGTATCTTTGGTATTCTTTGAAATTTCAAAAATTTCAAAAATAATTTGTGTATTATAGATAGTCCTATGATATTTTCTGGGGCACTGTACAGAGAGAAATCTAGTTCATAATTTTATTATATACGTGCAATGTTAGTTTAATTATAGGGGTTCTGACTTTGCCTTCAACTCTCTCTACTTCTATTTAGCCTTTAATCTTGCCTGTATTCAGGATCTGTCCTTCATCTAGTATATATATATTTCACTATTAGTGTCCAACAGTCATTTCACCACTTTGGCACTTTGGTGGTGCTGTTGGGTAGTATAATCAGTAGTACTATTCTGGGTTTTAGATATTATTTCCTGAGGTTGAAAGGGACATCCTTGTCCTCTTAGGTTTTTCCTGAGTGGCAGCCTGTTCATAGGTCTTGCCTCTGTGCTTAGCCTTTGGTTGTTGAATCCTAGGTGAGGAAGCCCTCGGCTGTTGGGCATTGCCCTAAACAAGGTCAGCAAGGAGCTTGCCCAAACAAGCTTCTGGTGGGATTTCATGATTGGCTTGGTCCTGATCTAATTGGGAGGTTGGTATTCTGTCTGCCAAATGGTCTTATATTTTTGAACCGTCTACTCACTTCATTCTATTTCTTACTTTTAATGGGTAGGGATACTACCTTCCCTAAGTCTAACTCTCTGTATGATTTTAAGAAATCTATGGCATCTGCCACAGCTTGACATCCTTGCAATGGTCCAGCTATGGTCATCCTGACACATTTGTGGAGCTCCTTTTAACAGGATTTTTCTAAACTGGGACAACATTGGTGCTGTCTCTGGAGTGGGTACCTGGTTGTAAATGAAATAGAGCACTCCTAATTTTCTTGCTAACTGAATTGCTTCCTGTAAACTATTCCACTTTTCTGAGGCCTCAAACTAAGTTAAATCTAAGGAGGGGCATGCATGCCTCCAAGCTGCAGTTATCCAATCAAGCAGTGGATGCATGTCTCCCCGGGAGCTGTCTAACACTCGCTCTAGATGGATACAGAAAATGTGGTACATTTACACAATGGAGTACTACTCAGCTATTAAAAAGAATGAATTTATGAAATTCCTAGGCAAATGGATGGACCTGGAGGGCATCATCCTGAATGAGGTAACCCAATCACAAAAGAAGTCGCATAATATGTACTCACTGATAAGTGGATATTAGCCCAGAAATTTAGAATACCCAAAATATAAGATACAATTTGCTAAATGCATGAAACTCAAGAAGAACGAAGACCAAAGTGTGGACACTTTGCCCCTTCTTAGAATTAGGAACAAAACACCCATGGAAGGAGTTACAGAGACAAAGTTTGGAGCTGAGATGAAAAGATGGACCATCTAGAAACTGCCATATCCGGGGATCCATCCCATAATCAGCTTCCAAACGCTGATACCATTGCATACACTAGCAAGATTTTGCTAAAAGGACCCAAATATGGCTGTCTCTTGTGAGACTATGCCGGGGCCTAGCAAACACAGAAGTGGATGCTCACAGTCAGCTATTGGATGGATCACAGGGCCCCTAATGGAGGACCTAGGGAAAGTACTCAAGGAGCTGAAGGGATCTGCAATCCTATAGGTGGAACAACAATATGAACTAACCAATACCCCCCTTGGAGCCCGTGTCTCTAGCTGCATATGAATCAGAAGATGGCCTAGTCGGCCATCAGTGGAAAGATAGGCCCATTTATCGTGCAAACTTTATATGCCTCAGTACAGGGGAACTTTAGGGCCAAGAAGTGGGAGTGGGTGGGGGAGCGTGTGGGGGACTTTTGGGATAGCATTGGAAATGTAATTGAAATAAATACCCAATAAAAAATTATGGAAAAAAAAGAACATCAAATATGGGATTTTCCACCATGTTCCTTATTTTGCACATCTCTTGTTCTGATAACATTATTGTATCTGCTTCTTTCTCCCAAGTTTCACTATGTAGGATGCATCCTTCATGCCATTCTGGGCATAGTCTTTTCTAAGTTCATTAAATTCCTGTGGGAATTTGCTTTGGTTTCCATTATCACCTCCGTGGGGCCAGTATGTCCACAACCCTTTACCGGCACCTGAAACTGGGAGGCTATCACTGGTAGTGACAGTACTGATCCTAACTCTAGGGTATTTTTGGAAGGATTGGAGTCCTTTCATCCTTTTGTGATATTCATGGCTAGCCTTTTGCCCATAACTCTATCCTTATCCAAATTGACTATAGTCTTCATGAGTATGCTAGGGACTTCTTTTTGTGATGGTCTCTCTATGATAAGTTCCATCTACTGTGGTGCTGTTAATGGGACATCAATTTTAATTTCCTTGTATTTAGTCTTATTCTTAACTATGTGGTTAGTATCTTGCCAAACTCTTTAAAATGAGTCAGAGGTCTCTTCTTCCTCCAATTTTCTTTTCATACCCTTGATGAGCCTTTTTAGTATGCTCATGGTGTTAATTTATAGACCACATGGTACAGTGCCTTCATTGCTTTCTTTTTAAAGTATGAAGTGATATTACTTCTTGGTAGGTTTTTTCAATAATTCATTAAATAATTTATCTACCCATCTCACTTGTCTTTTTGCCAGCTACTCTCTCATTAGGCTTGGAGGTTTCTCACCTTTGCTCTTCCTCCAACATGGCTCTCCCTTTGGAGCTGCTGGCTGGAGTTGGCTTTCAGGGTGGTGGGCTCTGCCCCCCCCCCATCTTTGTCTACACTCTCTACCCACTGCTCTTCCTCATCACCTTTAAGATCAGAGTTGGCTTCGAGGTATCATCCAACTTCAAGGCCAGAGGTCCTCAGACTAGGAGTATATCTGAATTCTACCACCATGTAAATGGCCTGCAAATTAAACCACAGCTTCAAGGTGGTACTAAATCAAGACTAAGTAAGTGACCTCAGTGTCCAGAATGAAGAAGATAGGTCTCCATAATACAATGATGACTATTCTGGGCTCCTTGTAAGAGATGATTGTGTTTGGACCAAGGGAGCCCAGACTTCCTCAGTCCATGGCCAGATCTAGGAATTCAGAGGAAGGGCAACATGAGCCTGATGAACCCAAACTATGAGGGACACATAGTCATTCAGTGGCTCAGTGTACCTCTTGATGGCACGTTAGACATGATAAGGATAGTCTACATGGCTTAGGGCATACCCTGGCCCAGTTACTGTCTTGACCACATCTGAAGCAGGGACACAGTAGTTTTAGGGCTTGGGAGACAAAGGAGCCTGGATAGTTGCTGTGTCCACTGAAAGGCCTTAGCCAGCAGTTAGTATTTTGGAGCTATTTCATCTTGCCCTTGAAGGCCAGCACCAGTACTTATACCTGTAAGTTAGAGGTCCCCTCTCTAAATGTTTAAGTTTGGCACTAAAGTCAGGGGAGCTTTGGGAACAGAGTAGAGCATGAGGAGCTGTTTTCCATCTTGGATCTTGGGTTCCTGAATGGTATATTGGAAGAGGGCCTTTGTAAAGTGGTCTAGGAATTGAGACAGGTTTTCATGTTTGTTTTAGATGACTTCCTGGATTTAAAAAAAAAATAGTTTACTGCTTTAAGGACAGTCTTATAGAGACCAGCCAAGAAGTAGGCCTTAAATTTATCTCTACCTAGGATAATCCCTGTGGTACTATAGTTCCAATTAGTTAGTACCAAGTTTGTTTGGAATATCCCATCTCCATGTGCTCTAGCCTGTTCCTAGACTCACTTGAATTCGTCAGAGAGAAAATTGTCTGTAAGAATCACTCAGATACCATGTAAGGTAAGGTTATAAGACGGTGTGATATATTGGAACTCTTTGATGAAAGTAGAGGAGTTGGCATTATAAGACCTGAGCCCTTTTTCAGTTTGGGAGAGTATATTCACAGAAAAGCACATGAACCCTGACTAGACTGTCAGCTTGGCCATATAACATGAGAGAAGAGCAGAACCTTGAGCAGATTTAGAAGAAAGGCTTAGAGCAGTAAAGGGGTGGGTAGTTGTAGGGCTATATTATGGTGATGAGGATGGTAATAAGGAGAGAACCATAGGTTGAAGTCAGTAAAAGGAGGCTTGCCAACCTGCTCAAAAGTACTATAAGAAAAGTAAGTCAGAGGTTTGGACTTTGGGAAACAGCCAGTCCAGAGTAAGGGCTTAGCTGTTGGGATGAAACCTATCAGGTGACAATCATGCTAGGCTTTTGTCTGCAAGTATAATAGCATACAATTAACAGTATCAGGGGTAGGCTTCCTCTCATGGCATGGGTCTCAAGTTGAATCAATCACTGGTTGTCCATTCCCTCAAATTATCTTCCCTCTTTATTCCTGTACAGCATGTAGGAAGGGAAAATTGTACATCAAAGGTTTCATATCTGGGTTGGTGTCCTCATCTCTTCATTGGAAGTCTTGCCTGATTACAGGAGGTGGCCATTCCAGGTTCCATATAACCTATTGCTACAAGTCTTAGCTAGGGTCACCTTTATAGATTCCTGGGAGATGAAATTTTTCAAGGTTTCCAGTAAGTCCCAAAGATGCCCTACCATCAACACCCACAGTTTCCAGTTCTCTCTTCCAGTTCTCCCTCTGTCCTTCCCAACCTTGATCTCTCCTTTTCCCTTCCTCACCCTCTCTTCCATCCAGTTCCCTCCCTCTATGCACCCACAATCTCTATTTTGTTTCTCCTTCTCAGTGGGATTCAAACATCCTCCCTTGAACTGACCTTATTATTTAGCTTCTTTGGATTTGTGGATTTTAGCATGATTATCCTGTACCTTATAGCTAATATCCACTTATTCATAAGTACATACTATGTACTTTTTGTCTTTTTAGGTCTAGGTTACCTCAATCCCTGTGATCATTTCTAGGCTCCTTCCATTTGCTAACAAATTTCATGTCGTGTTTTTTGATGATTGAGTAATACTTCATAGTGTAAATAGCCTATAATTTGTCCATTTGTTGAATTATTTATTTAATTAATAAATTCCAGCAGTGAGATTGCTACCAACTGCAGGTTTATGTTCATGAATGAATTACACACAGTCAGCCTTTATATTTGAATATGCCGTAAGCAGCTCAATAGCTGGGCTACTGCTTAACTTCCATGTGGTTAATTACAAGTTACTGCTTACTGACTCTATGTCCTCTCTTGGCTACTCTGGACCACGAAGACTGCCCAAGTGGGCTGTACTCTCACTCTTCTCATGGTGGCCATGCCTCTCTTTTCTGCACTATTCTTGAGCATGGCATCTCTCCTGTACTCCTTTCTCTCTCTCTTTTTTCCTTTTTTTATTAGGTATTTTCCTCATTTACATTTCTCAATGCTATCCCAAAAGTCCCCCATACCCACCCACCCCCACTCCTCTACCCACCCACTCCCCCTTTTTGGCCCTGGTGTTCCCCTGTACTGGGGCATATAAAGTTTGCATTCAATAATCAGCTTCCAAACGCTGACACCATTGCATACACTAGCAAGATTTTGCTGAAAGTACCCAGATATAGCTGTCTCTTGTGAGACTATGCCGGGGCCTAGCAAACACATAAGTGGATGCTTACAGTCAGCTATTGAATGGATCACAGGGCCCCCAATGGAGGAGCTAGAGAAAGTACCCAAGGAGCTAAAGGGAACTGCAATCCTATAGGTGGAACAACATTATGAACTAACCAGTACCCCGGAGCTCTTGTCTCTAGCTGCATATGTATCAAAAGATGGCCTGCAGTGTGGTGGTCATCCCTTCTCTTTCCTCCTTCTCCAGATCCTAAGACCAAGAAATCCCCAAAAATCTGCCTCTGTCTGTCCTTCTCAGATATTGGCTGCTGGCATTTTTATTTACTAATCATAACCAACTAGGAGCAGGTTCCCAGAAGCTATGTACAGACACATGTTTAAGCAATTCTGTGGGAAATGTAATTATAATTCAAATTACAAGCAGCTAAATTTCCCTTTTTGTTCAATTAAAAAGGCTATTTTCTCTCAGATATAAATTGAACATAGTTACTACAATTATGCAAATCATAAAGTGTGATATACACTTACAACATCCAGTCCATCATATTTGTCAATTTAGATAAAGTACTCTATCATCCATCCTAACATAAAAATTTCACAATTCTGTACCTGAATTATGTTTGATTTTAACTTGTAATACTATCTGAAAGCCATCCTTTCAAACCTAGAACATCTTCTTTAGTGTTAAATAACTTAAGTTCAATTATGAGACTAAAACTAGTCTTCAACCCCATCAGAGATCTGAGAATAAATTAAATATTACCTGAACATGTAAGAAGCACAAAGTCATAGCTTCCAAAACTTATACAATTTGTAGAGACAACTGACTTCTGGGAGAGTCCCCAATCCTCTTCAAAACATAGGGACATCTGCCTTCAGCCTTTGACCCAGAACCATCTGGTAGACCTTCAGTGAAGTAGGAATTATGAAGGCCTAGTTTACCCTGTATTTATAGAGCTTAGCAGTTGACTATCCCACATCCATGTGTCCTTTGTTGGTCGTTGGTCGGACAGTAATTGTCTGCAGAATGAAATAGGGTGTTTCTTACTGAGTAGCTAGCTTGTCACAAGTGAGGCAACACAAATTGGAGGTAATGATGCTCAATATCGTCTATGAAATAGGATGGGGGTTCTGTCAGATATTTCTTTTAGTCAAGAGATCTGTTAATAATGGAGTGACTTTAAATGCCGTGTTCTATGGATATCTGATGCTTTTAAAGATTATCTATCTATATATAATCTATATGAACTGTTAAACCTTGACTACTCTTAGCTATTTACTATTTGAATAGTCTTGAAAACACTTTATTGTAATTAAATCAGAATCTAATATTAGCATGAGTTTACTGTCTGACCTTTAACGTGAATTGCTTAATCATCCTAAACAGTTTGTAATAGGAACTATAGAAAGACTAAGTCTAAGAACTGTATTCTGCTTTTTTGCTTTTTTTTTTAATTAGATATTTTCTTTATTTGCATTTCAAATGTTATCCCCTTTCTTAGTTTCTCCTCTGAAAATCCCCTACCTCTTTCCCCCTCAACCTACCCCTACTTCCTGGCACTGGCAATCCACTATACTGGAGCATAGAACCTTCACAGAACCAAGGGCCTCTCCTCTTATTGATGAGCAACTAGGCAATCCTCTGCTACATATGCAGCTAGAGCCATGAGTGCCACCATGTGTATTCTTTGATTTGTGGTTTAGTCTCAGGAAGCTCTGGGAGTACTGGCTAGTTCATATTGTTGTTCCTCCTATGGGGCTGCAAACCCCTTCAGCTCCTTGGGTGCTTTCTCTAGCTCTTTCATTGGGGACCCTGAGCTTCAGTCAATGGATGTCTGTGAGCATCCACTTTTGTATTTGTCAGGCACTGGCAGATACCTTCAATAGACCACTATATCAGGCTCCTGACAGCAAGTTCTTGTTGGCATCCACAATAGAGTCTGGGTTTGATGTTTGTTTCTGGAATGGATCCTTGGTGGGGCAGTATCTGGAAGGTCATTCCTTCAGTCTGTGCTCTGAACTTTGTCTCTGTAACCCCTTCCATGGGTATTTTGTTCCCCATTCTAAGAAGGAACAAAGTATCCACACTTTGGTCTTCCTTCTTCTTCAGTTTCATATGTTTTGCAAATTGAATGTTGGGTATTCTAAGTTTCTGGGCTAATACGAACTTATCAGTGAGTGCTTATCATGTGTGTTCTTTTGTGACTAGGTGACCTCACACAGGATGATATCCTGCAGATCCATCCATTTGCCTAAGAATTTCATAAATTCATTGTTTTTAATGCTGAGTATTATTTCATTGTATAAATGTACCACATTTTCTCTATCCATTCCTCTGTGGAGGGACTTCTGGGTTCTTTCCAGGTTCTGGCTCTTATAAATAAGGCTGCTATGAACATAGTGGAACATGTGTCCTTATTACAAGTTGGAAAATCTTCTGGTTATATGCCCAGGAGAGGTATTGCTGGATCTTCTGGTAGAACTATGATGAATTTTCTGAGAAACGGCCAAACTGATTTCCAGAGTGGTTGTACAGGTTGCAATACTACCCGCAATGGAGGAGTGTTCCACTTTCTCCACATCCTTGCCAGCATCTGCTGTCACCTGAATTTTTTATCTTAGCCATTCTGACTGGTGTGAGGTGGAATCACAGGGTTGTTTTGATTTGAATATCCCTGATAATTAAGGATGTTGAATATTTTTGAGGTGCTTCTAAGCCATTCTGTATTTCTCAATTGTGAATTCTTTGTTTAGCTGTGTACCCCATTTTTAATGGGGTTATTTGATTTTCTGGAGTCCAGCTTCTTGAGTTCTTTGTATATATTGGATATTAGTCCCCTATCTGGTTTAGGATTGGGAAAGATCCTTTTCCAATCTGTTGTTGGTCTTTTATTCTTATTAACAGTGTCTTTTGCCTTACAGAAGCTTTGCAATTTTATGAGGTCCCATTTGTCAATTCTTAATTTTACAGCACAAGCCATTGGTGTTCTGTTCAGGAAGTTTTCCCCTGTGCCCATATTTTTGAGCCTTCTCCCCATTTTCTCCTCTATAAGTTTCAGTGTCTCTGGTTTTATGTGGAGTTCTTGATCCACTTAGAATTGTGCTTTGTACAAGGAGATAAGAATGGATCAATTCTCATTCTTCTTTATGATAACCACCATTTGTGCCAGCACCATTTGTTGAAAATGCTGTCTTTTTTCCACTGAATGGTTTTAGCTCCTTTGTCAAAGATCAAATGACCATAGGTGTGTGGGTTCATTTCTGGGTCTTCAATTCTATTCCATTGATCTACCTGTCTGTTGCTATACTAGTACCATGCAGTTTTTATCACAATTGCTCTATAGTACAGCTTAATGTCAGGCATGGTGATTCCACCAGAGGTTCTTTTATTGTTGAGAATAGTTTTTGCTATCATAGGACTTTTGTTATCCCAGATGAATTTACAAATTGCCCTTTCTAAATCTGTGAAGAAGTTAGTTGGAATTTTGATGGGGATTGTATTGAATCTGTAGATAGCCATTTTGACTATATTGATCCTGCTAATCCATAAGCATGGGAAATCCTTCCATCTTCTAAGATCACCTTTGATTTCTTTCTTCAGAGACTTGAAGTTCTTATCATACAGATCTTAGTTAGAGTCACACCAAGGTATTTTATATTATTTGTGACTATTGTGAAGAGTGTTGTTTCCCTAATTTCTTTCTCATCCTGTTTATCCTTTGTGTGTATCCACTGATTTGTTTGAGTTAATTTTATATGGAGCTACTGCACTGACTTTATCTGGTTTAGGAGTTCTCTGGTGGCATTTTTAGAATCACTTATATATACACTATCATATCATCTGTAAATAGTGATATTTTGTCTTTTCCTTTTCAATTTGTATCCCTTTGATCTCCATTTTGTCTAATTGCTCTGGATAGGACTTCAAGTACTATATTGAATTGGTAGAGAGAAAGTGGGCAGTCTTATCTAGTCCCTGATTTTAGTGGGATTGCTTCAAGTTTCCATTTAGTTTGATGTTGGCTACTTGTTTGCTGTGTATTGCTTTTATTATGTTTAGGTATGGGCCTTGGGTTCCTGATCTTTCCAAGACTTTTATCATGAATGGGTGTTGGATTTTGGCAAATGCTTTCTCAGCATCTAACAAGATGATCATGTGGTTTTTGTCTTTGAGTTTGTTGATATAGTGGATTGTGTTGGTGGATTTCCATATATTTAATCATCCCTGTATTCCTGGGATGATCTTTTTGATGTGTTCTTGGAATAGGATTGTGAGAATTTTATTGAGTATTTTTGCACTGATATTCTTTTTTTTTTTTTTGGCCTTTTTTTTTTTATTATTAGGTATTTTCCTCATTTACATTTTCAATGCTATCCCAAAAGTCCCCCATACCCACCCCCCTAACCCCCACCCACCCACTCCCCCTTTTTGGCCCTGGGGTTCCCCTGTACTGGGGCATATAAAGTTTGCAAGTCCAATGGGCCTCTCTTTGCAGTGATGGCTGACTAGGCCATCTTTTGATATATATGCAGCTAGAGACAAGAGCTCCGGGGTACTGGTTAGTTCATATTGTTGTTCCACCTATAGGGTTGCAGTTCCCTTTAGCTCCTTGGGTAATTTCTCTAGCTAGGGAAATTGCTGTGAAGTTCTCTTTCTTTGTTGGGTCTTTGTGTCCTTTAGGTATCAGAGTAATTCTGGCTTCTTAGAATGAATTGGGTAGAGTACCTTCTGTTTCTATTTTGTGGAATAGTTTGAGGAAAACTGGAATCAGGTCTTCTTTGTAGGTCTGATAGAACTCTGCACTAAACCCATCAGGTCCTGGGCTTTTTTTTTTTTTTTTTTTTTTTTTTGGTTGAGAGACTAATAATGACTGCTTCTATTTCTTTAGGTTTACGGAACTGTTTAGATCATTAATTTGATCCTGATTTAACCTTGATACCTTGTATCTGTCTAGAAAATTGTCAATTTTATTCAGGTTTTCCAGTTTTGTTGAGTATAGCTTTTGAAGTATGATCTGATGGTGCTTTGGATTTCCTCAGGTTCTGTTGTTATGTCTTCCTGCACATTTATGATTTCATTAATTAGGATACTGTCCCTATTCCCTCCAGTCAGTCTAGCTAAGGGTTTATCTATCCTGTTGATTTTCTAAAAACAACCAGCTCCTGGTTTGGTTGATTCTTTGTATAGTTCTTTTTGTTTCCACTTGCTTTATTTCAGCCCTGAGTTTGATTATTTCCTGCTGTCTACTCCTCTTGGGTGAATTTGCTTCCTTTTGTTCTAGAGTTTTTAGGTGCACTGTCAAGCTGATAGTGTATGCTCTCTCTAGTTCTTTTTTGGCAGCACTCAGAGCTGTGAGCTTTTTTCTTAGGAATGCTTTCATTGTGTCCCATAAGTTTGGGTATGTTGTGGCTTCATTTTCATTAAACTCTAAAAAGTCTTTAATTTCTTTCTTTATTCCTTCCTTGACCAAGTTATCATTGAGTAGAGTGTTATTCAGTTTCCACGTGTGTGTGTGTTTTCTATTATTTGTGTAGTTATTGAAGATCAGCCTTAGTACATGGTGATCTGATAGGATGCATGGGATAGTTTTAATATTTTTATATCTGCTGAGGCCTGTTTGTAACCAATTATATGGTCAGTTTTGGAGTAGGTACCATGAGGTACTGAGAAGAAGGCATATCCTTTTGTTTTAGGATAAAATGTTCTATAGATATCTGTTAAAGCCATTTGTTTCATAACTTCTGTTAATTTCAGTGTGTCTCTGTTTAGTTTCTGTTTCCATGATTTGTCCATTGATGAGAGTGGGGTGTTGAAGTCTTCCATCCTGCCCTTGCATTTGGAGCATATATATTTAAAATTGAGAGTTCATCTTGGTAGATTTTAACTTTGATGAGTATGAAGTGCCCCTCCTTGTATTTTTTGATAACTTTGGGTTGGAAGTCAATTTTATTCGATATTAGAATGGCTACTCCAGCTTGTTTCTTCAGACCATTTGCTTGGAAAATTGTTTTCCAGCCTTTTACTCTAAGGTAGTATCTGTTTTTATTCCTGAGGTGGGTTTCATGTAAGCAGCATAATGTTGGGTCCTGTTTGTGTAGCCAGTCTGTTAGTCTATGTTTTTTTTTTTTTTTTAAAGATTTATTTATTTATTATATGTAAGTACACTGTAGCTGTCTTCAGACACTCCAGAAGAGGACGCCAGATCTTGTTAGGGATGGTTGTGAGCCACCATGTGGTTGCTGGGAATTGAACTCAGGACCTTCAGAAGAACAGTCGGGTGCTCTTATCTGTTGAGCCATCTCACCAGCCCCAGTCTATGTTTTTATATTGGGGAATTGAGCTCATTGCTGTTAAGAGAAATCAAAGAAAAGTAATTGTTGCTTCCTGTACTTTTTGTTGTTAAAGTTGGGAATCTGTTCTTGTGGTTGTCTTCTTTTATTTTGTTAAAGGATTACTTTCTTGCTTTTTCTAGTGTGTACTTTCCATCTTTGAGTTGGTGTTTTCCCTTTATTATCCTTTGAAGGGCTGGATTTGTGGAAAGATATTATGTGAATTTGGTTTTGTCATGGAATACTTTGGTTTCTCCATCTATGGTAACTGAGAGTTTTGCTGAGTATAGTAGCCTGGACTGGCATTTGTGTTCTCTTAATGTCTGTATAACATCTGTCCAGGATCTTCTGGCTTTCATAGTCTCTGGTGAGAAGTCTAGAGTAATTCTAATAGGCCTGCCTTTATATATTACTTGACCCTTTTCCGTTACTGCTTTTAATATTCTATCTTTATTTAGTGCATTTGTTGTTCTGATTATTATGTGTCGGGAGGAATTTCTTTTCTGGTCCAGTCTATTTGGAGTTCTGTAGGCTTCTTGTATGTTCATGGGCATCTCTTTCTTTGGGTTTGGGAAGTTTTCTTCTATAATTTTGTTGAAGATATTTACTTTTCCTTTAAGTTGAAAATCTTCATTCTCATCTACTCCTATTATCTGAAGATTTGGTCTTCTTATTGTGTCCTGGATTTCCTGGATGTTTTGAGTTAGGATCTTTTTGCATTTCTCATTTTCTTTGATTGTTGTGCCCATTTTCCCTATGGAATCTTCTGCACCTGAAATTCTCTCTTCCATCTCTTGTATTCTGTTGCTGATACTCACATCTATGGTTCTTGATTTCTTTCCTAGGGTTTCTATCTCCAGAGTTGTCTCCCTTTGGGTTTTCTTCATTGTTTTTACTTTCATTTTTAGATCTTGGATGGTTTTGTTCAATTCCATCGCCTGTTTGATTGTGTTTTCCTGTTATTCTTTAAGGGATTTTTGTGTTTCTTCTACCTGTTTAGCAATGTTTGCCTCTAGTTCTTCTACCTATTTAGCAGTGTTCTCCTGTAATTCTTTAGAGATTTTTGTATTTCCTCTTTAGGGGTTTCTACTTGTTTAGCAGTATTCTCCTGTAATTCCTTGAGGGAATTTTGTGCTTCCTCTTTAAGGGCTTCTACCTTTTAGCAGTGTTCTCCTGTATTTCTTTAAGTGAGTTATTAATGCCCTTCTTAAAAATCTTCTACCACCATCATGAGATATGATTTTAAACCTGCATCTTGCTTTTCAGGTGTGTTGGGGTATCCAGGACTCATTTTGGTGGGTGTACTGGGTTCTGATATTTTCCAGTGTTCTTGGTTTCTTTTAGTAAGATTCTTAAGTTTGCCTTTCACCATCTGGAAATCTCTGGTGTTAATGTTCAAGCTGTCTCTGGTTGGAGCTTGATCCTCCTGTGATTCTGTTAGCCTCTGTCAGCACTCCTGGGAGTCCAACTCTCACCTGAGTTCCAGTCGTCAGTGCACTCTCTGCAGGCAAGCTCTCCTCTTGCAGAGCATGTGTCAAGCAGTCTGGAGCTCTGATCCACCTCCTGAGTTCTGGAGTCAGAACCCTCCCTATAGGCAGACTCTCCTCTGACAAGGAACGTGCCCAGGGGTCTGGGTCTCAGCTCTGCCTCCTTGCTGAGGATGAAGGCAGAACAAGGACCCTGACCAAGAAGCTCTGTTGCTTCCATTACCCATGTGCTCTCAGGTGATCAGGAGGTCCTGGGTGTGCTAGGGGTCCTATGGAGTAGAGAGTCCTCTGGTGCCCTAGGTGCCCTCAGCTAAGTTCATGCAGAAGATGGTGGGGCTGGCCCAGACCTGAATGGATCCCAACTTCTGGTTGGGATGGGGTCCTTTGTCCCTGTTCCTGCTGGCACAAGACCTTCTGCAGTTTTTGAAGCTGATGTTGCTTTCCACTCACCCATGATCCCAAGGTCTTGTGGCATGGAGAGCACTCTGGAGCCCTTAGCAGCCTCTGCTGGGCTCAGAAGGAAGGTGGTGGGGAATACAGAATTAACAGAATATTTCCAAATACTCATTTGAGACCACAGGAATCACATTATCATCTCAGTAGGTGCAAAAATGGTATTTGACAACGTTTAAAATGCATTCGTGATGTATTAAATAATACTGTATATTCCCAAAATGTCAAATGGGAAAAAAAAATAAGGCTACTTACTTTAAAATCTAAAACTGCTCAAGGGTGCCTTCTGTCTCCAGCTTTCTTCAATACAGTGCTTGAAATCTCACCCAAAGCAATAAAACAAGTAAAGAAAACAAAATGGATTGCAAATGGGAAAAGAAAAAAAATCAAATTATCCATGTTTGCACTTGACATGATCCTCCTATACATAAAAGATACAAAAAATTTCACTAGAAAAGATGGATTCAATACTTTCAGTAGAATATCAGGATGCAAAGTCAATGCACAAACATCAATAGATTTCCTGTAAAGAAGTAATATATGCTCAAAAAAATCTATTTATAAAAGTTTCAAAAATACCATGTTTTGAAATAAATGTAAAGTAGGTAAAGTAATCTACAGTGAAATTTTAAGGCACTGAAAATTGAAGAGGCTGAAGTTGATGGAGAGAATGCCTATACTCAAGGCTTAGCCCAACAAATACTCTGAAAATGGTTCTAATATCAAAAGCATTCTAGTGATTCTGCCTTGGTTCCAAATATCTGATGCCCTCTCCTGCCTCTGTGAGAACCAGCACACATGCTGTGATCATTTACATACTCAGCCACAGATATACACACAAAATAAAGCAAATAAATTCTTAAAAATAAAAGAAAATGTGGTCCACATATACAGTGAATTTTATTTAGCTGTCAAACAAAATGAATTCATGGTACTTTGAGGGAACTAGGTAGAACCTCAGAACATCATACATATAAACCAATATCATTCATACTTACTTCATGTCTCTCTTTACTTCATGCATTCTCTAAAACAGAGATACAAATCAAATTTTGATTTATATTTCTGTGGGGTCATGGAACTAGAAAGAATGCCAGGAGAAGGAGAAAGGATTTTAAGGTAAATTGAGGAGAAAATAAAGTGCAAAGTAGAATGTCCATGACTTCAAAGCAGAAAGAGCTTGTTAAAGCAAAGAAAGGGTCATCCAGTCAGAAGTGGGGTAGCAAGGGGAAAGAAAGAACAGGAAGATAAAAGTGTATATGAAAATACTTATTTAAAACAATCAATTCCAAAACTTCAAAATGAATTATTGATAAATAAATTGCTAGCATCCCTTTAACATGACCCTAGCTTTGAGATATATCATCTTTTAATAAAAGAAGCAGAGATAGCTTCGGTGTATGGGTTTTCCCTATATTTATGCATTCATTCTCAGTGTGACCTCTAAGGTTTGCTGACTGTATAATGTTATTCTACCTAATAGTGACTGAAACTTCAGAATGCACTAAAATAGTTCAGCCAGCTTGTTAAGATTCAGAATCCTGTGATCCTTCTTAGAAGGGAGAAAATACCCATGGAAGAATTTACAGAGACAAAATTCGGAGCAGAGACTGAAGGAAGGACCATTCAGAGATTGCACCACCCGGGGACCCATCCCATAAACAACCAAACCAAGACACTATTGCAGATGCCAACAAGATTTTGCTGACAGGACCCTGATATAGCTGTCTCCCGTGAGGCTATGCCAGCACCTGGCAAATACAGAAGTGGATGCTCACAGTCATCTATTCAATGGAGCACAGGGTCCCTAATGAAGGAGCTAGAGAAAGTACCCAGGGAACTGAAGGGGTCTGCAGCCCTATAGAAGGAGCAATAATATGAAATAATCAGTACCCCAAGAGCTGCCTGAGACTAAACCACCAATCAAAGAAAACACGTGGTGGGACTCATGGCTCTAGCTGCATATGTAACAGCGGATGGCCTAGTTGACCGTCAATGGGAGAAGAGGCCCTTGGTCTTTCGAAGATTCTATGCCTCAGTATAGGAGAATGCCAGGGCCAGGAAGTGGGAGTGGGTGGCTTGGGGAACAGGGGGGGGGGGGGAGATAGGGGATTTTTGGAGAGGAAACTAGGAAAGTGGATACCATTTGAAATGTAAATGAAGAAGATATCTAATTAAAAAAAAGATTCAGAATGCCTGAACTTCAGAGTATGTGCTTCATGGGGCTGTTCTAAGGGATTCTAGGCAAAAGGTGGCCAGCAGAAAGATATGAAGGTACAGATTCTGATGACTCTAACCTAAAAATATGAATTTACACTTGGAAGACTAAGCACCACCACCAGCTATTTCTTTCAAAAAACATTTTTCAGTAACAGTGAATATTTGAAAAGTTGGCAAATATTTAACAAAAGGGAATTAGTTATTTCAATATGTCTAGCCAAGTGAGGGAATATATGTAATCACTAAATGAAATTATCAAAGAATATTTAGAGGCAGGAGGATATAATTTGAATACATTAAACAAAATATTATGTAAAACTTATCTCAATTATTATATAGTGAATATAATGATTACTGACATTTAAATTTAAATTTAGCAATGTTAAGTAACTTTGCTCTGAATTCTTCAGTATTTCTTCCCTGAATGTGCATGAATTTTGTGAACAAGCTTATAAAGTAATGGAAATCTTTAATACTCAGAAATTAATCCCTGTTCAACTTTGAAATCCTCCTGAATAGTATTAACATTTATACTATATTCACAGAGGTTTGAGTTGTAAAGTTCATTGCTTCTACTGCTTGTTTTTCTCAGAACTGAGTCTCCTGTTTCCATAACAGCAATAAATTCTATAAGTATTACCTATCCAAAGATGCTTTGACGATGATAAAGCTGCCTTTTAATGTGCTAAGCAGACAGACTAAAGCAGTAAGGAATTATACTCATTCAGTGTATTTATCAAATTTCTGCTGCCACCCAGTGGTTGCTTTCTTTGTTTTACAGACTGTTCATTCAGCTAAATGACTAACAGCTGCTCCTAAGAGGATGCATTTGAAGATAAAGCAGCCTTCTTTGAGGAAGCAATTGTTTTGTGGGTCTTGAATGACCCACCAAAAGTCATTGATCTTAAGTGAACCCAAGGAGAAAGATTCTGATCAGAGAACTATGAACATTTCCTGATTCTTTCCGATGTAGAAATGCTAATGTTAATATAGAGAGAGTGAACAGCAGCTATCGAGAAGACAGACTGTATCTATATTAATAGCTCAATGGTAACTGTAGGTCCAATATTCTGAAGGATGAAAGCAAGCTTGAGAAAAAACTAGAGAGAGGTCAATAAAACATAGAAGGGAAGATGTGGTCTTCCGTGTTCACATCGCCTTTTTTTCCCATTATTCTGTGGTCCAGGTAGTTACTTGACTTTTACTTTTATTTTTTAATCATTTGTTTACAAGGCTTTCAGTGAGAATTTGGCTTAGGGTGGATGTGACTCAGAGGAAGTGGAGGTATCTGCTCTGTTTTTCTCTTGTGGAGTCAGCTGCATAAAAACCTAAAAAGAGTAAACTTTTAAGTCCCCAGTGTTGACACAGTTAGAGATGTGTGACTTTAATGCGTTAATTAAGAAGGTAGTTTATGTTCACTTGAATTATATTTCTGAATGATCTTAAATCAAATCACAATTTGTTTTTGTTTGTTTGGTTGTTGTTGTTGTTGTTGTTGTTGATCAGTAACAGTTCATTCAGATTTACTGATGGAACTACAAGTTTTGTATAATCAAGTCAGGAGATGTGTCAAGCAATAGAAGTACTCCCTTCTCTGTTTTGTAAGAGTATTTACTTGCTGATCTCCTGGGTCAAAGTGGATTATTCACTCCCTTGCTTCTATTCCTTTTATCTCTTTTCTCTAGGGAATCATAGTTATTAACAAAAAAAGCTTGGAGGATGACTTGAAGATAAAAATATAAGCAATCACCTAGGCTGTGCCATTACAGTGGTTCCGTGGTTTTTACCTTAAATTCAGGGTTGTTTTGAAGAGAGAGCAAGAGAATAATTTTCAAAAAACTATTTCCAACAATACTAAAATCTACTTGAAATTGAATCAATACTGCTAAATGTTTTATTTATATTGTGACACTCTTAGATGTGTTTTTCTTTAATTTTGTAATTTAACAAATCCAGGTATTATATCAATATGACTTCTTCCAACTTTTACATTCAGCAATTGAATATCATTATAAAAAGGCTTATTTGCTTCTAGTTTACTTGTATGAATATTTTACTTGTATGTATCTGAGCCATGTGCATGCAGTGCCTATGGAGGCCAGAAGTTGGTATCCCATCCCACTGATTCTGGAGTTATGGATGGTTGTGAGCTGTAACATGGGAGCTGAGAACTGAACCCAGATCCTCTGCAAGACCAGGATGTACTCTTTAATACTGAGCTGTGTCTCTAACCCCAGTAAGTGTACATCTTACACTATAATTAATAAATCAGAGTGTCTCTGGGATGCTGAGATTCACCTTGGAAAATCTTGAGTTTCCGGCATCTAAATTGACACATGAAGAATTGGATTCAAGAAGCTATGCACGTTACAGGCAGCTCCAGTGATTCTGACACATAGTGTAGAGACTAAGCATATGTGATTGCTATGGCTACCCTCATCCAATGGGACATAACTCTAGTACTACCTCAGACACTGACAGTTTTGGAAGACAGTAGATTAGAAAACTGTTGTATGAGTTCCTATGGACAGGCAAACCTGCATGGAGGGTAAAAGGCTTGTCTGGCCACGGTCCCCAGAGGACTCTCTATGCCACAGGTGCCCTAGCACACCCAGGATCTTAGGATCACTGGTGAATTGAATGCAACATCTGTTCCAAAACAATCATGAGGGAACTTTGCTAGCAAGAGCCGGGACACAGGAAATCTGCTTGACCAGCAACTCGGGTTCCTTCAAGTCAACACCTGCCCCGGACACCTTGGGAACTAACTCAGCAGACAGTCCCACAGTCCCCAGAGGACTCTCCATGCCGCAGGTGCCCTAACATGCCCAGGATCTTAGCATTACTGGTGAGTTGAACACATCTGTCCCAAACCAATCGTGAGGGGTCTGTGACAGCAGGAGCAAGGACACAGGAGCTCCACCTGAACTCGGGTTACTTCTGGTCAGTGCTGTTCTACATTGGCTTTGAACACAGTGGACAGCCCCATGGTGCCCAGAGGAGGTACCACTTCCAGGCACCCTAACATGCCAAGGATTTTAGGATTCCAGGATCCCAGGATCTTGGTACACCAGGATCTCAGGGTCTCAGAGGAAGCTTGAGTCCCAAGAACTTTGACACACACAGAATCTCAGGTTCACAGGAGCCCAGAATCACAGGACCACAGAGAAAGCTGGACTCTGAGTTCTGACTCAACCAAGATTATAGGGAGGACAAGATCCTATCAGATATACTGAGGGCAGAGAGCATTTGGGATACTCAGATGGCAGGAGGCAAGGATAAGAACAGAAGCAACAGAAACCAAGTTTACTTGGCATCATCAGAACCAAACATTCCCACCATAGCAAATCATGGATCACACCAGAAAAGAAAGATATTGATCTAAAGTCACATCTCATGATGATGATAGAGGACTATAGGAAGGAAATAAATAACTCCCTTAAAGAAATACAGGAGAACACAGACAATCAGGTGAAAGAATTGAACAAAACCATACAGGATCTAAAACTGGAAGTAGAAGCAATAAAGTAATCACAAAGAGAGACCACTCTGGAAATTGAAAACCAAGGAAAGAAGTCAGGAGCTATTGATGCAAGCATCACCAACAGAATACAAGAGATAGAAGAGAGAATCTCAGGTGCAGAAGACACCATAGGAAACATTGACAAAACAATCAAAGAAAATGAAAAATCCAAAATAGATCCTAAACCAAAACATCCAGGAAATTCACGACACAATGAGAAGACCAAACCTAAGGATAATAGGTATAGATGAAAATGAAGATTTTCAAAACAAAGGACAAACAGGCTGAGAAATAAATTCGGGAAACAACACCCTTCATGATAGTCATAAATAATATAAAATACCTTGGCGTGACTCTAACTAAGGTAGTGAAAGATCTGTATGATAAGAACTTCAAGTCTCTGAAGAAAAAAATCAAAGAAGAACTCAGAAGATGGAAAGATCTCCCATGCTCATAGATTGGCAGGATTAATATAGTCAAAATGGCTATCCTGCCGAAAGCACTCTACAAATTCAATGAAATTCCCTTCAAAATTTCAACTCAATTCTTCTCTGAGTTAGAAAAGGCAATTTGCAAATTCATCTGGAATAATAAAAATCCTAGGATAGCAAAAACTATTCTCAACAATGAAAAAACCTCTGGTGGAAACACCATCCCTCACCTCAAGCTGTACTACAGAGCAATTGTGATAAAAACAGCGTGGTACTGGAACAGTGACAGACAGGTAGATAAATGGAACAGAAATGAAGACCCAGAAATGAACCCACACACCTATATTCACTTGATCTTTGATAAAGGAGCTAAAACCATCCTGTGGAAAAAAGACAGCATCTTAAACAAATGATGCTGGCTCAACTGGTGGTTATCATGAAGAAGAATGCAAATTGATCCATTCTTATCTCCTTGTACAAAGCTCAAATCTAAGTGGATCAAAGAATGCCACATAAAACCAGAGACACTGACACTGAGAGAGAAGAAAGTGCGGAAGAGCCTCGAAGATACAGGCACAGGGGAAAGATTCCTGAACAGAACACCAATGGCTTTTGCTCTAAGATCAAGAATGGACAATGAGATCCCATAAAATTGCTAAGCTTCTGTAAAGCAAAAAACACTGTTAATAAGACCAAAAGGCAACCAACAGATTGGGAAAAGATGTTTTTCTAATCCTAAATTTGATAGGGGGCTAATATCCAATATATATAAAGAACACAAGAAGTTGGACTCCAGAAAACCAAACAACCCTATTTAAAAATGGGATACACAGCTAAACAAGGAATTCTCAACTGAGGAATACCGAATGGCTGAGAAGCACCTGAAAAAATGTTCAACATACCTAATCTTCAAGGAAATACAAATGAAAACAACCCCGAGATTCCATCTCATACAAGTCAGAATGGCTAAGATCAAAAATTCAGGTGACAGCAGATGCTGGAGAGGATGTGGAAAAAAGAGAGCACTCCTCCATTGCTGGTGGGATTGAAAGCTGGCACAATCACTCCAGAAATCAGTCTGGTGGTTCCTCAGAAAAGTGGACATAGTACTATCAGAAGATCCAGCAATACCTCTCCTGGGCATATACCCAGCAGATGCTCCAACATGTAATAAGGACACATGCTCCACTATGTTCATAGCAGCCTGTCTTAGTCAGGGTTTCTATTCCTGCACAAACATGATGACCAAGAAGCAAGTTGGGGAGGAAAGGGTTTATTCAGCTTACACTTCCACCCTGCTGTTCATCACCAAAGGAAGTCAGGACTGGAACTCAAGCAGGTCAGAAAGCAGAAGCTGATGCAGAGGCCATGGAGAGATGTTCTTTACTGGCTTGCCTCCTCTGGCTTGCTCAGCCTGCTCTCTTATAGAACCCAAGACTACCAGCCCAGAGATGGTCTCACCCACAAGGGGCCTTTCCCCCTTGATCACTAATTGAGAAAATGCCTTACAGTTGGATGTCATGGAGGCATTTCCTCAACTGAAGGTCCTTTCTCTGTGATAAATCCAGCTGTGTCAAGTTGACACAAAACTAACCAGTACACAACCTTATTTATATTAGCCAGAAGCTGGAAAGAACCCAGATGTCCCTCAACAGAAGAATGGATACAGAAAATGTGGTACATTTTCACAATAGAGTACTACACAGCTATTAAAGACAATGAATTTATGAAATAGTTAGACAAATGGATAGATCTGGAGAATATCATCTTGAGTGAGGTAAACCATTCACAAAAGAACACACATGATATGCAATCACTGATAAGTGAATATTAGCCTAGAAGCTCAGAATCCTTCTTACAAGGGGGAACAAAATACCCATGGATGTAGTTACAGATACAAAGTTCAGAGCAGAGAGTGAAGGGATGACTATCCAGAGACTGCCCCACTTGTGGATCCATCCCATAAATAACCTCAAATCCCAGACACTATGGCAGATATCAACAATAGCCTGTTGACAGAAGCCTGATATAGCTGTCTCCTGCAAGGCTCTGCCAGTGCCTGGCAAATACAGAAGTGGATGCTCACAGTCATCCATTGGACGGAGCACAAGGTCCCCAATGAAGAAGCTAGAGAAAGTATCCAAGGAGCTGAAGGGGTCTGGAGCTCCATAGGAGGAATATCAATATTAACTAACCAGTACCCCCAGAGCTCCTTGGAATTAAACCACCAATCAAAGAAAACACATGGTGGAATGTGTAACTCTAGATGTATGTGTCACAGAGGATGGCCTATTTCATCATCAATGGGAGGAGAGGCCCTAGGTCCTGTGAAGGTTTTTGCCCCAATATAGAGGAAGGCCAGGACCAGGAATGGGAATGGGTGGGTTGGAGAGCAGGGGGAGGGAGGAGGGGATAGGGGATTTTCAGAGGAGAAACTAGGAAAAGGGTTAACATTTGAAATGTAAATAAAGCAAATATCTGAATAAAAAAAAAGAATCAACCCAGCAGTATTATTTCATTTCTCTAACGCCATTAACATATGTATATCTATCTGTCAATCATCTATCTATCTATCTATATCATCTATGTTTGGAAGAAAATAATCTATTTAACAGAACAAACTCTCTGCTTTTATATATATATTCTCAGGAAAGTAGAAATACTAACATTAAACAAACAAACAAAAGGCTTTTTTGTTATGTGGGAAAGGATGTGTTTTGCTTTCTGTAAAAGCTCAGTTCCTAGGTTTCTATACAGGCTGGTGCTGTTCTACCTTTTCTCTCACTTTTTATTCATACTATAAGCTTTGCGGTTCTATCTTTCCATTTTACCCTTTAAATTTATTCAGCCATTCTCCACAGAAGCTATTTGAGTAAGGGGATAAAAGCAAGTGTTTAATGAATTAAAATCAATCCTACAAAATTAAATGTACTTAATAATTATTTTCTATTAGAATTTCCACGAAGAGCATCTGACTTGAAAAGAAAATGTTTCCTCCTGGTTAAAAGTGAAGCTTTGGAGCCTTAATTTATTTTTCACTTTATTATTTTCTGTTATGCTGAATCAACTAGAGTTGTGCAATTTTTCTGTTATTACAGAAAGCAGAAATATACATTTTTGCCTTGAACCAGATCCTCATCATGGAACAAATAAATTATCTTAGTTAATTTCATACAGTGCAGTCATATGCTACATATTTGTGTGCAGTTAACAATATTACATTTAATTTCATTAGTATTATGTTCTTGTTCTTTAAACGTCTTTTGAACTTGTAGCTAATTACCAAAGGATTTTAGCTAATTGTACACCACTGTCAGGCCTGAGTACTTTCATTAACTCTTTCCTCAACAGTATTTAAATTTTCTTTCTCTATTTTTCTTATTTGTGCTTTAAAAATGAAAATAGATGCTTAGCAGTCATGGTAGCCCTTGCCTTTAATCTTCACATGTAGAAAGCAGAGGCAGGAAGATCTTTGTGAGATTGAGGCTAGCCTGGTCTACACTGAAAGTTTCAGGTTAGCCCAGCCTACATAGTGAGACAGTGTCTCACACAGAAAAGAAAGGAAAACAGAAGTAGGGGGGAAGGAGGGGGGGAAGAGGCACTTGTGGGTCCAGTTTTTGAAAGGGTATTTTTTTTCCATTTTTTATTAGGTATTTAGCTCATTTACATTTCCAATGCTATACCAAAAGTCCCCCATACCCACCCACCCCCACTCCCCTACCCACCCACTCCCCCTTTTTGGCCCTGGCGTTCCCCTGTACTGGGGCATATAAAGTTTGCATGTCCAATGGGCCTCTCTTTCCAGTGATGGCCGACTAGGCCATCTTTTGATACATATGCAGCTAGAGTCAAGAGCTCCGGGGTACTGGTTAGTTCATAATGTTGTTCCACCTATAGGGTTGCAGATCCCTTTAGCTCCTTGGGTACTTTCTCTAGCTCCTCCATTGGGAGCCCTGTGATCCATCCATTAGCTGACTGTGAGCATCCACTTCTGTGTTTGCTAGGCCCCAGCATAGTCTCACAAGAGACAGCTACATCTGGGTCCTTTCAATAAAATCTTGCTAGTATATGCAATGGTGTCAGCGTTTGGATGCTGATTATGGGGTGAATCCCTGGATATGGCAGTCTCTACATGGTCCATCCTTTCATCTCAGCTCCAAACTTTGTCTTTGTAACTCCTTCCATGGGTGTTTTGTTCCCAATTCTAAGAAGGGGCATAGTGTCCACAGTTCAGTCTTCATTCTTCTTGAGTTTCATGTGTTTAGCAAATTGTATCTTATATTTGAAAGGGTATTTTATTTTGAGATACTAGATAATCCCCTGCCACAGTGTTAAAGATGAACAATTGTAAATGAGCCAGTCCCAGTCTTCTTATCTCTGTATGCATTAAGAAATATGAACAAGCCATGGTAAATTAGAGCATCCAGATTGTCATTACATTTTTTATCTATATCTACCAGAATTCTATAGACAGAACTCATAAAGGACATACAAATTACTACTGTTTTGATTGTGGATAATTGAATCTGGTCTTCATTTCATCTTTCTTTGTAAATTTTTTGTTTGGTTGGTTTTGTTTTGTTGTTGTTGTTTTGCTACTAAAAATGAATTTGTTACATTTATTCTATTGGTGTAGAAATAGTTACCCTATGTTCATGCTGCATTCATTCCATGATTGTGTTGAGCCATTTGTTTTTCTACCATGATCTTGTCTGTGTTGTCTCCTATGATAGGAGCCTGGGATCAGGCTGTCTGAGATTTGTTATTTCAGATACTGAAGCAAATCTATCATGAGTGTCCCACAGCTTGTCTGGAAGCCTGAATGTTATATTTTTTTGTTAGTTTCCTGCATCAGACAAAGGACTTTGCAGTCTGACCCCTGAGTTTTACCATTGACTATATGGTATGGCAGTTTATATACACTATTCTCAGAATTGCAGGGAAAATGAGTATTTATGTTGAAGGCGAGGAGAGCTAGCTGGAGGGGAATTCAAATATTAAATTTAGTCAAACATGATGTAGCTGTTTGAAGTTATTTTTATTGTGACACCTTCTATGATAATCTTCATATTTTATAGTTTTGCAACTAAAGGAATATCCTCTTATTGTTGGAGGCATTGTTGCAAACAATATTTATTCTGTTTAGAAAGTCAAAAAGGATGACTGATGAACATATGGGTGAGCAGTTAGAAAGCTACCTATCTACCAGAGACAGTCATATTAATTGCACTCATGTAGACATTTCAAGATATTTCACATGATTGTATTTGTAAAGCAAAGTGCATACTAACCCTTATAAATAGCTACAAAGTTAAGGAAATAGTCAAAAGATCTCTTGCACAGTTTGTTCTGTTTTGCCTATCACTGCCATTATTCATGAGCAAGATACTTGTCACCAATAAAGTAACACAGACCCCCTAGTAACTAAAGCCCTAGCTTGTTCAGATATGCTTGCCTGCAATTCCATTGTCTCACGTAGGGCACGCTATTGCTTTTCCTTGTGGTCTTCTTGTTTGACTCCTGCTGATTCCACAACTTTGCCTTACTCTTCTGGGTTTTGATGGCTGTGTTGGTTCTGAGGTACTTAAGTATTTATCAGCATGTGCCACTGCTAGAATTTGTGTGATGTCTCCCTGATGAAGCAAATGAAAATGGGTCTGAGGAGGAAAAGGAGAGTTGAACACCATTCTTTTCCCATCTGCATGATATGACCGTAAAGACATTGGCCTTGTTCTCACCAAAGCTATATTTATAAGTATTTTTCTGCTAAAAAAAATCTTACTCCATAATTTCCTGCTTTTTTCCCCTACTTTCTGTGACAGTTGTTATAGCGTGCAAGAAAGACACGGGGTCTTTATTAACTCCCTCTCTTTATTTTCCCATCTAACAAAACTTCAAGGATTGAGTGGTTTTCAGAAACATCATTTACATTTATGCAAAATGGAAGTATGAAAATAGCTATAATAAAGTCTTAAAAGTCTCTAAAACCTTCCTAAACTGTGTTGAAGTATCTTCCAGTTTCCCATGAGTCCAGGTGTTGCTTGGCTTCTGTTTTCTGCTGCCACCTCTACTGTGACTTCTCTGCAGCTCATCCTCTACTGAGACATACTCTGTAGTGTCAGATCAGTACATACTGAATAGTCCCAGGCAGTCTCACCTGACACCCTTAACATCATTATACCTGCAAAGAATATTTCTTACAAAATAAAATCACATCTGCAGATCCTGGAAGAGACATTTTGGCAGAGGCAACACTCAGTTTCTCTGCATCTTCTTAAGACAGTTTCTATATAAATTATATAAAGGGAGACTTTTCTCCTTGTCTTACAAATATTCATTTGCTTAAATATTCACTTATACCACTATGGAGCTTATTGATATTAGTAAATAAATAAAATATAAATTTATGTGTGTGTAATTTTCCTAGAGGCCCATAAATTTGAATACTTATTCCTCAGTTGGTGCTGTTCTTTGGGAAGGTTATAGAACCTTCATTGTAATGGAGAATGGATGAAGTGCTAGATTGAATGCTGTCAAAGACTCATCTTTGCAGTAGATTCCAGTTGATTAAGTCATTCCACATGATATAATGTTTCATATAAAACGGAGCTTAACAATTACATAGTTGCATGGAAGATAATGAAGAAAGTCTTGTTCGTCATTGTAGGGGAGGTAGATACTTCCAGGAAGAAGTAAATCAGTTTTCTGCTTCTACCTCTATGCCTTCCATGCAGGTCATCATATTTTCTCCATCATGATGCACTATATCCCTTTCTGTAGCTGCAAGTTAAATGTCTTAATTAGGATATTACTGCTGTGAATAGATACTATAACCAAGGCAACTATTATACAGACAACATTTTATTGGGGTTGACGTACAGGTTCAGTCTGTTATCAACAAGGTGGGAGCATGGAGGTCTGATACAGGAGGAGCTGAGAGTTCCATATCCTCAACTGAAGGTCACTAGAAGAAGAGTGGCTTCCAGGCAGCCGAGGTTCTTAAATCTTCCTCCATCAAGGCCACACCTACACCAACAAGGCCACGTCTCCAAATAGTGCCACTCCCTGGACCAAGTATATACAAACCATCCCACTAAAATAAATCATTTCTTCCCTAGGTTGGTTTTTTGTATGGTATTCTGGAACAGAACAATGGAAAGGTATAGCAACAGAAAAGAAACACACACACACACACACACACACACACACACACACACACGAGAGAGAGAGAGAGGGGAGAGACAGAGACTGAGAGAGATTACAGAGGGATGGATTGGAATTGGAAGGTAGGGAGGGGAAATGGGAGAGAGATATAGGTTATAATTACTGCTAGGCCTTCTTAACTAAGAAATTAAAGGAGCACTCATACATATTCAGTCATGTGTGCGTGCAGATTTCTATTTCAATACTCAAGTGTGTAAATACCTGTGTGTATATGTACATATAATACATAAATATATATTACATATGCATTATATAATAAAATAATAATTAGTTCTTTTGTAATTAGTTTTCTAAGGGTTTTATACACTGTACTTTGATCATATTCACCCCCTCCCAGCTCTTTCTAGATTCTACTTCATTACTATAGGGATCAACCTAATCTCCTCCCCCTTCATAACTCTGAATTCCAACTTCACAGCGAGAGCTAGCTCTCACCATCTGCCATCCAAAACTATCTAATTGTTCAGCTCCATTTTAAAGACAGAATTATAGCAGAGTTTTAACCCACACCACATTTGGGGATAACTTAATCATCTGGGATCTAGTGCATGGATGAAGCTTTGACTACATCCAGTGTAGCATTTCATTCATTCCCCAAATGCATTAAATCAGCATATAACCCCCATCGTGAGGTTACTTCACAAATGTGCACACAATTAGATCTCTTAAATGAAGATTTTAAATGACCTATCAGTAGACTGCCATGTAGAATAATTTCATTGCCCTAAATTATATGTAATGATTTACCTATTAAAGGGAGTGGGTATGGGGAGAGGATGGGAGAGAGGAGGAAGGAAAGAAGCTGAGACCAGAAAGTAAAATGTACAAATAAGTTAATTAATGTAAAAAGAGTAACTTTTAGGTTTGGGGCAATAGTTTATCAATAAAGGACTTGCTGTACAAGCCTGAAGACTTTGAGTTTGGCCGGCCAGAATACACACAAATGCTGGTAACATAGTGCCAGGCCCTGTAAGACACAACTCTTTCTGTAGTGAACCAGGACTAAGATGGAAGCTCACAACTGGTCACAGTGCAGAGAATAAATGAATGTAGAGTACTTAGCCACAAATGGGACATCCATATTACATATACACCCTCCAAATCTTAACACCCATCTCTGGAGACAGTGTGGAAAGACTGTAAGAGGAATTGGCATGGCATTCCAGCATTGACAGAAGAGATACTCATTAGCCTCACCCCCCAGATGAGGAGATATTGACATTTGAAGGTGTCTGAGGGAAAGGATTCTGTTTTATTTAAGAGTGCGGTCCCTAGTAGGTCAGCCATGCTCCAGTGTGTGTGTGTGTGTGTGTGTGTGTGTGTGTGTGTGTATCATGAGAATATGGGATGCACTTGTGGAGAGCCACAATAACATTTACCATCATAAGATGGCACTGGCTCCACAGTGCATTATGGCACCTAAATAAAGAACAAGCTATGTGCTAGGAGCAAAAGCCCGCCAAAGCCACCAGCCCATTTCCGGGGCACCAGTCCATCTCCCAGGACACTAGTCCAACCCCTGGGGGTTTTAGCCTATCCCTAGGGTGCATGAGATTCGTGGGTGTAGCTACCAGCCCAAATTTAGACACGTCACACCTAAGTATTTAAGCCACACACGTTTCTGAGCCTTCTTTGTCTACCTCAATATGTTATGAAGTAAAGTTAACCACGGAAGGATCTTTTGTGTCCTGTGTGCGTACCTGCGGGCGGGGACAAAGCTCAGGCTATGCACTAATTGGCCTCTCTGAATAAATTGCTCAGGGAGAAGAGAGAGGATAAGCAGGAAGTTGTGAGGGGTAAAGATGGTGGAGTGTTAGGTGGAAGAAGAGAAAAGTTATATGAGGAAAATTTATTGTATGTAGGTATGAAATTCTTAAATATTTAATTAAAATATTATACTTTTCAAAATTAAAAAATAAATGTAAGACCAGACAACAACAATGAACACCTGGGTATCGTGGTGTTTGCTCACAACCCAAGCATTGGGGAGGCAGAGATGTCCGGATTAATTACCCTCTGGGGTAATTAGTACTAGACCATTTTATAAGTTCATCTAAGAAAATATAGATGGTTGTTAGGGATTGGTCTGGTCCTGCTATGTATTCAGATGCTAAATACTTCCCCCACCCAAGATCTGGTTGTAGTCCTGATGAGCATATTCTTATATACACGAAATGATGTTGTGTAAACATTGCTCTCCTGATAGTTTCTGACTGGATAAATAAAAGTGGCTGACAGCCAATTACTGGGGTGAATAAAGGTCGGCAGTATTTGGTTACTGGACTGAGGGACACAGGTAGAGAACACAGCAAAAGAAGGAGAAAGAAAATGGAGAGAGCAGGAGATTTCCATTAGACAGGATGGACCAGAAGCATGTGGCCAAGAGACGTGCCCTCTAAGGACAGGCTGATGGAAGAAAAGCAGCTGGGGCAAGAAACAAGCAGCAAGAAAGTTAGGGAGTGAAGCTGGAGTTAAGTCAGACTGGAGTAAAAATTAGTTTAGGGGTAATCATTCAGTAGTTGTGCTAAAGCTCATTAAATAAATCAATAGGACTCAGTCTCGATTATTAGGCGACTATCCAGGTCATATTAAGGAATAATATATTTATTAATCATTATACAACAATGTATGGTATCTAAGGAAAATGCTCAAGGTTGATGTCTAGCACATACCCCCCCCCCCGCACACATACACACACATTCATGCATGCAAATATATATATAAGTACATTGGTTTTGTATTTTGGACACATACACATATAAATATGCATTTTGTATGTTTGCTCCAAAAATCTTGCTTATATTACTGCTTTCACTGTGTACTTTACAGAGTATGAGTTTGCTTTTAGTTAAGTTTCATGTGCTGTGCCTTCATGGATAATGATTTTACCATTGTTCCTGAAGCCTCCCTAGAAAAGCAAAGGCTATATAGATTCATTTCTATGCTTTTTGTACACTCAATTGCTCTAACACCATTTGTTAGGGGGTCATTTCACCACTGGCTTGCCTCACTATGCTGTAGAAGATCAGCTGATTTCATTCTGTGGTTCTATTTCTGGTCTTCTTACTTTGTTCTATTGATCAACATGTTTCTTATTTTTCCAATATGTAGCTGCCTTGGTTATTAATTTTACAAAATGTCTTCAAGTCGGATAATGTCTATTCTGTGTTTCTGTTCTTCAGCAATGCTACATTGGCTCCTTAGGGCCTTCTACATTTCCACATAAACTTCCAATAAGTTTGTCAATACTTACAAATTAGCATGTTGAGATCTTGATTGGGTTTGAATTGAACCTATAAACCAAGCTGGCAAGAATTGACAATAATATTAAACTTTCAGTTTATAAACATGGAACATATCTCCATTTACTTACATCTGCTTATATTCTTTTAAAATCTGACTCTGGAGATTTTATGGCTATATACTCTTTTCATAGTTAGACTTACACATAATAATTTTTTCTACTGTAAATGTGCCCTTAATTCTAAATTCCAATTGCTCGTTGGGGATAAGCATTTGACTTTGTGTAATAACCTGGTATGGCAGTTTGTATGGAAAGTGCCCCTGATGGGCACATGTGTTCAGACACTTAGTCCCCAATTGATGATGTAGCTTGAAAAGGTTATGGACACTGTAGTAGGAATCTTGTGTAGCCTCGGTGCAGACCTTGTGGCCACTGAGGTGGGGCTACCTGCAGTGCAGCTTTCCGACTTGGCTGGCTTCTTTTGATGAGTCAACTGCCCTGCTCTTCCCCGAGATCCTGCTGCCTACTGAGACACCTTTGAGACAATCCACATTGCGTGGTGTCTTCAGGCTGGCGACAGGCACCAAGAATGGATTGGTGGGGAATGGGCCTTTCCCCTTTATAAGCACAGTCTCTTAGTAAACTCGCAAGCTTTGATTAGAGAAATTTGTCTTGGCCTCATTCTTCTCTCGCAGTCTAAGTCTATTTTTCAGCTCCAGCCTGCCTTTCAGGAGTACCTGGTTCTTGTAGGCCACAAACGGCTTACAACTACAGATTGGCACCTGAACCAGGGACCTGTAAACTGCGGGATACACTGAGGGACCACTGTCTTATATGGAGCTCCATGAGAAGGGAAGGACAAGAAGATTGTTTCGGGCACAATGAGCAACAGGTATTTATGCTAGTGCTGGTTTTAAACTTCATTTTTTAAAGTGTTGCTGGAGGTGCGATAGGATACTGGCTAAGTTGGAACAGTGTTGACCTGGCGCTGATTCCACTTAGGGTGTGGCAGCAAAACATGGGACTAGAAACTTCAAAACAGGCGGTTGTCCGCAGTCAAGAACTGCATTAGGCGAGAGGAGTAGGGCTTAAAATAATAAAATAAAATAAAATAAAATAAAATAAAATAAAATAAAATAAAATAAAATAAAATAGAGGAAAATGGATTTCAGAAATCTCCCAATTTCCGGAGATGTCTGGCCTTCTCTCTGGCCCCTTCAGGAGAATTTCTCTACCCTCTTTGTATTGTCTATGTTTGGTGCACCAATCCATCCATGTGTCAATTCATGTATGTTTTTGTCTTGTTGTCTAAGTGACTGAATGTACTGTGTTTCTTGTTGGAAAATAAAAATGGCTAAAACTTTATCTGCTGATTCAGCAAAGCCCAAGAGTGACCCACACTTTAGCCAAGAATCAAGCAAAGCAGGGGAGCCACTGCTGAAAAACTGTTTTTAAAGAAACGGGTTCTGCAACCTCGTAGTTATAAGGCAAAAAAGCTGATAGTTGGTTTTTTCCTAGAAAATTCTCTGCAATAGTGATTATTGTGTTTCGCAAATGACAAAGTGCTTTTTTATCTTATATAGCTAGAAAAGGAAAAAATTCTTTGATTGGTCTAAATTTATAAGATTCGTGTAGCCACTTAATTTGGTTTTTTACTGGTCTTAAAGGTATAATATGCTCAACATGTCTTCATCATAGAGTATTAGCTTATAACATATTGGGTATGATTTAAAAGGTGTAACATTGGTAGCAAGACAGCTTTAAATTGGTAACTCAGGGTTGGAGTCTTTCAAACAGGTGGCATAAAGCAGGCCAAAAAACTAGGCCTCTAAGGATATTTCTAGTTGAGATAATATTTAATGTGATTCTTATCCTAAAAAGTAGACTTAGAGATAAGATTTAAAAAACAATGTCTCTTTAATTAAGCATTAAAATTTGCAGTCATGCATTCATAGGTATAAATTGGCAGCCAAACTTCGTAGCATGATAGTGATGTTTCTAATATTGATTTTAATAATGATAAATTATTTTAAAATGGGTTTTGCTTTCCCAAAGTTGTAGTTATAGTCTAATATTGCAAAAGAAACTTAAAAATTCTAAAATCTGTCCTCACTGCAAGAGGAACAAAGCTCAGAGCAGCCACAGGGAAGCTTGTGTGACTTTCTTTTGTTTTGCACACGGTGCCTAAGGAAGTTCTTGAAACTTGCCTCTCCCTCCTTCTGGGGAATCTTTTTAGCCATTCTACTTTGTTGCAGATCTATCCAGATGTTGTTCTAAATAAAGTTCAAATTCAGAATTTATAAAAAGTCAATCAGAACTTATAAAAGCATTACAATCTGGCTTGCCTACTTCATATAAAATTATTATAGATTGAAAAGTTTGTTTTTTCCTTTGCATCCTGATAATTGTAAAGTGTTTACTTCTGGTGAACTGGTAATCACTGGAAATTTTTGCCTCTAGGTATGGCTAATATAGCTTTACATCATGTAAGAAAAATTTTTATTGTCTCTACTTCAATACAAGAAGCTAAGAGTTTGAATCTTTCGATGTATATTATTTCCTACGTGGAATGTATTTTAATAGCTAGTGCCTCTAAAGGGAAATTTACTTCAAATCTTTGCTTTCACACAATGAGCTTTAAAGTTCTGGGGAGTAGTTGTTGCTCCATAAGATTCAGAGGCAATATCTTTTTAATATTTAGGGTTTTAGTTATACTAGAAAATTGTGGTACAGAAAATCTAAGAATGAAAAAATGATTTGCTTCAAATTTTTATTTTCAAAAGCTTCCAGGAGATGTTAATTGGCTAAGACTTCACCTAGAGGTCTTAAAGTGACTTAAACCTTTGTTGGATGCTATCTTGAGAGACACAAATTAACTAGTAAAAAACAAAGGGCTTTCCAGAAAATAAAGGAAGCTTTTATAATTGTTATCAATTATAATCAGTGGTAATTAAATATTAGCTGCTTATTTTAGTTATGGTTATTAAATGTGCCCACAGCAATTCTTTGGCAAGAGAAAATATTAATGTAAAATCATCTTTCTTCACCTCAAAGTAAAGATCTAACATCATATTAAGGCTGCTGTGGTGCTAATTAAGAATTGTAAGATAAATTCATATATTTTAGAAAACCTATAACAAAAATTGTGTCTTAAAAACCTGGCAAAGTGTCTGTTCCTTGTTACAAAAAGGAATTAAATTGGTTATTGCAGAATATTGATATTTGGCCTATTGCATACCATCATTTTAAATAAAATTGATCATCACTATCCTAAAGATAAGTTAAAAATTGTTTTTATGCATGCTTTTATACCTTCTATAAATTCATTCATGCATGCATCCCATTTACTGTGTTTAAAAACAGCCCTTCTATGGGAGAAATGTATATGTGAATTTGATCACATGCTTATTCTTTTGAGTTTCCTTCTGTTTCAGCACAGATAATTAAATTGTGTGCTGTAGATGATGTTTTAAAATGTTGCATAATCAAACTTTAATTTGGATATTAATAGTCAATATTACATCTCAGAGCTTACAATTGCTTAAAATTGTTCATCCCTCAGATATTATAAATTCTCAAATTTGCAATGGTTTATGCATATACAACTCATAAGAAAAAATCCTGTTCTTGTTAGAAGACTGTTTTGGATATTTAAGAATTTGTCCTGGATTCCCTGGACAAGACCTTAAGCCAATGCCATGCTAGATTTATATCTCAGGCAGATTACAGGCCTTCAACAAAAATAATTGGCCATATAATCTCGTTTTTTATATAATCAAAACAGTAATGGCTTAAGATACTATTTTCGTATTTTTAGAGAATGTACATGTCAAATTTTAAAAAAAAATGCTCTTAGTGCTCTCACATTCTACCTGTTTCCACATAATGGTGTTAATTCTTGAGAACTTATACTTAATCAATTGCTGCAAATGGATACTCTTATTTCTGATTAATAAATAAATTATGCACATGTGACTATTAATACCTTTTCAAGCGATTTCTTTTTGCTTCACTACATACGGGAGAGGCCTCTAGAAATGTAATTGATCATTGTTTACAAGCCTTTAATGCTATGGGATTGCCTAAAATCATTAAGACAGATAATGGGCCATCGTATACTGGCAACAATTTTACTTTGTTTTGTAAGGAATTTGGTATCAAACATAAAACTGGAATTCCTTATGACCCCATGGGACAAGAAATTATTGAAAGTGCTCATCACACTCTGAAAAATTAGCTTTAAAAAACAAAACAGGGGCAGTTATACCCCCCAAGGTCACCAAAAGCACATCTTGCTTTCTGACTTGGCTGGCTTCTTTTGATGAGTCAACTGCCCTGCTCTTCTCCAAGATCCTGCTGCCTTCTGAGACACCTTTGAGACAATCCATATTGCATGGTGTCTTCAGGCTGGTGACAGGCACCAAGAATGGATTGGCAGGGGATGGGCCTTCACCCTTTATAAGCACAGTCTCTTAGTAAATTCATGGGCTTTGATCAGAACAATTTGTCTTGGCCTCATTCTTCTCTCACAGTCTAAGTCTCCTTTTCAGCCCCAGCCTGCCTTTCAGGAATACCCGGTTCTTGTAGGCCATGAACGGCTTACAACTACAATCTTGAGGAGAAAATATGTCAGAGGCGACAAGATTTGTGGTTTTATAGATTACTTCTACTTCCTCTTTCCTCTCTCTGCTTTCTGTGTGTGCACTCTTGCTCTTCCTGTCATGCCTTCTTTGATGTAATGAATGTTATCCCTCTAGAACTATAAGTTAGAACAAGCCCTTTTAGTCATGGTGTTTTTGGTCATGGTATTTTTATGGCAGCTACAGGAAACTATAATGTTAACTGTGGATTTCCTGAAGAAGTTTGATCAACTTGGAGAATCTTCTTTGTTCTTAGTGTGTTAATAAGTTTTATCATAAATAACCATTAATTTTTTGTCAAAAAATTTTATGCACCAATTTATATGATTGCATGTTGTTTTTATTAGCTTTATGATGTACATTATAATAATTTATTCTTGAATATTTAACCAACTTTTTAACAGAGAATAATTTTTTTTTGTTTGGGAGGGAAGGCTCTTTACTTTTCTCTTGGTTTATAGTTGCTTATATTTCATTTTGGAATTTGGTATCTAAACCAGTGAGAAAGTTTAGTTTGTATTTTCCTTTCCTATAAAGTCTTTGGGTTTGGTATTGGGTAGTTTCAAGAATCAAGTGGGAAACAATCCCTCAGATTTTGCATTTTGACAAATACTGTAGATAATATAAAACATGTCTTCTCTAAATGATTGGTAAAATTTACCATTTTTTAAAAAGTAATTTTAAGTAATCATACCTGAGAGAGTGAGTTTTGGATTAATATGGCTAAATGTTGTATTTAACTGATTTTTTTTCACCCCTACTGCAGCTCTAGATACCAAGAACCTAAAATTTTCTTAAGCCTGGTGTAATATATTAATTTGTATTTGTGTGCATAAAATTTTGTTTTATGTATGTAGTTGTATCCATGGAGTCCAGTATAGGGTGCCAGATCTCAAGGAATGGTAGTTACAGATATTTGTGAGCAACAGTATGGGTTCTGGAAACAGAATCCAGGTTGTCTACAGGAACAGCAAGTGCTCTTAACCACCGAACTGACTTCCTAGTCCACAATCCCACTGTTTAATATCTCTTTCTATGTTTGAGTTTCCCAAAGAGCTACCTAAATATTGTTTGTGCTTTAACTAGAATCTATCATTATGTTAAAGCATAGTTGACATGGTTCTAAGGAGCCCTGTAGTTAAACAGTCTGTCATAAATGACTCAATTGCATTCCTTAAGTGGGCTGGAAATATGCTTTACCATTTTCCAGACTGATATATTTTCTTGCTTTCTTTCTTAGATTTTATGATAATCAGGTATCTGCAATCAATTATGACTGGAAGATGAAGAAGTGTTGCACACAGGCTCCTGTGTTTGAAAACTTGGTCCCAGATAGTGATGATATGTTGAGAAGTTGTGAACCTTTATTAGGTAGAGCATAATAATAATAGAGAAAGTCACTATTAGGGTTCAGGCACTTAGGGTTGGACTTTCTTGTTCTTGTTGATCCCTTATATAAACTCACTGCTCTGACTGTCATGGACCAAGACAAGCTAGTCACCTCAGTCACAAAGCCTTCTCTGATATAATCTGAACTGAAATTCACATCTTGGCTTCCTTCTGTTAGAGCTATTTTGTCATAGCAACAGAAAAACAGCTTATTTCAAGTTGTATAATCACCCTTTTGTGTTTAGCTAAGAACAGCTTCTGATAAAATCTTATGATCTTTACTGGACAGAAATCTTGATTAAGGGTAGTGAACAGAGACTGTTTCTAGTTTCTCCTTTTTTGCTATACACAGGAGGTAATATTTCTTGGCCTCTCAACACAAGAATATGTTTCATAGAAGAGACAGAACTCAGTGACACAGTGTGCGTGTAGCATGTACCAGGTTATAGGTTTGATCCCCAACAGTGAACCATAAATAAATAAATAAATAAATAAATAAATAAATAAATAAATTAATTCCTTTGTGTAAAAGTTATGAGAGTATAAATTCTCCCAAGATTGTGTTTGCCAGGAATTTCTTACACACCCACACTCACCCAAAACTCAGTGACCAGATAATGGCTAAAATTTTTATTTAAATATTTCCATCAGCTTCTGGCACCTGAAGTCATCCAAGCTGTATAGATTTTGACTATTTCTTAATTTTCTCCCTACTATGAGTCAATATTAGACAAGAGATAATTTTAAGGGACAAGGGAAGGTGTGGAAGAGGTTTGAGAGTCTGGATGCTGTGGTGGGAACTCCTTAAACTTCAGATCAAGAAGCAAAACGGCAGAGGGGTGGGTGAGGGGGACTTCCTGTGCTCAACTGGCCTTCTCCTTCCACCTCTTTACTTAGTGCTGGATCAGGCCTGTTCAATAGTAAAGTCTGTATTTGGGGTAAGTCTTCACCTTCTTTATTTCCTTTTGGAAATGCGCTCAGAAACACTCAAAGGAGTCTCTGGATAATTTCCTATATATTTCTTAACCCAACCAAGATGACATTGAAGATTATCCATGTCAGTTGTATTTCTATGTTTTCACTCTTTTTTCCTATTGTAGGAGGAGGGGAAATTCCTTTGAAAATTGCCATTCCATGGATTCATGAGAAACATTACATCTTTGTCCCATTTTGTCCATGTTCCTTTAACATGGGGAAAGTGACTTTATTTTTAATATGCTGGGATAATTTCAGTAATATAGTATCATTTTTAAACTTGGTCTATCTCAGCTTATCCTTCTGTGATAGTTTGAATAGGTTTGGTCTCCACAGATTCCTGTGTTTGAATGCTTGACTTACAGGGAATGGCACTACTCGGGGTTAGGTATGCCTTTATTAGAATAGGTATGTCACTGTTGACAGACCTTTGAGGTATCCTATGCTTAAGATCCACTCAATGTGGAATTATAATCTCCTTCTGGCTGCCTTTGGATCAATATGTGGGACTCGCAGCTTCTTCTCCAGTACTATGTGTGCCTTTAGGCTTCCATGCTTCCTACCATGATGATAATGGACTGAATCTCTGAAATTGTAAGTCAACCCCAATTAAATCTTTGATAAGAGTCACTTTGCTCATGGTGTCTCATCACAGCAATAAAATGCTAACTAAAGATGGAAGTTGGTGCCAGAAGTGGGGAAATATGATAGGCTTGACCATGTTTTTGTTTGGAGAATTATTAATTTGGGGAGTGTTGAATATTGCTGTGCTATGTATGTTTTTGTTCAGAAGAATATGGATTTTGGAAAAATGGACTAGAAAATCAGTTGAATTATTTAACTGGAGCTCAATCAACCATCCTAGAAGGAGCATAGAAGACAATGGGGATGAGGGTGATTTGAACTGTGGGGCCTTGCTTGAGATTAAGAGAAAAATTTTAGTATATGGCACAGAGACTCTTCTTGTGATATTTTAGTGAGGAATGTAGCTGCGTTTTTGCCCTTTTCTGAAGAATCTGCCTGAGGCTAAAGTGAAGAGATTTAGATTAATTGTATTGAGAAAGGAAATCTAAAAAGAGCTTAGCATAGACTCTCTCCTGTGGTTCACTCTTATGAAGAGTATTTCGGTCAGATGTAGCAAAACAAAAAAGGAAAAATAAAAAAGCCTGGCTAAAAAATTAAATGGTTACCAGGAAGTGCTAAATCTTATGTTCTAGGATATTAAATAGAGTTAAGGGAGTGGTGACATCTGTGTAGATCCTAAACAGCTAAGCTTGCTACTAATGCATTTGTGATTATATGAGGCATAATTATATCATGTTAGGTGTTATTGTGATTTGGTTATTTTCATTTTGACATAAGAAGATATGATTTTGTGTCAAGTTAACAAGGGATGGATTGTGTCAGCTATTCTCAGTTGTCAACCTGACTATATCTGGAATAAAACAATCCAGAAACCAAGGACACACCTGTGACCCAGATCTTGAAGCCTGGAAGACACGAGCTTTTGATCCAGATTGACACGTGCCTTTAATCCAGATCTTGAGACATAGTGGCTGTGCTAATAAAGATCTTGTGAAAGGGAATTTAAAAAAAAAGGTTTAGATATATTGCTTTCATCCTACCACTCAGCAGGCAGAGGTATGCTGATCTTTGAGTTTAAGGTCAGTTCACAGAGAAAGTTCCAGGATATCCAAGCTCAGGCAATGAAAACAGAAAGCTGGTGAAATATAACTGAATGAAGAGGGCATATTCCAATTCTGGCAAGCAATAGAACATGGCAACTTTGGCCCCATGGCTCTGGCTTTATAATCAAGAATAGAAGAGGTTACTGGGATAATCTATTCTGTTTAGATAGAACTAATAAATTAGCAGTGGTTAAGAAGAGAACATCAGAAGAGGTGAAATCTTCTGGGAAGTGTTTTCTGAGAGCACAACAAAACTATGTTCTAGAAATAGCCAAGGTTTGCTTTGTGCTGGCAGCCAGACATGGTAACATGTAAGAATCACCCAGGTGGTACTTGTTTCGAAGGTATAAGAGACCATTGAAAGCAGCTGAGGCTTGCCACTGTGAGAGGCCAGAAAAGATGATTAATGAAGGTATAGGCTTAGTGGAGTTTGGGCTGTTGGTGAAAGTGCAGCCTGGCTCAGCATATTCAAGATGCCAGTACCATGGGATGACCCCCAAGAACTGTAGCAGCAGTGGAGTAGCATCAGCCATAAACTAGAGTGCTACAAAAAGCAGAGCTGGAGAAGTGACCCAAGCCCTTTGGAGAAACCCAGAAGATCATATGTGGATCCCAGACATCAGAATAAAAACTATGAAGGTGAAGGTGTCTTGGAGAGTCCAAGATGTTAGAAATGCTAGAGCCTTGGGATACCTGCAAAGGAAAGCTTCTAACAGGGAGTAGAAACATCCCACAAGGAAAAATTGCATTGCCATCAATAAAGCTGAAAGGAGTTGGACTTAGAGATGCAGAGTTTGGAGTTTGAGCAGCTGGTTTTTGGTCTTGCTTTGGTCTAGTATTTCCTCACTATGACTTTTTGGAATGATAACATATGTCCTTTGATGTTGTAAGTATGTGATCTGCTTTTCTATTTTGATTTTATAGGGGATTACAGGTAAGAGATAGCATGAATCTCAGAAAAGACTTTGAGCTCTGGACGTTTAAACACTGTGAGTCTGTGATAGTCTGTGAGAACTATTGAAGTGGGACTAAATGCATTTTGTGTTATGTTCTGGTTACAAGCGTGAGAGCAGGAAGTGGAATGTGGTGATTTGAAAAGTTTGGTCTCCACATACTCATATACTTGACAGGTTAGCCCACAAGAAACGGCACTACTAAGAGGTGTAATCATGTTGGAATATGTGTGGCATGGTTGTGTGTCACTGTGGGAATGGACTTTGAGTTCTCCTATGCTTAAGCTCTGGCCTGTGTAGAATTACAGTCTCCTACTGGCTGCCTTTAGATAAAGATATAGAACTCTCAGCTTCTTCTCCAGCACTTTCTGCCTGCAAAGTGCCATGCTTCCTGTCATGATGATAATAGATTGAGCCTCTGAAACTAAGCTGTAAGCCAGTCCCAATTAAATGTTTGTTTACATAAGAATTTCCATCGTCATGGTGTCTCTTGAAAGTACCAAAACCCTAACTAAGATACCTTATGTTGTCCCCGTTCCTTACACAGATGCCCAAAGCATTAGGAGCAAATCCTAATGTGGGGTCCTAAAGTCTGAGTTGGAAGAATTCCTTCCATAGGCGTCCAGGTTATTGTTCTACAGGGCATCTTCCAGGGGCTTCCCAAAGGTTATATTGCAGATCAGATTAGTGTTTGCTCTGCCATAGTCTGTAGCTGAGCTCTATGGCTAGAGATAAAAACTTTTTATCTCATTGCTCTTGTATTTTTCTGTTTGCACAGCACTTTTTTGACCTTGCTGGAGCAGCTTATTCTTACAGTTTCATTGTAGCCTATTTAGGCTGCATTTGATCATCCTTTATATAATTCCTGACCTGGGCAGGGGCCATTCTGAGAGTCAGATCTCTCAGATTTCCAATTGCTGAATGAGAAAAAATCCCTAATTTAAATTCTGGCTTCAGATTCGTTTTCTCTTTGGAATTTTACCTCAAAGGAATGAGTCATGACAACCTTGTGTCCTCACCAACCTCTACATTTTGTCTTTTTATTTTGGGAACTACTTTGGGCCAAGCATACTGGACTCTGTCCTTGCTGGCACTTTCTGCCAAGGTTTTACCTGACTCAATATTCTCTTCTCTACAGTGATTTTATTCATAATAACCTATTGACTGAATGTCAGAAATAGTGTCTTAGTTTAATGGTTCTCATCATATAAATTATATGCATTGATATTTATCTCATGAAACTTTCAAGATTTGGAAATTATTTGTGAACCATTTGGAAAATTTTATTCATCATATAAAAACAAATTTTATGATTTTGCTATCACTGTCATAGTGGAAACATGAATACTCTAATTCATTGGAAATGTTAATTTATAATATAGAGATTCTGTTTATCCTGAGATTCTCTTGGTTTAAGTCTTCTGAGTAGTTAGGAGTATAGGTCTGTACTTGCAGATGCCACTTTTAAAAAGGGCAACAAATTATCAATGAATCTTATGTCTCAACTGATAAAAACTCATAAGTCTGGCTGGAGAGATAATTCAGGGGTTAAGAGCACTGACTGTTCTTCCAGAGGTCCTGAGTTCAATTCCCAGGAACCACTTGGTGGCTCACAACCAGCTGTAATGGGATCTGATGCTTTCTTCTGGTGTGTCTGAAGACAGCTACAGCATACTCATATACAGTGTACTCATGCAAAATAAGTAAATAAAATCTTAAACTTTTTTTTTAAAAACAACCTCATAAATCAGCTGAACATTACAGAATTACTTTGAAATTATTTGAATCTATGCCTAACAATAAAGTCTTTTGTTTTCCCACCAAAAAGTAAAAACAAAACAAAATAGAACAAAACAAAAACCAACTTCTGCCAAGGAAGCATTCCTTAAGACATGTTTTGGGGCATCTCAGAATAATCTTAGAGGTAGAAAACCTGGAGATTCCACCAGGAAACTCCTAACCACCCATTCATTTATGTCTCCAAAAATAATCAAAGGAGTGGTGTGCTGTGTGGCAGGTGTAATCATGTCACCAAGAACTGGGAAGGCCTGTGAGTTCAGAAGCCCTTGTCCCCTCAGATCTGAGGATAATAGGAGTTCACCTCCTTCCAACCTGACTCTTGTCCTAGAGGACATGACCACCACCCCCATTGGAAGACTGTGACCACTAGTCAGGTAGTACAGAGTTCTCCATGCCAATGAGGTATCTAGATGGGTCAGCCTAGAGGCTTTAGCCAATAAGCTTTCCTTCCTGGACATTCCTTCCAGCAAAAGATATTTAATCTCTCATCCATCCTGAGTAAGTCTTATGTATCCATTTTTCACAATGAACAATGAATAAACAATGTAGGCCAGCAAGAACTGTCTCTCTCATTAAGGTCCACCATTAGGGGAAGCCTTTGACATACAGAGCCATGGAGCCTAAGTTTCCCACAGAAGGCCCCTTTGTGATTCTGGACACTGAGCCACTGAGCCTGAGTTCCCTTCCCCCAGCCCTAGCCTCATCATAGACACACTTGCCCCCTTCATTCCAGCTCCACAATTTCCAGCAGTGACTGGACTCCCAGGAGTTCATGGTCTAGAGCCCTCACCTAATGCCTTCCATATGTCTGCCTGAACAGAGTTCACACAACCCAGTGACGAGACAGAATGCAATGTGCTGTCTAGAGAATGGTAGGAACCTCTCACCATTGTTTCACTTGGAGTGCAGAATTAGAACAGTTTAAAACAGTGAATGCACAGGAGAACGTGTGACTTCACATCTTCAGTGGAAATCTTGGCAGAGCTGAGCTGCACTTTTTCACAAGCAAGGCCTTGTGACTGGCTGCAGAGACAACTGTTAATCAAGGGTAGTCATTATACATAACAATCTTTTAGAATTGATGGGAAGATGACATCCAAGCAGAAAATCCATAACAACATGACAGATACTAAGGCAGGTAGTAGCTACAGAGGCTCAGAGGGTCATCATGTAGGACAGATACTAGGTTAAAAGTTGTCTTTTGCCAGGTGTGGTAGCGCACACCTTTAATCCCAGCACTTGGGAAGCAGAGGCAGGTGAATTTCTGAGTTCGAGACCAGCCTGGTCTACAAAGTGAGTTCCAGAACAGCCAGGGCTATACAGAGAAACCCTGTCTCAAAAAAAACAAACAAACAAAAACCAAAAAACCAATAAAACAAAAAGTTGTCTTTTTAAAACTTAATTAATTTATTTTTTTACACTCCATATTTTATTCCCCTCCTACCCCATCCACCCTCCAACTGTTCCACATCATATACCTCCTCCCCACCCCCCTGTTGCCATGAAGGTGTCCCTAGCCCCCATCTCACTTGACCTCTAAACTCCTTGGCTCCTCCAGTCTCTTGAGGGGTCCAGATTAATTGAGACTGCTGGTCCTCCTACAGGGTAGCCCTTCTCCTCAGCTTCTTTCAGACTTCCCTAAGCCAACAACAGGGGTTAGCTGCTTCTGTCCATTGGTTGCATCTGACTCTTTCAGCTGCTTGTTGGGTCTTTCAGAGGGCAGTCATGATAGGTCCCTTCTTGTGAGGGCTCAGTAATAGTGTCAGGCCTTGGGACCTCCCCTTGAGCTGGATCCCACTTTGGGCCTGTTGTTGGACCTTTTTTTTCCTCAGGTTCTTCTCTCCATTTCCATCCTTGTAATTCTTTCAGACAGGAACAATTACTGTTTTATTGGTTATTTTATTTATTTACATTTCAAATGTTATCCTCCTTCCCAGTTCCATCCCCCAAGCCCCTTATCACCTCCTTCCTCCTTCTGCACCCCACCTACCCACCTTTTTGGTAGTGGACAAGATAGCTCAGTAGGTAAACTCACTTGGCACCAAGCTTTATGGCTTGACTTTCATCCTGCAAACCAGTATAGTTTGATAGAACCAACTTCCACAAGTTGTGTTTTCACAGAGCATGTTCCACAGCTCAAAGAACCAATAAGTAAATGTAAGACAACAACAACAACAACAACAAAATCTTTTGGAAAAATCCATACAGACCCTGTTTTCCCCCCTTCTTCCTTTCCCTTCCCTTCCCTTCCCTTCCCTTCCCTTCCCTTCCCTTCCCTTCCCTTCCCTTCCCTTCCCTTCCCTTCCCTTCCCTTCCCTTTCCTTCCTTTCCCTTCCCTTCCCTTCTCTCTTGTCCTCCCTCCCCCCCTCCTCCCCCCTCCTCCTCCTCTTCCTGCTCCTGCTCCTCTTCCTGCCCCTGCTCCTCTTCCTCCTCTTCCTCCTCTTCCTCCTCCTCCTCCTCCTCCTCCTCCTCCTCCCCCTCCTTCTTCTTCTTCTTCTTCTTCTTCTTCTTCTTCTTCTTCCTCCCCCTCTTCCCTCCCCTCTCTATATGTGTGTGTCTGTGTGTTTCTATAATAACTGAATTTTCACTGGTGTGCTTATAATAGCACTAGTACCTATTCTGTTTGAATCATTGAGTTTGGTATGTCCATGGGAGATCTGAATTGGAATTATAGGCAATACATGAATGAATTATTCTGAAACTTTGGGAAAATCTATTAGCTGAAGATAGATATTGCAATATGATCAGTGTATCAATGACTCAGACCATCATTGGGCTTCATGAGTGTGTGCCTGGGCAATGCATAAAATGAAAGAACTGAGGAGTGGAATTGAAGTTTGAGGACTGAATCCTGGGAAATCTCTATGTTATTCAGGCAGAATGCTAAGTGTGAACAAATGTGACAAAGAAGTAATGCTCTAAGAAAAGCAGCTGAAGAGTTCCAGCAGTAAATGTCCCAGGAAGAGTATCTAAAGTTGTTGTTGCTTGAGAAGCAAAGGAGCTCTGGGGGTCTGGAGTCATGTGCCTCAGAATTTGTAGTGTTTGTTATTCATAAATTAAATGTGTGGTAGAAAATTGAATTCTTTAGTTTTGACAGGTCAGAAGTCACAAGCAAGCAATTAGGTGTGGTTACTGAAAACCAAGGACTGGAAACCACATATTCTCACAAGAGTAGCAAGTTGAAAGGCAAGGACCGTTGAGGTGACTTTGGGTTGTTTGTACTTTGCTCTGTTTTTATTTTGGAATAAGAGTTATCAGCATGTTCTCAGATGGAACGGTTTTTTTAACTAGGGTGGGAGATTTGTTGAGGACACAGGAGAGTGAACACGTAATAGAGGGACAAAGAACAAGAGAAAAAAAGTGATAACCAAAGAATAGGGCCATTTGTCATTGATAGGTCTGTGTGGTGTGGATTGAACTTAAAGGCTGTGTTCTGGACAGAATGCCAGACTGGTCGGAATGAGTCAGTTTCCTCCTGCTCCTACAACACGAGCAGCTGAGAGTGAAGCAGCAGGCACCCAGCCTAGGTGAAATTCTCATAACTCTTGCTAGGTACAGATTGCCTATTAAACTATTTAATTAACAGCACTGCTGGATCAATGCTTCAGAGCTCTGAGGCTTTGTGTTCTCCTAGATATCCAGAATTAAATAAAGCCTTTTATCAGCATTATCAGGCAGAAATAGAACAGGCAGTTACATATTGACCTTTCTTCTGATTAGCAAGTCATAGCCTTTTAGAAGAAGAGAAAAATATACACTTGTATTAAAGAACTCTGCGTATTGTGGCCCAGGCTATCTGGAGCCATCCACTTACTTCCTGGGTTCTCTGGGTAGAGGCAGTGTGGTGTGCCCACGTTTTTGACTGAGAGATATTCATCCTTCTCATCCAAAAGCTGAGCATGTCTCAAATGAATTCACATCTCTGAGTTCCAGTGCTTACATTTGTAGATTCTAGTTTATATATCTAACTTGGATAATTGTGGGTGACAGTTATCATGAGATGTTACACTCCATTTTCTCTACTCTTCTCTCTGCTCTCTGTTCCTTCCCACTTTCTTTCTGTCTTCTCTTTGTTTGGTGATTGGCTGATTGATTGATTGATTGATTGATTGATTGAATAAAACAGCAATGGGACCAGAGAGAGAGAGAGAGAGAGAGAGAGAGAGAGAGAGAGAGAGAGAGAGAGAGAGAGAGCTCAACGGCTGTGGGCACTGACTGCTCTTGCAGAAGATCTGGGTTCATTTGGGTCCCGGTGCCCACATGGCAGTTCACAGTTGTGTGTAACTCCAAGATCTGACACTCTCACATAAACCCTCATGCAGGTAGGATGCCAATACACATAAAATAAAGGTAAAATTAAAATAAAAAGTAAATGAACAAGTGAATTAATGAAGTTCTACAACTTCATTATTCTGTATTTTAAAATAAAATCTTCATATGAAACCCAGTGTACAATGACTACACAATAATAAAATAATACAAATTAAAGATAAATATAAATAAATGAAAGAAAATCTAAAATGAGACCCATAAATACTCATTAGTTATAAAAATCTCTTGGTAGGGTTCTCTGGTATCCTGATAACTTCACAATGTCTTAGGCAATGGATTCGGGTGTTATCTTTATCTGTTGTTCAATATGTTATATCAGAAAGGATCATAAAATCGATACTAAAAATTAAACTTACCTCTTCTAGTACTTCTGCCGCTGTGTTAAAAAAAAAAAAGGCCCAATATGAAGAAGAAATTGTCCATACTATAGGTCTATCACTGTATAGAGCTGATTCCATGTTTTCTTTTTGAATTTTAGAGTCAATTTTGCAAGTATGAGTTATCTCCCAAACTTGCAGTCAGACTTCAAAATTGAGCAAACAAGGGTGTTGGTGTTTTCCTGCTTTGTCTGAGAAGCTCCTCGGTCCAGTAAACAGGACTCCCAAAGGAAAACTGCTTACAATCTAGGTTCATTACAACTGCTGAGTCTGGAGTTCCAGGCAGAGCCTTACAGAGAAGGAGCAAATTGCATGTCAGTTTATATTTCTATGGTTATGGGTGCTTTACCTGCTTGTTCTCTATGTACAGCAAAGTTCAGTAATAGCATGGCCAGTCTCTGCTGCAGGGTAGTTACTGTGCTTCCGTACACAGGGCTAGGGGAGGAGTCTGTGTCATTTGCCTGTGTTTAGATTGGCATTTGATGGAAGCAACAGTCTGAATTTTAGTATTTCTTCTTTTCTTGTTCTTACTAAAGAACTTGGCCTGCCATTTTGCACTTTCTCTCTCTCTCTCTCTCTCTCTCTCTCTCCCTCTCCCTCTCCCTCTCCCTCTCCCTCTCCCTCTCCCTCTCCCTCTCCCTCCCTCCCCCCCCTCTCTCTGTGTTCTTGTGTGTACACAGTTATGTGTATAGTTCTGTAGCCTATGACTGTGCATGTGAAGGTCAAAGGTGAAGATCATGGATATCTCCCTTTGTCATTTTTCTACCTTGCTTTCTGAGATAGGGTTTCTCACTGAATGTAGAGCTCCCTGATTCCAGGGGCCTGGTAAGATTCAGGAGTCTTATTGTCTATGCCTCCCCATACTGGAGTTATGTCATACTATGGTTACAGAGGTGTGCCATGGCACCCTGATTTTTTTATGGTTTTTGGGGATTCAAACTCAGGTGCTCTTCCTTGCACAACATGCATTCTACCATTGAGCCAGCTTCCCAGCCACTATTGTTGGGGTTTTTCTGTTTTTGATTTTGTTTTCTTCTACAGCTCTGGCTCAGCTTGTAGCCTCTGTAATCATTTTGACTGCTTAGGAAATGCCAGTCATGATGGACATTCTGTGTGCTTCACGGAGGCCAGAGGAGGAAGTTATCACTCTTTTACCTTGCTCAGGCCTGTCAGGTGCATTTGAAAAACAGAAAGTTCCATAGATCACAGGAGTGTCTAAAAATGGAAAGTGACTCCTTTACTTAAGTAGCAGTTAACCAGTGAATTACTGGAGATCCCTCCCATCTGTGTTTATGTTGTGTGGTATCTGAAGGGCCTCATGATGCCCAGTTTCATTCCCTAGTTATTATCTCTTTGCACAGATAGTTGCATCAATAAATGTTTGAACAGACATGATTCTGTCAGAAAATTACTCTGAATGCAGTAATAATGTGTTGGAAAATGATCACAGAATAGAAGTGATTAGTTTTGGGTTTTGTATCGTGACTGACCCACTCAATACACAACACAAATAAATATTCCTCATTGCTTAATGTTTAATACTTATAGAGAAAATGACTGTACAGAACAACATTTATTTGGTAATTTACCAAAAACATGACTAATACTCCTCTGAATCTCCTTGTCATATCATATTTTATTTATTTGAGCTATGTTTATCCTATGGACCGCTATGCATTTTATGGTTTTTCCACCAGATTAAATAATCATAATATCATATTTCAGCCCTACCACCTTATTGTTGAGGTTGATAACTTTAGAAAATATATTGTTAATACAGAATTCATTCTTTTTTCTTTTTTTATTAGATGTTTTCTTCATTTACATTTCCTAGTTTCCTCTCCGAAAATCCACTCTTCCCTTTCTCCCTGTTCCCCAACCCACCCACTCCCACGTTCTGGTCCTGACATTCCCCTATAATGGGGCATAGAATCTTTGCAAGACCAAGGGCGTCTCCTCCCATTGGTGGCCAATTAGGCCATCCTCTATTACATATGAAGCTAGAGACACAAACTCTGGAGGTACCAGTTAGTTCATATTGTTGTTCTTTCTATAGGGCTGCAGACCCCTTCAGCTTCTTGGGTACTTTCTCTAGCTCCTTCGTTGGGGACCCTGTGTTCCATCCAATAGATGACTGTGAGCATCCACTTCTATATTTGCCAGGCACTGGCATAGCCTCACAGAAGATATGGAATAGTGTCTGGGTTTGGTGATAGTTTATGGGATGGATCCCCAGGTGGGGCAGAATTCACTCATTTTGTGTATAATTAACCAAGTTTTTACTATAATCAAATTTAAATTGTCCATGGGTACCGTTTCTAAAGTTTTGTATGTGTACTAGTGCTTTTACTTGCAGGTATATAATGTATATCATGTGTATGTCTTCTGCACACAGAGACCAGAAAAGTGCATAACCCCCACCCCTGGGAACTTGAGTTAAAGGTGGTTGTGAATTATGCTATAGGTGCTGTGATCCAAACGTGGGTTCCCTGAAAGACCACTAAGTGCTCCTAACTGCCAAGGCATCTCTCCAGCTTCTTATGAGTGATTTAAGATCTCATTTCCAACCATTGCTGACTTTCTATTTGAGCAGTGTTTCTAGGATAACAACAAGGGTCATCAGAAGCTCCCTGGTACCTCTCTGCTGAGTGTCAGCAGCGCCTTATAAGTACTCATTTGATATTCATGACTACCACAGTGCACATAGCTGTTATGAAACCATTTTAACTTCCAAACATAGGACCCCCAACAAAAAGTCACACAAGAGCACTTACTCCATGGTTAGTTCAGGATCCATGGCTAATAGAACCTTATGCCTTCCTAGGGTTTCCTGCAGACTTTTCAACCTTTATAACTCTATATGAAATATCTTAGAAACTAAGCACATTGTCCAAAGCAAGTTTAAGTGCAGGCATTTAAACAGTGACTACAAGCTTGTGTGAGTGAACATTAAGTAGAAAATATAAAAGCTAAGCCCTTTGTTCTAGTGCAGTCTCTTTAACATTTTTTTAACTTGTTTGTATAGCCATTAGGTCTGTACTTCTGTTTGCTTTAACTTCTTTATTCACTTTACTATAAAAACATCTTACAAATTAATAAAAGCAACACACACCAAAATTATTCAGATCCCAAAGTCTTTACAACTCAATGAACTTCTATACAGTGATAACTGGCACCACAATGAAGTTTCATGTTAGATTTTACACCTTTAGTGTTGAGTTTTTTTTTTTTTACTTATCCACTAATAAAAAAATTAAAACACACACACACAACAGAATTAAAACTAGAAAAACAATTAGCGTTATATCCCCTTTCATAAGTTGACTGTATTTCCAGCATTCAGTTCTTCCTTGTGTCCAAATGTTCAGCCCTGCTTGTTCTCTTTGTTATACTGAGCCCACATGCACATTTGCTTATACAGATAGATATATATATATATATATATATATATATATATATATATATATATATATACAGATATATATATATATATTATTGGTTAGATTCAGCATATGAGGTATTCTAAGATACCATATGCCTTAAAATTATGCTCTTAAAATGTTTAAAGATAGTATTATAAAATCTCTAGTATGCCAAAAATGGAATCAATCAGAATGGCTGTCATTGCAAGACTGTTAGTAAAAATGAAGTGTGGCAAAAAAAAATATTCTTCAGAATAATGGCCAAGAATAGGATCCCACATGTTTTATTGTGAAAACACGTTGCAGAGTTGTATGGGCTATTTCAGTCTATTTTTAAAATAAAAATATGAGCATACATGTGACCATGACTATAAATGTAGTAAATTTCCAATGATGAAATATCTTTAATTATATATGTAAAAATATAAATAATGATTACCTCTGATGTCTGAAATCTGAAAAAAAAATTTCCTAATATCAATACCTAAAAATTAACAATGGTATTCCAATTGTTATCATCTGTTGTTTTTAGGTTAACTTGTAGGAATCACATTGCCTGGTACTTTCACAAAAGCATTTGTCTGTACTTAATTGCACTGAAACAAGAAGTTATCAGGTAACAACTCAACAAAAATCAGTTAAACCTCTTTAAAGTTAATGAGGAGCTGTAGATAGAAAGAGGCCTATAAGGTCTAGTCCGGTAACTAGTGACTAGTGAGGGACAGCTGATGTTTCATACTTGGGAATGAATGCTGAGGGCAGTGGCAGTCTTTGTAAAACCTAGGTGCTGAGCCATTAATAGCATGAGCAAGGAGAAAGCAGTTAGATTTCGGATGGACCAGGCACCCTGAATCTAAACCCACAAAGGTCTTCAATGACTCTGTCAGCTAATTCCCTAAGAGAAGGATCTGATGAGACACAGAACCAGAGGAGAGGTCAGAGAGCAGGAAGAGATCCAGTCCTCATTCCATATCGGTCACCTTGTAATCTGCATTGCTACAGTCCTGGGGCCTCATGTCTCCTTAAACCTCCAACTTTGATGTCCACGAGTCTTGTGATTTGGTCACAGGCTCAGAACGTAGGGAGACAACTCACTCCAGTTCAAACCATTGAAAGTCCTACAGTAAATACATCTTATCTTGTTTATAATCCACTCTCAGCTCAACTTCAGATGAGCTCAGATACATCTGTTCTGTGGCAGGAAAGGAAATGTTTCTTCAGAGCAGAGCAAGCTCCAATAACTCATGACGTTCTAATTTGAAGGTTGTGATGAAAAAGGGAAATCCACAGCCTCCAGGCCAGCTCTACCACCCTGTCTGAATCACCCTAACTCACTCTAGCTACCAAAAATTTATACAGTAGAAACTCATTTTATGTTTTCTCAAATCATTTTATGCTGAATAGTTCTTTGACATGTCTTATAGTTTTTGTGTGTACATGTGAGAAAACAGAGGCCAACTTCAGCAATGTGGTTGGTGGTGGCATTCGTTCTTTTTTTTTTTTTTTTAGCTGATGTTTCTGACTGGCTTGTGGCTCACCAATTAATTCATCTTGACTGGTCTGCAAGTCTCAGCAATCCTGTTACCAATGGAGAAATGCCACTTACTTGTCACCATCATGTTCTCATGCCTTCATAGAAAGCACATTACTGAATGAGCTGTCTACCCAGGTCCTCAGAGGGTTTTGATATTTTAGAAAAGAAGCAAACCACCCAAACATACATACATACACACACACACACACACACACACACATACATACACATAGACACACACATACATACATACATATATACACACACATATACACACGCAAATACACATGCACAAACACAAAAACATGTACACACAAATATGCACACACACACACACATACACACACAGAGATATATACATATACACAAATACATACAGACACAAATGCACACACATATACACAGATACACACATTTATTCACATATATACATAGGAACACACATAAACACTTTGAAGACATAGCATCCAAAACATAATTAAAGCATAAAAGGACACACAAAACAGCATAGTAACTTTAAGTTAAGGCCATAAATTTGTCTTCAAATACAAATGCAAAGACAATAGACATGGAGGTTATTAAATAAAAATTTTAAAACCATCACAATGACACATCTAAGAGTATAAAATACATTATAACATCCTAGATATAATAGAGAAAATACAGAAAAGTGGAGGTGTGGTGTGTAAAGAGGTAGAGACTTTTAGGAAGTTATTTGAAGTCCTTAAAAAAACCAAATAAAGTCCAAGGCCAAAAATAGTGGTTTTGGAATAGCACTTTCAGGAGAAAAAGAAAAACATCAGATCACACTCCAAAGTCATCATAGACATTGAAAAGGGTCTTTGACAATCAGGCTAATAGAATAAAAATTGAAGAGTGAGAACAGAGTTCTCACAGATAATTGTAGTCATTTACCATTAACATAACTGGGGCACCAAAGAAAAGAAGAGAGAAATAAAAAAAAGTATTTTTTAAAAACTTCGATTAAACACAGAAGTGGATGCTCACAGTCAGCTATTGGATGGATCACAGGGCCCCCAATGGAGGAACTAGAGAAAATACCCAAGGAGCTGGGGGGGTCTGCAACCCTATAGGTGGAACAACAATTTGAATTAACCAGTACTCCCTGGAGCTCGTGTCTCTAGCTGCATATGTATCAGAAGATGGCCTAGTCGGCCATCAGTGGAAAGAGAGGCCCATTGTTCATGCAAACTTTATATGCCTCAGTACAGGGCCAAGAAGTGGGAGTGGGTGGGTGGGTGAGTTGGTGGGGGAGCGAGGGTGTGGGGGACTTTTGGGATAGCATTGGAAATGTAAATGAAATAAATACCTAATAAAAATAAAATAATTAAAAAAAATAAAATGCCCAGCTTTGGTTTCAAAAGAATAGTGCAACTAATGTTTTTCAGTCAGGGTTCTCTCAAGGAATAGAAAAGGTAAAATGAATTTATATGTATACACATATATATTATAATAATATGTTATATACTATAATGTACACATCATATATGTATATATTACACATATATATGTTAATGATTTACACAGTAAGATTTGGTCAGGAACTCAGTAGCTGCTGAGTCCATGAGTGTGACTGTCATAGGAGTCCAATGTCACATTGAAGGCCTGAAGATCTCATCAAGAACTATAGGTCTTCAGTGCCCACATAAAACCTGGAGCTGTCTCCCAATATCAGCAAAGGACTATGACCACAGCAGCAACCAGAATAAGCATGATAGTGAGACTGGGGGGAATTACAATGGCATGCTTCCTTCTTCCGTTTTTCATCTGGACCACCCGAGAAAGATACTGCTCACATCTAGGCTGGATTCTCTTTCCACTTCAAATAATCTGATCAAGAAGATCCCTCTCAGCATTGCCCAAGTGCTGCTTGCCTTTTAGCTGATTCTAGGTCCAGTCAAGCTGACAACTAATACCAAGTTGTATATAATGTATGTATTCAGAATAAATACAAAGAGACACATTCATAGATCATGCTGCTGAAAAGCGGTGCAGAGATGAGTCTTAAAAACAGCCAGATGGATCAATTCCAACACATAGAGAAGAACAAGAGTGAGATTTGTTTTCTTGCCAGAAGCCCTGGATGCCAGGAGATGACGTAAGGACATTTTAGAAGTGTCAACTTTTTTTTTCTTAATAATTTTATACATATCAGTTGGCCTGGTTTGTTGGACATGAGTAAAGTTAAAAAAAATTTTGGATCTGTCTGCAAGCTAACTATTCTCTATAAATACAAATACTGTTAAAATTTCTAAGGAAGTATCTATCCTGGAGCTTGACATGATGAAGCAAACAGGACCTCTGTTAGATGGCTGTGATGTACCACACACATGCTTATTTCTATTCTTATGATGAATCCAAAGTTTTACAACAAAGTGTGTGGGGTGGGGAGTTGAAGCCAGTGTTGACATCCTAGGATACATAGCTGTGTAATGGAACAGATGTTGACTTATTTCTTGGAAGACAAACCCTGTTGGGCCTGGAATTACATATTAAACAGAGCTTCTCAAAGTTCACCTCGGGTCATAGAGTCTATCACGGCTAGAACATAATGATGGCCGCGGGAGAAGCCATAGTCCCTGAGCTACAGATATGATTTAACCCGGCCATTCCTACTCACTCTGATTTTTCATATAAACTTCAGGATCAACTTATTGGTACCTATTTTTACTTGAAATAGCCATGGCAGTCTCAAACTTATGTAGCAGAGTCTGCCAAGGCTGTCATGGAACCTCTGATCCTCTGTCTTTAAGTAAAGACTACCATAAAGAGCAGTTGTGTGTCATCACGCTGGCCTCATACTTATGCCTTAAAAGCAAGAACTTGTAAAAGAAAAGAAATTATACATACATATATGTATATGTATACATATATATTTCTATTCATTTAGAAAATGTGTGTGTGTGTGTGTTGTATGTGTGTGCACTCACACATGAATGTGTGTATGTATGTGTGTGCATGAGTTTCCCTTAGAGGACAGAAGTTGCAGGTCTCCTAGGAGCTGGAGTTACAGAAAATTGAGGGCTACTCCTTGAAGGTGCTGATAACCAAAATTTTGGTTAAAAGAAAATGCTTTTAACCAGTGATCCATTCTGGCCCTAAAGCTGGAAGTTTGAAAGGATTACATTCAATCTGTAGGTGGACTTGCTGAAGTAGTACAGCAACAATATAGCTTTTATTCAATTATATCTTCCTTGAAAGTTTATGTAGGTGTTTGGTATTTATAAACTTTAGAGTATGTACTTTACTGAAGAGTTTCTTTTTTTTTTTTTCTTTCCATTTTTTATTAGGTATTTAGCTCATTTACATTTCCAATGCTATACCAAAAGTCCCCCATATCCACCCACCCCCACTCCCCTACCCGCCCACTCCCCCTTTTTGGCCCTGGCGTTCCCCTGTTCTGGGGCATATAAAGTTTGTATGTCCAATGGGCCTCTCTTTCCAGTGATGGCCGACTAGGCCATCTTTTGATACATATGCAGCTAGAGTCAAGAGCTCCGGGGTACTGGTTAGTTCATAATGTTGATCCACCTATAGGGTTGCAGATCCCTTTAGCTCCTTGGGTACTTTCTCTAGCTCCTTCATTGGGAGCCCTGTGATCCATCCATTAGCTGACTGTGGGCATCCACTTCTGTGTTTGCTAGGCCCCGGCATATTCTCACAAGAGACAGCTACATCTGGGTCCTTTCGATAAAATCTTGCTAGTGTATGCAATGGTGTCAGCGTTTGGATGCTGATTATGGGGTGAATCCCTGGATATGGCAGTCTCTACATGTTCCATCCTTTCATCTCAGCTCCAAACTTTGTCTCTGTAACTCCTTCCAAGGGTGTTTTGTTCCCACTTCTAAGGAGGGGCATAGTGTCCACACTTCAGTCTTCATTTTTCTTGAGTTTCATGTGTTTAGGAAATTGTATCTTATATCTTGGGTATCCTAGGTTTGGGGCTAATATCCACTTATCAGTGAGTACATATTGTGTGAGTTCCTTTGTGAATGTGTTACCTCACTCAGGATGATACCCTCCAGGTCCATCCATTTGGCTAGGAATTTCATAAATTCATTCTTTTTAATAGCTGAGTAGTACTCCATTGTGTAGATGTACCACATTTTCTGTATCTATTCCTCTGTTGAGGGGCATCTGGGTTCTTTCCAGCTTCTGGCTATTATAAATAAGGCTGCTATGAACATAGTGGAGCATGTGTCCTTCTTACCAGTTGGGGCATCTTCTGGATATATGCCCAGGAGAGGTATTGCTGGATCCTCCGGTAGTACTATGTCCAAATTTCTGAGGAACCGCCAGACGGATTTCCAGAGTGGTTGTACAAGCCTGCAATCCCACCAACAATGGAGGAGTGTTCCTCTTTCTCCACATCCTCGCCAGCATCTGCTGTCACCTGAATTTTTGATCTTAGACATTCTGACTGGTGTGAGGTGGAATCTCAGGGTTGTTTTGATTTGCATTTCCCTGATGATTAAGGATGTTGAACATTTTTTCAGGTGCTTCTCTGCCATTCGGTATTCCTCAGGTGAGAATTCTTTGTTCAGTTCTGAGCCCCATTTTTTAATGGGGTTATTTGATTTTCTGAAGTCCACCTTCTTGAGTTCTTTATATATGTTGGATATTAGTCCCCTATCTGATTTAGGATAGGTAAAGATCCTTTCCCAATCTGTTGGTGGTCTCTTTGTCTTATTGACGGTGTCTTTTGCCTTGCAGAAACTTTGGAGTTTCATTAGGTCCCATTTGTCAATTTTCGATCTTATAGCACAAGCCATTGCTGTTCTGTTCAGGAATTTTTCCCCTGTGCCCATATCTTCAAGGCTTTTCCCCACTTTCTCCTCTATAAGTTTCAGTGTCTCTGGTTTTATGTGAAGTTCTTTGATCCATTTAGATTTGACCTTAGTACAAGGAGATAAGTATGGATCAATTCGCATTCTTCTACATGATAACAACCAGTTGTGCCAGCACCAATTGTTGAAAATGCTGTCTTTCTTCCACTGGATGGTTTTAGCTCCCTTGTCGAAGATCAAGTGACCATAGGTGTGTGGGTTCATTTCTGGGTCTTCAATTCTATTCCATTGGTCTACTTGTCTGGCTCTATACCAGTACCATGCAGTTTTTACCACAATTGCTCTGTAGTAAAGCTTTAGGTCAGGCATGGTGATTCCACCAGAGGTTCTTTTATCCTTGAGAAGAGTTTTTGCTATCCTAGGTTTTTGTTATTCCAGATGAATTTGCAAATTGCTCCTTCTAATTCGTTGAAGAATTGAGTTGGAATTTTGATGGGGATTGCATTGAATCTGTAGATTGCTTTTGGCAAGATAGCCATTTTTACAATGTTGATCCTGCCAATCCATGAGCATGGGAGATCTTTCCATCTTCTGAGATCTTCTTTAATTTCTTTCTTCAGAGACTTGAAGTTTTTATCATACAGATCTTTCACTTCCTTAGTTAGAGTCACGCCGAGATATTTTATATTATTTGTGACTATTGAGAAGGGTGTTGTTTCCCTAATTTCTTTCTCAGCCTGTTTATTCTTTGTGTAGAGAAAGGCCATTGACTTGTTTGAGTTAATTTTATATCCAGCTACTTCACCGAAGCTGTTTATCAGGTTTAGGAGTTCTCTGGTGGAATTTTTAGGGTCACTTATATATACTATCATATCATCTGCAAAAAGTGACATTTTGACTTCCTCCTTTCCAATTTGTATCCCCTTGATCTCCTTTTGTTGTCGAATTGCTCTGGCTAGTACTTCAAGTACTATGTTGAAAAGGTAGGGAGAAATTGGGCAGCCTTGTCTAGTCCCTGATTTTAGTGGGATTGCTTCCAGCTTCTCTCCATTTACTTTGATGTTGGCTACTGGTTTGCTGTAGATTGCTTTTATCATGTTTAGGTATGGGCCTTGAATTCCTGATCTTTCCAGAACTTTTATCATGAATGGGTGTTGGATCTTGTCAAATGCTTTTTCTGCATCTAACGAGATGATCATGTGGTTTTTGTCTTTGAGTTTGTTTATATAGTGGATTACATTGATGGATTTTTGTATATTAAACCATCCCTGCATCCCTGGAATAAAACCTACTTCGTCAGGATGGATGATTGCTTTAACGTGTTCTTGGATTCGGTTAGCGAGAATTTTATTGAGGATTTTTGCATCGATATTCATAAGAGAAATTGGTCTGAAGTTCTCTATCTTTGTTGGATCTTTCTGTGGTTTAGGTATCAGAGTATTAGTGGCTTCATAAAATGAGTTGGGTAGAGTACTTTCTACTTCTATCTTGTGAAAAAGTTTGTGCAGAACTGGAATTAGATCTTCTTTGAAGGTCTGATAGAACTCTGCACTAAACCCGTCTGGTCCTGGGCTTTTTTTGGCTGGGAGACTATTTATAACTGCTTCTATTTCTTTAGGGGATATGGGACTGTTTAGAAGGTCAACTTGATCCTAATTCAACTTTGGTACCTGGTATCTGTCCAGAAATTTGTCCATTTCGCCCAGGTTTTCCAGTTTTGTTGAGTATAGCCTTTTGTAGAAGGATCTGATGGTGTTTTGGATTTCTTCAGGATCTGTTGTTATGTCTCCCTTTTCAGTTCTGATTTTGTTAATTAGGATTTTGTCTCTGTGCCCTCTAGTGAGTCTAGTTAAGGGTTTATCTATCTTGTTGATTTTCTCAAAGAACCAACTCCTCGTTTGGTTAATTCTTTGAATAGTTCTTCTTGTTTCCACTTGGTTGATTTCACCCCTGAGTTTGATTATTTCCTGCCATCTACTCCTCTTGGGTGAATTTGCTTCCTTTTTTTCTAGAGCTTTTAGATGTGTTGTCAAGCTGCTAGTATGTGCTCTCTCCCGTTTCTTCATGGAGGCACTCAGAGCTATGAGTTTCCCTCTTAGAAATGCTTTCATTGTGTCCCAAAGTTTTGGGTACGTTGTGGCTTCATTTTCATTAAACTCTAAAAAGTCTTTAATTTCTTTCTTTATTCCTTCCTTGACCAAGGTATCGTTGAGAAGAGTGTTGTTCAGTTTCCACGTGAGTGTTGGCTTTCTGTTATTTTTTTTTTTTTATTGAAGATCAGCCTTAGTGCATGGTGATCTGATAGGATACATGGGACAATTTCAATATTTTTGAATCCGTTGAGGCCTGTTTTGTGACCTATTATGTGGTCAGTTTTGGAGAAGGTACCATGAGGTGCTGAGAAGAAGGTATATCCTTTTGTTTTAGGATAAAATGTTCTGTAGATATCTGTCAGATCCATTTGTTTCATCACTTCTGTTAGTTTCAGTGTGTCCCTGTTTAGTTTCTGTTTCCATGATCTGTCCATTGGTGAAAGTGGTGTGTTGAAATCTCCCACTATTATTGTGTGAGGTGCAATGTGTGCTTTGAGCTTTACTAAAGTTTCTTTAATGAATGTGGCTGCCCTTGTATTTGGAGCATAGATATTCAGAATTGAGAGTTCCTCTTGGAGGATTTTACCTTTGATGAGAACGAAGTGCCCCTCCTTGTCTTTTTTGATGACTTTGGGTTGGAAGTCAATCTTATCAGAGATTAGGATGGCTACTCCAGCTTGTTTCTTCATACCATTTGCTTGGAAAATTGTTTTCCAGCCTTTTATTCTGAGGTAGTGTCTATCTTTTTCTCTGAGATGTGTCTCCTGTAAACAGCAAAATGTTGGGTCTTGTTTGTGTAGCCAGTTTGTTAGTCTATGTCTTTTTATTGGGGAGTTGAGACCATTGATGTTAAGAGATATTAAGGAAAAGTAATTGTTGCTTCCTGTTATTTTTGTTGTTAAAGTTGGCATTCTGTTCTTGTGGCTGTCTTCTTTTAGGTTTGTTGAGGGATTACTTTCTTGTTTTTTCTAGGGCACTGTTCCTGTTCTTGTATTGGTTTTTTTCTGTTATTAACTTTTGAAGGGCTGGATTCGTGGAGAGATAATGTGTGAATTTGGTTTTGTCGTGGAATACTTTGGTTTCTCCATCTATGGTAATTGAGAGTTTGGCTGGTTATAGTAGCCTGGGCTGGAATTTGTGTTCTCTTAGTGTCTGTATAACATCTGTCCTGGCTCTTCTGGCTTTCATAGTCTCTGGTGAAAAATCTGGTGTAATTCTGATAGGCTTGCCTTTGTATGTTACTTGACCTTTTTCCCTTACTGCTTTTAGTATTCTATCTTTATTTAGTGCATTTGTTGTTCTGATTATTATGTGTCGGGAGGAATTTCTTTTCTGGTCCAGTCTATTTGGAGTTCTGTAGGCTTCTTGTATGTTCATAGGTATCTCTTTCTTTATATTTGGGAAGTTTTCTTCAATAATTTTGTTGAAGATGTTTGCTGGTCCTTTGAGTTGAAAATCTTCATTCTCATCCACTCCTATTATCTGTAGGTTTGGTCTTCTCATTGTGTCCTGGATTTCCTGGATATTTTGAGTTAGGATCTTTTTGCATTTTCCATTTTCTTTGATTGTTGTGCCGATGTTCTCTATGGAATCTTCTGCACCTGAGATTCTCTCTTCCATCTCTTGTATTCTGTTGCTGATGCTCAAATCTATGGTTCCAGATTTCTTTCCTAGGGTTTCTATCTCCAGTGTTGCCTCACTTTGAGTTTTCTTTATTGTGTCTACTTCCCTTTTTAGGTCTAGTATGGTTTTGTTCATTTCCATCACCTGTTTGTATGTTTTTTCCTCTTTTTCTGTAAGGACTTCTACCTGTTTGATTGTGTTTTCCTGTTTTTCTTTCAGGACTTGTAACTCTTTAGCAGTGTTCTCCTGTATTTCTTTAAGTGATTTATTAAAGTCCTTCTTGATGTCCTCTACCATCATCATGAGATATGCTTTTAAATCTAGGTCTAGGTTTTCGGGTGTGTTGGGGTTCCCTGGACTGGGTGAAGTGGGAGTGCTGGGTTCTGATGATGGTGAGTGGTCTTGGTTCCTCTTAGTAGGATTCCTACGTTTACCTTTCGCCATCTGGTAATCTCTGGAGTTAGTAGTTATAGTTGACTCTGTTTAGAAATTGTTCTTCTGGTGATTCTGTTACCGTCTCTCAGCAGACCTGGGAGACAGATTCTCTCCTCTGAGTTTCAGTGCTCAGAGCACTCTCTGCTGGCAAGCTCTCTTACAGGGAAGGTGCGCAGATATCTTGTTTTTGGACCTCCTCCTGGTCGAAGAAGAAGGCCCAAAACAGGGCCTCTCTCAGAAGCTGTGTTGCTTTGGCAGTTCCCAGAAGCTGTCAGCTTCTGTGGTGCAGACTCTCACCTGTGCAGACTAAATTCCTAAGTTCCAGGGAGTCCTGGAACCAAGATGGCGACCGCTGCTCCTGAGGCTGAGGCCGCCTCCCGAGCCAAGCGGACACCTGTCCTCTGGTCCGGACGGTGGCCGGCTGTCTGCGGCCCGCCAAGGGTGCTGCCTCAGCGGCTCTGTGCTTCCGCCCGTCCCAGAAGCTGTCCGGTTCTCTGGCGCACCCTCTAACCTGTTCAGACTAATTTCCTAGGTCCCACGGAGTCCCGGAACCCAGATGGCGACCGCTGCTGCTGAGGCTGAGGCCGCCTCCCAAGCCAGGCGGACACCTGTCCTCTGGTCCGGATGGTGGCCGGCTGTCTGTGGCCCGCCAAGGGTGCTGCCTCAGCGGCTCTGTGCTTCTGCCCGTCCCAGAAGCTGTCCGGTTCTCTCTACTGAAGAGTTTCATGTTGGAATATATTGTAAATGGCACCACTTTTACCATATTGGATTTTAATTTTTATATTGCAATAACATAGATACCCAGAGGATTTTTTTTTGCTTCTTTTAATAATTTTCTTGCATCCCATCCTTCTGCTCCTCCAAGTTCTTCCCCACATCTCTTCCTATCTAAGTCTACTCTCTTTCTGTGTCTCATCAACAAAGAAATAGACTTCTATTTTATAATAATATTATAGCAATGTAGTAGAATATGATACAATACAATAAAATAACATAAAAGAAGAACTAAGACACAAGAATTGGACAAGGCAAGGAAACCTAAGAAAAAGCACAAGAGAAAGAACAAGAAACAGATACTCACTTGTTTGCACACTCAGGAAACCCATGAAAACTACTGCTGCCAGAAGACATTTCTCTGATGTTGGATAAGCAAGGTACTGATAAGTACCTTGGATAAGTCCATTGGATAAGCAAGGTACTGATAAGTCTAGCAGAACGTCATTAGGCTCACTTGTTTTTTTACTGTTTGTTTGTTATTAAAATTTAAACAAGGATTATTTGGTTTTGTTGCATGACCCTGTGCTATCTAATCCAAGGTTGTTGGTCAACTGAGCAGTGTTGGCTATGGGTTTCATCTGATAAAGCAAGCTGTATGCCAAATCAGATATTGGTCATTAGCTCCTACAAGCTTTGTGCCACCACTGCACTAAAATGTCTTGGAGAGAGGAAAAGTACCATTGTAAATCAAGTGTTTGAGGCTGGCTTGTGTTGCATGCAAATTAAAAACAAGCTTCAGCCTTTGCTCTGCTGTGCTCTAGCCCTTCCCAGTTCCCTTTTGTTCCTCCCAGCTTAGCTCTGAGAAGATGTCATTACTGACCTGGCCTCCCTACCCAACCCTCTCTCCCCCTCTCTCTACCCACCTTTGCTCCACAGATGAAAAACTTTCAGACAGCTTTATTACTTTAGAATTTACCTGTTAGCTCCAAACTTTATCTCTGTAACTCCTTTTATGGGTATTTTTGTTCCGGAGCTAGGACAGAAGGAAAGACCATCCAGAGATTGCCTCACCCAGGGATCCATCCCATATACAACCACCAAACCCAGAAACTATTGCATATGCCAGAAAGATTTTGCTGACAGGACCCTGACATAGATCTTATAAGGCTATGCCAATGCCTGGCAAATACAGAAGTGGATGCTCACAGTCATCTATTGGGTGGAACACAGGGCCTCTAATGAAGGAGCTAGAGAAAGTACCCAAAGAGCTAAAGGGGTATGCAACTCTATAGGAGTTCTGCAATGATATGAACTAACCAATACCTCCCAGAGCTGTGTCTCTAGTTGCATATGTAGCAGAGGATGGCCTAGTCGGCCATCAGTGGAAGGAGAGGCCCTTGGTCTTGTGAAGATCATATGCCCCAGTACAGGGTAATTCCAGGGCCAGGAAGTGGAAGTGGGTGGGTTGGGGAGCAGGGCAGGGGAGGGTATAGGGGGTATGGGGGATAGCATTTGAAATGTAAATGAAGAAAATATCTAATAAAAAAAATTCTGTGCAAAAAAAAAAAAAAAAGAAAAAAGAAAAAAGAATTTACCTGTTGTACCTCCCGCCAACCTCCTTGGCCATCCACTGATGGCAGAGGCTGCTGGTTCTAGTTTCTGCGAGATCTTACATGATTGCTGCATGTTCCTCTTTCCAAAGTTTAGCCAAAAAGTTCCCAATATGTGTGTCTCCTTTTTAACCCCTACGACCCAGAAGTCCCATCTGTCCCTTCTGCCAAATAATTGGCTCCCAGGCTCCTTTATTGACCAAATCAAGAACCAATTAGGAAACCTAGCATCAGCACCTCCCCTACAACTTGGTTTTTATGGTTCTCTTTGGTAACATAAAGAGCACTTTCCTGTACCATAGATGCTAGAACATAGGGGTAAAGGCTTTATGTAGTCAGCAGCTCAACTTCTTGTCTATTGAGTTGTGTAGGTGTTGTTTTTAGCAATGCAGCCAATAGTATGTAGAAAGCAACCTATAGCCTTGGTAGTAGTCTGGGTTGTTTGGAGGTTCACATGGGATGCCTTTGGCCAACAGCTCAATTACATGTAACCCAATATCTGTGCTGGAACATTCATTGGGTGACAAGAGATGGCCAGTTGGGATTTTGTCTCTTCCATTAATTGGTGATTTTTATTTAGATCCTGTCTTAGGATTTTACTGCTGTGAACAGATACCATGACCAAGGCAAGCCTTATAAAAACAACATTTAACTGTGGCTGGCTTACAGGTTCAGAGGTTCAGTCCATTATCATCAAGGTGGGAGCATGGCAGTATCCAGGCATCATGGGGCAGGCAGAGCTGAGAGTTCTACATCTTCATCCAATGGCTGCTAGCAGAAGATTGACTTCCAGGCAACCAGGGTGACAGTCTTAAGCCCACACACACAGTGACGCACCTACTCCAACCAGGTACACCTATTCCAACAAGGCCACACCTTCAAATGGTACCACTCCCTGGTCTAAGAATATATAAACCATAACAGATCCCAAATACTTATACATTTCAGGAAGCTTCTATTGTATTATATTACCATGATACCCTTTAATTTCCCCTTAATTTTAGTGCATTTCCTCATCATCCTTTAAGTTAATCCTTCCATACCACCCCTACCCACCTTACCCACCTTACCCACCCATAGCTATTCTATTTCCTTTTCCTAGGGAGACCTATCTGCTCCCCACCTCCAACTAGTCCCTTATTCTGCCTAAACATTGTAGTTCTACAAATGATAGCTTAGTTATTATTGACTTAGCAGGAAATATTCACATATAAGTGGATACATAGGTGTCTTTCTGAGTCTGAGATACCTTGCTCACAATGATATTTTTTCTAGTGTGCTACAGGCTTCCTCAACCCATGAGAGAAATCAGGGTCCCAGTACTCAGGTGGGCAAGGGATATGCAGGTGAGAAACAGACACGATCACAAGAAGAGTGTTGGATCTGAATGTAATTTCTCAAAGCAAGCATCAAACTTATATTACAGAAGTGAACAAGGAAGTTAGGTGATACATTAAGGTCATCCACTGCATAAGGACTCTTTACACAAAACAAAGAAATGCATACATAACAGCTGACAGGAACCAGGCAGTGTTTAAAACTGGGATAAAAGTCAGTGTTTACAACTGGGATAAAAATCAGCCCTACCTAAGGTCAGCTTATTCTTCAAAGCCAGGGGCAAAGGCTTTATGCCCTTGCCATAGTTCCAATTCTAGTCTATTGTATAATCCATCTTCTCTCTACATCATTGTAAATTCCTGTTATATGGGAGTAACTTAGTTGCTATTTTAAGTATCTGTAGGGAACCTCCATTGAACAGAGGAGCCCACCAACCTTCTAATATATAATGTAGTCTGCCATACATGACTGTAATGAGAATTCCAAGTTTACTTTGTAGTACTTGCCCTGAGATTTCTACTCTAATCCAATAAACTACAATGCCTGATTTCTTTCATTATCTCTCTTTCAACACTGGAGGCATTTCTTCTGAATAAGTAACATTCTTACAAAATTCAAAGCCCAAGGTTGACTCAACGATTGCCTAGGATACTGGAACACTGGTGGAGGCCAGGAAGCAACGTTAATCTAATTTAGCTAATTGTCAAATCATTCCTAGGAGGCACTTATAATAAAACAATACTGAAAGAAAGCACATAAAACCCTTCACCAGACTATCACAAGGACATATCTGGGTCACATCATGTTATGGGACAACAAAGACACCAGGAGACCAGTTTCCATGAAACTTTTTTGCCTCAGGACTGTGGCCAAACTTTTCAACTTGTCCCACAGACTCCACTGGAGTGGGTATGACAGTAGTGATATCTAATTACTTTTGAATTCCATGGATTCATTTTTTTTATTGGCTGAGTAATGCTCCACACTTTAGCCATTCTTCTGTTGGGGGCATCTAGGATGTTTCCAAATAATGACTATTATGAAAAGAGCAGCAATCGATATGGTTGTCCAAATTTCTTCTAGCAGGATGAAACATCCTTTGTGTATATGCTTAAGAATCATATAATTGGGACTTGAGGTATATCAATTCCTATTTTTCTGAGGAGCCACCACACTAGTTTCCATACTGGCTGCATGAATTTGCACTCCTTACCGGCAATGTATGTGTATTCATCTTACTAAACACATCCTTGCCAATATGGGCTGTCATTTGTTTTATTGATCTTGACCATTCTGACTGGTGTGAAACAAGATTTCAAAATTTTGATTTGTATATCCTGATGGCTAGGGATGTTGAACATCTTTGCAAGTTTTAAGTGTTTCTTAACCATTTGAGTTTCCTGTATTGATAATTCTCTGTTTTGATTTGTACTTTATTTTAATCGGATTGTTTTTGTTTTCTTGATATGTTTATAGAGTTATTTATATATTTTGAATATAAGCCTTCTATTATCTATGTAACAGGCAAAAACCTTCTCCCATTCTGTAGGCTGTTGCTTTGTCTGAATGGTCGTGTTCTTTGCTGAGCAGTTCAGTTTCCTGAGACCCACTTCTTAATTGTTGATTAGTGCCTGTACTTATGGTGTTCAGAAAGTACTTTCCTAAGTCAATGGGTTCAACGCTATTCCTCACTTTTTATTCTGTCAAGTTTCATATATTTTGTCTTGTGTTGTACCCTTTAAACCATTTAGAGTTGAATTTTGTGCAGGAGGACAAGAATGGAATATTTGCATTCTTCTTCCTACATGCAGCCAATCAGTTTCTCCAGGACCATTTGTTGAGCAGTAGTCTTTTCTCCAGTGTATATTTCTGACCTCCTTATAAAAAAAATCACATGTCCATAAGTGTGTATTCATGTCTTGTTAATTTAATTGATCACCATGTCTGTTTTATTGCCCATACATATTATAGCTTTGCTGTACAAATTGAAATCGGGAATGGTGATACACACAGCGATTCTTTTATTATTCAAGATTGTTTTAGCTATCTTTTGTTTTTGTAGCTTGTGTTTCCATATGAAGCTGAAAATTGTCCTTTCAAGATCCATAGAAAATTATGTTGAAATTCTGATGAGGGTTGCATTGAATCTGTAGATGGCTTTTGATAGAATGGTTATTTTTACTATATTAAATCGTACTGATTCATAACTATATGGGATCTTTCCATTTTCTGATATCTTCTTCGATTTATCTCTTTAAGACTTGAAGATTTATCATACAAGCATTTTGCATGATTGGTTAGAGTTACCTATGATATTCTATAATGTTTGAGGGCACTGTGAATGCTGTTATTTACCTGATTTTTTTCTCAGTTTGTCATTTGCATAAAGGAAGGATCCTACTTTTTTGCCCATTTGATTTTTTATCCAGCTACTTTGCTGAAAGTATTCATCACCTGTAAGTATTCCAAGGTGGAATTTTGAGGGTTACTTACACATGCTGTATCACATCATATGTAACTAATGATACTTTGACTTATTCCTTTCCCATTTGTATCCCACTGATCTCCTTCAGTTGCCTTATTGCTCTGGCTAAGTCTCTAAATAGTATATTGAATCTGTATGGCAATTGTGAACAACCTTGTCTTGTTTCTGCTTTAAGTGAAGTTGCTTCCAATTTCATTCCGTTTAAGTTGATGTTTGCTATGAGCTTCCTGCAACCTACCTTTATTATGTGTACCTATGTCCTTCTATTCCAATCTCTTCTGAACATTTATCATGAAGGGATGTTGGGTTTTGTCAAAGGTCTTTTCTGCATCAAATAAAATGATTATTTTCCCCGTTCAGTGTATTTATACAGATCTGTGGATGAGACTGCCAGACTTGTAGATATCTAGAGAGAAGTGATCTGCAGTTAGCCTACTTGCTTCCCTGGTCACAGTAGCCTGTGGGTTCAAATGAGGGTCTTGTTGGGGTTGGAGGCTGGGACAAAGCAATGAATGAGGGAAAGTAAGATTGAAGGGGAAGATTTGTGTGATCCACTGGAATTGGGTTCAGAAGGAGAAAGGAGTTGCATCATGTGTTCATGTGCAAAGCTGGGGATAGGACTTATAGGAATGGAGAATTAGTGAAGATCTGCACTTACAATACCTGGTTCCCTGGCAGGAGTGCCCTGTGGGTTCCCACAGAGTGCTTGGGGAGGTGGGAACTGGGATAAGGTAATGAGGGCAAAGAGGGTTAAAAACAGATCTGTGGCATTCGCTGAAGATGGGGCCAGTGTGGGAGGGAGGCTGCAGCAGGTGTTCTGTTGCAGAACTGGGAATGAGATTGTGAGTTTTATTTTGAGCGGCTAACAGGAAGATGAAGATCTGCAGTTAGCCTCCTGCTTCTCTGCCCAGAGTCAGCCCAGTGGGTTTATTTATACTGACCTTTCCATCCTAAAACTTTACACTGGGAAGTCATTTGTATGAAGGTTGCTGGAGGCAACTTTCTGATGTGGAACCAACTTCTTCAGATGCTATTGGCCACAAGGAGCTGGGAAATCAGAGATTTCTAGGTACCTGGGCAGAAGAGCACATCACAACAGTAATGATGTCCTCTTTGTCACCATCCTTCCTCATCATCCTCTGCAAACCAAACCATATACTATTCTTGCTGTCAAATTAATGTCTATCAGGAGAAGTCCTTTCCTACAGAAGGCCCTTGAGAACTTGGCCAGGAGAGACAGTAAAGAGTGATTTACTAAATAGTTTTGCTTACACAGCTTCCCTGTGCTCCCTTCTTTAAACATTAATGTCCTTATACAGACATGTAGAAAATTTATGTTTCCACTGAACAAGATCAAGCTATGTTTTTGAAAGTCATCCTTTAATACACATATGTTTTGTTGAGTACTCAAATTTTGGTCACTTCCAATAATCATTTCTAATAAGCATAGTATCACCAACATAATTAAAGAGTGACATATTTTCTGAATGTCAGAAACGCCCAAATTTCTGTTGGCCCCACAATCACATTAGATATAGCATCTCAGCTCTGGCAGTGGCAACTGTCCTAGCACTGTGGATAACTAAGAACCAAGTGGTGAGTTGTTTCACTAACCTCTATGTGTGTGTGTGTGTGTGTGTGTGTGTGCTGACATCAGCTATGATTAAAATCATTGACCTGTTAATTCTTCACTGTTTCATACTATTCTCCAATATTCTCCTCATCTCTTCACAGGTTGGATTTTCAACTTACATATGGTATACATATGTAATAAGTTTCATCTCTAGAAAACGCATGTAGCAATAATATCACTTCTGCTTATGTTAGATTTTTATTTATATCACGAATATCTAACACCCCCTTTATAATGCAATATTGCCTCTGGAATTCCTCCTTACCTCTTTTTTTTCAGTTATTATTTTAACTAACAGTATGCACATAGGTTGTATGTGCTGCTAGTAACCTCATCAGAGTGCAAAATCAGCAAGTATTTATAGGAACCAGTGATCTGTTATATTCTGGAAGAACTTATAAAAACCTAATGCCATTTACTGTTCATTGAGACCCACAATTAGCACTTTCTAAAACAAACAAACAAACAAAACAAAAATTAACTATGTTTATTTATAGTTTTTATCTCTGTGTCCAGGAAACTTGTGCGTGCCATAGTTGCCACTGTGCATATGTGAAGGTCAGAGGTCAAATTGTTGGAGTTGTTACTCTTCTTCAACCATGAGAGGCCTGGGGATAAAACTTGGTTTGTTAGGCTTGGAGGCAAACAAGTTTATCGCTGAGCAGTCTTGCCAGTCCAGCTCTTTCTAAAAGAATGGTTTACCCATTGAGGATTCTAGAGTGGGTGAGTCAGCCAACTCTAGTCACAAATTCAGAGACTGTTCATATAAACCCGCAGTGGAGCTTAGAGTGATGTCTAAGCTGGACTAACTCTGATATGCTAGCCCATGACTATTGCCATTTTCATCACCCAAGAATCAATTTCAATGGCAAAGGTTATCAACTCTCTACAGTTTTAAGTATTCCTCTCTTACTTAAACACAGTAATTCTTTAGATAATAACCAATCACAGGAAGGATTGTTGGAGAATAAACTGGGGGCAGTTGAATATTGTCCAAATCCTCATTAGCATCCAGTGCCTTTGGAACTTGCTTTCTCAATTAGTCCCTATGTATACTGTCCTTCCCCACCTATAAGACATCATGGGTATGCATGTGGTTTCATAAAATTTAGATCTTCAACCACAAAAACATACACATTTGAGAAAGATGAGGCCCAGGGACAGTTCTCAGCAGCAACTGGACTTTCTCCTGCATTGCTCCTGGATTCTTGATTTTCCTATTATTTTACTAAAAGCATGATTTGTGCATCTCCAGGGCCATGGTATGTGCTTTGCTAAGAATCTCATGTGTACATGCTTGTGTGATAAGACAGTGCACTCTCTGTGGAAGGCTGGGTTAAACATAATGTCATTTCCATTTGTTTTCCTAAGTGAGCTTCCTGGCCCTCTTTCCCATAAGGAGATAACTTATAAACATCCAAAATGATGTTTTCCATAAAATAAAAATAAAACCTCTATCTCTGCTTCAGTCTTTTAGTCTTTTTATTTGTGAAAGCCAAAACCCAAAAGCATGAGTCTGTTCCATTTTGGACGTTCAGAGAGGTGTTGCCAACTCAGAAAATGGCAAATTTAGAAGACAGGAGAGAATGGAGAAAAAACTAGAAGGAAGTGACCAAGAGACAAATTCAATTACTCACATTTTCAATGAAGAGACTGAAATAAATCCTATCAGGAGGCAATAATGAGGCAGATATCACTTGTGTGAGACAGAGAATCAATATTGCTGGGCTGCTGCTACTCTTGGAGGTTACTTGCATTAAAGAAGCTTAGGTTGCCTGGGTTCACCTGATTGGTCAATATTAAGGTCAAGCTTTTGTTCCAGCAGGTGCAAAAAAACCTGTTGTTTACTTAGCCATGTTGGTGGCCACACCTGCTACTCTCCTGTTTCAAAGCAATTAAAGAACCTAGCTTTTATTTTCAATTTGCCAGGTGCTCACTGCCCTGAGAGGTGATGGGAGTGGGGGTTGGGGCATCTCATGTAAACACCTGCCAGCCTTCAGTCAGGAGCTGTGTTAACTATTTACCATGTACAAAGCATTTAATCTTTGGTAAATTTAGCTGACAGGGCATAAAGCAGAGCTCCCCAAATGGAGGACTGCCAGGACAGGACATAGAAGCGTTTCTGCTTGCCTCTGCCTAGAAGCAGAATTTGGATTTCATGAGGATATTTTTTATTTTTATCAGATGAATTTAAAGAACATTTTATAAGTACCCACTATATATGAGCTGTTGCCAAAGACAAGGCATACTATATTTTACAACTTTGAAAGGTGTTTGTTTGTTTTTAATTTCTGTGTTTGTGGATGCCTACTCAAGATTATGCAGGTCGCATGTGCCTAGGGCTGGCACCATTCTGAAAGACAGTGTGAGCTCCCCTCACCCTGAACTTATAGGCTGTGAGTCACTTGATGGCTGTGTCCTGATAAACTCACCACAGGTTGAAAATATTACAAGTTAAAAACTGTAGTTAGTGTAGCTAAGCTACCAGATAATATAGCTTGGCTCAGCCCACTGTAGTGCGCTGAGGAACATTTCCTTAGCTGATTGTTGGGTATCATAGATGCCTTTTTAGACAGTACAACAAAAGCCGAAGTTCAACATTTAAGGAAGTTCTTTCTTTACTGAACGCATACTACATCCACTCTGTTGTAATGTCAAAAGATACAAGTCAAACTATTACAGTTTTTAGTCTGTTTTTTTTTTTAACAGAACAAAACAAAAAAACAGAGCCTCATTATCTAACCCAGCATGGCCTTGAATTTGTGATCCTCCTGCCTCTGCCCTTGAGATTGCAGACATATACTATTCTGCCTCCTCTTCTTCATTTTCTGAATACATTTGTGACCTGAGATCTCCCATCAATTGTAGGTTTGTTGAATTATAACGAATCCTACAAAGAGGTCTAAGGGTGGAGACCTGGAGCTCACCCTCGAACATGTATGGCTTTACTGTTGAAAAGGTGCCTGGGGTTCTGGCCTATAGACAGGGAAGCCTCACAGAGCTAAGGATTTTAAATATCGTCAGCTTATATCTAAATGCCTCCCTTTCTTCCATCTACCTTCCTCCAATTAATTTAAAACCCACACATACTAGACTTTCTGCTACAGAACATTTGTTGGCGATCCCTAGAACACTTGCATTTTAGGAGGGAAATAATAAATGCTAACTCAAAGGTAACTAAGAGTCTGATTCTGAAATGGGAAGGACACTGGTATGAAGAGGCTTTGGGAAGCAAAGCAGCCCCTAATCTACATGGACAAGCCTCATGCCTGCACCAGTCAAGCCCATCCAATAAGGAACGGATGTGCTTCCGTGGAGCCAGCTGTGCATCTCAGACAGCAGTGAATTTTGGATTTCACGAGGATATCCTACTCAGCTCCTGCCAACTCGGCCAGTTGTCCTTATCTAGGAAATGGAGACAAGGTAAAGGCCTTAACAGAAGTGTTTGAGGAATTGCATCCAAAGACTGGGTGATGAAAACACTCCCCACCCACGCAGCCCTCACCGTCCCCCCCCCCCACACACACACACCTCCCACCCTGTAGAACTGCTCACCGAATCTTGCAGGAAAGCTGCTTTTCTTCTTTTGTTTGATTTCAAACCTAGCTGGGGAATTTTCCAGGATACAAAGTTCACTGTAAGAGTACCTATGCTGTTCGAGTCACTGAAGAGGAAATGTCACTGGGCAAGACATTTAGAGTCACAGAAGCCCACCCAGTAGATGCTTCATAACTTTCTGTGGGGAAGACGTTGGTGTGAACTCTTTGTTTTGTTTGCTGCTCTTGGCGTTCAGAATAACAGTTCATACCCTGTGTATTTACTGCTCAGGAAACTCGTCAAGACACGAGGGACCTTCCTAATTTCCTAGACATATACTCAATCTTTTTTGGGGGGAGAGGGGGGAATTAGCATTAGAATACAAGCAGCATTAGGCCAAATAATTACAATATTTCTGTAATCTGTAGAAGAAAACTAGAGGCAGAGGCAAGTGTCTTCCAACTTCCAGAAGAGTCATTTGAATTTAAATTAAAGCACCCAGTTTCCTGTAGCAAATATGTTATATGAATGATATTACACATTTGACATTTGCCTATCTTGTGAAGACTGAGTATATGTTGGGCCCATGTCCCAGGAATACCAATCTCCAGTGGTGTTGATAACTCATTGTCAACACACAGCACTGCAAAGATCTTGGACTTTAACTTGAACCTTCCTTGCCTTTGCAGATCCACATACTTAGTCTAGGATCATTGTGTAAATATAATTACTTTAACCTTCCATCATAAGACTGAAAGGTCAAAGGATTGTCAAATCATACTTTTTCCTTCAAAGTTGATAAAATATTTATTTGTCATATAGTTTATTTTAGTTTTAACAGCCCCTGATCAAAACCCTTTACAATTATAAATATATGCAGGCAGTCACACAAATATCCAACCATTTAAAGAAGACTCTATTCTCCTAAACAATTATAAAAAGAGGGAGAATGCCCACAGCTTGTAATTTTAGATCACAAGTGCTTGCTAGGAAGTTTCTTGTGTATATATCTTGATTTATTTATATATGTTTGAGTTTGTTAGAAGAGATTTTTTTTTGAGCTTTACATGTGAAGTCTATATTTTTCCTAACTCACACTTTTCTTTTTTTATGAAAAATTCAGAATTAGTCTTCATATTTTTTCTCTTTCAATTTTTATTAGATATTTTCTTTATTTACATTTCAAATGCTATCATGAAAGCCCCCTACACCCTCCCCCCGCTCTGCTCCCCTACCAACCCACTCCCAGTTCTTGGCCCTGGTGTTCTCCTGTTAGGGGCATATAAAGTTTGCAAGACCAAAGGGCCTCTCTTCCCAATGATGGCCAACTAGGCCATTTTCTGCTACATATGCAGCTAGAGACATGAGCTGATTAGTTCATATTGTTGTTCCACCTATAGGGTTGCAGACCCCTTCAGCTCCTTGGGTACATTCTCTAGCTCCTCCATTGGGGGCCCTGTGTTCCATCCAATAGATGACTGTGAGGATCCATCCCATAATCAGCCACCAAATGCAGACACTATTGCACATGCCAGCAAGATTTTGCTGAAAGGTGCTACACACACTCCAGTGAAGTTTTCTTGGCAGGCCAAAAGGCCTGGGAGCACTCAGGAGGCAAAGAGTTTCACAGAAACTCACCTCCTGGAGATTTGGCATTCTCATTAACCCGTATACTCATACCCTATCCCTGCGTTAGTCTGGTGTATGGATCCATGCGCTCTCTTTTAGTATTATCTTATTATAAGTGCCTTTTAAGTTTGAATTCTGACGACATAGCCAGATCCTTCACCAGTGTTCCAAGGTTCCAGAAGCTGATGAGCTTAGAATCTGGTAGGAATGCAGTAAAGAAATTACCTATTCAGTAACTAATTAAGCATTACAAAAGATGGAGCCAAAGAAGCTCAAGGCTGGTCTGCAGAGTGTTTACCATGAAGGAGCCAGGGAATCCCACTGAGAAAAAAATCTTCAGTACAGGCTACATTGCATATTAGAAGCAAGTTGGTATATTCTTCTGACAAATGGAGATTCTCCACAGATACTTAAAAGTTACAAGAAATATCAGAAAAATCAGGGCCCAAGAAATAGGGGGGTTGTGGTATTGCAGTATTCATAAGAAGATCTGCTAAAGTAGAATCCCTGGTGGTGGGTTTCACAATATACTAGCTTTACACCTAGCTCCCTTCTTAGTGGCAGTGGCCTGGTCCCCTCCTTCTTTTGATATATACATCCCATTTGTATTATGTAACTTGGTGGACTGCATCTTGTCTGGTTTCTTGCTATTCTGCTGTATAAAAAGTTTGATGCTCATCCTGACAAAATACATTCAGATTCTACACAATCTCCATGTTGGTCTGTCTGTCACTCACCGACTCTTTGCCCACCTGCAACTAGACACCCGTTCCACGCAGACAAAGGTACCCAGAGGGTCTGCGGCAAAAGGACCCTGATATAGCTGTCTCATGTGAGGCTATGCTAGTTCCTGACAAATACAGAAGTGGATGCTCACAGTCATCTATTGGATGGAACTCTCACTTTTCTAAAAGGATTTTTAAAACCAAAACTCTTTATATTTTGATGCAATTATTGAGGAGCTCCTGTGAATCCTTCAGCTTTCCCAATTATTAGTAACTTTAGTACTCATATAACAAATATAAAAACTAAAAAGTACCACTGACTAAACTAAGGACCTAATGCATATGTAGCAGTTTCTTCAGGCACACTGTCTGACATTTCCATCGAGGGAGACTAATGTTAAATGTTAGTTTGTGTGGAGAATGATCCATAATTGCTGTGCTTTCAGCTTTGCATGAGTGAGTTTGCTGAGTGCAAGGGAGCAGAGTAAAAGCACAGAAGAGCGAGTAACAGAACAGTAGAGCATCAGAGTAGATCTCCTAATAAAGCAGTCAAATGGGACTTTGGCCAACAGAGGGACCAGGCAGAAAGAACTCTCCTCCTGAGACCATTCCCTCTACAGGCTTTTAAAGATAATGGTTACAATGGAATACACAGTAGTTGAAGCTTGCTTTGTGAAGGTGCCTGGAAATAATTTGCCTCCCAGTTGTGCTCAAGGACAAGGTGTTTTCTGTCTAGCAGTTCAGTCCCTTCTTTTTGGCAAGGATGTGCTGCTTTACTCCTAGGCTACTGCACTGCTCTTTTGCTCCATTCTCATAGGGCCAGTGGCTTGTCTGTCTCTAGGTCTTAGAGGCTCTAAGACAAACAAGCTTGAGTTGAAGTTGTTGAGGGGACAACCCACATTTTTAGAGCCAGTTTTTAAGTGAGCTTAAAAACAACATTACACTTTGCTAAAATAATATATTTACAGATTCTCTTACTAACTTATTTAATTTTACGCAGTGGGGGACAGATTCCTGTTTTTATTATTTATTTTTTTATCATTTGTTTTTAGCATAGGTAAGGTATGCTTTTAGTAGCATGGATTTCCTGATGTATTATAGTCACCAAATCTAGGTTGTGCAATTTAAGCAGGAATTCATGGAAATGTTTGGCTTTTACAGGGCTTCATCCCATGACAGCATGTGCTATTTCCCTGTCTTTCAAATAATGATGCTAACCCTAATTAAATCAACATGATCTCTTATTCCCCACATCTCCATTTGTTAAAATGCAAACATCTTTTTGTTTCCACAAGCTGTTATCCTATTGGTAGATCTTGCTTCTTCTCTGCCGGCCAGAATCTCAGGCAAAGGCCTGAGAATTAAGGGACAGAAATGGAGTAGAACATCTTTATTTATTCTAGTGACAAGTAGAATGGTGTTTGGTTTCTACTCTTCCATGTTCCCATGTGTTTGTTTATGCTCTTCCTGTGAGTGCAGACTTTAACCCTAGAAGTGAGGGAGCTTCCATGGAAACAAACATGATGTCATGGAATCAGAAGACAAGAATTCTACTTGGACATTTTGGATTCCTTGTTCTACCCAATTTCCACTGGAATGGAGGAATGGTGCTGATTGGAGTAACTACTCCATTACCAAGGGGTAAGTTGGTAAACTCTTCCATAATGGACATAGTGAAAGGGATATTTGAAACACAAGAGATCACTAAGAGCATAGCTTAGTATTGGCATGCAGCAGAAAACAAAGTGGCATGAGGCCTTCAAGTACAAAAGTTTCCCTTGCCTTACCAGGTGAAAAGCCACAACTATCTAAGGTATGAGACAAAGGCAAAGGACATATAATGAGAAGTGGAAGAAGGTAGTTCTACCAGCTGCTGGCCTATGACTAGGATTTGTGTGTTTTGATACACGCGTTCGCTACCGGCCAGGAAAGACGCAACAAACCGGAATCTTCTGCGGCAAAGCTTTATTGCTTACATCTTCAGGAGCCAGAGAGCAAGAGTGCAAGAGAGAGAAAAAGAACAAGAAAGCAAGAAAAAGAACAAGAACAAGAAAGCAAGAGAGAGAATGGCAAAACCCCGTCCCTTTTAAGGAGAATTATCCTCCGCCTAGGACGTATTACTCCCTGATTGGCTGCAGCCCATCGGCCGAGTTGTCGTCACAAGAAAGGCAGAACACATGGCCGGAAAACTGCCCCTGCACGTGTGCAGATTATGTTTACCACTTAGAACACAGCTGTCAGCGCCATCTTATAATGGCAAATGTGAGGGCGGCTCCCAACAGCCACAACTATCTAAGGTATGAGACAAAGGCAAAGGACATATAATGAGAAGTGGAAGAAGGTAGTTCTACCAGCTGCTGGCCTATGACTAGGATTTGTGTGTTTTGATATAAGTGCATATATCTATATACTTACAAAGAAAATGAATTTTCTTTCTTCTCTTATTATCTACATTCAACACTAGACATTGACTTTACAAAATGATCAAGTTTTGTTAATTTTATGTGATGATTTTTAAGTAACAGAATATGAAGGAGAGTAAACATCTCCCAATGACATACTTTGTCTCATGGGAAGGCCAAGTACACCCCTATTAAACATAGACAGTTGTATTAGAGTAGGAGAAACTATAACTTTACTATTGTTTTATTTCAACACTAATCATGGTGACTTCCTCTTCCTCCTCTTCCCTTCTCTTCCTCTTCCTTCTCCTTCTCCCCCTACTCCTTCTTCCTCTTTTCTCAACTCAACACAATTGAGAGTTGTCTGGGAGGAGGAAATGCCATCATCAAATTGCCTGTAAGGAGGTCTGTAGAGTATTTTCTTGGTTAATGATTAGTGTGGGCGGGGGGATCTGACCCACTAAGTGTAGTGTTAACCTTGAGCAGGTGGTATTGGGTGGTATAAGAATTATCATGAGCAAGCCATAGCAGCATAAGCACTCCTTCACGGTCTCTGCATCAGTTCTTGCTCCCCATTTCCATTTTTGAGTTTCTGCCCTAACTTTCCTCAGTGGTGAACAGTGATGTGGAAATATAAGCCAAACAAACACCATTTCTCCACAAATTCTTATTAGTCATGGTATTTTATCACAAAACTAGAAACCCTAACTAAGACAATATGAGTATCAAGTTGACACCTACAGTGAAGAACTGTGTATGTCTACTTGATTTGATGACCATGGGACCACCAGATATCTGAGAATATTTTCTCCTGGCTACATTTATGATTTTCCAGATGAGTTACCACTTAAGACACTATAGACATAGGGAAGCAGCTGGTTTTCCCCATTGTTGTAATGTCATCCCATCTGTTGAATGCCTGATAGAGCAGAGGTGGAGGTGGACTCAGGTGGGAAAGTTCTCTTTTCTTACATGTGGACATGAACCTACATCTTCAGCTCTTTTGGTTTTCTGGCCCCTGTACTTGGAAGCATTGCCTCTCCTGGATAAATACAAAAGATAGGTTCAGTTTCCCCGAGAATTATAATTGATACTCAAGCCTTACCTAAACTTGCCCTAAGGCCAGGTGCCTTCACTTCCTTCCGGCAAGTATATGCATGGTGCATCTGAGGACTTGCTGAGTGTTCTGATTCAGAACAGGAAAATGCCTGAATATTGGAGACAATGGTGATTTCTATCTCCCACCAAGGCCAGAGACAAGGTTCAAGCCCCAGAGAAGGACTGGATGTGAAAAGCAGAGAGATAAAATCACTGATGGAATTATTACCACCTAGAATATTCTGTGTAATGTGGGATGCTTTTGGATTCTGGTAGTTAGTAATTTTGTGGAAATGATGAGAGGCCTAAAATCTAACCCTGTGTCAAATGTGATGTCACTCTGGCAAAATGGTGAACAAAGAAAACAATGAGTCTGGTGTGTTCTCTTCCTTGGGACAACAGAGCCTCTTACCAAGTGAGGATACAATCTTTCATCCATTCTGTACCTTCTTTTCTTTTACTTTCAACATCTGATCATTCATTTGTTATAAAGATTCTCATCATTCATGTTCGACTGGATTCTTAGAGGTTCTTGAGGATAGCCTAGAACTCTTGACTGTCTTTTCCTGACATGTTTCTTTGGCTTCCTCCATTCTCTTGGCCAAAACCTTAACATATTCTGCTGTCTTCCCCTTATTTTCCTTTGAGCATTGTTTCTTCAGAGCAGTACATCAATGATTGTGTTGCAAGACAGATGGAGTAACAAATGCTGATTCTTGGGTGCTTTTGGTACCAGGCTTCTATCTGTCTTTGCTTATGGGACTTCTGACAACACATTAGTGGGTTTCATCTTCTTTAGTGTGGTGGAAAACTTAACAGATTCTGCTCTTTTTGGGGCCCCAACCCATTAAGTAACAGTAGGATATGTCAGTCCAAGAATATAATATTCTTTCTCTCTCTCTCTCTCTCTCTCTCTCTCTCTCTCTCTCTCTCTTTCCAGTAAAGTTAAGAACATTAAGATTGCCAAATTGGCATCCACATCTTGGACTCTTGGACCAGACTTGTGTTTCCTCTCTCCAGTTTTGTTTGGTCTATATCAAGAATGCCTCTTACTTAACAGTAGACAGATTCATTCAGTGTCAAGATACCTAACTTCTTGGGAAATCCTTGCATGTTGTTCCTACCACTGAGTCAGACCATATAACCCTTCCTTGATTTTTCCAGAAGATCAGCAGAACTTCTTTGGCTATCATTTCTCATAGAAAGTGCAAAGCTTGTGTTCATTGTCCACTTCAATGAATTCCAGAGAGCCAGTGGCTTGGAAACATATTCAGTTTTATTTTATGACAGCCAACTATCTAGAAGGTTCTATTAGAGAGAGAGAGAGAGAGAGAGAGAGAGAGAGAGAGAGAGAGAGAGAGAAGAGAGAACCTTATTTTCTGCTAAAAACAAAGGTGGATCAAGGTGCCCAACAGGGCAATGAACTAAGAAAATCTCAACCATTGAAAGATATACCATTCAGATAACTGGTAATATGTTTCTGAAGTGATAACCAAATTATATGATTGAACTACTGTGAGAAGTTCTGATGAAGAGATGAACAGTAATTAGCCTACACTTCTTAAATGTTAATCTATGCTAAGAATATATTCAGTCTGGCAACTCAAAATACCTAATTTTCAACCTATTCTCTTTGGTTTTCATCAGATTGCTAACTTTGTTAGCAGTCAACTTCCCAGTTACCACTGTAGCTCAGACTAAGGCTAATATTTTTTGTATGAAGGAATTAATGGAATTAAAGTGAAAAAGATCAGGAAAATATGTGCTCACTTCTTTAACTTTAGTTTTCAATATACCTTGACCACAGTTACCTCCCTCTACTCCTTCCAGTCCACCTTCCACCTCCCCTCTCCCTCAGATACACTCCTTATCTGTTTTCCTTCAGAAAAGAGGAGGCCTCCCAGGATATTCACTGAGCACCTTATTACAAGATACAATAAGACTAGATATTAATCCTCATATCAAGGCTCAGAAAAGAAACCTAGTAGGAGATAAAGGGTCCCAAGAGTACACAAAAGAGTCAGATATACCCTATTCTCACTGTTAGGAGTCACATGACCTAGGTCAGCCCCATCCAGGCTTTGTGATTGCTGCTTCAGTCTCTTCAAGGCTTAGTTGATTAGTTGATTCTGTGTGCTTCATTCTCCTGGTATCCTTGCTCCTTCTGGCTCCTTCAATTCTTCTGTCTCTTTTACCACAGGTTTTCTCAACTTACAAGGGGAGAGACCCACTATAAATCTCTAATTTGGGCTCTTTCTCAACCTAATGTTTGACTGTGGGTTTCTGCATCTGTTCCCATCAGCAACCAGTAGAAGACTCTCTGATGACAATTAGTTTAGGCACCAATCTATGAGTAAATAAGAGTATTATTAGGATTCATTTTCTTGGTTCTTTAGGTCTTTGACCTATCCAGCCTCTGGTTTCTGGCCATCCAGGCAATGTTCTGCATGGGTTCCCTCTGCTGGCCTGAGACTCAAATTAAACCAGTCATTGATGGGCCAGTCCCATAAGTTCTGTGCCTCTACTGCCCCAGAACATCTTGCAGGCTGAGTATATTATATTTCAAAAGTTCTGTGGCAGGATATTTCAGTCTAGCCACTAGAAGCCTTGACTGATTACAGAGGATGGCCAGTTCTGGCTTTAAATCCTCCATTACTGGGAGTCCTAACTATTCTCACTCCTTTGAGAATTCTCTGTTTAGACCTCTAAGTCTTTTTATTGAATTATTTGTTTTCTTGATATCTAGTTTCTTGAATTCTTTATGTAATTATAAGTTACATATCTACACACACACACACACACACACACACATAAAGTTAGTCCTCTATCAGATGAGGAGCTAGTAAAACCTTTTCCCATTTCTCAGGCTATCATTTTGTCCTATTGGCAGTGTCCTTTGCACTAAAGAAAGTTTTCATTTTCATGAGGTCCCATTTATTCATTGTTGATCTTAGAGCCTGTGCTAACAGTGTTCTCTTCAGTAAGTTGTCTCCTGTGCCAATACAATCAAGGCTGTCCTCTACTTTCTCTTCTATCAGGTTCAGGATAGTTTGTTTTATGTTGAGATCTTTAATTCACTTGGACTTGAATTTTGTGCACAGTAATAAATATTGATCTATTGGCATTTTTTTATATGCACACATCTAGTTAGACCAAAACCATTTGTTGAAGATGCTTTCTTTTTACCATTGTCTTTCTGGATTCTTTATCAGAAATTGGGTGTTCAAAATTGTGTAGATTTATTTTTGAGTCCTCACATCAGTTCCATTGATCAACCTGTCTGTTTTGAATGCCAATATCATCTAGTTTGTATTACTATAGCTCTGTACTACACCTTCAAATCAGGGATGATGATACCTCTGTATGTTCTTTTATTGTTCAGAGTTGTTTTAGCTTTCCTTTTGAGTATTATTCTTTCAAGGTCTGTAAAGAATTGAGTTGGAATTTGATGGGGATTGCATTGAATCTATGGATTACTTGTGGTAGGATAGCCATTTGTACAAATTGATTTTTACAATCCCCTGAACAGTGGGAGTTCTTTCCATCTTCCGATACCTTTTTCAATTACTTACCTCAAAGACTTGAAGTTTTTATTATGCAAGTGTTTTGCTTGCTTAGTTAGAATTATCACCCGAAGATATTTCGTATTATTTGTGGGTATTGTGGTGGTATTGTTTTTCTGATTTCTTTCTCAAGTCTGTTTGACATTTGTATATAGAAGGGTTACTTTTTTTTTTAAGTTAATTTTGTATTCAGCCACTTTGCTGAAGGAGTTTGTGAGCTCTAAGAATACTCCCTAGAAGTTCTTTGGAGGGGGTTTGGTTATATATGATATGTATACTAACATATCACCTGTAAATAAGGATATTTTGACTTCTTCCATCTCAATTTGTATCCCAACTTGATCTCCTTCAGTTCTTTTATTGCTACAGCAAGAACTTCAAGTACTAGACTGAATAGATAAGGACAGCCTTGTCTAGTTCCTGATATTAGTGACTGCTTCAGGTACTTTAGGGTTATAGGCCTATTCAGTTTGTGTAGCTAATCTTGAGTTAACTTTGGTAAGTTGTATCTGTCAAGAAAAGTATCCATTTCTTTGCCTTTTTCTAATTTTAGGAGTACATGTTTTTAAAGTAAGACCTATGATTCTTTGGATTTCCTAGCTGTCTGTTGTTATGCCCCCTTTCGTTTCTGATTTTCTTCATTTTTTTCTTCTCTCTCCATCTTTAACTTAGTTTGTATAAAGGCTTGTCTATCTTTTTGATTTTGTCAAGAAACCAATTGTATCTTTTATTGATTCATTGTACTGTTCTCTTTGTTTCTATTTTATTGATTTCAGCCCCCAGCTTTTTCCTGGGGTGTGCTCCACTCCTCTTGGGTGTGATTATTTCTTTTTATTCTAGAACATTCAGGTGTGCTGTTAAGTTGCTAGTATGGGATTTCTTTAATATTTTTACATAAGTATTCAGTACCATGAACTTTTCTTTTAGCACTGCTTTTAATGTGTCCTATAAGTTTGGTCACGTTGTATAGTCATTTTCTTTTCTTTTCTTTCTTTTTTTCTTTTTCTTTTTCTTTCTTTTTTTATTTTTTTATTTTTTTATTTTTTTAAGAGAGGGTTTCTCTGTGCAGTCCTGGCTGTCCTGGAACTCACTCTGTAGACCAGGCTAGCCTCGAACTCAGAAATCCGCCTGCCTCTGTCTCCCAAGTGCTGGGATTACAGGTGTGTGCCACTACTGCCCAGCCTTCTACATTCATTTTCATAAAATTCTAGAAAGTCTTTAATTTTTTTCTTTATTTCTGTCTTATTCCAGCAGTCATTCAGTAGAGACTTGTTCATTTTCCCTGAGTGTCTAAGCTTTCTGTTGTTTCTGCTGACTTGATTTGCAACTTTAATCTATAGTTTTCTGATATATGGGAGGGGATATTTCAAATTTTTTTATATCTGTTGAGATTTGCTTTGTGATGGAGTATGTGATATTTTTAGAGTAAGTTCCCTGAAGTGCTGAGAGGAAGGTATATTCATTTAGGTTTGGGTGAAATGTTGTTGTGGATATCTGTTAGATCCATGTGGTTTATATGTCTGTAAGTTCTAGAACTTTACTGTTTAGTTTTTGGCTGGATGGCCTGTCCATTGGTGAGGGTGGGATATTAAACTTTCCCACTATCAATATGCGAAGGAACATGTGTTATTTAAGCTTTTGTAATGTTTCTTTTACCAAGTTGGGATCCTTGTGTTTGGATCATAAATGTTAAGAATTAGAATGTCATCTTGGTGAATTTTTCCTTTGATGAGTATGAAGTGTACTTTGCCATCTCTTTTGATTAATTTTCATTAGAAGTCTATTTTATTAGATATTTGATATTAGATATTGCTTGTAAAATCTTTTTCTAGCCTTTACTCTGACATGTTTGCTGTTGATGTTGAAGTGTGTTTCTTTTATGAAACAGTAAAATAGATCCTGTTTTGCATCCATTCAGCTAGTCTGTTTCTTAATGTGGAATTGTATCTATTCATATTGACATATATCAATTGCTATTGATTGTCAATTCTTGGTTTTGTTGTTTTTGTTAAGGATGGTGGTGGTGGTAGTGAGATGTGTGTATATGTGTGTATGTGTGTTTCCCTTCTTTTTGTCTTGCTGGTGGGAGATTATTTCCAATTTTTCTCCATTGGCTTTAGTTAACCTCTTTAGATAGGAGTTTACTTCTAGTACCTATTGTAGGTATTTGTAGATAAATATCATTCAAATTTGACTTTATCATGGGACATCTTTCCTACTTCTATGGTGAAAGTTTTCCTTGGTATTGTAGTGTACACTGGCATCTGAGTTCTATAAGTGTCTTGTACCTATGAGGCATCTCCATCTTTAGGCTAGAAAATTTTTCTTCTATGATTTTGTTGACAGTGTTTTTTGGGCCTTTGAGCTGGGATTTTTCTCCTTCTTCTATTGCTATTATTCTTAGGTTTACTCTTTTTATATAGTGTTCCAGATTTCCTGGATGTTTTATATCAGGAATTCTTTAAATTTAAGATTTTAATTTGACCAGTGTATCTATTTACTCTATTTTATCTTCAGTGTCTGAGATTCTTTCTTCCATTCCTTGTATTCTATTGGAGATTTTTGCATTTGTAGTTCCTGTTTGCCTATTTATATTTTCCATTTCCCAAATTTACTCAATTTGTGTTTTCTTTATTATTTCTATTTTCAGTTTTAGGTCTTGAATGACTTTATTCATTTCCTTCAACTTTTTGGTGTTTTTTCCTTTAGTTTATTGACATTCTTTAAGGGATTTATTTATTTCCTCTTCAAGGAACCTCAATTATCTTCATAAAGCTTATTTTGATGTCATTTTCTTATGTTTCAACAGTGCTGGAATATTCTGGGCTTGCTTTAGTACTAGGGTAGCTAGGTTTTGGTAATGACATATTGCTTGACTTTTGTTTATTGAGTTCTTATGTTGGCATTTATGCATCTGGGTTTGGGGTAATTATAGGTTTAGGCACCAATTTCTGAGTTTGTCTTTTTCAGATGGCTGTTTTGTTTCTTAGTTTCAGTTTCCTCTCTGGTCTTCTGACCTGTGTCACCTGTAGTTAAGTAGGAGGTCTTTACTCAAATTGGGGACTGGACTTCTGGTGGCTCTCTGGCCTCTAGTCCATCAAGGTTTCTCCTGAGTTCGGGGCTGGGGCAGAATGACTCAGAGAAGGTGGGGATTGGTGATAGGGGTAAGAGGCCACTGACAGAGTAGGGGAGTTTAGTAGGTGAGTAGACTTCTTGAGGCCTCTGTGATCTGTGGTAGAGTAGGAAGTGTCCATCTCTTATTTAATTAAAATAAAAGGAAATGGCCTCTTTTCTTTTTGTTTCCGTTTGCTTCAACTCAGAACATAGACTTGCTAGCTTAAACAAAAATAATCATGCTTGGCTGTGAGGAAAAGGGGACTGAGACCTATCATACTCATAGTAATATCAGACTGCTAATATATATGAAAAGGTGAGCTTAAATCTTACTTGAGCCTCTGTTCCTTTCAGCATTCTATAACACACATTAAAATATGCTCAGAAAATGGCACAAGAATCTTATGATCTTCTGATCCAATTAAAAATTATAATTGGAAGGATAGTGATACACATATGTGAAAGGAGAGGGAAGAACAAAGGGAGTTAATGATTTAAGTAAGAATAGGTACATGGGGGATGGAAATTAAGTAGGAGAGTGGGTAGATTAATCAAAACTAAGGATGTATGAAAAGCCTTATGCTGTAGCAATATTTTTTCTGTATAAATCCCAGCTGCATGGTCTCACTACTGCCCAAATGTTCTGGGTTCCCGAATGAAAAACACACATGCAACCTTTATATTTTGATATGCCTTAAACAGCGCAACAGTTGGACCATTTCCTAACCTCTGCATGGTTAGTCTACCTCCCACTGATAATCCCAAGTTATTACTTACTAAATTCTATACTCTACCTTGGCTTCCCTGGACCCAGAGGGCTGCCTACCTGGGCCACACTCTCCCAGCTCCTTCACACGCCAGTTATGCTTCCCTGTCCCCCACCATTCTCAGGCATGGTGTTTCTCCTCCCCACCTTTTTCCTGTGTGATAGATCTTCTCTGTGCCCTTCTCAGCCTTGAGCAGGCTGAACAGGCCTTGCGTGCTTGTCACAATGGAGCTTAATAACCTAGGTGGAGTCCTCTGCCTTGGCTGCATGTGCAAGTTCCCACAGAAACATAGAAGAACAGACTTTGCAACATAATCCAGCTGAAACAAAGGATGGGTCTGTGGGCTTTCCCTGTATAAACACAGTGCTGAATATTAAACTTGAAGCTTTGATCAGAACCTTGTCTTGGCTTCATTCTTCTCTCTCCCCCAGTCTCCTTTTTGTTTTCAACTCCCCTTTCAGGTAAACTCAGTTCATCCATGGCTGCTAGACAGCTACACTTCTCCTCCTCCTCCTCCTCCTCCTCCTCCTCCTCCTCCTCCTCCTCCTCCTCCTCCTCCTCCTTCTCCTCCTCTTCCTCCCTTCCTCCCAAGCCTGGAAATCCTAAAAGTCCCACTTCTGTCTGCTCTGCCCAGCCATTGGCTGCCCACATCTTTATTTATCAATCAGAACCAACTGGGGACTGGTTTCCCAGAAACTACATGCACTATCCTACAAACAGTTTTTAAAGAGTGTGATTACCATTCATAATATCAACAGCTACTTTATGCAAATACCCTAGTTCTAATTACAAAATATTTTAAATTGAGTTTGAACAAAGGAACCCTTTGTGAGCACAATGTTGTTCCTAGAAGACACAGGCTATTATGTGAAAAGTTTTGGATCAAGCATGATATATTTCCCTATGAGAAAGTCCTGGATGTCCCTAAAATAACACAGGCTATTGCTATTGTTCTTGGTTGCTAGATGATAAGCCTCTGTTGATGAAGACACTACATAATTTGGTTTCAGGACAGAGAAATCAATCTCAAACTGATTTGAAAAGTTCCTCCCTGCTGGATTAGTTTTTGTAGTGCTGGAAGGTACTATGCAAGCCATTGAGTGGGAGTGGGACATTGATGGTCTTATTGACTCTATACCATGCATGCTAAATATCAACCTTTTACATAAGATGTCCTCAATACTGCAATAAGAGTATCACTACTGTGGGGTCAATCAATCACTTTCTGTGGATCTACGGGTCTTTTTTCCAGGATGAAATTCATGTGTAGTTTTGTAAACATTGTGAAAAGTTCATTTACTGAGGAGGTCATAGGCCCTAGAGCAGAAAGATGGCTATCAATCTCCTTTAAAATATTTATGTTAATACCTATAGATTTGTGCTTTTTTCAGTCTTGTGGAGTGGCAGTGCTTAATAAAGACTCATAACTACTCAGTGTTGAGAATAAATGAGGGCTTATGAGCTGTTTATTCCTAAATGAAACATCTATATCAAATCTATCCCTCAGACTCAGGGAAAACCCGAGAAAGAGAGATGGAGAAAATAATATTAGAATAACAACAAATGCTATGAGGTGCTATCTCCTGGACATGGCATGAATCATGTATTCATGGACTCACAGCAGGTGTGGTTGTCTGTACAAGATCAAACCACTGTTCAAAATTCTAACATGGAGGGGTAAGGGCTCCCAAGAATCCATCCCTATGTGAGGAGCCATTGGCAATTGATAGAATCAGAGGTTGGGAGAGTCACTTTTGGGTACTGTAGTTATTGGTAGATTGCTCCATACTCTGGTGGATGGCTCATACCCATAGGCATATATATGGTTAGCACTAACTGGAGTCAGTACTGGAGATGTGTGCAGTTAAAAGAAAGATATATTGGGGGAGGAACCTGGGAGTTGAATGGAGAAAATGGAAGTGAATATTATTAAAATACACACACACACACACATACACACACACACACACACACACACGTGTGAGGACCTGAGTTCAATTCCTAACAACCTCAATAAAAGAGTGGCTTTTGTTGGGTATTCCTATAACCCCAGAACTCAGGGGCAGTCAGAGACAGGATTACTGGGGATTTCTAGCTGACAGCCTACTTCTAAATTCAGTGGGAGACCCTGTTTATAGAGGAATTTTAATCCAGTAACATGGCTGCTCTCCCAAGGGAACACCACACACTTTTAATACCTCTGGCTGGAATAGAGACACACCCTTAAGTACACACCTTTAAGGTAAAATTAGTTTGTAGAAGAAAGCACCCATGTTTGAAAGTGATGTCTAATTGAAAGGCAAACAAAGTGAACAGCCAGAGAAAATTTTGATGGAATGAGTTAGAGATAGGCTATGCCCAACACTAACGAGAACAGCACAGGAAAGAAAAGCTATTTAAGAGCAGTTCACAGAGACAGTCATTTCTGTTCAGGCAGTTGGAAAATGAGTCAGTTGGAAGTCAGTGCCTTGAGTGCAGTGCAGTGGAATTGAGTTTGTTCATGAGTTCACACAGTTCAGTGCAGATCAGTAGAGGCAGTTGAAGCCAGAGAATAAAAAAAGAGCCAGAAGATTAGAACAAATTGCCAGAATTAGTTTGAGGCCAAACAGAGCAATTCAGTGAGAAGCTGAGAGAAGCCATATTGAATGAATTGAAGTCATCTTGGAGAGAAGTTTGAGCCAGAACAGCTGAGTTGAACCAGCCAGCCAGAAATCAGAAAGAACTAGAAAAGATAAGCTTATTCAACAGTAAGCCTCTGAGATGACAATTATATCAGGTGTACAAAACTTACTTTTACCTGTTTCATGGAATAAAATGGAGAATGATATAGACCAGGAGCATGAATACACACACACACACACACACACACACACACACACACACACACACATCTCTCTCTCTTTCTCCCATTCCCTCTGTCTGTCTGTCTGTCTCTCCCATATATGCACACTAAAATAATTTAATGTATATCAAAGAATGGCAAAGTCATAGTGATGTTATTTCTCTGGTAGTGTGTTTCAAAGGCAACAGGCAAACATTAAAATGGGTAAGTTCATCAAAGACTAGAGGGACAAATGCCGTTTGGTCCATTCTGAAAGGCAGCTGGAATTCTAGCTCCCAACAGAACACTTTATTTTATTTGGATATTTTATTTATTTACATTTCAAATGTTATCCCCTTTCATGGTTTCCCCTATGCAAACCCCCTTTCCCATTCCCCTTTACTCTATGAGGGTGCTCCCACGCACATCTCTCCTACCTCACTACCACCCCATCACACTGGGGCATCAAGCCTTCACAGGACCAAGGGCCTTCTCTCTCATTGATGCCAGATAAGGTACCTTCAGTCATTCCCCTAACTCCACCATTAGGGTCCCTGTGCTCAGTCCTATGGTTGCCTGTGAGCATCCACATCTGTTTTGGTCAGGATCTGGCAGAGCCTCTCAAGAGACAGCTATATCAGGCTCCTGTCAGCAAACACTTCTTGGCATCAGCAATAGTGCCTGGGTTTGGTGTCTGCATGTGGGATGCATCCCCAGGTATGGGAGCCTTTCCTTCAGTCTTTGCTCCACATTTCATCCCTGTATTTCCTTTAGACAGGAGCAATTTTGGGTTAAAATTTTGGAGATAGGTAGGTGGCTCCATCCCTCAACCAGGAGCCATGCCTAATCTCTGGATATGGTCTCAACAGGTTCTCCCTCCCCTTTGTGGGTTAGTTCAGCTAATGTCATCCCTGTTGAGCCCTGGGAGGCTCTTGCTCTCCTGGCACACAGGACTTTCTATTCATTCACTACCCCCAGTTCCCCAGTCCCCATTGCTACATACCTCTGTTCAATTTCCTGAACCTCTGTACATGTCCTCCATCTCTTCCCATACCTGATTCTTACCCTCTTCCCCGCCTTCTTCTATTCCTCCCAAGTCCCTCCAACCCTCTTATTCCCTTGTTTATTTTGTTCCCCCTTCCAAGTAGGACTGAAGCATCCATTATTTGGTCTTCCTTCCTCTTGAGCTTTGTGTGTTCCATGAGTTGTACTGTGGGTATTCCATGTTCTTTGCCTAACATACACTTATCAGTGAGTACATACCATGTGTGTTCTTTTGTCACTGAGTTACCTCACTCAGGATGATATTTTCTAGATCCATCCATTTGCCTGTGAATTTCATGAAGTCATTGTTTTTAATATCTGAGTAGTATTCCATTGTGTAAATGTATTACATTTTCTGTATCCATTCCCCTGTTGAGGGACATCTGGGTTGTTTCCAGTTTCTGGCTATTTATATATGTCTACTTTGAACAGAGTGGAACATGTGTCCTCAGTCTGGTGGTCCCTCAGAAAATTGGACATAGTACTACTACCTGAGGACCCAGCTATACTGGGCATATAACCAGAAGATGCTCCAACATGTAATAAGGACACATGCTCCACTATGTTCATAGCAGCCAATTGAATATTTAGAATTGTCTTAGTTCATTTATTTGTGTGACTATGTCTTGTTTCTGAGTTTCCTGTTTAAAGTCCCATTTACAAAGGGATAGTTGGTATAGAATGGCAAAAAATAAGTGGACAAATGTCAAATAAAAGCAAATGAAACAAAGGACAAATAAGAGTGGAAAGGAGATGAATTCATGCTAGCATGGTGAAGGTCTCTAAGTCTGAGCATAAAATGACTCTCCTTGAAAGATGCAAACAGGGAACTATATCTGTGTTTATTAATTACTGGATTCTATAATTTATATTCTATACTATTTACACACACACACACACACACACACACACACACACACACAGTCACTCTGGGCTATATTTGATGGTGTCTTAAAACAAGAAAAAACATCCTTTCCATCAGTGTGACTACCCTGCATGATGGGCATATTTAATAACATGTAAATCTTGTCTATTTCTTTCTCTGTCAACTATCTTATTAGCATCATTGATTAATGTTTCCCAAAGAACATCCTGGTTCTGTTCAGTTCTAAGGATCTTTTGGGTCACAACCTCTATTCTACTGATACTAAGGGTTGATACAGGTTTTATGTATGCTAAATATGCTCTTTGCCACTGAGCTACATCTCTAGCTTTCACTTTGATTTTGAAATTTGAAGCAAGTACTAGAGGCTAATTAGAGACCTATAGAAATAATACCTATACTGCATCCCAAACACTCTCTCCCCAGCAATTTAAACATGCGTGGAGCCACAGACAGATCTTCCAGGAGTTCAAAACAACCTTTGTTCCTTTTTGTGTAAGAGTATATGTCTTGAGGTCACCTTCAAGATTTGTCCCCATTTTCTCTACAAAGAATTGAGTCTTTGGGAAACCAGGTGGACTTGTTCTGACCAATTAGCTCTCTTTATTTTTTTTTTAAGATTTATTTATTTATTATATGTAAGTACACTGTAGCTGTCTTCAGACACTCCAGAAGAGGGCGTCAGATCTTGTTACAGATGGTTGTGAGCCACCATGTGGTTGCTGGGATTTGAACTCCAGACCTTCGGAAGAACAGTCGGGTGCTCTTACCCACTGAGCCATCTCACCAGCCCAATTAGCTCTCTTTAATTGTGAAATTACAATGTCAAAAATAAAAATAAAGAATAGGTTTGATTTGCATCCTTCCACAGTATGAGAACTCACTGAGTAACAACTTTTGTGCCCATGCAAAAGTGTTTGTTTTCCTTGACAGTTGACATTGGCAAAGAAAAGCTCTTTCATTCTTGTTTTACATATTATTATTACCTCTGTGTTCACACGTCATACAGTAATTTGTCTATACATACATGTGTAAATTACAAGATGTCTACCAAAGTGTTGAATAGACCACGCTCCAAAGTTCAAGGAATTCAAAGAAATCCTAGTGCATCTTGAGGCCAAAGAGATGTAGAGATAGTAGTCACGATGTAGGAGATAAATCATGAATACTGTTGAAGAAATGCTGGACAGAACCAAGCCACAGGGTCACAAGTTTGAGTCAAGACTCAATATTGAGCTGAGATGCAGAGACAAGGAATAGGACAACAAAAGCCATAATAGTGAGGTACAGAAACAGGTCCAGACAAACAGTGGTCAATGAATGACAGAGTCAGCTCCATCAGCAATGGTGATGGTGTTGAATTGAAGCTCCTGGGAGAGTCAGGAGTTCTCTACCTGTCTATAACTTGATGCACATCCCAGTTGGTCAAATGGCAAACTGATAAGAAATGTTACCTTAATAGTTTTAGATGCCCCTCCTATTCAAGAGTTTAAGGTAAAAGGTGTTGCAATTTAGTACTCATTTTACTTTAGGAACAATTTGTCATTCTGTGTCTCATGGGTGTTGCTATATGTGGTGCTGTCCACTTACACAACAATTTGAACATATACAATATAGAATCTATTCTTCTTGTGAAATGGAGACACCCAGGTAAGGCAAGAAAACAAACAGAAAGCTTCATTGTTTTACAGACTATACAGTGGTGGTGCAGGGCACCTGGTCTCAGCAACACTGAATTACCTCTTGTGACATTTTGCTAGATTGGGGCATAGAAGTTATCTTTCAATTTATTCTAAACTGAAGGCAAGTGGGTTACAGATGTCATCTCCTTCAAAATGGAAATTCTCCTGACCCAGACTCTCTGTTGCTGGTTACTGGAATGATAGCTACGGATACATTCTTAATCCATGTACATGCCAGTGAGCAAGGAAACACATGAGCACATTTGATGTTTTTAGCAATCTTTTTACATGAGTTTATTAAACAATTAAGACCAATAGATTATAAACCAGTGACACATGGAAAATTTTTTGTTTGTTTGTTTAATTAAAGAGTCCCTGAACTGAAGATCATATTCTGTTGTGTGCTTTCTCAAAGTGAAGTAATTAAAATTAAGAACACATGATAGCATCATATTTAATAACTGGTCCTGGAGTCATTTCTTAAACAAGCTTATCTCATGTTAGTTCACTTGATTTATAACTTGAATTTAGCTCATTTTCTTGAAATGCATCAATAAATATAATGCAAAGCAAAATCATTATAGTGACTAAATTGAAGAAGGAGAAGGAGGAGAAGGAGAAGAAGGAAAAGAGGGAGAAGCAGCTGTCTGAGACATGTCTGTTATGGTTAGGAGGGGGACATTGAGCTCTGTCTCAGTTAACGGGTAAAATGTAGAAACAAATCTGAATTGCAAGTGTTTTGAAGGAAAGAAGGAGGGAAATTGTCTAGAGGAAGAGAGGAGACAAACTGGAGTCGGGAGAGGCCAGGAATCGGAGGTGTGGAAGTGCTTGGTGTGGAGGATATGTTCAGTGTACAGTACTGATCTGCACACTTTTAAAGTTAGAAGGTATTAGAAGATATGAAGTTTATTTAGAAGATTACATTTAGAGAAGTATCTGCAAAAGACTAATTTTACTTTGAAGAGTGCCAAATAAGAGAAATATTGTTAAATCTTTATTATAACCTCCCACGGGGGAAAAACCAGTGATAGGGATCTGTAGAGAAACAGAAGTAGTAGAATGAATGTATATCTGTATCAGTACCTAATTATCTATCATCTAACCATATCTATGTCATACATATCATATATTATAGATCATATATGACACATGCCATATATTGCACATATAATTATTATATATTTACAAATATCTTTATTTAAAAACCCATATATTATATCATATATATATATATTAACAAAGTGGATTTATTAGATCGTCTTCTATAATATGGACTGGCACTCTTAATACTGAAGAGGTGGTAAAGTTGGTAGCTGCTTATTTTACAAATCGGGATGCCTGTGGAGTTCTAATGCGGTGTTGATGGCGTAGAGGTTTTCTGGAGAGCTGCTGGTTGTTAGTTAACAATGGAAAGCCAAAGAATCTGGGTTTTGATGTCATCCAAGGATGGCAGTGTTGACAGTAGATGCACTTACAAGCAAAGATCAAAGAGAGACAGGCAAAGCCAGTGTTGCTTTAATTATGGGCCCACTTTGGAAGGTACTGCCCATTCTGGAGGAGTTAATCTTTTCAGGACCCACCTAGAGTTGTATCTCTTAGTTGATTCCTTGTCTAACCAAGTTGACCAGAAGAACCCTTTATATTTGTCTCTATGCAAAATGTGTTTTATTTCATTACAGATATTTTCATTATTGATTCTTTGAACTGCTGGATTTTTAGTTTTCATGACTACTAAACGTGAAGTGCCCTGTCTGTTTATTATGTGCCAATTTTAAGGGTTTATTTTGTAAAATGTTCATTATGTGTGGGCTTCTCTTACTTTGTGACTGCCCTGTGAGGGTGGTACTACAGACACCAACTGTCAGTTACAAACGAGGAAACTGAGGCACATAGAGTAAAATACCTTGCTCACAGTATGAGGCATTAAGTTGGAATCTGAACTTGGGTAATCTACTTCTAGAATATATACTTCAAACCACTTGGTGTCGTACTTAGCATCAATAAGACTCCACAAACAGATAGAGCTTTCCCTTGCCTGCATTACAACAAAGACTTTGTAAAACAAAGTAATGCAACTTAAAAAATGGTAATAAAACCAGAATGTCCTCAAAGGAGCCATACATTCTTCATAAGCTAACATCTTTATATTTTAGTGGAAACTGTATCAGCCTAGGACTTAGAGCTTTATGGGGTTTATAGAATTACAGATTGAAGGCATCTCACCTGGCACCTCTCCTTGCCTGTCTTGTCACGTGTTAGATGTTTCAAACAAGGCTATACGAGAGCTTTCAAAAGTTAGTTTATAGCTGGCTCACTCAGTCAGTTCTTTAAGGAATGTAGGGCTATTCTAAATGGAATCCCCTACATTTTGTAAGATCAACACCAGAGTTGACCAGCAGGGATGGTTTGCTTATATTTCCATAGACATGTGGTTTTCTGTAGAGTGAGTCCTAGAACTAAATTGGACAAATGTGCCCAGAATAAAAGATCAGGCTCTGAGAGGGTTCAAGGACACCACTGGAGTCAACTAACCTGGCCCATAGGGGCCCACAGATTGAACAACCAAACGGGGAGCCTGCATGGGACTAATCTAAGTTCCTGTTTCACACAGGAGGAGGAAGAGCTGTCTCTGACTTTGTTGCCTGCCTTTGGGATCCTTTCCCTGCTACTGGGCTGCCTCTTCTGGCCTCAGTGGGAGAAGATGCACTTCTTCGAGATGCGGTCTTACTGAACCTTGATGTGCCAAGGCTGGTTGTTATCCATGGGAGGCCTCGTATTTTCCAAAGGGAGGGGAAGTGGATGGGGTGGGTAAGTGGGTGGATAAGGTCTAGGAATTTATGGAGTTAATTATTTTAAAACTCATACTTTTTTTTTTTTTTTTTTGAGACAGGGTTTCTCTGTATAGCCCTGGCTGTCCTGGAACTCATTCTGTAGACCAGGCTGGCCTCGAACTCAGAGATCTGCCTGCCTCTGCCTCCTAAGTGCTGGGGTTAAAGGTATGCACCACCACTGCCCAGCTTAAAACTCATACTTTAAAAATAGGTGAACAGGGATGGAGAGAAGGTTTACCAGAGAAAGGTGAGTATTGCCAATTGTGGTGACCTTAATTTAAACTCCAGGATCCAGGTGGTAGAAGGGAAGGAGAATCCATGGAAAGTTGTATTCTGACGTGTGTGTGTGTGTGTGTGTGTGTGCGCGCGCGCAAATAAGTAGTAAGTATAATAAAAATTTTTAAAGAAACTCGATTGAAATAAGGGATGATTTTTGCTTCAACAACCTCTGCAGCCCTTCCTGCTCACCTTCCCTGGTAGTCTTCTTACACTCCCCTTCCTCAGATGTTAATTTATTTTTGAAGTAGAAAGAGAAAGGGAGATGGAGAGCAGTTAGATGATGAAATTAGTTCGATGAAATAGAAATACTGTCAGGTTTTTTTTTTTTAAGTGAGCTAATTTTGCTCATCACTGCATGTTGTCAGCTCTCGTGACCACTAGGGGGCAGGATGTAGCAATCCATGAACACTTGGAAGGAGCTTCTGAGAAACTTGTTTTGGTATTGGAGGTAAGTAAAACCAACCTGGTTTGGGTCCTGGCTAGTGTCCCAGCCCTGCAACCCGACATAGATCCCAGTTTATCCAACTGAGATAAGCACCCAAAAGAAAGATCCTGGTAATTTTCAAAACACTGTATTGCAGCAAATGAACACCTTTTTTTTTTCTGACTGCAGAGTTCAGGAAGGACTTTTTTCCATTCTAGGTAAGTGAGCAAAGTTTTTGTTTGTTTGTTTGTGTTTTGGTTTAGTTTGGTTTCTTTGCTGCACGACCCATTCTGCCAGGATGTTATATTTTACGACAAAAAAAAAAAAAAAAAAAAAAAAGATACAAACTTATCTTAGTTAGGGCTTCTGTTGCTGGGGAGGAAAGGAAGTATTTACTTTATTTAAATTGCCACATCTGGGAAAGCCAGGACAATAACACAAGTCAATAACCTGGAGGCAGGAGCTGAGCCAGAAGCCATGCAGGAAGGAGTGCTGTTTGCTGAGGCTTGCTCCCCATGGCTTGCTCAGCCTGACTTCTTACAGGGCCCAGTATCAGGAGCCTAGAGCTAGCACCGACCACAGTGGGCGTGGCCCAACTTTGTCAACTACTAATTAAGAACATGCACTACAGACTTGCTGACAGGCAAAGCTTTCAGGGATGCAGTTTTTCAACTGAGAGTTCCAGATGACTCTAGCTTTCGTGTGTTAACATAAAAATAGCTAGCACAGGACTGTATCCTTTATGATGGGGAATGCAGCCTTTCCCACCCCTGGGCTACTGAGGCAAACAGAACTCTGGCTACAGAGAGCTTGCATACAAGAAGAGGAAAATTCACCTGGAATTCACATACATGATTTCAGGCAGTTATAATTGCTGTGTGTGTGGGGGGGGTGTAGAGTGAGTGTCGGGAGGGGGAGGGGGAGACAGGAATTGGAATGAGGGACAGGGTGTGAACCTGGTTGGAGAGCAGAAAGCTTACCCAGCTGGCTAGGACAATTGTTTTGAAGGCTAAGGCATTCCCCAAATTGCACACCAACTGCTTCTACACAGCACATTTTAAAAGCCACAGTTTGGCATGGAGAACTCTCCCAGTTAAGAATGTAACCTGATAACTGTGTCTCTAGAACAGCTCACAGAAGACTGAAGCCTCAGAAAGCAAAACAAAGTCATATTTGACCCCTGGTGACTGAACTCACAACTTATCAATTCCTCCCTCCACTTCAATATTCGGACAGAAACAATTTCACAGTTCCTGAGAACCTCAGAAGGGACAGATGAAAATACAGTGACTGTCCTGGAACAGGGTCAAATACCTATGACCGTTTCATACTCTACTGGCTTGGGAAGCACCTAGGAGCTTAGTAAAATGCTGGTATATTTGGTATGTCTGGTGTATCTGGTGTGTCTGGTGTTAGAAGACTCAGGTGAACCTTAGCTTATCTGGAACCCCCTGAGTGAACCACATGGAGCCCGAAATCGATACAAAATGCAAGAGAAATTTATTGTTCCAGTGCACTTGAATTGTCCCAGACCCAAGGAGAGGCAGTGACCCCAGGTGGTCCGTTTGGTGAGTTTTTATATGGTTTCCAGGGACAGAATAGAGCATCAGCAACTAGGCACAATATGATAGGTGGAACAGTGTTCCCTTTAAACTGATTGGTCTTTAAGGAATGAGATAGTAGGGGCTTACTGAGCCTCTGCCTTCTGGCCTAAGTGCTCTCTGACCTGTCTCTTCCAGGAGAGGAGGGGTCCAGTAAAATTTTCCAATAGCTCTGAGCTGTGTGTCTCGTGTGTCTGGTGTGTCTGGTATTCCTGTGTGCCTCTTGTGCCTCATTTGTCTGGCAGTACACTTCCAGAGGTAACTGACAATTGGGAACACCTATATCGAATATGAAGAGCACATCCTATATGGCAGAGACTGGGTAGAAGGAAAGGAGAAGCCCACAGTGAATAAACTCTCTTTGCTTTCTATCCATCGTGAGGTGTTTAGCCTCTGCCATTCAATTGCTGCCTCATCCTGGGCCACAGACGAAGGACCTCAGACCAGAAGGCAAAATACAGAATTCCCTCCCTTAGGCTGTTTATGCCAGGTGTTTTGTCACAACAAAAGGGGTCTGCAACCCTGTAGGTGGAACAATAATATGAACTAATCAGTACCCCCAGAGCTCATGTCTCTAGTTGCATATGTAGCAGAAATGGCCTAGTCGGCCATCATTGGGAAGAGCGGCCCCTTGGTCTTGCAAACTTTATATGCCCCAGTACAGGAGAAAACCAGGGCCAAGAAGTGGGAGTGGGTGGGTAGGGGAGCAGGGGTCGGGGGAGGGTATGGGAGATTTTCTGGATAGCATTTGAAATGTAAATGAAGAAAATACCTAATAAAAATTGGAAAAAAAAAGAAATGGGGTCTCTCAAACAAACAAACAAACAAAACTTCTAAATATTGAGTTTACAGGCATCCTCTGCAAAAGGCCAGGAAAAAAAAAAAAAAAAAAAAAAAAACACCTGGCTGCCTAGTGAGTGGAAAGAAAGAAAGAAAAACAGGAGACTATGACTTCCTAGATGTGGTGGAGAAGAAGGTTCATTGTAGATATGAAAGAGCACAGCTAGAGACATCTGGAAAGGTCCAGTATGAACAGGTTCCCTGGGACAGATGATGTAAGGAGAGAGGGGGCAGGGAGGAAGGGGAGTAAGAAGAGTCAGAAGCCACGTGACCAGGAGGGTAAGTTGGAGAGGGGACCAGCAAGCTAAAATAGATGGATGGCAAAGGGAAGGACCCCTGGGGACAGGCAGCCCAGGTCATGAGAAGTTTAGGATAAGGAGCTAGGTGTGCAATCCAGAAGTTTGTAACAGGTAGGGACTGATGACTGCTGGGAGAAGCCCAGAGTCTGAGACCTAACCCCTGTTACTCTCTGTAACAGCTACTCAAGTTTGCTTGTGTTAAAGTGAAAACAGTCACAAAGCATGTGCAAATAAAGAACACAGTGAGTGCTTACAAAACTTTGTTTGCTAAAATATTATGCATGCCACATTTAATCTGGTGCCCGTAATTTTATGGCTTCTATTTTAGAATACACATATATAGTTACAGCTGTGTTAATAGGAGCAACAGTAACTACCACATCCCACAACTGAGCCAGACATCAACGCTGCCATTGCTGTGCCGTACAGTATTGAGTGAATTTTACTGTTCCTGGCCTGTTAGAGGACACTGCCATGCCACCTGGCAACTTCTAATTGTAAACACGCGGCTTGGAACCATCCTTCTGCTACAGCCAAGCTCAATGGGGTAGAATGGAGTCTTTGTGGAAGGAGAGGAATGAGGAAATGAAGAGATCTGAGACCCAGAACTTCCATACAACTCAACTTGCCAGAAACACTTCTCCATCCTTAGTTCTCAGGGTGACACTTTTATTTCCATCAGTCACATCCATTTGGGACCCATATTTTCCTTTTCTTTGGTCTAGGCTAGACACCCTCAGAATATTGAGGAGTATAACAAAACCCCCTGTGAGAGTTTACCAGCACACAGCATCATAGTGACTTAACTACACTGTCACACCCATTTACCCAACTCATCCTTGTTCCTGTCCCTTGAGATCCTGAAGGAGTGACAACATCCAGCATGGACCTGAACATGGGTACCCAGCTCCATGCAACTGAGACCCCTTGAGCCCTACTGTGCTACAGTGAGAACCACGTATGAGAATCTGGGTAGAGAATACTAAATCACCTGCACACCCTGTATCCCTACCCATGCTTATTGTAGTTCTATCCAAAACTGTCAGCTATAAAACCAGCCTAGGTGCCCTTCAGCAGGTGAACGGGGAGAAAATGGAGTTTTTCTTCAACTGTAGAAAAAAATGGAATTGTGTCATTTGCAGGAAAATGAATGGAGCTGGAGATGATGATAAGGACAACATGGCGGACTCAGGAAGACCAATTGCACATTTTTATCTCATAAACAGAACTGGTTTTTATATATGTACATGTCATATATAAGTATAAACACATGTATATGATGTGCATGTAAATGGGGGACTTTTCAGGATAGGGTGGGGATCATCTATGAGAGAGAGAGAGAAATGGGAAAGAGTAGAGGGGAGTAAGTATGATCAAATGAGAGTCTCCTTGTGGAGCTGAAGAGGTCAGCTCAGGAGCTTTGGAAAATCCCACCAGACCTCTCCTCTCCTGGAAGAGAAAGTCATAGAGCACATAAGCACCTTTCCCCTCCAGAAGGGAGAGGCTAATTACATTCCTCAGACTAGAGGGGAGACCGCCCTGCAGATAAGGGAAGCCCAGAGCATGGAGACACGTTCCTCAGGGCAGATGGACCATTGGCCCCAGCAGACAACTAGAGCCCTTGCTTTCTCATTCCCTAAGGACCAATCAGTTTAAAAGTCACACTGTTCTGCCTACCACATTGTGCCTAGTGGCCATTGCTCTATTCTACCCCTGAAAGCTGTATAAAAACTGGCCAAACAAGCTGCCCCCGGGGTCACTGCCTCTCCTTCGGGTGCAGGATGATGACCCCAGCATGCTGGAACAATAAATTCCTCTAGTTTTTGCATCAGTCCCCGGCTCCACGCTGTTCACTCGGGGATCCCCTTAGTAAGCTAAGGCTTGTCCGAGTCTTACAGAGCCTTAACTTTGTCCATTGAGTAAAGACAGACACATTTGTAAAAGGTGTTGTGTGGTGTCATAGGGTCATGGGTAAGTATGAAGTGACCTGGGCTCCCTCCTTTGAAGGGGTGACAAAGAGTGCTGTCTTTGGTTCTTTTTGCAGTAGTCAAGTTGGCAACTGTGGAGACTCCTTCCTTTGCCTTAGCTGGACAGCTGGCCACTTGAGGACTCACAGCAAGTGGCATGAGAATGAAAGGAAGGGGCAGGATACAGGAAGATCCTGGACTGAGGGGGCCCTTGAACGTGGGCTTTGTGCCTGCTGCAGCCTGCTCCTGAACCTGGAGAAGCAGGAACTGAGCTGTCAGTCTCAGAAGAACGTGGCATCCTCACCTTGAAAACAGCCTTCTCAGTTTTCTTCTTCTGCCCCTTAATCCACGGTAGAAAATAAATATTAAAAGTGCTCAAAACTCATTTGGCTCACATTTCCTGAGAAATGGGACAGGAAAGTCAGGAATCAAATGCAGAAGAGCAAACCATGCCATTTCAGAACCCACAGCATGGCTTTCAGAATTAGGGAAAAAATGGACTGGAAATCTGGCATATCCGCATATTCACACTAATCCAGTTTTGTTTTCTGATCATAAAGGTAGGCTTGGTTGAAATCTTTCGTTGTTTCACTAGTGCAAAATGTTGCAGAGGTCAGTAAATTGACCACCCTTACTGAAAACATTGGTGATAAAGTTAAGATTTCTGACTTTGTGCTCTAGCTTTCTCAGGCAATAAATGAAGACATGAGGATGGAAACCTTTACATGGAGGGTGTGCGAGCCACTCACAGCACGATAACAAGTTATCATGCGGCTGGTGCCTCAGTTTCCTCTTACACAGTGTTGGGGGTAGTAGCAAAATATGGACTTTTAGTTCAGAGACAGGACTGAAAACTGGCACACACAGAGCTTTCAGGGCCCAGATCAGGGAAGATTTCATCAGAGTTAGATACTGGCAGTATGTCACTAGAAAGGTGCCAGTCTGGGGGCTGATCAAGCAGAAGACAGGAAGGGACATGGGGGCAGTCCGTGGCAGAGCAGGGGTTAAAGCTGGATTAAGGTTTAAATGTTTCTGTTGCTCTTTTGATTTTGGGTGTTCATGGAGTCCCAGGAGGAAACTCATATCAGTAAACTTGGGACTATCTAGTATGGATTTTTTGATACGGCCGCATGTACTGGGGCTGGAAGTGAACTGTGTAGCTGGAAATGAGCTTGAACTTCTGGTCTTTCTGTCCCTACTTTCTGAGTTCTGGGATGACTGACATAAACCATCCTGCCATGTTCATTGGTTCTGGGGCTCCAAATGAGGTCTTTAAGCATATTTGGTGAGTACTCTTCCCTCAGCCTAGTCTCCCACTGTTAATGTTATTGTTTTGCTAGAAAGGTTGGGCAGGGCTGCACACAATCAACACTGGATCAAGCTCTTGTGTTTTTAACCTTCACTTGGTTATGTGGTTATGTGTGTTTTGGAGGGATTATTATTTTTTAAAAATTAAACATCACTGAGAGATTCAAATGGAAATGTGAAAGAATAACTTTCTGGACTCTAAATTTTGTTCAGTGTGTTTCAGGGCTTCCATTTTCACACTGACTGTCATGTTTCTGTTTGAGGAAGATCTTATTCTCATTTTACACATGGTCAAACGGATCTAGCTGAGTGGCTGTGAGCACAGGGCCTGGTGCCAATGTACTCCCCAGTGAATTCCACATCTTCCCCAGGCACACATTCCCATTTTATCTAAATCTTCCACCACTGATCTCATAGCACCAGGGGGTTCCACAAGCTAGAGGTGTTTAATGTATTCTGGTTGAACAACTTCCTTAATGAATTTTTATTATGAAAAAGGAAAAAAAATCCCTCAAACCTACAAGCAAAGGAAGGGGAAAAATTAGAAGATGGTCTGGTTTAATGCTGTCTACATGGCTTGTATATCAAAGGCTTGACACTGCAATCAGTTAAAATACAGATAATAGGTTGGAATACAAAAGGAACAACTAATGGAAAACCATTGTTTAAATTAACAGGGCAAGCCAGAAAGAAAAAGCACACATTCCCCCTCATATGTGGATCTCAGCCTAGAAGGTCTACCTGTATACATACAAGAATGTGTAAGGATGGGTAAGAGAGTTCAATAACAGATGGTCAGAAAGGATGGGGATGCTAAGAGGATGCGCTGGACATTAAAGGGTAAAAAAGACTTGGGGGGCAGTTACAAGAGAGGGGAGATAGTAAGGAAACGAGAGAGATGGGGGCAGGGAAATCACTAACTTGTGCTTGGTTTGACAATGTTACAAGGTTACTCAACACCTTATATATTTATCTATAACAATGATTTAAGTTTTTCATTTAAATGCATTATGAGAGCCTATTGTTTCTAAGTTTTCTCTGTATAGAAAAATATAAGGTAAAGTAACACATTTGGCAAATTTCTTATTTCAGCTATTTTGCAGGGAACACATATATTAAAACATTGCCTCATACAAAGTAAGTACTAATCTTTACTGGCCATTTTAAGATGTTGTATAAACATAAACCAAAATTTCCAGGAGAAAAAAAAATGCCTAACCTTCACTGGTCACTTTAAGATGCTATGCAAATATAAACCAAAAATTTCAGGAGAAAAAAAGCATGAGGCTTGTATTTTGAAGAGCCCGTGTGTCATGTCTTGACTGAAACAATTAAAAGTGCCCAAATTCTGAGCTGGAGTTTCATAAAAACAACTGAAATACCTTTCTTCTGTATGCACGTATTTAGGTGGATGAGGGTGACTCTGCTTCCTAACAATGGGGCTCTCAAACTGTGCACTAGAACTTACATTTCTTTAAACATAAATATGATGAGCTGTGTTTACATGCTATGTATACCAAACTAGCCCCTCGTAGCCTGCTTGGTATTCAGGTAGGTGGATGAAGGTGCTTGTCAGGGTGGCAAAGGGGGAGATAAAAGAGTATCAGAGACTGCCTTTCCAGGATGAGCTGGGCTCTGCCTCCTCAGCATCCGTTACTGTCTGAGTGTTTGGGATTCCTTGAAAATGTCAGTGGAGTTGGCCTTTTCTGTCACGACACAAGTCAATGCTAAGATTAATGAGAAGAAAATGCTGCAGGCTGGCAGGACAGGCCACTGAGCATGGTGTCCTTGTGTGTAGTCTTCCCTTTATAGGTGACTGTGTCCCTGTCTTACACAGGTCTTACCCACTTCTAGATGTTCCTTATGGATTTCAGACTCATCCAGCATGGATAAAGGACCAGACAAACACCCCTGTTCTCTCTCTCCTCCATGGCTAAGCTTCCCTGCTGACACCTTCTGGGGGCTGAGATGAGGGATGAGTTATTAGAAGTCCTTTGCCTAGAGGCTCAACCGCAGCAAGCCCACCCTAGCTGCCCGCTAGTATAAATGCAGAAGATCTCTTTCATATAATTGGCTTTGGAGAAAAAGGACACACCAATTAAATTCTGTTGGGGAAAATTATTTGAGAAGGAAATCCTATATAGTCCTGGTTTTTGAAAGGATGACTTGTTAGTCCAAAGATCTTATGTAAAAATCATAATTTGACCTTTGCTGTGCACAGTCTCTACAGGCCAGCTGCATGCTAATGAGTGGAAGAAGAAGAATTGCTCAAGGCAGGATACCAACCTGCCGTCAAGTTCCTGCCGGCCTAAGGTATTCTGTATAAAATCAATTTATGAAGGGAAATGTTTGTTCTGTCTCACAGTTTGAGTGTCCAGTTCATCATGCCTGGAAGTCATGGAATGTGAGGCTACTCACATGGTCTTCAAAGTCAAGAAGTAGGAGATGCTGGGCTCATCTTACTCTTTTTGTTTGCTCTGAAAATCCAACCTGTGGAATGGTGCCACCCACCTTAAGGGGGTCTTGCTGTCTAAGTCATTACAATCAGGGATTTCCCAGACACGCATGCCTGGAGACTAATCTAATCTTCATAGTTCCTCACAGGTATGCCCAGAGGCTTTTCCCTTATGTGATTCTAGAACCTGTCAAGTTACAAGGGGAGTATCAAACACCCCATTCTTAAATGTTCTGACAGAAACACAGAGTGCATGCATTAGGAGCCTCCATTTAACCACTAAATAGTAACATACAGGTTCATTGCCTAACAGCCGGCCCACCCTTGCAGAGCCCAAGAGAGAAACTGCTGGCTTCCTTTTCCAACCTTCTTTGTGTCTGCCATGGCATTTAAAACCTGTACTTCTACAGGTGACAGACTTGTTTTTAATAGCAAACATATTTGCTTTGTGGAGTTTAAAAAATTCTGTTTAAAGATTTACCTTGTGATGTGACTACAATTTTGGGTTGTCACCCAAGGCAAATACTACTTCTCTGGTCTCCTACAGTATTTGAGGGAGCAAATCCATTTTTGGAGAAATCTAATTTTTTTTTTTACTTATAAAGGACAACATTTAATTGGGGCTGGCTTACAGGTTCAGATATTTAGTCCATTATTATCATGGTAGGAAGCACAGTAGCATGTGGCAGACATGGTGATGCAAAGGTAGTTAAGAGTTCTACATCTTGACCTACAGACATCAGGAAGTGACAGTGACTAGTGCTGCTGAAACCATAAAGCCCAACCCCTAGTGACACACCCACTCCAACAAGGCCATGCCTCCTAATGGACCTATGGGGACCATTTTTATTCAAACCACCACAGCCACTGAGGACTGTCTTAATTGGGATTTCTGTTGCTGTGAAGAGACACCATGACCATGGCAACTCTTATGAGGAAATCATTTAACTATCTTTCAATTCAGAGATTTAGTTCATTGTCATCATGCTAGGAAGCATGGTAGCATGAATGTAAACAGTGCTGGAGAGAGAGCTGAGAGTTCTACAACTGGATGAGAGAGAGAGAGAGAGAGAGAGAGAGAGAGAGAGAAACGAGCATTTGAGACCTCAAAGCTCACTCCCAAGGACACACTTCCTCCAACAAAGCAACACTTATTCCATCAAAGCCAGACCTTCTAAAAGTGCCATTCACTATGAGCCTATGGGGGACATTTTCACTCAAACCACAAGGATATATTTTATTTCAAGTATCACTTTTTAACTTATTTATTTTTACTTATTCACTTTACATTCCAATCACTGTCCCCTCCCAGTTGATCCCCTCAGTCCTTCCCCCCAACCCCCTACCATTCTCCTCTGAGTGGGTGGGGGTCCCCCTGGGTATCTCCCCCACCCTGGAACATCAAGTCTCTGCAAGGTTAGGTGCATACAGACAACAGCTTTGGGATAGCCTCAATACTCCAGTTGTTTGAGACCCACGTGAAGACCAAGCTGCACATCTGCTACATATGTACAGGGAGGACTAGGTCCAGCCTGTGTATATCCTTGGGTTGGTGGTTCAGTCTCTTAGAGCCTCAAGGGTCCAGGTTAGTTGACTTTGTTGGTCTTCCTGTGGGGGGTTCTACCCCTTCGGGGCCACAATTCTTCTATAAGAGTTCCCAAATTCCATCCACTGTTTTGCTTTGTGTATTTGTATCTGTCTGAGTCAGCTAGGGGGTGGAACCTCCCAGAGGACAGCTAGACTCCTCTCTGCAAGCATAACAAAGTATCATTAATAGTGTCAGGGTTGCAACCATATCAGGATGCTGGTTGCTGGGAATTGAACTTAGAACTTCTGGAAGAGTAGCCAGTGCTCTTAACCACTAAGACATCTCTCCAACTACACTTTTTAACCTTTTATTAACCCTGAACCTGCTATCCTCTGTCAGCTTTCTTTCTTCCATTTAATTTTGTTTGTATGTACTCTTTGTATGTATATAAAGTGGCATGTTGTTTCATTTTTATCTTTAAAATGATCACTGCGTGTATTCATTGAAGAAGGTACTGAGTTATATAAGGACATTCTGTGTTGTTTCTTTAAATCTTGTTCATATTTAAGGAACACATCCTATAATTTGCCCTCGTTTGGAAGAGTTGGATTCTCCTTGATGTATTTTCCCTTTTCAGATCTGCAGTCTGAATATTTGCATTTGATTTATGGGTATTTTGCCTGAAAGCACAGAGACTGAGGCCCTGTTGGTACTATTCTAAGGAACATCAAGTCACCAAGTCTGGTTGCTTTCTCTTATGATGTTTCTGCTAACAGAGCTCGGGAGCTCATGTGACTGAGCACAGCATGTGTTTCTTATGTGAGCAATTTGTTTTCTGACTTATCAATATCCAAACCTCTAGCAAGATTCTTAGCAAAGGAAATTCTTTGCTTTTGGTAGTTGTTTGGATACGGTCTTACTACACAGCACAGATTACTTTCAAAGTTAGGTATCATCCTGCCTCAGTCTGCCCAATGCTGAAATAACAGGTCTATGCCACCGTGCTTGGCAAAACTACTTTTGACTTAGGCAGTATGACTAACTCTTCATTTCCCCTAGTCTCCTAAGTAGTAGCCTGTTCAAAATTAAAAGAGAAAATAAGAGAAGCGGGCAGCAAACAATAAAAAAATTATAAAAACAATATGTTTAATGTCATTATCAAAATAGTGCAAACTAGAATGAGATATCCTATCACTCCAGCAAGAATTAGTAAGAATAAAACAACAAAAAAAATGTTATGAGGATGTGGAAAGGGGAATATTTGTATGCTGCTGGTAGGATGCAAATTTATGCAACCACTATGAAACAGTTTGGCAGGTTCCTTAAAATTTAAAATAGAACTACTGTATGATCCAGCTAATCCCACTTTTGAATATATATTCAAATAAAGTTAAATTAGCACCAAAGAAATACCTGTATGCTTATGTTCATTACAGTACTATGCACAATAGTTAAAATGGAATCAGGCTGGGTGCCAGGTCACAAGCTGGTGGTGTGTTCATGCAGATAGGTATCCATCTGTGTTAATGAAATCCTATTAATTGTGGGCAATGGAAGAAATGGGGGAATGTGATTTTAATTGAAATAAACCAGTCACAGAAAGAAAAGTGCCACACATTCCCTCGACCATGCAAAAACTGAAAGAGGTTTATATGACTACAAACTGTTAATAGCTGTTGGCAAGAGGGTGGGGTGGATAAAGGATTTGGTCAGGTATGATGTATGAGCTACAGAAAAGTTCTGTTCCTATGTACACTGAATACACGACAATTGCAGGTTTATGAAAAATAAGCAGATCATGTGCATCATGGCCAGGGGTTGAGGGTGAGTCCTTGCAAAAGGAAGGAGAAAGGGGGTGTTTAAGACTGTAGAAATTTTGCCTTGGCTGTTATAATATGCCTGACTTTTCAGCCTTCCAGGACCTCTGGAGAATACAGAAGATGGCAAGCCCTGACAAAGCTTTTCCTTCTGGGACATCACAGCAAGGGCAGGGAAGGCTTTGGATTTTTTGGTGTGTAATTTTTCTCATAGCTCATTTATGCTTTATTCTTTCTTTCTCAAAACTAGGAAGTGTATAATGGGTTCTTTGTTGTTTTGATTTGTTTTTGAGAATTTTTTTTGTCTTACCTATCTTTTGTAGAATCTATATCCTGAAAGAAAAGTTATTTTAGTTCTTGACATTTTCTATTCTTGGCTTTCATTTAAAAATAGACTACTAGTAGTAGTAGTAGTAGTAATAATAGTAGTATCATTATTGTTTTATTTGTTTTTGAATTATTTATTTTTATTTGTCTGCATTCGTTTATGTGCACCACATATGTACAGATGCCTGCAGAGGCCAGAAAACGGCATCAAATTCCCAAGAACTGGAGAACAGAAGGTTGTAAACTGCCTGATGTGGGTACTAGGAACTGACCTCAGCACTGAAAGAGCAGTACAGGCTCTTAACCACTAACCCATCTCTCTAGTCCCACCCTTACTTGTCAGTAGCATGGATGCCTATGAACATCAGAAAGAGGAAATAGATGTGGCTGCCTTTAGAGTGGGATGCTTAAGCAAAGCCCACTGACCGTTATCTTTCTCAGCGTTTTACTTCTGGTAATGCAAAGGAAGTCCCAGTAGTCAGTTAAATTTCTGCTCATGCATCATGCAAATAGACCACAGAGAGCCACACTTAACTATTTAAAAGACATATACACTCTACAGACACAGCCCAGCTCCTGAGATCATTTTAAGTCTTGGCTCTAAGTGACATCTTAGTCTCCAAGAATCTCTCATTCTTCAGCCCTATCCTGTAACAACAAAGTGTTTGAGTTATGATGCGTGTAATACCATCCCACACTTTCTCAGGACTTCTCATATTGCTCTCTTCTGTGATTGGAACATCTTCCAAAGGTATATCTTCCTCCTTCCTCTTGTCCTTTCAAATGACATTTGAAATGTGTGCCCTTCTCCCAACCTTGAGCAGGCTAAACAGACCTTAAGTGTTTGCCACAGTTGGTCTTCCACCGACCTAGCCAACCGAGGGTGGAGTCTTCTGCCTTGCCACACCTGCAATTTCCTACAGGGGCAGACTGCCCGATGAGCTTGTTTTGCAACATAATCCAGCTGAAACAAAGAATGGGTCTGTGGTTTTTCCCTATATATACACTCAGAGCAGAAAATTAAACTTGAGCCTTGATCCAAGTTTGTCTTGGCTTCATCCTCTCTCTCTTTCGCGCATCCCTTTTCATTTCCAGGCTCCCTTTCAGGTACCCAGTTCTAGTGGCTGCTGGACAGCTACGGATATGTTTGCCAGGTATTCTACACAGCCCCACTCTTTGTGATTCCATTCTCTTCTGCGCCAATCCCAGATCTTCAAGATCCAACTTGATCCCTAGCTGGGCTCTCATTGGCCATTGCTTGTAAAACTAGTACTTTGAATTTGGGATAATTAGTATCTATATTTCTGGGCCTTTCTTCTAGTAGATGCTAACTCTTTGGGACAGCAATAGTAATTTTTCTATGTCACAGTTCATTATCCAGAATAAAGTAAGTATACAGAATATGTAGTAGTTAAACAGATTTAAATGCTAATAAATGAAGTGATTAACAAAGCCCACAGGATTGGTTTCATGGCAAATCTCTGTATCTCTTATACTAAGATAAATATTTGGCATGTCCTTCCATCAGGACTTCCACCGCTAGAGTGCAGTGAGTAAGGAAAAGGCATTTCTCCTGAGAGCTCGGTATAGATAGATAGATGATAGATAGATAGATAGATATTTATAAAATATTTATAAAATATAAAATTTACAAAATAGATATAAAAATATATGGATACATCTTGTCCTAATCCCATTCTTTAAGCAATAACATTTATTTCCAACATATCATTTTTCTCATGAAATTAAGAGGATTGTTAATAATCCTGATATCATCTCTCTGTTAAATAGGTAACAAACAAAAGGTAAAAATAAATTAGGAGGACTTCATTTTATTAGAAGAGGCAGACAGAATGGATTCAGAGAGGAATTGGAAGCAAAGAACTTCAATGAGTGTACTAAATTCTGTAAATGGTTTACAGCCAAATCAACAACCCTAATTCTATCAAATATTAAATACACATGTTTTTATCATTCAAAGTAAGTTGGACAGCACTGATACTTATTATTATAAGTCCTATGGATGAAGGTGCATTGTTTATAAAATTTAATTGAGCTTTGGAATCTCATGTATCTCCTTGACCTAATGAGTTGAGACCCACAAGTAGGTCCCAGGGAATTTCCTGGGTAGAAAGAGCTTTTAAGATATTAACAGGAAGGGTTAAATCAGAGGTGTTTCTGTCTTATTTCCCTTGAAAGGGTTAGCTCTATCAATTACTATATTTGTTTGTTGTATCTAATTAGAATGACAAATCCCAGAAGTACTCCCTTAAGTGATCTCTCTAAGACAATACTTTTTATACAAAAGAGAAAGAACAGGGCCACAGCTGGTGACAGTTTATAAGGATGTACTGTTGACTTACATCTTTCTGCAATGAAGAAATAAATACAAAGGCATCCTGAGAGGTATTTCACAGAGAAAAGGAAATTGAATCAGAGCAATACTGAGGTTGAATAATGGGCCCCTAGAGAAGCACACATAAAGATGAGAGCCCATAGATGTTTTGTTACTTGTCAAATGAAGAATTAAATTTGAGTTTTGAATTAAGATTGGAAATTAGCTGACCTCAATAGAAAGAAATCAATCTGTATTACTCAGGTGCACATGGTATACTCACAAGAATCCATAAATGTTTTGGAAGAAATCAAGTTCAGAGCTTCAAAGAATTTATGACATCATGGTTCTGGTTCCAAGAGAGGAGACAGAACCATCAATCAAAATATGCAGATAGCCTGTAAAACTCAAACCAGAGCTGAGGTACGGTAGAAGGGTGGTGGAAGGAAGGTACCTCAGTGGAAGAAGCCTTGCCTAGCATGCAGGAAGTACCCTGGAATCTTTTCCTAGCACAGTATATACTGGGTCTGAAAGATGTCTATAATCTTGGCACTTGGAAGATGGAATGGATATGACAACGTATTCAGGCTCATTCTCTGCTATGTCATTTGTTTGATGGTAGCCTGGGCCACAAAAGACTCTGTTCCAAGAGGGGAAAAATGTTTTAAAAAAATCAGAAACTGGGAAGGAATAGAATCTCTCCCAAGTTCTCTGAAGAGGACAGAGGTCCAAATTTGAAGGAGCACTAAAGTCAATATGGTGACATTCCATAGGTTAGCCTGGACTTAATTTTTGTTTTACTAAATTTCTGCCTTCCACAAATGTTGGAAAAGATGGATAATATGTTCTTGTATACCTTCTTTATTTTCAGATATTCTTAGTGTAAACAAAGCTTGAAACACAGGTAATATACAGTTATAAGATATTTTGATGAATATTCATGTTTAGAGGGTATCTGCCTCTATGATATCAGGATTCATAATAAGGCTTTGTGGGATCACATGGGTGGTCCCTTTGAATCATTTTATATAAGATTCAATATTACACATCTGTCATTCCAGTACTCTGCAGGAAGATAAGATAAAGGCAGGATTTGTCAGAGAGAGAGAGAGAGAGAGAGAGAGAGAGAGAGAGAGAGAGAGAGAGAGAGAAATCCCCACTTAATTGGGAACCCACAATTGGTAAAGAAACAGTTCACCTGATTGTCACCAATGGTAAATTTTTCTCTTAAATACATATCTATATCTGTATCTGTATCTGTATCTGTATCTGTATCTGTATCTGTATCTGTATCTATACCTAATTATATATAAAATATAGTGGGAAATATTTTAAAAAGACTCCATCCCACACCAATGCTGGCTACTCTCTGGCCTAGTAGTCTTGCCAACTCCATGACTAGCCCCATGCAGGGACTGCCCATCTCACAGTTCTCTTGCTGCAGATTCTGCTCCCATTCTCAGCCATCTGCCCCCTATGGTCAGCAGTCACAAATGCCTGTAACCAGGTAAAATCAAAGCTCTAGAGGCTTGTAATTTATCAGTCAGATTTATATCAATAAATTTTCACTCCACAAAACACTTACACAATGAACTCAGCCAATTGATATTGATACAAATTGCCCATCTAGATAAGACAAATTTCCCTGTAATTATCCATCCCTTATAATATGAAGGAGCTTGAGAAAGGACCCAAGGAGCTGAAGGGTTTGCAGCCCCATAGGAGGAACAACAATGTGAACTAACCAGTACCAGCAGAGCTCCCTAGGACTAAACCCCCAGCCAAAGAAAACACATGGTGGGACTCATGACTCCAGCTTCATATGTAGCATAGGATGGTCTTGTTGGTCATCAATGGGAGGAGAAGCCCTTGGTCATGTGAAGGTTCTATGCCCCAGTATAGGGGAATGCCAGGGCCAAGAAGTGGGAGTAGGTGGGTTGGTGAGCAGGGGGAGGGAGAGGGGATAGGAGATTTTCAGAAGGGAAACTAGGAAAGGGGATAACATTTGAAATGTAAATAAAGAAAATATCTAATTTTAAAGAAAGAGAAAAAAAGATATTCATAGCTACCTGTGGCTATTTAAAGCCACTTGGAATCTGGGTCATCTTTCTCTTCCTCCATCTTCCTTCCTTTTCTCCTGTTTCTCCTATCTTTCTGTTCCTCTGTACTCTAAAATACCCCAGAATTCCCAGCCTGCCTTCCTTTCCCACTGCTCAGTCACAGGCTCCCGCCTTATCTTGTGCCTGCCTTCACCTGCTCAAAGACAGTAATCTACAGTACGATAGCAAGTAAATATGTAGGTAGGTAGATGATAGATAGATAGATTTTATATGCTTGGGTGTTTTGCCTCACTGTATTTCTGGAACCAGGTGCATGCCTGCAGACCACAGAGAATAAGACATTAGATCCACAGGGCTTGGAGTAACATGGTTGCCAGCAATAATGTGAGTGCTAGGAATTGAACCCAGGTCCTCTGAAAGAGCAACAAACTAGTGCTCTTCATATCTGAATCATCTGTCCAGCCATCAGTGTACTGCAGCTTTTTAAAATATATATATATGCCGTTTATCACTTGAAGGAAATTCAACAACTACACAAGTGTTTCATCAAATCATTTAATGAATACCTATAATTTATGTATAAGAATAAATCTTAATATTTAAATGTGGCCACCTGGTTCTAAAGTTCAAGGTGAAATGGGATTATTTAGTAGTAGGTAGTAGCAGGGGAGACAGCATAGCCATCCACTGAGATGGCCATCTTCAGGAGTGACTGGGTCAAATGCTGGCTTCAGTTCTAGTGTTGTGCTCTTAGCGAGCCTACTGCATTTTTGGACTATTATACAAAATGGGGATAGACTGTGTCAAGCTCCCAGGGTCATTGTGAGAAGTCTAAGGCAGGGGATACCCCCCTGTGCAAGAACCTAGTGCATGCTGGCCACCACTAGGTCTGAAGCTGGATCTACCCATGTGCGTAGTTCAGCTATACAATTTAAGATTTGGTGACTGCTGCTTTTGCTTGGGTGCTCTCCATAGCTATTTCAAGGTATGCTTTCTCACTAAGTGTGTTCAAGTTGGGTTTTTGGTGTGTGTGTGTGTGTGTGTGTGTGTGTGTGTGTGTGTGTGTACAGCACATATGTGGAAATCAAAGGACAACTTTCAGGTTCTCCCTCTACGCTGTGTGTGTTCCGTGGATCAAACCCAGCTCATCAGTTGTGTACTTGTATCTGTTGAATCATTTTCCCCAAATAAGGACAGGCTGATTTACAGGTGCAAATCACAGTCAAGGGGGAAAGAAGAATGCTTTTCATTTCCACCTCCTTGAGGAAATGAGGGGAACATAGTGTCTCTTCATGCAGAAGACACTGAGGATCTGGGTCCTCTGTGAGCAGCCATGGAGTGAGAATGGCAGATAAGTCAGACAAAACTAAGTGTGACTTACTAGCATTCAGACAGCATCTGCTGCTGCATATCATGGTCCTTATGGAGAAGGTTTCGTGTTTATACCAAACACAAGCCGAGTGCTGATTTCTGAACAAGGATCCAGGTCACACGCTTTACATCCTATGATGTCACAGGTCATTGCTGGATGCCTTCCTCAGTTACTCACCACCTTATGCCTTTGAGACAGGACCTCTAACTAAACCTGGAGATAACTGATTGGCTAGCTTGGCTGGCCAGTGCACGAGGCAATAGGATTATTGGCATTTGTGGCCATACCTGGTTTTGTGTGTGGTGTTAGGGATCTGACTTATGTCCTCATACTTGCAGAACAAACACTTTACACACTCAGCCACTTACCTAAGCCCTGGAGACATGGGGCAGTCGAGAAGGCTTATGAAAGCCAAGTCATACTTGAAAAAAAATGAGCAATAAAGCTAAAAAGAACATCTATCTTTTGAGTAGATGTAAACAATCTTTGTAGTAACCTGGACTGGCGGATCCTCTTCACTTTTCAGAGTGCAGTCTCAGAATGCCAAAATGGGATATTTAGGGGGAAGTTAGAAGATTATTTTTTTTCAAACACTGTCACAAGACTGCACTTCATATTTTAAACAGAAACTGATAGAACTTAAGTACTAAAATTTATAAGCAGCTAGAGGTGCATGCCTTGGTTAGAGTACTTGACTGATGGCGTGCACTGCCAGGCCTGCACCGTGGTTTGACCCCTAGTACCACAAAAAACAAAACAAAGTTTAGAAGTTTTCAGAATCATTTCTTTAACACAGAAATCTGTTTATTAAACCAAACAAAACAGAGAAAAATTATACCAGCCCTCAAAATTTTAAATTTTCCTTAAATAAGCAAACTCTAAATTCACACCTTTAAAAGATGTTTGTGCATCTATGTATTTCCAAAATACTCATATTTCAATAAGATTTTCACATTATAGTCACCAACAGTATCACAAATTTTTTTTGTTTTTGTTTGTTTGTTTGTTTGTTTTTGTTTTTTTTTATTTACGTAACTGTAAGGAACAATAGTTCTAGAAACACTAGAAGAAAAAAGCATAGCAATGTCCACAGTTACAAGAAAAAGTGCACATTACCTGGTCACAATCACAGTCAGTACTTGAAAAACTAGATGTAAGGAGTAAGGAATGCCACTAATGCCTTCAACTCATTGTCAAAACCCGAATGACAGAGATTTTACATAAAATAAGGCAAAGTCAAGAATGCACAAAGAATTTGTAATTCAACCGAAGCTAAACAACAGAAAGGGAACTAGTACAAGCATGAGCTAAGGTACTTCTCCTTAAATATTTTAAAAATAGGCTGCTTCAGTGCACAGAAAATACCACTCAGAGTGTGTCTAACACTAGAAATAGAGAAAATGGCAGAGCCTGGGAGACAGGAGGGGAGAGTTCGTTGTTAAGATCCAGCTCGATCGGCTGAGAGCTCTCAATTTAAAACAAGAACAGAAGCTTAAATGATACAAATCATAGCAGGAGACATAACAGCCTTTCCTGGAAACTATTTCCAAAAGAAATGAGAAATACATACAAGAGTGCAAAGTTTAAGATTGTCACTTGCAACCTCAGTAACATTCAGTCATCTACACCCAGTCGCTGCTCTGGAGGGTTGCTTGGTAGCACAACCAGGGGCGAGCAGCTCTGAGGAAAGCACGCGCAAGGGGCTGGGTTTTGTTTTGTTTTCAACATGGTCTTTTTTATAACTTTTAGAAAATTCTGGGATGAAAACTTCTGTGGTAAGCTGCCGTGTGGCGTGGGTGTTTTGAGACTGGAAATGGAGGCATCTCTTGGAAGTAGTTCCTGATGAGTTGACTTACAGAAAGTAGGCAAAGGGTTTTCCAGCATTGAGGGTTGTTATTTTTCTTTTGTAGAAAGAATTTGGAAAGAGGAGAAGGCAAAAGGGATGCAGGAAGGGTACTTAACAATAGTTTCTCAAAAAACAGTTTTCTTTTAGGACCTATGAAAAAGTTACCAAAGTAAAAATGACCATTCTGAATGAAAAACAAGTTTTCTTTTTATAAAAATTACATTTTTTCTTTTAAAATACAAGATCCTTTTCATTGTTGTCATATCCTGTAGCAACAAGAAATTTGGCTTTTTATTTCCCCAGATACTTCATCTTTCAGTCCAATGAGTCAGTAGAAAATTCCACTAATATTTCAGTTGGATCTTGAGCTTTATATATATATGTATATATACCACAAGCTTCTTCATTTTTATCCTTGAATTAAGAATATCCAGGCTTTTAAAAATCTGCTTATGATATTTATGCTGACACACTAAAACATAAAGCAACAGGCTGGGCACATTTGAGCATCTCAAGTACTTCAAGGTCAGAGTTCCTGTGAAGTTCCTTAACACACCAGGGTATGGAGCAAGGACAGCCTGGCATGATGGAAATGCTTCCCTCAAAAGGTTGTGCAGCAAGCCTAGGAGTATCTCTGCTGGAAAATCAAGTGTCATTAGTGGAAACTGCAAATTTAGAACCCAGTGAGTACAGACATCGTTTGCCTCAGTTCTGTTGTAAAATGAGATTTTCCAGTTCATCTGCGGAACGCAATAAAAATGCAGCCGATTCTCGATAACCGGCGACAAGCTGTCTCACGGCATTGATTTCCGTCGGACTGAGCTGAGGTCTGGAGGTTGAGCTGCTGGACGATCCCGAGCCAGTTGCCAGCTGCCTCTTCATGCTCAGATCTGTGGGTCCTAGACAAAAAGAATCACAAAATAAGACAGGAATAGTATTTGTTCTAAGATCTCACAGGTGAGTGCCCATCAAATTAAGATTGCATTTATTCAAGAATGCTTTCATGAGAAACTCGTGGCCTCTATAATCGAATATGCATCTGTGCTCTGAAAGACTAATGACTAGTGTGATATGACTTGAGGATTTTTTTTTCAGGTATCTTGGACAGTTTCCAGCCATCCTTCCGTGTTATAGGGAAGACTCGAATCCTTTGAACACCTGAACACCGTCTGTTAGAAGAGTTCAATTTGAGTCTGTCTCCCACATGGTGCAGAAGCTGCAGTGTACCAGTATTAAGATGATGAATTGCAAATATTTCTATTTGCTGCATTCATTAACAAAGTCTCCCTCCCAACTTTATTTCTCTTTTTAAAGGCCCACTGATTGCTATTAGTGCTGCGGACATGGGCATGGGCATTAAACTATCTATGGGAGCTTGGACCTATGGAGATGCAGTGGTATCAGGAGTTTCTCAGCCATGGGTAGGGCTGTGTGAGTACTTCTCTCCATGTTAACATTTGACTGGCTTGCTGTTATGCAGGGCTTGTGTAGATACTTTGTCCACTTGTCACAATCAAGAAATATCTAGGAAGGAAGTCTCAATAAGGGACTGTTTAGAGCAGGCTGGCCCATGTTTGGGTAAGTATGTAGAGCTCTATCTTGATTGCTGAGGGAGGAGGAACACTTCATGGGCAGGGCTCTGGACTGTGTAAGAATGGAGACAGATGAGTATACGCATGCACACAGTGGTTCCTACATCTCTGCTACTTGACTGAGGATCTGAGTAGATGCTTCAAATTGTTCTGCCTTGAACTGTCAATGAAGATGAACAGTAATTTGAAACTGTGAGTAGAAAAAAAAAACCCTTCTCCTCCAAGAGACTCTGTCAGCATAATACTACAGCAACATGTAAAGAAACCATGACAACCCCTTAAGAAATGTAGATGTTGTTAGCTGAGGGCCTTCTATACAATGTTTAGAGTGGACAAAGTTCACAGTACAACTTAAAGACTTGGGTTAAGCTTTTCTTTTACCCCCTCCCTCTATGCCCTCCCTCCTTCTCTCCTTCCTTCCTTTACCACCTCCCTTCCTCCCTTTCTCCCTCCATTCCGTTTGTTTTCTTTCTTTTGAGGAATTGGTTGAGACCTTTTTAATCATTATATCAAGGTGGATTAGTTTTACAACAGGTTAGACTCAATTCTTCTTTGAGAGGAAGTGAGGAAGCTGTTTTTGCACTAACCCTACAAAGAAACTCAATGTTGGCAGCCCTGCTTTATGTCACTAAGCTACATCTGTATTTGCATAAAACTCAGTCAGAAGTCTCTAGTATTTCCTTGTACATTTAAACCAAGTCTCGTGGTTCTCATTTTACACAACATTCAGTCATTTATAATGAAACATTATACGAGGTTGTTTAAAATCCGGAATTCAGACATTAGCACTGAGAAAATACTTCATATCAAGTTTCTATAGTTAAATGCTTGCTTTTATAATTCAGCAATCATTTATTAACATTTACAAAATTTGGAGAGAATTCCTAAATTTAGAAGTATACAGAATTGCTAAGCATATCACAACAGTCAAGTACCCAAACTGCAATGATTCTGCAACCTTAAAGCTTTTTAACAGATCCTAGACATGGGTAAGTACTCAGACAAGGACATTCCTTTTGTGAGCTAAATTAAAAGATGCCAATTTCCTACTAGTTCTTCCCAGGGCATGAGGGGGACAGGTCGATACCCAACCACTCTGCCATCATCCCTGAAGGAGGCAGAGGTCTCCTGAGAGAGAAAGAGCTTCACTTGAAATTTAATTAGAGCAGACACAAGATCTGCACAAAGAACTCTGACATCTGAGAGCAACATACTTCTACTGCTGTCATGGCCTTTCCAAGCTTTGATTTTTCAGGCAGGGTTTATCTTCCATTTGGTCTGCTATTTACAAACTCATATTATCGACATGACAAGCAGAGAGAGGCGTGGGTTGTCACATTTGCAGAAAGGAGTCACCGAATCTGAGCTCAAACAAACGATTAACAGTGTCGGCTCTGTCTGCAAAGTTCTGAGTGGATTTCTGCCTTTCATCGAAACAGATTTACTTTTCATACAATTTATCTTGATTATAGTTTCCCCTCCCTCTACTCCTCCTACCTCCTTGCCATCTCCTCTCTCACCCAAATCAGCATAGTGGCATAACAAATGTTCAGGGCTGCAGTTGGACACTCTTCTGACCTGGTTTTACTTTACAGTCAAGAAGTCAAGTACTCATATAAAAATGTTAAAAGTAGAAAAGAAGTTGGAAGGATCCTTCTCTCAATGGTGTAGAGATGTTTCTAGTCTATGCCAGACCATACCAGTTTACTAGAGTTGGAATGCTTTGGTTGATTTTTCTTAAAGCTTGATTTCTGAATCCTGAACTGGAATTGAGGCAAGGTTAAGCAGGGGCTCTAGTTGTCTTGGTGTGAAGGAACCTCACTTAAATGTTACAGTTTAACACTTACTCAGCCTGTGCTTATGACTTGAAAACCTTCTTTTTAAAATAAATTTGATTGTTGCAGTTTTGTAATTACTTTTCTTTCTTTCTTCCTTCCTTCCTTCCTTCCTTCCTTGTTCCTTCCTTCCTTTCTTTCTTTCTTCCTTCCTTCCTTCCTTCCTTTCTTCCTCTCATCTTTCTTTCTCTCTCTCTCTCTCTCTCTCTCTCTTTCCTTTCTCTCTTTCTCTCGTTCTCTCTTTCTTTTTGAGATAGTCTCACAAAGCCAAGGGTAGCCTTGATCTTACTATATAGCAAAGGATGACTTTAAAGTTCTGATCCTCTTTCCTCTACCTCCCAAAGGCTGAGAATTACAAGCATAAACCACTAGGCCTCACCTGGGTTAAAAGTCTAAACATCTTAACCTAGAGAAGATACAGTTTTGTTAAAAATTTATTGGCATATGTAATTTCGGGATACCTGTGTGATATCTTCACCTTCATTAGCCACCCCACCCTCCAACAAATAAAAAAAAAGTCTTTTGCTAAGTGCTTGCTACTAACATCCTTAATGTTACAGGGGGGAGTGAGGAAAAAGTGTGTCATATATACTTATTCAGTGAGCATTTACACGGTCCTCATCCAGTGAGGACTCACATAGCCCTCATCCAGTGAGCACTCACACAGTCCTCATCCAGTGAGCAGTCACACAGCCCTTGTCCAGTGAGCACTCACACAGCCCTTGTCCAGTGAGCACTCACACAGCCCTCGTCCAGTGAGCACTCATACTGCCCTCGTCCAGCATCACCACCTCTCCTTCATTTCTGCCTCAATGATTCAATGCTATGTCTGACTGATTCAGCTTAACTCAAAAAACAACTATTGTATAACTAGGATGCATTACAAAGTAAGAGTTCAAAGTTGATGAAGATGTACAAATTAATGAAGTCTAGAAAATTATTTTTGAAGACAAAACCACTGGGATCATGGTTATAGATGAGTCAGGCCAGTGAGTCAGAAAGACCAAACACATTGACCAAAAAGATGCTTAAAGAAAAAATGGTTTCAGTTGACAAAGCTACGGCAAACATAAACCTTCATGAGGTCACAGTCACTTAAGTGTCATTGTGTTGAACAAAGTGATATGGACTTATTCTTTATGCTAATTCTTAAAAGTTGAATCAAAACATAAGAATATGTCATGTTAACCTATAATTTTTCTAGAAAGTTAAGTCTTATATAGCAATATTAGAGCCATGATTCATTTTTAAGATATGATGTATATTTGAGTTATAAATAAATGTTCATTTATGATTTTTAGAATTTAAATGAAAGTACACATTGATAATTATTCATTTTTATTTCTTAAATTAATCTAGTAGTTAACTGTTCGCTCCCAGTTTATGGTACTCTTTTGTTTCTTGTTTTAAACTGCTTCATTTTGTAATAGTATTTTAGTGTTAATTTTCCTCAGGCATTGCTGTACTAGGACACCATTTTTAAAACATACTTTAGCAGCAAGAATCATATTTTTGAAGACCATGCTAACTACTTTTAATTGTTAAAAATCACAGTGACATAGGTGAACAGATTGCTCTTATTGAGGACCTAGATTCAATTCCCAGCACCAACATAGTGGCTCACAACCATCTTAACTCCAGTTATAGGGGATCCAATCTCTCCTGGTCTCTACAAATATCAGGTCTACCTGTGGTGCATACACAGGCATGCAGGCAAACCACCCATGTGTGTGTGTGTGTGTGTGTGTGTGTGTGTGTGCGCGCGCGCGCACGTTTATAAAATGAAATAAAGAAAAATAAATATAGTGAGATTGCTGGGAGATGATTCTGTCAGTAAATGTCTACTACTTGAGAAATAGGACATGAGTTTCAAAGCCTAACACATACCACAGAAAGCTGCATTGGAATGGACAACTGAAATCCCAGTGTTGGGGAGGTGGAGACAGGTAGATTCCTGGGGATTTGTGGTCAGACAGCTTAGCCTATGTAGTGAGTTGCAAGACAGTGAGACTGTCTCAAGGGAAAGGTAGACACAGTTAGGTGACAATGCCTATAGTCTGGTTTTATGCCAACTTGACACAAGCTAGAGTCATTAGAGAGGAGGGACCTCAGTTGTAAGGAGAGGACCCAGCTCAGTGTGGGTGGTTCCATTCTTGGACTGGTGGCCCTGGGTTGTGTAAGAAAGCAGAGTCATGAGCATGGATCTGAGCAAGTCATAAGGACCAAGTTAATAAGCAGCACACCTACATGGTCTCCACATTAGTTTTTGGATCCAGATTCCTGCCCCTGATTTGAGTTCCTGTCCTGAGTTCCTTTGATGATACGGAAGCATGAGCTTAGTAAAGCCTTTCCTTCTCAAGTTGCTTTGGTTCAGGTATTTCATCAATAGCAACAGCAACAGCAACAACAATAGGAACCCTAAGATATTCCTTGCCTTCTGGAATCCATACCAACACACTCCAATTTCACACCCCCATACAATCATAAGCCCATTCCCATTACACAGATTATATTTCTGATGTAATTTTAAAGAATAAAGCTCATTTAATTGGTGAGAACCCAGAACCACCAGCCCAGGGGTGGCCCAACCCATAATAGACTAATAGACTGTGCCCTCTCACATCAATCACTAATTTTGAAGAGAGAGAGAGAGAGAGAGAGAGAGAGAGAGAGACCTACAGGTTTATATGCAGAGTGATCTTATAGAAGCATTTTCTCAATTAAGGCTCCCGTCTGATGACTCTAGCTTGTGTCGAGTTGACTTAAAACTAGCTAGCACAACTGACCCCTTGTAAAGTTGACACACAAAAAATGTGTCACTGTTAAGCTACAACTTTTCTGCTCAGGTTCATCCCCATGATCATAAATTACTACTGATATTACAACTTAAAACTGTGTGTAAAGATGCTTGCTCCAAAACATGACAGCCTGAGTTTGTGCCCTAAAACTTACCTACAAGGTGAAAAAAGTGAATGAACACAAACAAGTTGTCCTCAAACTTACATATCTATGTTATACTATGCACATATGCATGAGACTACACACACAATGTAATAAACTTGAGAAAACAAAACAACTCTAAAATATTGAGTCTATTAACTTTTCATTGTTTACAGATAGGCATTAAAATACTAGCCTAGTTATATTGCACAAATTTATTATTCACTAATTATCAAGGGATAATTGATAACTTCTGAATCCAATGCAAACAGCATGGGAAAGATTCCTTGGTGGTTGTTATTTACTTAGGTGATCAATATTTGAATGAATATGCATTATTAGAAAGCTGGAGGTATGTTTCCTCATATGATTGTTAAATTTTAATTTATTTCCAACATGTTTTTCTTTTCTATTTCTTGTTCTATGATTTTTTTTTCTCTTTGGCTATAATCACGGGTGTCATTTCCCCTTTGTGATTTTATTAAGTTTTCATTTATTAATTTATAGGAGGTAATTCTGGGGGGTACATGGAATCAGATAATTATTTCTTTCTGATTAACCACTTCTCATTATTCCAGACACAGTCATCAACACCCCAAATTTTTGTTTAAATTCAGAATATTATTTATTTTCAGTAGATACTACAAATACAGCTTTTCTTTCAATTATTTGCATGACTATGGTTTTTAAAATATCTTATGCATATATACATCTGTCTTATATGCATTTATGTGCAGAATCATGGGAGACCAGAGGATGTTGGATCCCCTGGAACTAGAATTGCAGGTGGTTAAGAGACACTTGATATGGGTGCTGTGAATAAAACCTGTGGCCACAATGGTGAGACTCTCCACCCCTGAGACACCTCTCCAGCACCAGAACTCTGATTTGTATAGTTTCCTGTAAGACTTGGTGTCATTCTACATTCAATGCACTTGACTTGATTAGGAAATTTTCAGAGAGTACACTACAGTGGGACTTGTACCTCTTCTGCCATCTCAGTCTAAAAGAAATCTTTGTCAATCCAATTACATAAGTATAACCAAAGCCACTTCTGATTGAGCTTCCATTAGTTTAATATTCCTTACATTATTAAATTTTCTATTCTCTACTTAATAAATATGGACTAATCAACACCAGATTACCAAAGAATAGGGTTTTTACACTGTGAGGTATGAAACATATTTAAGATTGGATACTCAAGAAGACATAGTAGTTAAGATACACACCACAGTCATGTTTAATATATTATTGAAAAAGGAAGATGAAGTATAGAAATGGCATTTTCTAATCAACAAATTCCTTTCCTACAAAGCATGAACATCAAGTTAAGACAGTATTTATTGATTGGTTCTGGTGTCCTATAGAGCATGATCTTATATCTTCTCTATAATAGAGGAAAATTTGAATGCTTAATATTGAATTTCAGTGGAAATTATAAATACCAAACTATCCAGGAAATTTTTGCCTTTACAAAAATTCTATGCTTTTGAATTAGGTGGCAGATATATGTCATCTGGAGGATCTGAGGAAGGTTTCAACATTTAAGGCCAAATTGGGCCTCATAGTGAGACCTTGCTACTATGTGCTCATATGATACGCCATATATTAAATTAAATTCTATGTTTAAATATACTGATTTTAAGAATGAATGGGAATGAAACCCAGATCCTCTGCAAGAGTGGTAAGCACTCTTAGCTGACATTTCAACATTTCCCCCCATTGTCTTGATCTACTTGGACTTTAGTTCAGTTTTGTATCGAAACTCATCTTTTCAAGGTAATAACCTATAAGTAGGACCCCAACTGATATACGGACAACACAACCTAAAGTTCAGAGACCATTGTGCAAAAGAGGCCAAAACTTAAGTACCAGGACACTATTTGCTAGATTGTGTCTCTGGATAGGACAGGGGAAGTTGCACCCACGAAATCTGCATAATCAAGTAATATCAATACCAGCTGGTGTACCAGTATAGACAGGGACAAGTATACAAGGTCCCAGCCCTAAGTTAGAAAAAAAGAAATTATAAGTGACCAGTGCTGATGGAGAGAGGTAGAATTGGTATTCCCCATTAAAAAGACTTCTGGATAAGATTATCCAGTCTTAGAGGTTAAACCCTAATTGTATGCATATAAGCAATGTTAAATGAACTTAACAGGTTATATATATGTGTGTGTTTGTGTATGTCAGAACATAGTAGTAATAATTAAAGGAGGGGTCATGGCTATGACAGTTAATGGGGAGGGACATGAGTTAAAAAGCAGAGTGAAAGAGGTGGTAACAATCTAAATATAATACTCAAAATTGACATTTAAAAAATTTTTTAAGTTAAAATTTTTAAACTTCAGTAAAAATTCAATTTAAAACTATGAACCAGGCTCCTCATGCATGAATATATGGGCATCAAAAAATGGACATGGTGTGATTTTACTTCTTAGGAAAAGAAAATAGAACAAGAAGATATGAGGGGTTAAGAGGTAGGGGTAGATCTTGTTGAAGTTAGTGGAGACATGGGAGTCAATATTACCAAAACACATTTCATGAAATTATCCAATGATTAATAAAGTACTAAATTAAAAATGTAGATAGAATGGCACTTCTACCTATGTTACAGCACTGACAACTTCAGTAGCAAAATCCAGCTGGTGAATTTGAACCCAGTATGTAATTCACCTCAAAACGCTGAAATCGCATTTAATGCAAAGATGAGCAGACAGCACTAAAGTCAGGAAATGAAGGCATGGGTTTCTGCTCTCTTGCGTAAGCTTCCCTACTATGTTAGGTTGACCAAATTAATCATATTTTCTGAGCTTCACCAGTAAACCATTAACAAATATTGCTTCCTTTGTTTGCTATACTGATCAAGCAGGAAAAATAGAATGAAATTATTTGAATTAAGTAGTCTAAGAACTGAGGTTGTGTTGTGTGTGTGTGTGTGTGTGTGTGTGTGTGTTATGTATGTGTACGTATGCACTATGTGTATCTCTGTGTATGCATGTGTTCATGCTTACATAATAAAGCAAGGATTGTTACATGCAACGTGGAGGCTAGGAAATCTCAAGAACTGCAGTCAGCAGTCTCGATCCTCAGCATAGCCAGTAGAGAAGCTGTGGCCTGGTGAGTCACAGAGATAATGATGTACCATTCAGCTGCAGACATGTGGGCTCAGGCCCTGTGAGAACTAAGGGTCGAGTCTGAGTTCTGAGGACAGAACGCTCCTGCACTGTAGTTCAGTTGCTGAGGTTTTGTCGGTTACTGTCTATTGTAAAGCTAAGTGGAGGCCCCCGAGACTTGGAGTTTGCAAATAGCCTCTGTGACCCTTGTCCACAAGATGATTTTGATTGGTAAATAAAGATGTCAACAGCCAATAGCTGGGCAGAAGAGATGTAGATGAGGTTTAGGTTGTATGGGCTTGGGGTCAGAGGAGGACCCTGAGGGGAAGAAGGTGGTACAGGAGAAGGAGAAGGAGAAGCTGCCGTTGGTTAAGGGTCAAGAAAGCTTGGCTCTGAGGGCAACCCAATTGGAGTTAACAACAGCCCAGATGAAACAGTAAATAGTACATAATCACCCAGGGTTAACCGATAGGAAAGGAGATTCTAACAGCATGGAGGGAAAGCAGCTGCTTAAGGCTTACTGTAAATATAAAGGCTGAGTGTGTTTTTAATCCAGGAACTCAATGAACAAGATAGAATAGAAGCCCCAGGCCTGGATTTAAATATTTCTACAATATCAGTCAGTTTCAGGCAAGATGAGTTCTCTCCTTCCAACTGTTTGGCTCTGTTTCTGTGAGGTCTTTAACTTGTTTCCCATACCATAAGTAGGTAGTGAAATGGCTGGACACCTATGGCCAAATCAAATGATAAAAACATACTAGCAGTTACATTTAAAAGATTATTAAATAGTTCACCTCTAAAGGGCTGGTAGTCCTAATCACTTTTAAAATGTTGAGATCATTATCTAATTTATTATAAACACAAAATATGGAAGGAGTTGTATTCCTTCTATATCTTTAATGACAATAAGAATAATTTTAGATTTTGGTATACCAGTGGTTCTCAACCTGTAGGCCATGACCTTACAGGGATAGCTTATTCAATACCCTACCTATCAGATATTTACATTATTATTCATAATAGCAGCAAAATTACAGGTCTGAAGTAGCAATGAGATAATTTTATGTTGGGGGGGGGGTCACTGCAACCTGAGGAACTGTATTAAAGGGCTGGAGAATTAGGAAGGATGAGAATCACTGCTATGTCCTAAACATACATATTTATCCCATAGTGATTAGAGTTGATAGTTCTACAGTGATTGGTAAACTTAGACAAACTATAACCAACATAGATACACTGAGAAAGAATGAGGTAAGACACATGTTAATTATTGAGGCTATAATCCTGTAGAATTGAAATTATTAGTAACTGGCAATCAAATCAGCAATTAATAACTATATTATAATTGTACAGTAATATTAAAAGTATTTCTGTATTAGAAAGTATTTTAGTTGAAATTTCAAGGTATGTAGTATTACATATTAGAATTACTACCTGATTTTGTTTAATTTTGTGTCCATGCATGTGTTTATGTATGAGCATGCACACATGAGTTGTAAGCACTTGTGGGGGCTAGAGGAGGGCATGATCCCTAACACTGGAGTTACAGGTAATTATGAGACACCTCATGTGGGTTCTAAGAACCAACTCTCAGTCCCCTCAAGTGAACTCTTAAGGACTCAAACATCTACACAGCCCTTCCTGGCTATTTTAAAACATAAAATTACATTTGTTTTTCTTTTGCCACCTTACCAATATTCACATCACCATCAATAACATCTGTGGGAAAACTCTGCTAACTAAAGTCAAAGTCCACCATGACCAGATAGCCTCTGGGCTAGGAGCAATGTGGTAGACTCCTTTCTTTAGTGGGTCTTCTTCTCTGACCTTGTCTGGGGGAATTCTAGCCCCCATACTCACTTCTACCTAAGGAATGTCATATAGCCTCGATTCCTTTATAAGACCATTTTCCTTTCCCCTGAGAAAACCTGTTGAGTTAACATCTGAGATTCCTGAAATGCTTCCCCATGCTAATGAGGCACTCCAGTTACTCTGAGCCACCAGCCAGTGACCTTTGCCCATGCTGGATGTCCCAACCCTCAGTCTCCCCAAACTTTATAAGCCTTCAATAACCCCAAGTAAAGTTGATCTGCCTACTTAACTGTGGGTCCCAGTGCAGTTTATTCAACATACATATTCACAGAGATTCCATACCCCCTGTTCCTGGTATCTGCTCCAACTGCCCTTGTGGATTGTTTACATGAGAGCAGGGAGACACACAAATGTATGGTTACATAGGACACATAATTTTTATTCAAGTGGTTTCAATCTTTGTCAAAACGCACTAGATGGAGGTGACAGTCATGTATGTCATTTTATTTATTGTATCATATTCTTAGGATCCTCTGAGTTTTCATGTTATATATGTATAGGGCAAAGTAACATGAAATTGTTAGTGTGACCCATCTGTTTTTACAACCTTCAGAAATAATTTTATATTTTACTTTTTGTCAAGGGAGACTTGGAAAGTGTTCATAAATCAAAGTTTAAGGTAATACTGAAATGATGCATAGGACATACTCCAGTCACAGTAACTCTGGTTGCCTTTGAAGTAGACATAAAGCAGGCAGCTACTTCTGGACCATTTTTGTTGTTGCTGTTATTTTCAAATTCAAATGATTTAGGTTGAAAAGGAAAAGTAGGGCATTAACTTTGTGAAAGGAGAGAGCATGAGAGTCTAGTACATAGACTATCCTTAAGTTAATCATCAAACCAAAATGAAGACCAGTGAGCTTGGCTGCTTTCCTGTACACCCAAAAAGAAGATTCCTTTTCTATCTGCAATGATCAAAACTATGATGAAAGAAACAGGGATCACGTGGAGTAGGGCACTTATGCTGAATACGCTTCTTATTTTGTGTGTTTGTGGTGGAAGCTTGTGTGGAGTTCTGAGGACAGCATTAGGTGTGGGTACTTGCCTTCTGTCTTGTTTGAGACAAGGTGTCATGTGGAAGTTGTGCATGTGAGGCTAATTGTCCCATCATCTTTCTGGGATTTTCCTCTCTGTTTTGTTGTAGGAATGCTGGGATTTTACATGCTCTACACACTTATCCATCTTCCCAGCCCCGAGCCCCTTTACCCTATTTGTCAATATGGTTCAAGAGTAAACTTTGTAAAAATTGATGACACATAAAATTTTAAGGAGCGGTTTTTGGAGCTAGAGTGTGTATGCTTGCTTTCTCTCCCTGATTGCTTTATCAAATATTCACTTTCCTTCATCAAACATCAAGAGACTTGAAAGTGAAACAGAATTGTTTTTACAGACCTATACAAAGCACTTCCCAGCATATGACTGAAGACAGAGTGGATGGATCTCCATTAAGGATAATGCCCATTCCCCAGTTTTTCACCTTTGTTATTAGATGGCTTAGAAAGCCAATTAATATTTTATAAGAAATAGAAAAATCATGGGAGTAAATCCTGGTGGAACAGGGTATTGGCGAGAAGGATACTATTACAAAGGAGTAACATGACTGCTTTGAACACAAACATAGGATGTGTTGCCACACCCTTTGGACAAACTTTATTCATGGCTGTTATTTTTAGAAGAAGATTTATATAATATATATCTATCTTTGTAATCATTTTCTATAGTATAACATAGGCACAGGATTCCATAAGCTTTATATTCACCTTATATATGTATGGAACAAATAAAGGGCAATAAAGACTACTGTACTGCTAGACTTTTTAAAAAGACTTCATTTATCTTATTTTATGCCTATGAATGTTTTGTCTGCATATGCATGTACATACCTGGTGACTGTGGAGTTCAGAAGGCAGCACTGAATCAGCTGGAACTAAGATTACTAAAGGTTGTGAGCCATCACGTGGGTACTAGTGATGGAGCCTGGGTCCTCTGAAAAAGCAACAAGTGTTCTTTGCCACTGATGCATCTCTCCAGCTCTTCACACACTTAAATTTTTGATCAGTTCTGAGTTTGAGTGAGTGGCCAATGCAAATAGGAGAGCAAGCTTTGTAGAGTAGAGAGATTCTGAGTACAGAGCCGTGTTTCTACCAGTTCTGGTCACTGTGCACAGATGGATAGGGCTTTCAGGATAGCCTTCTATTCACCAGTCGAGACTCAATTTAAAATTACCATGTGACTTGAATGAAATAAGAAAAAGGAACATCTGCATGGAAAATTTTAACATGAGAGAAAAGGAAGCACTTGTGTTCAACCATCTTGGGGTGATTTAAGAAGACAAAGATCTCTAGTGAGAGGAAGTTAGTGGCCTCTGGCCTGCACTCGGATGTCTACCTGTATCCAAGCTAGGAATGGAGGATGTAGAAGATCAAGTATCCTCCAGAGTATTGAGTCCCTAGAGTACAAGAGCATGCTGAACTCCCCACTCCATTCCCCGAGAACTTCTCTTGGAGTGCCAGTGGTGAAATTAAAGTCCTTAGAGGATGTGTCAACATTCAAAGGGCATTGTGCAAGGAAAACAGCCCACACCAAGCTTAATGATCTCATGTCACCCAAAAAGCCCTTCTAAAGTTCATCAGCAGGCTCAAGAAAGCAGCTCCAGAGTGCTGGGGGGGGGGGTCTTCTTCCATCCCTCCCCTGCAGGGCATGGCACAGAATTCTCAAGGGAACATTAAGAGCACATAAAACATAGTTTATTGTACAGTAGTAAATACCAGGCTCTGAGGAAAGAGGCTGCTCAGCCTTGAACTGTAAACCCAATTATATAAGCTGGATAGCTGAGAAAAGCCCAGGTCCCTCACCTCCCCTGTCAAAAATCTGTCCCAGGGATCTCCGATCTAGGAATTTAGTAAAAACCGTGAAAACTCACTGTTAATTTGAAAGATGCTTCTTGGACTCTGCAGATAAGTCACATAATTTATTTTCTTTTTTTTTTTTTTTTTTTTCTTAGTTTTTCGAGACAGGGTTTCTCTGTGTAGCCCTGGCTGTCCTGGAACTCACTCTGTAGACCAGGCTGGCCTCGAACTCAGAAATCCGCCTGCCTTTGCCTCCCGAGTGCTGGGACTAAAGGCATGCGCCACCACGCCCGGCTTCTTTTATTTTTCTAGCAAATTACTAGTATCATGTTCAGTCATTAAAATATCAAGATAAGCACCATCTCTCCAAATCCCTAGCTGCCTCAATACAAAAGTATCTGAATAATTCACTGACTCAACTAAATTCCCAGTGCTTATATTGCCCCACAAGGGAAAGCTGGAAAGGAGATGGACTGAAGTGTCACGAATGTGCTTAGGAGGCTGGAGAGATGGCTCAGTGGTTAAGAGCACTGACTGTGTCTTCAGAGGTTCTGAGTTCAAGTCCCAGCAACCACATGGTGGCTCACAACCATTTGTAATGGGAGGGATCCGATGCCCTCCTGTGTGTGTCTGAAGACACTGACAGTGCACTCACATATATAAAATAAATGAATCTTAAAAACAAAAAAGGAAGAAGAAGCCTGGTTAAGTCTCAAATACTGAGTCAGACATCCTTCAGATAAACAGTAAATCAAATTCGGTCACGGCTGAAATGTTCTAATGTCTCTTGTATTTAGTTTTCTAGTTTTGAAGTAACTCCAGTTTACAAAAATAAAAAGGTTTTTAAACACCTCTGTTACATTAGGAATTAGCTCCATTTGGAATTAGGAAGAGGAATTTACTTAAAAGTCAAGTAACTTGAGCTAGAACGACAAATTTCTTTCTCACTTTCTTTCTTTCTTTCTTTCTTTCTTTCTTTCTTTCTCTCTCTCTCTCTTTCTTTCTTTCTCCCTTTTTTCTTTCTTTCTTTCCTTTCTTTCTCTCTTTCTCTCTTTTCTTTTCTCTTTCTTTCTTTCTTTCTTTCTTTCTTTCTTTCTTTCTTTCTTTCTTTCATCTGTGTGCATGGTGTTGTGTGCATTTGTTAAGACAGGTCCATGTATGCTGGTCCATATGTACATGTTTCTGCAGACTTGTGTATGTAATGTTGACTTCTGGTGTTTTCCATTGATCTGCTCTTCATAGTTTTTTAAACAAGGTCTTTAACTAAACAAGATGTTCATAGAATGGCAAGAATGCTTGGCTATTGAGTGTCAGGGATTCCCCTACCTCGTATACCCTCCCACCAGAACTACGGTTCCAGACATACACCATGGAGTTTTGGGGATTTGAACTCACATACTTGTGCTTGCACCAGCAGGCATCTTACCCATTGAGTCATCTTCCCAGTCTCCAAAACGGAGTTTTTATGGTATCTTGTAGACCAAACTCACTTAATTCATTGAGAAAAGAATTAAGCCATCAAAGGCAGAATGTTTGCTGTTATCAATGCAGGAAAATGATTTCCACAAAAATAAAACCGGTCAGTGTCAATCTAAGTCTGTGAGTTAGCACTTTTGCTAGGAACCCGGTGATAGTTACACAGTCCTCTGTGTGGTACACATACTCTACACATACTCTACACTGGCTTCATAGCAGTTTTGGTTACTAGACAGTTGAAATGGCTTCTATTATGGTGGATGACCTAAAGTTTAAAATGTATTTTAATTAGTGCATATCAATTTAATAGCCACCAATGGCAAGTGCCTGTCACATTGGATCCCATCGATCTAGATAAAACTATATTCGAAAGAAAGAAAATCTAACAACCTGAGTAGATTAGAGCAGAAAAATGCAATGCTTTAATTAAATAATCAAAAGAGCATATTAGAGAAATGAGCTTACTAAATGTAGCCAGTTGAATGGGGCTTATGGACACAACTGTATGCTAGCTTTTGGGCACTACAGACAGAAAGACCAGGGCTGCTGCTCTTAGCGAAGAGTATACAGAGGTAGGAGGATACCTTCAACCATTCTTGCCAAATCTGTTCTTGTTTCGTGAAATACCTTGCCTTAAAAAAATATGGAGATCAGTTGAAGGAAAAACACCAGAAGTCAACCTTAAATACACAATTGCCTGTAGAGCTCTCTATGCCACTAAAGATTGTCCTGAAGAAGCAAAATAAATAAAATAACAAGTTAAAAATATAAAACTAGGAGACTAGAGTGATGCCTTATTAGTTAAGAGCACTAGCTACTCTTCTAGAAGACCAGGCTTTTGCTGTTAGTACTCACATGGTGGTCACAACCACTGTATCTCCAGTCTCAAATGATCTACTTCTAGCCTCCATGGACACCAGATATACTTTTAGTATACAGACATACATGATGAGCAAATAACCATAAACACAATAAATAAATAAAATTAATATGTGTATGGAAGTGTGTAAATACTGATGCCACAAGTTGAATCTTTGTCATTTTTGTCTATGGTGTGGTTTCTCACTGAACCTGTAGTTCTTCGTTACTGATTGAGCAGCCGAGCTGCTAGTTCCAGGAATTCCCTTATCTCTGCTTTCCTATTGCTGGGGCTACAGGCATTCTGGTGTTTGATATGAGTGCTGAGTCTTCAAACTCAGATCTTCATGCTTTCCCAGCAGACATTTACTCACTGAACTACCTCCCCTGCTTTAAAAAGTCCACTATGCTTTGACAACTCCACCAGAAATTCTCTGAGTTATAATAACCGCAGACTCCCAATTACTCAGACTCCAATTTGATCAGATAAGTCACCCTTTTCATATAACATGTTATCATGAACATCTTCCCATTATGTAGAAACCTACCAACTCACTGTGGGGGATTATGTAGCTTTTCTGAATCACTTTCAGACACCACTCTATAAAATCAGTATTATCTATAGAGCTTTTTGTGATAGATTTCATGCAGTTCTCACACAGCAGGAACATTCAGCTGGTGTGAAGCAAGAGGTGAAGGCCCTTCCCCATCCATCGACATTACTCTTTACATGTGACTTCCAAGCTATCATGATTTATTCAAAGTATAAGATAAAGCCAAGTGAGCACCTCCTAGGTCCCTGAATGGTTACAATAGTCAGTTTTCCCCTCTGAACCATAGGCTTAAAAGTCAATGGTGTTTTAAAGTAGAACTCAGACATTCCAAAATATTTCTGTCCAATATTTGAAGTGGAATGTTTCTCTTTCTTCAATATTATAATCTTCAGGGTATTAAAAAAAGGGGGCTCAGGAATTAATAAGGTATTGTCAGAGTAGAGCACATGGCACAGAGTAGGAAAATGCTTGCCTTACAGCATGAGATCCCCAGAGCGTACATAAAAGTTTCCAGGTGTGGTAGACTGTGAGTATAATCTAAGTGCTTGGATGGTAGGGACAGATGAATCCCTGGGGTTTGATAGTCACCAAACCCAGCCTACTTTCTACTTGTTAAGTTGCAGGCCAATGTGAGAATTATGATTTTAAAAACAAAAGGGTGGATAGAACCTGTGGTTGTTTGAATGAAATGCCCCCATATCCTTTGGCATTTGAATACTTGGTCCACAGATAGTGGCACTATTGTGTGGGTTTAGTAGGTTTAGTCTTGCTGGAGGTGGCATGTTACTGTGGTCACTTTGAGGTTTCAAAAGGTATGCACCATTCCTAGTTCATTCTTCCTCCTTGCAGTTTTAAGGTATGCTTATCAGCTTCCCTCTCCAGCCACCATGCCTGCCTGCCGCCATGCTTTCCTATCTCAATAGTGATGGACTCTTATCCCCTTGGAACTGTAAGCCCAAATAAAACATCCTTCTCTCACAGTTTCTTGTCACAGCAGCAGAAAAGTGACTAATTCCAAACCTAGAGAATGGCACCTTAACTTGTCATCTGTCCTCCATGTTCAAATATCACCTAACAAACACCAACATACATACAACTCACACATACACATACAAAAAGAGAAGAACAAGGAAAAAAAGGTGTCCCAAGAGGCACAATGTTTCACTGGGAAAATGTTTTTACATATGTATTCATGATGTGTATATCCATTTAGTATCCACGGAGTCCAAACAGGAACCATCTTATTTACTGACCCTAGCCATATGGAAGCCAGGGACAAGTTAGTCATCTTGCACATCTTCAAGCTATGCTTATTCTCCATGAAAAAGTGTGCATAGCAAATGGGTGGAGATGCAATAAATCTTTATAGTGCATTATGGGAACATACTGGAAGAAAACTGAGCTGGAAAGTGATTGGTGAAGTAGCATGGGTGTTTCAAGGTATCTAACAGTGCCCATTAGTTATATACGGGGGAAGTTATTTTCTATCCCAAACAGATAGACATATCTTATAAAACATATGGGGAAGAAGAAGTCATGTTTGCATGATTAACTTAAGGTTTCATGGAATAGCTAGACCATACCATCTTGTCAAAAATTAGGTATAAAATCAGAGGCTCATAGGCAAAGATTATAATAAAGACATTTCAGAAGAAATAGTAACAGTTAATGATCATGTAAAACAGGACACTTAAGGCATGAAGGGAAGAAGAGAGAAGGGAAATTAAATTGCAGTATGGAAAAAATAGGTGGAAAATTTAAAAGTATATCCTAGAAAGGCAGGAGGCAAAGAATGCTATAAGGACCCAAGGTGATGTGAACATCTGTCCTGGGTATCAAGGCCATGGACAACTCAAAGCTTTAATCATTGGGGGTGGGGTGGGGTGGTGGTGCTCAAATATGCCCATGAAATCCAGGAAAATAAATGCTAAAAACCATCTTAGCTTTGCTAATTGGTGAAATTAGGGGCAAACTAATCTAGCAATTATGGTAAGTGAGAGCTTGCTTTAGTGAACTGAGGAAAAACTGTTGGTGAGGTGTTTAGGGGGTGGGTGAATGGAAAGGCTCCTTTGAATATTTTCCATAAAAACTGTAATGGATATAATGGCTGAGGGGTTAAGTTTCTAGATTCAAAAGGTGCACATAAGAAAGGAGACTTCAGTCTTATATGACTACCTTGACTAGCTCTAGTTAGGCCTATGGTCAAGGGTACCTGTTCTAGATCCAGCGACAGACTTTATCCAAGAGAATATTTCAAATGGAAATCCCATAAATTCATGTCACGACAAAAGGAGGAAGATACCAAATGCAGAGATTCAGGCAGACTAGAAATCACCATACAAATGTTAGTTATTAAGGCTCATTATTACCACAATTTTATTCTGTTAGATTTTGGTCTGTATATCAGCCTATTTTTTATCAGAGTTGAAAAAAAGAGTGAAAAGTCTGCACCCCATGGAGTGTGTGTAGAGGAAACAGCCAAAAACAAATGATACCTTTTGCACATAATTTCAGCTTCTGGGTCCAATGGGGAACTGCAGAGAACCACAATAGCCTTCTGTAGATGATGCGATGTGAGCTTCCTGACACAATGTCCCATGTCAACGGAAGGGATAATGACAGGAGACAGGCTACTTCTTGCTTCTTTCATTTGCTTAATTTGAATACATTCTTTATACAAATTGTAACTGCTGTCATTTTGATAATACTCCAATTTGAAAATCTGGATTGCTGTGTGCAGGCCGTTGCCAGCTCTAAACAAATGGTGGGTTGGCTACTGAAAGCTTTGAAGGGCACTCTGGCACTGGGCACAGACAGGCTCTCTCCCTGCTATGAAGTCTCCCATGTAGGACAGATTTCCCAGTTGCCATTATAGTCAAAATGAAACAGGAGTTTATAAAACTCTACTACAACCAGATAGACCTACACATCGATGAATCCACTGCGTTCTTCCTCCATCCATTGTGTTTTCTTTTGACTCATTCTTCTGCCTTTTGTTGTTTGTTATGCTGGATCAAACCCAAGGAATCGTGTATGCTAAGCATGTGGTCTAATACAGACCTGCATCTCCAGCCTTGTTTGCTTTCATATCAGATAAACTACTCACACCTGGCATCCAAAATATACAAATGACTGACTCTGTACCTCTTTAATGTTGACATCAGAAACTCTATTTAATAATAATAGTTCCAACTAAGCCAGTGCTTAGATACTTGACATGTAAGTGACATTACTTGGAGGAGTGGAATCATGGTAGATGGAGTCTGCACTTTCTCAGATAGCATATCTATTTAGGGGAAGAGAGTGTTCAATGAGCTAATTAAGCAGTAGAAGAAGGTAGGATTGAAAGTGCTTTGACATTTAAATAAAATCAAAGACTGTCTTAAAAACATTTATTTTGTTATTTCTGGTGAGGGCACAGTGTTTCCACAGAATCCAGGGGGGACCATTGGGTGCCCTGGAACAGAAATGACAAGTGGCTGTGAGCTGCCTGATGGGGGTGGCTAGGAACTGAAACCTTGTCTCATCTCCCCAAACCACAAGAGACAGCTCTTATTTATGTGTTTTGAGCTACACGTTTCTTAAGGTAAGCAAGCTTTCATTAAACTTACATTTATTGAAACAGAGAAAACCCAAAATATGTTACATTAAATATAAAGCGAGTCAAAATACCTCCCTTTAAAAATACATACTTCCGTTCTAGGATATGGTATAATTTGCAGGGTTCATGTGCCTTACAATATGATTTCAGACAGTTCTGGAAACATCTTTTGTCCTCTAGTCCATATTGTATGGTTTTGTTTGTTTCTGTTTGTTTGTTTTTCTGTCAGCTTGCAGAATATTCTGGTTTCTCCAGATAATTTTGTGACTTCTGACAAACTAAGTCAGACATACACTTAATCTAACCCTTATTCTAACTGCTGCACTCCACACTTTACAAATGCACATAGCCCCAAACCAAGAATTCTCAAATTTCGACTGCCAGAGTTATCCACCACTAGCTATGATGCTGGCATCTAATTCTATGCTAATTTTCTTCTATGTTCCTTTTAGCTCTCAAGATTTGTGCATATTCATATAGCTTCTTTCTCAATCACTCCAAATATGTTATATAAGGAATAACAGATAATGAAGCATTAGGTCAGAATAGGTTGGATTCATGTAACTTAAAGAGGGAGTCCCCAAACAAATGAAATTGTCAACCTAACAGTCTTTCTGTACTTGAAAAAAAAATAATTGGATGAAACTAAGACAGGAGTAAACAACACCAGTGTAAAAAGAATTCCAGATTCTTGGAGAATGAAAAGCTATTCTGACTCCTTTGATTGTACAGAGTTAATATTTCCACTGGCTGCCACCATGAGTGGGTGCCGAAGTCCTACTCTGGAGAGATTTGCTTTCATCTACGTGTAAAGATTACTTTTTAAGGTGTTTTATTATTGTTACACTAGGTCCAAAGGCCTAGCTCAAAGAAATTCATCTCATTTTCATAATGTTGCAAACCACAGTAGGTTAACCAGTAGGTTAATCCTACTGTGCATTTTCAGCAGCAGTCTGAACTCTACAAGGCAAGGAAGATATCCTTTATGGTGTCTTTAAGTGGCCTTCATCCTACCATACAGAAATGTAAGGATATATGAGTTAAATCTCAAATCTACATGCCACTAATTGCCTATGCCTCCTTCTTATTTTGTAGACTTCAAAAAGCAAATATGAAGGGGTGATACACAACATGAAACTTGATATACCACTGATGATAGAGAACAGAAGTTAGGGGCTAGCCCACTCTGCTCCCAGACTTCATAAGGTCTGTCTTTCATTCTGATGCATTGGTTGACATAAGTGGCTGGCAGAAACATTTTTATTAAAAAGTCTGAGAGATATCTGTAGAGAGAGATTGCTGATAAAGTATTGCCCAGCTCCTTTCAGCCTCTGTCATTGTATGTGGTATGTAGTATGTGGTGTGTGTGTGTGTGTGTGTGTTTATGTATGTGTGTCATTCTATGAAAGTAAAAGCTTGGGGGAGTGGGGAGTTCAATGAATATCAAACTAAGTACATCTCACTATAATATTATCACACCCACCTTTAAACTATAAACTTATACAAGTTGCATTCCTGCTAATTATACAGCTGCATACTTGACATCTGTTCTAGAATTCTGACATGGCTTTTGAATATCACCAATGGCTGAGGAATGGAAAGCAAACTGTGTATGTGGTATTTTGTATGTGGTATGTGGTATGTGGTGTGTGTGTGTGTGTGTGTGTGTGTGTGTGTGTTGTGTGTGTTTATGTGTGTGTGTATGCCTGTGTGTGTATGTGTGCGTGTGTGTGTGTGTGTGTGTGTGTGTGCGTGTGTGCGTGTGTTTGTACATTCACTGTTGTTGTATATGTTTCACAGAATAAATTCAAGAGTTTTCTAAGGGTTTATGGCTACACCTGGGAGTCCTAAGTAATAAACTTTGAGGATGAACAACAGATGGCATTAGAGAGGGAAAATCGGATGAAAGAAGCAGAGGCAGCTTGGAGCTAAGGAAGGAGTGTAAGATGATTTTGTTTTTATTTTTGACAACAGTTAAAGGAACACAAAAGAAAATTCGCTGGTTGCCTGATTTGGTCTGACTTGACTCATTTTCTTTGCTTTAATCTGAGAGACAACTTTGCTTTTTCTTTGAAGAATTAGTTTAAATATAGGAAAGGATTTCCAGCTAATGTTTTCTGGTAAAGATTAGCATCCAAAGGCGTCTCTTTTCTTCTCAAAACAACAGCAGCTACAACATCTACAAGAATACCAACATCTTTGAAATCCTATAAAAGTTTATTTCTTTTTCTGTCTTTGTATACAATGCATTTCTCCTACCAGGATCTCCCTGTATTTTTAATAACAACTTCCAAAGTCAGACAAACATCATAATACAGGATGGATTATGAAGTCTGGGAGCACAGTGGGCAAGGCAAAGCCCATGTTCTGCTCTTCTGTCATTCATGTCTTGAGACTCTTAATTAAAAATAAGAGGCCTCACATTTTCTAGTTGTATGGCCCTACAAAACCATTTAGATATTTAAGAGCAAAGGGAAATGATTCTGATTGTATGGGAATAGAGGCCAGCCACCTCATTTTGTTTTAGTTTCACAGGGCATTCCCATACTGAAGTGTTGTTCACTTCTATTTATTTTAATTTGCACCACTAACAAAATCCAAGTCACTTTTTTCTCTTGCAGATATTATAGAAATAACTAATATTTAGCATAGTCAACATTCAGAGAAGATACATTAATAAATATAAAAAACAATGTCTTAAATGATAAAAGAAGCAGTGTCAAGCCATTGAGAAGATGAGAAGATATACAAGTGTTTGTAGCCACAGAACAAGTTTACTCTCAGCCTTGGTCAGATCTCTCTCTCTCCCTCTCTCCCTCTCTCCCTCTCTCCCTCTCTCCCTCTCTCCCTCTCTCCCTCTCCCCCTCTCCCCCTCTCCCCCTCTCCCCCTCTCCCCCTCTCCCCCTCTCCCCCTCTCCCCCTCTCCCCCTCTCCCCCTCTCCCTCTCCCTCTCCCTCTCTGCCATCAACACTGGTGAATACTGAGACCCATGGCTGCAGGGATACAAAGAAAAAGAGACATCTGAGGACTCAGCCCCAAATGTGACATTCCCACCACCCTGTATGGCTTAGAGAGCATCGTCCTGAAGAGGTGGAAAGACTGAGAGAAGAAACTCGGGTTCTGTGCATGTTAAGCATCACTGGACTAACTCTTTTTCCCCACTATACCTTCTTTTTTTTTTAATTAATTGTGCATTGCCTATTTAATTTTAAAGGATGTATGTATTGATTTACTTCTTTCATTATAAATAAGTAATAACTTTCAATTTGTCATTTTTCTATATACTTATGGGTATTTTATCATATAAAAAGACAAAGAGTACAACATTAATTTATTCATAACTGTACTTTATGTATAATTAGGAAATATGATTTTTTCACAATCTAGGTATAGTAACTTGTCTGCATATATACATTTCTTAAGATACAAATTATTCTGTAGCGAGCATTTAAATATTTGATGCATTTGAGATGTTGTGACACATAAACTCTAGGAAATTCCTAAAACAGGAGCAAATACAAGCCGGCTCTAGGCATCAATTACTGTGGGCAGAGCATTACTGATGTTCACCTATTGGCTGGGGAGGCACAATGGCTTCTGATTTGCTTCCGTTCATGTGTCTTCAGTGAAAGCAATGTGCATTCCATAAAGTCCCCATTGCCTCAAATCTTCCAGCTTTCAAACCCCAGTGAACATTAAGAAACCAGAGCATGATTCTTGACAAACCATTGACAAATCACTCTTACAACACCAGGGGCAGAATGAATGACTACTTGGGAAAAAGAATTGCTCCTATTCTACCTGAAATTTCTTTCTAATATAAAACAGCAATCATTCAATTGCATCATATTGCTGCTGCTCACAGAAGCTGTGGCAACAGAGTGAGCTACCCAGGAGGGGAGGCAAACATTGTGTTTTCAAATAGCCTCGTTCTAACCCCACTGTCACTGGCTCATGCTTATAACACTTTATCCATTTTCTTCTTTCAGGTTTAGAAAATGTACCAGCCCCAAGTGAACGCACAACATGCAAGCTGTGATAAAGACTCACCGCTACTAGAAGTGTCATCCAGGCTTAGCAGCCCTCCTAGCCCTCGGTAACTATGGTAACTGTAGGTCCCATTGCCATTGATGTACAATACCTCCTGGGAGCCTGGAACAGTAGCTGTTGAGTAGGTGGCCTGGGCTGCCTCCGGCTTGCACTGTTTGTCAGCAGGAGCAGCTTCATCCTGCAACAAGACAGCATCCCATCATTGTGACATTTTTGCACTGCTTCTCTCTGTACACTCTCAATGCCAGCCACATGGTCACTCTGGCTAAGAACTTCCATACAGTGAACATTAAGCTTATGTGTATATTTTCTAAAAGATAATAATAACAATAATAATATAATATAATATATTATAATATAACATAAAAATATAATAATAATAATATAATAAAACAAAGTAACAATGTGGGCAAGCTGTACATTTTAAAAAAAATGATAATTTCCAACTAAACTTAAAATAATAGAGATTGCTTCAAAACCACCAAGAGGTGGCAGTCACCCAAAGGACCACTGGCAAGTGAGTGGACGGAGAAAACGAAGGACAAATGCATAGTGGAATCCTGTTTACCCTTGAAGCAGGACACCTCACGGGTACTACAACGCTGATGAAGCCTAAAGACACTTGGTAAGCAATGCCGTGTGGTTTCATTCATAAGAGGCAACTGAGAACTGAAAGACAGAATGGTGAAGGACAATGCTGGTCCCACCTCTGTGGAGTCAGGTTGGGGCAGCAGGGTTTCATTGTGTACACAAGTGGGGACGTGGACCTAGGATCTGTAGTTAATAGTTCTCTCCTGCAAAAGTGTAACTGGGGGCAGGAGAAGGTGGCTTTTAGTAAATAGAAAACAAGTACGCAATAAACAGGCTAAAAATACACAGAGAGTGATAACAGTGAGACACAAGAAAACACCTTGACAGACTTTGTGTTCTTAGTTTGTGCGCTCCCTGCTTCCCCCTGAGCCCTCCTTACATCTCTTCCTTTTCCCCTGTTTCTTCCACTCCCCCTTTCCCCCTTTCCTTTATGTTTAAAACATCAGAAAATTGTACTGTGTATTAACTCTATGCTAAGTTTGCTGCCAGCATTACAGGAGCCTGAAGGACGTTAACACACACCTAGGTCATGTAGGTGTGTTTATACAGTCATCATTGTCCATGAAACTACCTTTACCCCACTGAAAAATGATGTAAGGGAATTAAAAATTAAGTTTGCAATAAATGCTTTATTTTTAATAACAAAATAGATTGCATTTCTCCTTAGCTATAAGTTCATGAAGTCTAAAATATATGTGACACGGATAATTTAATTCTCCTAACTTTTTACAATTTTTATATTTCTTCTGACTTTATCCTTCTCTTCACTCTTCCATGTTGGGGATGAACTTCTGTAAGCAAGGCAAGGCGTTTACCACCAGTCTAGCCTTCTTTCATTTTCAATAAGAAATATTTTTATAAATATATTTTAATAAATTTTAGGAGTGAGTTTTTTATTACCATCAGTATTTTGCGTGACGTCAAATTAGAATAAAGTCATGTATCTGCCAGATTTATCCCTAGATGATACAGAAGGAGAAATATGAAATAAGGTTTTTCTATGGCCCAGCCCCATGTTGTATTGATATTCTCATTGTTTACATGATGAAAACTTGGCATGATTTTGCTCTTGTTATGATGATGTGCTTAGCTCAAATGGCTCAGTTATACTCAACCATGGATGGGCACACATGATCATCTTTATTTCCAGTGAGGTTATAAAGAGAACCTGAAACTTAATAACTTCCCAATCTAAATGGTACCATGATACCAATGACTTACAGGAAAAAAAATGGAAAATATTGTATAACAAATTTAAATTTTGATGTAATTAAAGTATCAAAACTGATGTTTCTGAAATTTGTCTAATGCAAACATGAGCTGATCTAACTCAGTGTATAACTAGAATGTTGGGTTGTAAATTCAAAGCTTGTCATTTGAATCACAGAACCCCTGGGAGGGCATATTGCCTTTTATAACATTTTCCTGGGAGAAATTACCCATCAAGTCAAGCAAAGACCAAGATTGAATTAGGGTTTGCTGCTGCTGCTGCTGCTGCTGCTGCTGCCACCAGCCAACTCGCCTGAGTCTCCAGTTGGCTGTATTAGTTTACTAGTTTTATTGTATTGTCAATGAAAAGGCACCCAAAGAAGATCGGTTTCAGACTCTATAGAAAAAAATATAGGGTCCTGAGACCCACTGCTAACTGAGACTTTAAAATATATTACTATTTGCTTTAATGAAAGAGTTATTTTTTGTTTTGTACTTAAGATGAATTTTCGTATTACCATAATAAGTGAGCTTAAATGATCTGGAACATTGAAGATGGTTATTTTTTGAAATCTGGTGCTCTTTGGCATGTAGGTCATAACAAGCAAGCTCGTCTCAAGGCATCAGGCTAATCAGTCAGGGATGTTGTGAGGAAGAGTTGTTAATAAATCAATGTTAGTCGAATACAAACAGTTACCATGGGAGCATACTGGATTTGATGGGAAAGATGGAAATAAGCGAGATCCTGGAGTATCAGATGTGATTCATCAGTCTCTCCACTCGAACAGTCTCCTGTGTAAGGGTGCCAGCATGTTTGTGCGGGCATAGGTTTTATTTATATACCATCTAGAGGATTTAAGAAAATGTCTTAAAATCTGAAACTGAGTGCTAACATTTTTATTTTGTGAAGGGGAACTTAATCATTTTAGATTTAGGATTTTTAAAAATCCCTTCAGAAATTGAATATTCAACCAATGTCCTATGCAAGTATTAAAAAAAAAAGTACCAAATACTGTAAGGTCAGATTCACTCTTGTCTCAGGCGATTCAGATTACACATACTCAACCCGTTTATATCAATTCCTCCATACTAACATAGGTGTGGCATATATATATATATATATATATATATCCCCTTTAGTGTGAGCTTATTACAGTCCACCAAATGGTGAATAGGTGGATCTATGATGTCCACATGCTGAGAGAGTTGGTGGTTGAATTGTCCCAAAGCCCACGAATCAGATACTTGGTCCCTTTGGTGAGGTTACTGAGAACAGGTGGGAGCTTTAGGCATGCCTAACTAGTAGCAGGTCTAAAGTCTCACTGGGGACAGATCTCCCTCAAGACTGTGAACATCCTAGGCCCCTTGCTACTCTTTTCCTTCATGGCTCAGGATATAAATGAGTTTGCTCTGCCCTGTTCTCTCAGCCCTTGCAATCCAACTAATCCAGTCATAAACCCAAAGCAACATAAGCCCTTGCTTTCATGCTGACACCGTTACACAAAGTGTGAGGTAAATAAACTTATAATTTCCTCCGGGGTTTCATTGTAGGGACACAGAGCTAATGATACACTCAGATTAATTTTTCAAGCATACACCTTTTTCCTATAAAAAGTATTCTTTTAAAACTAGTCTCTAGGAAATCTGTATGATTTTTAGGGAAGACATCTGAGAGTCTCCCTGAGGTATGGTATACTGGCATGTGCCACACCCTTTTTCTGTACCCAGATTTATAGCTCTGCTTTATTTCACTCTGAACTCACCAATTGACTACATCCAAAGTGTTTATGGAAATGACTTAGCTATAAAATGCTCTTTCTGTGAAGACAAATGTCTTGAAATCTCAAAAGACAAGACATCAGAATATTCTCTTTTCTTGGGGTACTTGTGAAGGGCTAGTTTTAATTCTACCACTCAAACAGGGTAAATAATCTAAGTTTCTAGTTTTAGTAAGGTGACACTCTTCTGAGGTACTCATGTCCTGTTTGAAAGTGAAAGGAGGATACTCTCATAGAAGAGCACCTTGTTTTGCAAAAGAGGAAACATTATTACCACAGTGTTTTCTTATGTATTTTTTGTATGATAGAATTAATTTGGATTATTAAGTGTGCTATTTTAAATTTGACTCTTTCTTTATTAACTGCTGTTCCAAACTGCTGTAGCTGCACTGGGAAGGAAGATAATTAATTCCATTAATAATCAAAGCCAACTTTGTAGGGGTTATTTGTATTCAAACAAAGATTTGCATTATTAATGTTTTGGTAGTTCACTATACATAGGAAAAAAAACACACAAGTCTGCCAATAAAATATGTTCTGCAGTGTCTTTTGGACAAAAGTTTAATGAGTGTTAATTCATGTTTTTTGTCTTGAATGATAATCATTTTCAAAGAGAGATGATTTTAATGACATTAAGAGGTACATATGCCCTGAAGTCACATTTTACCTTTGTCATCAACTTCCAATAATTAATATTTTAATAATGAGTGCTCAACATTTTCATAACTAGCAGTTCACCCCCAGAGTACCTATGAAGGTTGTTTTCGAAAAAGGGCCATTTTAATATGCTACAAAGCTTCATATCTACCAAATACATTTAATTAACAAGAAAAATAACTGATCTTTTTTATTAGAAATATTTCAAAATTTATAATGCATTAAAATAAGGATCAACAATTGAAGGACTACAAACAATGGACTAGACAATCACACATATATCATACACCCCACACACACTCACACAAACACACACACACACACACACACAATTTCTTTGATACAAATATTCAAGAAATTAAAGAAATATTTTTGTTTTCTATTTTAACTAGACTCTGGCCCATCCATTTATATCTTCCTCCCTACCTTTAAGATGTATGCGCATTTGCATTTCATGTGTAAAATGGGCTTATATGAAGATGGGAAATTGCTTTTACATGGAAGGCAAGACTGGGATAAGTTACAAGAGGGGACTTTACTTTTTGTGTTTCACCCCCAGAAACTGAAGTCTGAAGTTGTAGTTGTTGTCTGGTTCCCTGATGGACCACACAGATAGAACCCTAAGCCCTTCAGGCACATACGGAAATTTTCACTCAAAACTGTTCACAGACAAATTATCTAACTGAAAGTTAATTATTCCCCTTAAGGGACAAAACAATAGTTTTTTGTTGTTCTTATTGTTGTTTTTAATATAAGTGACCTTGAAAGGTAACACTAGATTGACATCTTCTCTCAAGACTTCCAGGAATTTTGTTTTTAGGTTTTATGGCATCTGCACTTATTGAACAGTCGTTATTTTCATGACTATGTTGTCTATAAAAATGAGCAGAAAATACCAGTTAAATTGTCAGCAGTGCTCAGATCCTGTCTGTGTTTGCATGTCACTGTTAGCTTACAGTACCAAGAAGTTTGCAATACACTCTTCCTAGAACATGGACTCTCATTTTGAAAAAATCATGCGGTATGTAAAGAGCAGGCATTACCGATTTACCTTTTCAAGGGGCAGAACCTTGAACTGAGCTACAAATGATCTTTCGGCTACAGAACAGTAAACATGCAGACACAATGCAGGTTTCAATTTGCCCCAATTTTCTGTAAGCTGATTGCAGATGTCTACTGTCCTTACATGTTCTCTGTAGTTTATATGATAGAACATTTTTATTTAAGATACATATTTTAAATCCCCTCCTTGCTTTATGAGTGCAAATGGGGTTAGCGAGTGCAATGCAGTCCATGTGCAAACTGCTGAAAACATCTCTACCTTCTAAAAGCTTCTCTCCCCCATTTGAGCGCATTCTAGAAATAAGTAGATTGCTAAGAGTTTCCGGGGACATTGAGGGAGGATCAGAGAGAACCAGAGCTATATTGAAAATGCTCTTCAACCAACAAGAAAACATCTGCCCTGTCAGTGCCTAACCATATTTGGGGGTAATGAGAGCAGACATTTGATGACATCAACTCAGTCCATCCTTATGACCTTGCACTCTGCTCATGTATTCCAATGCTCAGATTTCAGCATGCACTCAGCGGGGTCCTACATTACATTCTCAACTTGAGAGCTAAAAATGGTTAAAATGTCAGCAGTACAAAAATTCTCCCCAAGACACAGGTAGACACTTCTAAAATCCACATATTGATTGATTCCAGGTCATGCAATGATAAGCCTTGAATATATTTATTTCTGATTTAAGAAAATAAACTCTTAGGAGAATAGCTACTGCAAAAGAGTCACCAAACCCTTTGAGGTTTGTTTGTTTGTCTGATAAGTTCTTTGTAGAGGTGTGTAAACACACCAATGTACCTGATTTCATGGGCAGTAAAGTTTGCACCATAACTGGGAACTAATAAAGCTTCAGTGATAGAATGGAGGTAGCATTGTGGTCACAAATGAAGGCTGGGAAGGGAAGGAACAGGGAGCTGTCAATCAGAGGCTTAAAAATGCAAGTAGGAAGAGTCAATTTTGAGCTACATCTTATGGCATGGTGATGAGAGCCAATGTATTTTCTACTTCCAAGTAATTAAATTCCAAGTACCTTGTCATAATAAATGATAGGGAAGTGAGGCTCTGGCTATGCTCATTAGTCTGGCTGAATCACATTTTACTGTGCAGGTATATAAAACAACAATTGCATTCTCTGAATGTATATACTTACTTTTTCCCAAATAAAATAACAATGATGGTTCATTGACAAGAGCCATTCTGACTGGGTTGGGATGGAATATCAAAGAATTTTTAATTTCCATTTCCCTAATGCCCAAGTATGCTGAACATGTTTAAAGCAGTTTATCAAGTATTGTAGTGCTCCTTTTGAAAACTATTTTAGTTGATTGGCCAATTTGTCGAATGGTAATTTGGTATTTTAGGTTTTTTTTTTTTTCAGTTCTTTACATATACTAGATATTAGCCCTTGTGAACATGAAAAAGGATGTACTGGAGAGAGAATAGTACAACTGGGAAGGGCCAAAGAAATGAAGAGAGGGAGGAGGAGGTAGACCCAAATTAAGCATAAAAATACCATATGGAATCTTGTTACTTTATATGCTTATTAAAATTATATAGTGTCTAACATGTAGATCATGCAGTTAAGAATTCATTCTGCAGCCGGGCGTGGTGCTGCACGCCTGTAATCCCAGCACTTGGGAGGTAGAGGCAGGCGGATTTCTGAGTTCGAGACCTGCCTGGTCTACAAAGTGAGTTCCAGGACAGCCAGGGCTATACAGAGAAACCCTGTCTCGAAAAACCAAAAAAAAAAAAAAAAAAAAAAAAAAAATTAATAGCATTTTTTTTCAGGGACAGAGTTTCTCTGTATAGCTCTGGCTGTCCTGGAACTCACTTTGTAGACCAGGCTGACCTCGAACTCAGAAATCTACCTGCCTCTGCCTCCCAAGTGCTGGGATTACAGGCGTGTGGCACCACGCCCGCGAATAGCATTTTTAAAAATCATGTTTGTGGTCCTAGGAATCATTCATGAACCCCAAAAGACCACCAGGGAGCTGTTTCCAATGTAGTCACATTAGGGTCTCTTTATTACAAACTTGAGTTTGGGCTTAGCGCTGACCCACAGGATGGTTTGCTGAAACAGTCCTAAACTCTCATCACATCGGGACAAGGTTTTACAGAAAATGGCAAGCAAGGGAGGGGGTGAGGAGTGGGTGTGTAGACTGCCAAGCATCTAACTAAATTTCTATTGTAAGCTAACAGGTTGGTGCTCTGGAACAAGACTACACAATCATAAAGGGTCTGAAAGCACATCTGAAACAATCAGACTAATCTTTGATTGACTGTTGCTAGGAAGGAACTAGAGAATAACCCTAGCCAAGGACAAGTCATGGGGTTCTTCCTGGTATTTGGGTGCAGCTTGGGTTTAGCTGTGGGCCAAGTTTTCAGACCTTTTTAAAATTTTTCTTTTAAGATGGTGGCCAGTTCCAAAATAGAGTAGGTTTGGCCTCTCATCCATATATGCGTGTGTGTATGTAAAGCAAAGGTTTCAGATTCATTGACCTCAAAAACACAAAATAAATACATTAGTACCAAATTATAGTGGATACCTGAAACTCGAAAGGAAGAAGCATAGTGGGTAGTCACCAATTAGTAGGAATCTCCTTCAAGCACATGAAACTTGGTATCAGCTTTCAATTTAAATGTGCCAATTTGCTCTTTAGTGATTGATCAAAAGTGCCTATGCTTAAATGAATATTCCATAGGATAGCAATCCTTATTTTGGCAAAAGACTTTAAAGACAATTCCTTTGAGCTTCCAAAATAATATTGCAAGTCACTTAGCAGGTAGTTTTGAGCAGAATTTCTCATCACAGAAAATCTTTCTGTAATACCAGATATTTTTAACATTAATCTTCAGTGTACTTTCGGAGTAAGAGGAGATTTCTTTTAGTAACACAGTCTATCTTCCTTCTTCTTTATTGCAATGTTCATTATGAAATCTTCAAGTTATCTATGAAGCCATCATTTTATCTAAAGTTTGACTTTACTCATTGAAAACAATTTTTTGGGCCAGTAAGATGGCTCAGAACAGTAAAGGTATCACTCAGATATGAGTGATTTATCCTAGTAGTTGCATAGTGTGTCACTGGGAATTCTTACTATTGACAAGAAAATTAAAGTCATTCAGCGAACAGAAATTTTAAAAATAAAAACCCCAGAGATGGTAGAAAATGTTCATTTTTTTATGTTTTGTTTTGTTTTCTCCCGAAAAGGTGAGAAATCCTGACTAATGATTTTATTTGAGCACTGGTGCTGTAAAGCAATCATTGATAGTTTCAAAATTAGAGACAGGTGCGCCAGCATGGTTGAGTAAGCAGAATGAAAACAATCCCCTCGTAATGTTGCTCAAAATAATTGATTGCCAGCTACCTTTGATGAATACTCTGTTCAATCATACAGTAAACATACTTCCACGGGGACTGTGCATTTTGAAAGAGCCATGGAACTGAGATCTTAATTTCTACACACTTGGAAAAAAGGAGCTTATAGATTATTATAGTTTAAACTGGGTGTAAAAACCACCCATCCATTTTTTTTGGTACTTGAAGTATATTAATTATGAAGCAGTCAAACTAAGGTAATTAGAAAGCCATCAATATGGCAGAGCCTGGATCACTGAGGGATAATGATTTTTATAGTAATGTGGAATTAAAATTTAAAAGGATCATGGCATGAGAAGCTGCTTACAAAATGATCTAAAAATAACTTATCTGATGATGGATTTAATACACACCCTTGAAGCCTGAGCTTGTTTGGTGGGTTCTCAGATCAGCACCCTTTGGTGTGTTCCTACCTTAATAGTATTGTTTCCTTTGCCTATTTCCTGGTTACATGATGCATCTGACTTAGGACTCTGGGTATGAATGTAGAATGTTATAGGTTTTAACATTATAGTTGGAAGACAAATGTTATTAGCATCATATTGTTTCATCTTTAAATTTCACAGTTAATAGTTTTATTCTATTTGCAACAAATCCATGTCAGAAAGCTAGTAGTTTTTAGGAATTCATTGCTATAATTCTATTTACATATATATGAAACCAATACAGGTTTATAAACTACTTGAATTTGGTAAGCAGTAGTTCTTGCTCCCTTAAGATTTAAGATCATTTCACTTCATGAAACCGGGCATAATAAGCAACTCTTTCCCTTCCCTCTTGTTCTCTAGAAGTTTCCACTCTATGCCACTCCCTTGCAATGCTGCATCTGTGCTTTAGCCAGCATCTACTGATTTATAGCAAGCTTCTCTACATCAAAATCCATGATGGAGACCTTTGCTCAGGCCCACATTTTGAGCTGCCTGCATGACATAGCCTCCCATGGCCCCATGATTATCTGCCAGACATTATGTCTGAGGTTACATGTGTCTCTTCATTCTCTCAAGTCCCCAGACATAATTTGTTCAGCCTCTGAACTCTTTCACTTGATCAATGACATCGTTATCTCTATACAGTTTTCTGTTCTACAGAGCCATGTTCTATCCCTACCCTCATAAGACCTGATTGTGGGAGGAGAAATGAAATACATAAGGTACAGAATTTTTTCAGACAGTGATAACCTCTAATAATAAAATAAAATTAAATCAAGTGACAAAGAAATTGGAAATGAGGGTTCAAGAGAGAGTTTATTTCTAAGACAGGTGAATCAAAAAAGTAAAAAAACCTGAATTCAAAGTCATAAAGGAAGTCCATCTGCATGAGTGTGTGTGCTTTCACGAGTATCTTCCTGTGTGTGTCTTCTTGTGCCCAGGCTGTATAGAAATATATTCTACCATTCATATGCAAAGACCTCTGAATGCATTTTCTATGTTTATTAGGTTCATATAAGGATAGAATTTAGATTTAAATTCCCTTGCAACAAAATTTTCTGATGCAATTATTTTTGTCCTGCTCTGAATTATTTTGTCCCATCCAGATAAACTCCCTGACTTTGTCTTCAGGCAGATAATCACTATGAACCTGATCAGCTTCACATACTCACACGGTACTTGGTGAGGCGACACTGACGGATGTAAGGGCCGAGAAGAGTAGAGCGGTCAAAAGTGCTTGTGCCTGAGGTATTTATGTACTGTTGTCTGCTGCTGATGTGATGGCAGTTGCTGGGTTCTTCCAGTGACTTGTCTGGATTCTGTCTGACAGACCCTCCCAAGGCCTTGGGGCTTTTCTGTTGCCCTAGTGCTTCTGTGGAAATGGCCTCTCACTTCACTGTCTTTTTGATTCTGTAGCTCACCCACAGGGTACACATGCTCCCACCCCAACACCCACTGCATTGTGAAGCATTCCTCAGTTAGTTACTTTGAAAATGTCTTTTAAGGTCTTAGATGAGCAGGTTTTTTGTTTGTTTGTTTGTTTGTTTTAACTGCTGAACTGGTCAGCAAGCAATGAAATCATGTTTATTCTAAGTTTATATTCCTTAGATATTAATGTGTGTGTGTGGGGGGGGTGTGTATGAGTTGTTTTCTTTGTAAAGTCTCTTCCTAAAGTTCTAGGGCAAATTAAATCCCCTGTGAATATTTTTTGCATGGTAAAGTCCACTAGGTGTGACATCCATTAAACATCTTCTACAAACACTACTGTCCTGGAGACTCATTAGCCCAGGCCAGAAAGGCCATTTCCCAGGTATGCCACAAAGTTGTGTGTCACTTTCCTTCTCTTTTATATTTCACTTCTGGAATACAATTGGCTGGATGTCAACTTTTCCTCAGAATTTTGAAACCATTTGTCGTATATAGATAACATTTTAGGAAGAGGTACAAACATAAGATTTAAATTCCCATGTCCAAAGATATCAACTTGTTAAAACTCTGACTTCTGCATCAGCTTCAAGAAGTAAGATAAACTTCATAATAAATATATGTTTAGAATTGGAAAAGAAGCATTGATTATATTCTTTTCTTTGAGATGCATGGCAGATAAAATGTTGGTTTTTTTTTTTTTTTTTTTTTTTTTTTGGCGTGATAGATTGAATACTCTACCTGTAAACTCTATGTATGGTAGAAAAGGGTGATTGAAAAAAAAATCAAAGATTTTATTGTATATCACAGTGCTAATGTAGGGAACTGAAGGTTACAAACTGGCATTCTATTTCTGGCTACAGGTGTTAAACAACAACTACGTATGGCAAATCCACTGCACATTCTCTGTGGGAGAACCTTTTAAAGGTTGATCATAGTGATTTTCTAGACATAGAACAAAGCACTGGGTAGAGCTGAGATAGGAAGGCAGCACCACGCCACCATTGGGAAGACTCCCATCTAATGGGATGATAGAGTCAAAGATCTGATATCGGAAAGATAGGTCTTTGGATGTTAGGTGGCAGGTCTGCTATTAAATGACTTCATATGTAGGTTAGCAAAGACAAGACAGATTAATTAATAGAGAGCTGACTAATTAGTGATTTTTGAAAAGCAAAGAGAAGACATAGCAACACATAAAGCTCAGAGGAACGTGATGATCTTATTACAGTTTGACATCTGTAAGATGAAGTTTAAGGTTTCGTCCAGTCAATCATTTTTTATAATTTTGCAATTGAACTTAGAGATTTGCACACACTAGGCAATCAGTCTAGAACAGAGTGACACATTCAACCTTCTTTTTTTGTAATTATTTTTAATTTGTAGAAAGGGTCTAAGTAAGTTTCCCAGTCTGGTCTTCAACTAACTGTGCAGCCCAAGCAGGTTCTGAATTTGTGATCCTCCTGACTCAATTTTCTGAGTAGCTAGATCCCAGTCCATTGCCACACCGTGCAGCTGCATAGGATAAAGTTACCAGGACTCCAGCTATAGATTTACACTAAGTCAAAGGTGTTCCTTTTGCTGCACACTGCACAAAATAAAAAACCGACTTCATCAGTGAAAAACACACCTATAATTAAATGAAATGCTTACTTGGTATATGTTGAACTCACACAAAATGCAAGGCACTGTGGCTGCAGATGCAGAGACTAACACAGATGGGATATTTACTTATAGTCAGCTTGCATCAGCAGGGGATAAAGGTAAGCCATGCATGGATACTTAAGGATGGGTAATTGAGAAGTAACAAAACAGCCAAAGTTATGCATGTATAGAGAATACCTAGAGATAGATGAAAATATACAACACAGCATGTCACATTCACAAAACTGTAGTGCCGAGGAGAGCAGTGATTCTCAATCTGTAAATTGAAACCCCTTTGGGGGTCTCATATCAGACAGCCTGCACATCAGATATTTACATGATGATTTATGACTAACAAAATTACAGGGCAATAAAATAATTTTGTGGTTGGGGTCACCACAACATAAGAAACTGTGTTAACCAGTCACAGCATCAAGAAGGTTGAGATCCACTGGTATAGAGGAAGAGGAGTGATGTGTGATTTGCCACACGTCAGAACTGCTCTGACAGTTTTAGCTTAAAATGTACAACATCCCGGAGTTACACAAGACTAAGCTATGACTTAGTCGGAGATGTAAAAAGCTTAAGTGCCTTGTCATTTTGTGTGCTCAGGATCTAAGATCCAGATGTGGAACCCTTGTTCCAGAGAGAGAAACTTAACCACAATGTCTTCTTCTCTTCATACTACATGAGAAATTTGAGCCCACCTTTCCTTCTGAGAAACACCAAGTTCATGAGATTTCCAAGCCTTATAATGAAGTCAAAGGGATAAGGAGTATTTGATTGAAAAGAGAAAGCAAACAATGTTATTCTTTCATCCATGCTGCATTTATTCAGCTCCATTGTGTGCTTAGTAAAGTTCCAGAGTCAAGGAACTTTACTAACTACCATGGAAATCTCCCTAAATACCATGGAAAGCTCCCTGATCTCTGGGGCTTGGCTTAATGAGGAATACAGATGGTCACTACAGAGTAAATAATTAAAGGTGCATTTTATATTATAGGGAATGGAAACAGTATAAATGACAAACTGCACTAACTTTAAGGTACAGCGTGTTGGAGAGAGGGTTGTGGAATTTAAAATGTGGTCGGAAGCATTCACTGAGGATAACTGTAGGAAGCACAGCTTAGAGTATGCATTGGAGCAACCAGGGTTGCCAATCACACAGGCCTACTTTCTTCAGTGGAAGGAAATGAATGATGCCAGTTCATCTGGAATCCTGGGGTGATGTAATCCATCAACCTTGTGGTCCTCTGCTATTCTATTAGGAGCCACCTTCAACATGAATCCCTCTAACGTTTCAAGCATTGTTTAGGTACTAATCCTGAGCTTTGTCTCAGGGAATAAAACATAAATCCCTGTGACAAAGGCCCATATACATCGTCTCCACTACCAATTTCTCCTTGGGCTATCACAGATCCTTCTTCTATGCCCTAGTCCTGAGTTTTGTTTATCAGCCAATCAAATTCATTTCTATTGTAAAGGTAAAAACATGCTTTGCTACTTTGCATGCGAGTTTCAGTGCAGCCAACCCTGAAGCTGTGTTATGAGAATTGTTACATGGACACATTCCTCTGAATGTTCCTCTATGTTTAAACGTGTAAGAAAAGTAAGTCAAGAGGTCAGTCCCTGGAGGGTAGGACCCAACTACTGCGAAGGTGGTACTATCTCAAGTTCCACTCTTCACCTGTCCTGGATCATTTCCCTGCTGGATGTGAGGCTTGTTGGGGCCCCTGCCAGATGGTAGGATGTGTGGGGTGGGAGTTGTGTGCTTGAGAAGGAGCAGGAAGTGCAGAGATCCCGAGACGGAACCATAGTGCTCCTGTATCAAGAAGCGGTATGAAAAGAAAGGACCAACACAGACTGCACTGGGCTGATATCTGCTTTGAATACCCTAAATGCATTACACTCAATATTGACCCAGAAGGAGTATAGACAAGCAGTAGGGCCCACAGATTGGAAGTGACAAAGAAGCCTTGCTGGGGATGTATGTGGAACTGCACTCTGCATATAATTTAAAGTCGGGAGACTACAGAAGAAACAAAAAGTCCATGAACAAGGCCAGGTGTCAGAAACCGCCAGGTTACAAAGAGGATGTGCTACATGCAGAAGGAGTTGTCTGAGCTTGGGAGGACAGAAACACTCTGTTCTACAAATCAAAAGCAGTATAAAGTATTAGATAAACAAAAATGACAGACCTTGCCCAACATCCCTGCAAATGCAGGTCAGATGATCACTCAGACCATCAGTTTTAGAAAGGAAAAATTCATTTGTGACTTTGAAGGTAAAGTGTTTGGTAGGCGGAGTGGCCACAGAACCCTGACTGGTTTGGAGGCAGAATCTGTATACTAGAAGGAAGAATCTAACATAAGGACCCTTTTTCTTTTTTGCAGAGGCCTACTCTGGTAAGTGAAAGAAGCTTGGAAGTTTTTCTGTGACATCTGTTACTGTTTGGGCTCTGGATCTGTAGAGTGTAAGGGGATGCAGGAGTCTAATAAGGCCCTGAATTCCTCCATCAAGGGCAAAGGAAGATGCCCCATGGACCACTGATTATTTCTGATTAATAAGGAATTTGGACAGACCCACCAGTTCTTTTGCTGACCTGCCTTTGGAATTCTGGAGATGTCTTGGTGATACTCGGGGCAGAGAAAATAAGACAGGCAAGAGAGGCTCAGCATCTCAATGCCTACGCTGCACCACAGAGCTCAGGAAGAATAAGCACATCTCATGACACTGTGGGCAAGGCTGAGGGTTTGGGGAGGACCAGCAGGGTAGATCAGGCATACCCAGAGTTGAGATGGAACTCAGAAAGGTTTGGCCTAACTCAACTGGTGGGGACACCCCAACAGGAAGCCTCTGGTAGGTCCCCAGTGTGTCTGGGTTGTGCTCAGAGGCAACTGAAAAAAGTCTTCTATTTATTAAGAAAATTTCTTTGATCAAACTGCTGAACCTCCGAATGACCTCAATTGTTGTTCTTGTTGTTTCGGTTGTTATTTTGCTCTGTCTTGTTCTCCTTGTCTACAGCCAGTTTTGTGTATTAGTTTTGTTTCTACCTTCTCCATCTCTTGTGTATGTTTCTGTGACAGTTACAGGTGGACTTGGATGACAGACCAAGCTCTAGCTGCCACCACTACCATTCTGTCAGACTGGGGCAGTGCCCACAACCCACAACACCAGTAGGCCACCGGTGTGCACCCTTGGTACTTCCTGTCCACCCAAGCCCAAATCCAAGGCTGCAGCTTGCTATGGCTACTTTGATAGCCAAAGCTCAGAACTCCTCATCTCTGACTTTTCTGCTCACTGGATTAAGTTCAGTAGGAACTCCAATATCTTTTAGTTATGGGTAATGTTGAAATGGCATTTTATGCTACTCCATTGCATTGAAAAGTTGGGAAGTTTATTGGTTTCATTTAATTGTCTAAAACTTTTACTATGATATACCTCAGGATTTATAAATTTAGTAGACATAGTTAAAAATTTGTAACAAAAGTTGACTTAAAACTTTTAACACAAGGTTAATAATTAAAAGGCTACATAGGTAATCTTAAAACAAAGACCCAGTCCATCAATGTCTAAAGTTCTGAGCAAATATTCAAATTGCTAACCTTGATTTTTAACCCCAGAAGTTCTACTTCTCACTGTTTTGCTAACTGAAATATGTTAATCCAAAACGTGGATTGTATGCTTAAAGTCTCACCCTGAGACAGACTCAAGGCTACACTGGAATACTAAGGCCCCAGAGTAGTGGCTGGCCAGCTAAATTTAGGGCCACAATTATTAAACTGGGGTTTTCCTGTTTTATGATACAGAAAGATAATAACCTAAGCAGCTTGTCAAAGAGCCTGTAGAATGACACTCCTTACCGAGAGTCTATTCAGGCTCACAGGGGCTGACTTGAGAATGTGTGCCTACTTCCTGCCTTCGCTAGCTTGGTTAAGCTTTAGCTATTTTTACAAACTGGGTCATACAGTGATATTTTGCAATGCTGCACTATGAAAGGACCAGGAAACCAAAGTTGCCAGTCTCCATGTAGACTATAATTATGATTTCAAGTTTTATTTTCATACTAAAAGAATTGCAGTCCAAAAAAAAAAATGTTGTTGTTTTAAAGCTAAACCTAACAGGTTTATGCAAACCCTACAAAAGCTATTAACCTGTAAACTCTTAGATGATTAAGACATGCAAATTAATAATCAGTCACCTTGTAAATGATCAGATTCTTCACAAATGTAATTCAATTACAGGGTCAAGTTTTATTTAGCTTCAGGTACATGTTTTCAAGGTTAATCCTAGAACAAGTAATTAAAACCAGTAAAGTTTATAGAAAATCAAATATACTTAATAGCCCTCAATACTTTTCAGAGATCTACTGAATATAGAAAATTATCAATTTCAATTTTAAATTTTATCTATTTAATGAAAAAGGCCTTACTATGACAGAGATCCCAGACCCTGAAGCAACCATAAGGTCTCCAAAGAAGACAGATGGGGCAAAAAGACTCAAACTGGATTGTGGTAAATCTAACCACTGAGAAAAACTATCCCATGCTTCCCCTGCCACCAGGGCCCTGCACCAACTGTGGAAAGCGTTGAGTTGACCGCTCTGCACTGCCTGATCAAAGTAAGGAAACTCCCTTCCCCCCACCCCCGGGTTCTTTCTCTATAGGAAAATCTCTCAGAAATGGGTCTGGTAGCCAAAGCCTGATGTTGTCTTGTGTGGAAGTTGAGGACTTAACACTGTCTTGTATACAGCTTAAGACCAACAATCACTGTCCCCAGTGAAGTCATCGAGACCACAGGAACCTAAGACAACAAACTGGGTAATAGGTAAGTCTCTATTATTTTAATTGATACATAGGCCACTTGGATTATACTTCTTGCTATAATTTATCCTTCTCAGATCTCTGATAATGCTGACAGCAAACTGCAGCGATATCAGTTTTGCAGCAGCTGTCTGGTGAATGCATTTCACATGTAAAAGCTAGGCCTTTTCTAGTGCTATTAGGTTACCTGATTTTCTTTTTTAAAAAATAAAATTTACAGGCAGATTTGTATTACTAATAGACTTCTTGCAAAAGGATAAACAGGTTTAAGATGTAACCTTTATCGACCCCTCAGAGGTCAAATGAACTCCAATCAACAGCCAAAGCTTTCCTGCCTGTTGCCTCTTCCCAAGGAGAAAGCTACAAATATAAAATTATTCTTTAAATTCTTTAACAACTTCTGTCCATAGGCTGTATTTGTCTTGGCAGAGTTCCACTCATCTGGTAGACACCATCCAGAAATCAGACTACAAACTGCTCGAAAGTTGATCTACACCATGCCAGCTCCAGTGCATCCTACAAAACTGGAAGCCCTGGACTTGCTAAACACTAATACAAATCAGTCCAGTCAATGTGACTGCTCGCAGTCTCTTCAGCTGTGTCAGCAAACCAGACGCTTCTGATGGACACTTCGTTACCCTAACCCCCTTGTGGCACTTGGCTAATGTCCCATCTTTCTTGGGGCCTGACAATGGCATCCTAATTTCAGCAAGAAGCAGTTACAGATGAGAATACATAGTCCCTTGTCCTCAACAAAGGGCTGGAATATTAGATCCAAAGAAACTTCCTGTCAAACGGGACAAGATAGCTACCTATAGCACCTATTGGCATAACAAGATTATATGGCCTTAAATTTTTTGATCTATCTAGAGTAACCAAACATGTATAATTTATGAATGAGTAATGCAACTTTTGATACATTATGAATTTTGTTTCCATCAGATAAAGAATGCTAAGACCCTATCAAGGATTTGACAGGAACACATAGATACTGATGGTGGTACACGGGGTGGGGGATAAAGAGCCAGTCTGCCTCCATCTTGTGCATAAAAGTCAGCTTATAGTAGAGACAAACTAGGTTCATTCCTGCTTATGATTAAACCTCTGTTTCTCAAGGTTTGGGCAATGCCCTACCTCTAACTTTCACTACATATGGTTCTGTAGTGCCTGTTCCAGAAATGGCAGTCATATCTTTATTCCAAAAAGTTAAAGTTATATGACCACCTATAACTACCTTGTTATGACTATGACTACCTTGTTATGTCTACCTTGTAACCATGTCTTTATTTCAAGAGGCCATTGGGAGTAACTTGTTTGTCTTGCTCATATAACCCAACCTATTTTACCTGCCAAATCCACCCCTTTGGCAAGCCACTACCCCTAAACTATAAAAGCCTTGTCTTCCTCCCATCCTGCCTTAGAGGGAGATAGCTGGTGCACATGAATTTTCAAAAGCTCGTTTTAATTGCTTTCTTTATTTGACCATAATGATTTGGATTAGTGGTCTTTCTCAACCCATCTTTAGGACTAAGACTCATAGCTTACATGAATGTGTGTTGGGGAGAAGAGAGACTGGTTTGTGCTTTGAACAGAGACAGGACATGATGAAATAAAGAGCTACAAAGAACTGGATGAGAGAGCCAGGTTTAATTCAAGGCATCTACACAAAATATTTTGGGAACCTGAAGTTTCTAATTCCAAAGGAACAAGCTTACCCTGGTGAAGAAACCATCTCTACCAGGTATGCTCCCTAAAGTAGGTGCTGGGGTTACACTCTCTGCTTAGTTCACATGAGTTAAGTGATATGAAAAAGCAAAATGAAACAAAAAAAATCTTTCTCAAGATGCAGAGGAAGAAACGGACTTTCATAAATTGAGTGACACTTCCCAATATTGTCTAACATAGAGTTATCCTAGATGGCAGAGCAGGGTTAACTGATCGCAAAGCTACACTCTTGCTGTAGACTAGAGCCTGAGAACACAAGCAGCAATATTGAGCTGTAAGGATACAGTGGGCTGACTTTAGTAGCCATCGACAGATAGAATGTGAGTGTGGCAGAGGAAAAACTTCCCAAACACTCTGATCTCTACACTCCTCTTTTCTAATTAATGAAAGTTTATTTGGATCTTTCCTCAGATTCTAGGCTCTAGAACAATCTTTCATGGAAGAGACTTTTATACAAGCCCACCTGCTTCTCTCCTCCACATTGTCTCCTCCCATTCACACTCTTCCTCTCCACAGATGGTGAAACATTCAGTAAATGGAGGACTAAGGAAGCCCAAATATCATCCAGCTTTTCAGGAAAGATGTGTTTTAAGTCTAAAAATGGCATTTATGAGAAAATTAAATAAAGTGAAAAATAAAGAAACATCATTGTCACCTGGGAACTCGCCTCTGATAGGATTTGGTGTTACCCAGGGATGCTACAAGAGGCAGATTTGCTGAGAGAAGCAGTTCTGTCTTTCCTTTTATCTTAATGTTGGTTCCCAAGACATTAAGGTGATTAATATTTTAATTCCTATGTGTCTATATTATGCAAATAAGCTGCAACCCCCTTCTTTCCCTGCTTGTTCTTTGTGAACCATTTGCAGAAGGAAACTGCATTAGAGTTATGAGTATGGACCAATGAGCTGAATGTAAGGACACTCCAGTGATGCTCAGGTGCCTGGACTGGGACTGGGCTAGGTATCAGGCTGTCCCCACCACATTCTCTTTGTTTCAGGTGTTTAAGTTGTTAAAAAGTACTGTAGTGCCTCCTCTTTCAAGATGCTATAAAATAGGGCTTTATTGGTCTTGGCAAGTCTTATAGTAATGCTGTCTAAGTTGCTGTAGTCACTGCAGTATATAACAAGAAAATCTATCTAAGGATCTAGTAGTCTAGAAACAGAGTAGGTACCACACCCACTCCACTTGGTTTTCACTGGGCTCTTGTAATCCCAGCCCTTGGCTTGATACTTGTCTGGTCAGCGTTTTACCAGCTAAGCATCTCCCTGCCACCTAATTTCTTAAGATTTAAGAAATCTATTTTTAAGGCATTTTTATTAGATATTTTCTTCATTTACATTTCAAATGGTATCCCCAAATCCCCCTATACCCTACCCCGCTCCCGCCCTGCTCCTCATTTAAATTGAAATTTTCATATAGGATTATATGTATTTTGTGTTTTGATCAACCCTATCCTCCAACAGTCCCTAATATCCACCCACCAATTTTACCTCCCAATTTCATGCATTGTTTTGAGAATGTAGCAAGTCTTCCTAGTGCTGCCAGTATGCCCACAGATGTAAAACTGTCCGTGAAGAATAGGGAGCCTATCAGGGGCCACATCTAAAGTAAACTGATTTGACTTCTATCAGCAGCTCTTCTAGAAATTCAGCTATCAATCAGAAGCCCAGCCATGCACAGGCATCTCCCTTTGAGTAATTGATTACAGAAGTCTCACAGACTCCTGTCCTACAACAATATGAGCTATTGCCATTGCTCTTGGCAGAACTTGGAGGTAAGATCCTATCACTAAAAACATATACATGGGTCATAAGACTCGAGAAATCAACCTTGTATTGTCCCTGCCAGCTATATTTGAAGAGCAGATTGAGTTTGTGCCCAGGAGAAGCACTTTCTAACGCAATCAACAGTGGCAGCATAATGGGCCACATGTATATTTGTTGTATTCAAGAAAGACTAAGTCCACCACTCAGTGTGGCATTAAGGCACATAAATTAGTTACCATACACAATGTTCCTATTCTATTTATATTTTTCAATTTTTACTTTGAACACATATTTGAAGCAAAAAAGATGGCTACTATGAGGCTTCATCCCCATTCTTGTATATTGATGCTCTAATGTGCTGCATTTAGTGGAGAATGTCCTCCACAGCCTGCAGTAGCATTTATATCCATCCACTCTATTGAGTCTGCTGCTATGACAACTATCCAGGGGCAAATGTCAGGTCAGCTTCCTGCATCTGTGCCTCCCTATAACTGCTTTATCAGAGAACTAATAGCTGCCTTCTTTTTCTTGCAGAGCATGAAAAGCAACAGAGGCCAAGACCTAAATGTTGAAGCGTTCTTTGTCTGCTCTGTGCAGTATACCCTTGGTTCATATCATACTGTGTTTGTGAGTTTTCCCTATTTGCTGCTAAAGCGATGTTTATTAGGTTGCCACCTGGCATTTTAAACTATAGTATCACTATGGACGACTAACTGTCCACATGTTACTATTCTTAGGCTCAGGCACTCTTGTTAGTAGGCATTTTGTGGAGAGTCTCTTTTCCTTCTTAAGATTCACTATTTGTCATGCCATATCAAACCAGCATATAGTTATTATTATTAAATGTCTATCTTTGTTCCAATATGAAACTGAGTTTCTTTGAGATTCAGAGTGGAAAAAGCAAAGCTGGTTTAAGCCTACAGAATGATAAAAAAATTATAAATTCAGACATTATTCAAAGATACACCTGGAAGCCATTACATTGTTAGCTGGACCCATGTCAAGTACTAAAATATCATGTGCTCAGAGTTATTCCTATATAGTAAGGTAGAAAAGGGACTTCATTGTGTGTGCCAATACGTCATATGGAGAGGGTGCATTTTTCAGCAGATATACCTTGAAGTGAATATATAATAAAAGCCAGGCGGGGAGTTAGGGGTTGAGAACAGCTGAAAAGGAAGTGAATCAGTCAATGGAATAGTTAGCTATGCCCACAGTCAAACACCTTCAAACTAGGAAATGCCATTCAGAAAGACAGAAATTAGGAACAGCCAGGAGGAAGTGCTGTTCTGCCTCTTGAACTTTGCATTGTGAATAGCAATAGCAGTAACACACATGCTACTCTGTGTCTGATAGATATATAGAAGACTATATGTGCACAGAAACGTAAACACTTAAATGACCTCCAAATGTGAGCATGGTGCTGTGTGATGCTTTGCCTCTGCATTTCCGGTTTATTTACTGTTCACAGAAAATGATCCTGGAAAATGAAGATGCTAGAATTTAAATGTGGATCTGGGTATAGGAAATCTTTTTGACAGATGCCGTTACGGGATTTTCATCATCTTTAAGTGCTAACTCAATGTGGATATGTACAGAACGGGTCTTACTGTTTAAAATTTGACTCAATGTGGAAGTTAGGAAAATTCACAGATAGCTGGACATTCTCAAGGATAACTTGAGAAGCCCATTCGACTTCTCAAACTGGCTTCATAGGCAGTAACTAATGATACAAAGATGCAATTGAATTAAACTAATGTGGCCTTCAGGGTTCTGCACTCATAGTAATATTCAAATTCCTACACGCTGAGAGCTGGAATTCATGGAGCATTCTCATCGCCATTATTCAGAACATTACCCCCAAGTCAAAAGGGAGATGGATCTTCTGCACTAGATTTGTCTTGTGTTCTCCTTTTAAAGGGAAAATATGTTTCTTGAAACATAAGCAATGAATCTCTTAAAAGGGGAAAAATGGAAAGAAAAGAGGAAGGGAGGAAGGAAGATAGAGGGAGAGGAGAGGGAAATCTAAATGGAAAGCTAACTTTTCTTTTTTTTTTTTTTCTGGTTTTTTCGAGATAGGGTTTCTCTGTGTAGCCCTGGCTCTCCTGGAACTCACTTTGTAGATCAGGCTGGCCTCAAACCCAGAAATCTGCCTGTCTCTGCCTCCCAAGTACTGTGATTAAAGGCGTGCGCCACCACCGCCCCTCGAAAGCTACCTTTTTTAGAAATATTATTTTATGAAAAGTAAGTTGGTTTCTATGTATATGTATAGATTTATTTAATTCTAAAGTTATTGTTATTATATATTCTTAATAACTGAATGCCAGACCTCTAGTATGCTAAATATACAGTGAAGCTTTTGTAGCTGTGATGTCTTTCTTTTATTATTGTGGATCTCCATGCCCATGGTATGTGTAATGCATATGTGTGTGTGTGTGATCAAGCATAAACATGCATGTGCCGTACTGCCTATGTGGAAGTCAGAGGACTATTTCTGGAACGGATGCTGTCCTTCCACTGTGCTGAGGCAGGTGGCTGGCTGTTGTGCTTCAAGCCAGCTGTCCCCCTAGCTACAGCTAGATTCTCCCATCTCTACCATGCATCTCTCCTTAGGTTTTGGGGGATGACAGGTGTATGCTATCCTATCCATCATTTTGGCATGGGAATCAAACTCAGATTATCAAGATTTGTATCGCAAATGGTTAATTTAAACCAATAAACACCTAAGCCTGGAATATACCATTACATATTTTAATAACTTATAAAAAGAAGACCCATACTTTCTGAGATCACATGTTAGCAGTCTCTGAGTGGCAGTGGCCTTGCATTCAGGCCTACATAGGCAGACTCATAGGACACCTCACTACTCTTACCTCTATGCCTATTTGTTTTCTGAGGCTTCAATCTGGCTACCTTTTTCTTTTGTATATTCAGATACCTCAACTGAAGAATTTCCTCTTTTCTGCTGTACCCTGTAGCAAAATAACTAAGTACCCAAAAGAAGAACATCATAACAGAGCAAGCTTTATATCAATTTACTTGAATTGCTTGAGGATTTTCTTTTCTTAAACATACAAAGTTTTGCTCACATTGACATATTTTATTATTTATCCTTAAGATTTAGCCATAGCCCTCTCTCATACTTGGCTTTCTGGTCTCTATCCAGAAATCAGAACCATAATATATATTAAATGCCACTTAAGTTTTATAAAAGAGTTAGAAAACACAAAAGGTAGAGACAAAAAAAAATGTCCCTGTCATGTGCATGTGTCTGGCCATTGCCAGAACACCCTATTATTTTTTTAATATAAAAAGCCCAGAAATTTTACAATAAGAACAAAAATTTGCACAGGTGGTACTTGATCTTAAGGAGAAATCTGATTTGCTTCCTGTGTGGGTTTAATTGCTGATGAAGATGCAGGGAATGATAACAAAGCCTTGTTTCACAGAATCCTAGCATAGAGAGTACTGGATTTATATATGTCATGGTCCTGGGGTGTATGAAAGGGTAAATGCAGGTGCCATGTAGAAATGGAGGAGTCTCTGGATTGTCCCAGTGACATTTTCCTCAACATTAACACTGACAAGATAAAGGACATTGAAAGGTCCATAAAGATGAGCTTCCTGGGGCTGGAAACTTCAGAAACTACATTACATTAGTCAAACAAAGCTCCTGTCCAAAGACCACCAGCCTTCCCACACCATTAGAGAGAGAGGGAAGAACATAAGCTGAAACATGCTGGCTTGAGGACAGGCCTCAGAGGGTCACTTGTGCTGCTGTTACTTCATCTGCAGTACCAACCTCAGCTGGTTCTCTAGTGACACGCAGTAGGACTAGTAACCAATTCTGTCTTTAAGGCTGAAGGCACAGTTCCTTTTGTCATGAGAAAACAGTACGTAGAAAGATTGACAGCAGATGAGAACAGAAGGAAAACAATTTTTTTAAAGTAGGGCTATTCTTCAGCTCCTTCAAAGTCCCAGCAATGCTCACTCAAGTCTCAATTTAGGACTGTGTATCAACTCTGCCTTCCCTGAGGATGGTAGTACCAATGTGTGCATTTCATGTGTAGTGCCAAGAATCACAAAGTCTTTCTTTTTTTGACAAATATGATCCAATTTTCTAAGCTTTTATAGCCCCCAACTTAATAACAGATGTGTGACTTTGGTACAGTTTTTCCAATATATGTAATATTGTTCCATCTCAGAAACTAATGGCTTGTAAAGTGTATAAATTAAGGGAAAATGATAGGACAATGAATGAACAAATTACATGACAAAAATGAATTTGACACAAACCAAATATACGAGATGCATTATTTATCTGTTAAGCCTAAAAATAGGTACTTTAAAGTAACATTAACAAAGTGCCTTGTTCATGGATAACTCAGTCAACCATGTACTTTCTGACTTTTATGGGAAAAAGCATTATCAGTGTGCTATGTTGAATTTCTGTGTTTGAATCCAATCCACCTTTTCATCCCATAGAATGCTATCTACCACCTTGCAATTGATAGCATCATAAACTAAAATCAAGCCTAAAATTAAAAATATCATTTTCTACTTAACTATGTGTGATTTGGTCATGAGGACAGAAAACCAAAGAGTAAGGTAGACAAATGATAGAGAAATCAATGATCAGAAAGTGGGGTTTCTGTTCAGCTTCCCAAAGAGTCCAGAAAGGTCACACAAAGTCAGTCCACTGGCTGAGCTTCCCATTGTCCAAGAGAGAAGCATTTCGATCTGTGCATGCCCCATTATTGCTTACAGACAGAATAATATATTACCATTAGACACACATAGGTTGGTGTATAATTATGTATGAAAAAATGAAATAAGAACATAGATACTATAAGCAGAAACAAACTTATTTTCATTTTTTTAGAATGATAAGAAATATTTAGTTGATTTAATTGATAAAAGTGTAACACATGCTTTTTGATATAAAATATCTTTATGGTAAAATAGTAATTGTGTATGTCGCTATGTGGGCATAAATGACTAGAAATATTCCAGAATTAGTAGATTGTAATAATAAACAATGACATGTCAATATTATTTGTTTGTTGTAGATACATCCACTATATGATTATTTTTCAGCAAATGGACTTCATTATTACTGTAAGCATATATGCTAAATTTTAATTAATATACATAGAAAATCTAGAAAAATACATGGTATGAGCCAACACCTCGCTGTACAAGGATCTCAGCTTTCTTAGAGTTTTATGGATGGATACCTTCTTACATACCTGCCTCTGAAATGTATAGAAATGGAAAGTCATGCTTCTTTACCACGTCCCTCTGGCAGGAACTAGATGTCCATATTAATTCTCAGTGCACACCAGAATCTTGACAATCCAGTTCAATAGTTGGCATCCAACTCCATGGCCCATCCTTTCTTATCCAAATTACCAAGCTGGGATTGGAGAAATAATGGCTCTGTTGCTAAAGTGTTTGTATGCAAGCATCTGGACCTGACTTTAATCCCTACCATCAGTGTAATCAGCCAAATGTGGTGGCACATACCTGTCCTACCAGTGCTAGAGAGGCAGAGACAGGTGAGTCTCAGGGGCTTGATAGCCAGTCACTCCAGCCAATTGGTGAGCTCAAGGTTCAGTGAGAGACCTTGTCTCAAAAACTATGATGGATAGCAGTTGAGGAAGATACCCTATAGCAACCCCATGCTTCCATACATGTATGAAAACAGATGCATGTGTACTATCATGCATGTAACACACAGGAACACACACACACACTAGGGTTTCTCCTTTTATTGCTTTTGATATTAAAGCACATCTCTTAATTGGAAATGCTCTATGTATCAAGAATATTTCTGGAAACTTCCTGACTGTCAACACCTCCCTTATTTCTCAAGGTTTAAATGAAACGGTCTCCCCTCTTGAAGCCCTCTTAAGTTCCCAGAAATGCTTCACAGGCTCCTACCTTGGTTGCTTACAGCCATCTCTCTACACTCTGGGTATCACCTGTGCTTCACTGATCTTTGATAGAATGAGAGCTTATTGATGAGAAATAATGTCTTGTCCAGGGTCAAGGTGGGAATGAAAATGTCTGCTTAATGATTTTGCCGGAATTAAAAATCTACAACAATAAAGAACTGAGCCTGCTCAGAAAGAGCTGGTGGTGTTAGATTCTCGGGAAATATTTCTCTCCTTTCTACACTCGCTAAATCTGTTGGCCAAATGAATATTTGGTTAATACATCATTTTAAGATGGATTTAGGAGTCCTTTCTTATCAACAATTTCTTACTTTGACTGAAAATTTAATATTTATGAAAAAGTGTAGTTCAAATAAACAGAAAAACAAAGTTTAAAAATTGTCAATTAAAAGATATCATTTTGGAACACAAATTGGGATTCATTTATATTTGAGTCTAGCCCCATTACCAAGCTAATGCTGATAGAACAAGAGTAATTCAGCTAGTTTCCTCACAAAACACCAGCAGCCTTGCAGTGAAATATTTTTCTCTGAAGAGTTTTTTCAAAATACCTGACACTTTGAGACTATTTTGATGTCGTTCAACCATCGTGAAATGTGTATAACAAACCCAATTTTTAAAACACAAATTCAAATACGTAGTGCTGTCTGTGTGTGCTTTTTATATGCTATAAAATACTTTAATTGGATATACACACAGCGATTTTATATGTTTAAGTTTTTCTCTATTTGAGAGGATTCAGTGCTAGGGTATTGTGTTAGTCTGCAGGAAACTTCACTAAGACAGGAAGTAACAACTTCTAATAGCTTCAAGAAGTCTCTGAAACTGACCAGATTCTTTAGGCCCCTTCTCCTTCAAGATATATAAACTTTAAAGATGGCTGAGCCTCTCCTGGAAGGCAGAAGCAGAATTGTCTAGAAGAAACAAATGTTGCCTGGCAGAAGCTCAGGCCATTTGAGCCCCCTGAAAAGGATACTATCTGATCTGTTGATCTGCCTGCAGGGTGTGCAGTATGTTCCAGGTTCTTAGCTGGAATTAACATTTGCATGTGACTTAGCTTCTTGACTGAAGTCTAACAAATATGGCCATTGATACCTAATGACTGCATCCTTATCAATACAGCAACCAGAGCAAAACAAGGACAAAAAACAATAAAGCTAAAGGACTTTCATTCTGTTTATCTTATACCATATGAAAGTCTTCCTTGCAATCCCTAGAAAATTTAAAATTAAAAGGATAGAAGGAAATTCATCTGTCATAATGTGCACAAAGCTGGCGGATAACTAGGGGGTCAAGTTAAGTGTCTTCAAAATGAAATGAACTGAGGAGGGACTCACTGGACCTGCTGATTTGTGATTCAGTCCTACATTCAAGTCCTAGGTCATTCCTTCTACAGCAATGGAGAAAGTATCCCTAAACTGTGGAGGCAGCGTAGACCAGAAGCTGTTGGCATCAAAGAGGGTAAGAATGGGCTCCCTATGGCCTGACATACCCCAGTGCAGTATTGTGTGACTTTCTCTATTCCCACATAATTTAAAAAGTTCAGCTAGAAACCCATGGATATAGCCAAAGGACATATTTTGAATGCTTGGTGGTAAAAACGTACACAGAGAAGAATAATCAAGGTTTTAGTGTTTGCATTCACATTAGGGATCTCTCTGGAGTGTAAATCAAGAGTCTGCTATACCGTTTTACTTGAAGTATTACCATGCTTGTTTTTAGAAAATGTGTGTCACTGACCCATTAAGTTTGCACATGTGCAGAAACAGAAGACAGTTCAGTTTCTGCATTCTCATGAATGTGACATATAGGTACAAACATCTGCTAATGTCATCACTCCTGCTAGTGTCCCAGAATCCACATGTCTACACACTAAGATACTATCTTATTACTATCACCATGCTACTTTACTTCTTTCCTTTAAGGCATTACTCATATGAACATTAAAGGATAGTATTACTTTATTGGGACCATAATTAATTTATACTAAATTATGTACCTTGTATTTATACTAAGAAGTAAGTACGAGGATATAGACCTGTTTATTGGGACTCATAAGAACCTTGAGGGATCCTTTCACTTAATAATACTGCTATTTAGAAATTATCCTAGAAATAATAGGCAAGATGTCCTCATGAAAACAACAACAAAACCAGAATGAAAGAGAGAGAGAGAGAGAGAGAGAGAGAGAGAGAGAGAGAGAGAGAGAGCTCTCCTCTTTCTATCTCTCTTTCCAAGACAGGGTTTCTCTGTGTAGCCCTGGCTGTCCTGGAACTCACTCTGTAGACCAGGCTGGCCTTGAACTCAGAAATCTGCTTGCCTCTGCCTCCAAGTGCTGGGACTAAAGGTGTGTGCCACCAGTGCTCAGCGAGAACTTTTAATTCTTATGTTTATCCTGTCAGAGGCAAATAAAAGTGAACTCAGGCATTTTTTTAAGTACCCAAACTGAGGGAAATTTTCTCTTAGATCACAAACAAATTCCAGATTTCTATGTGCAAGAACAGAACGCTAGATGTATCTTGATGAGCAGAGTGATTCACTTAAATTCTGTGAACTCTGATGTCCGATGAAGCTCTCAGCTTCTGTCCTTGCCCCTGGCTGACTTCAGGCGTGTGTGGCATATTAATGAGCTTCCTCCAGATATGTATAAAATAGACATTTGAAAGAAAGGATTTAGCACATCCAAACACCTTTCATGTTCATAGCTCAAACAGCTCCATAAAATCCAATTAACTCATCAAGCTTCATAAACTATGAAGGGCATAATTATAGCTCACCATGTGGTCGGTCAGTGGCAATGAAGAAGAAGGGTGGGCTTAACAAAAAACTAAACTAAACTAAACAGAATTTAACCTTGCAATTTCTGAAATTTTATGCCTTTACTTCATCCAAGGACTAACCTTCAAACCATGGGTAAATTCTCCGAATTGTGCATGTGGTTACAGGTACACCCTGAAAGGGTAGTCTCAATGCCAAGAGTCAAGTTTGAATTCAACAGGGCGGTGTTGTCCTCAATGGCAAGGTGGACGTCTATGTGTGGCATCTCAGATGAATTCTATAAAACTTGTGGTGCAAATAAATAGTCTAGGAATTTTTAAAATAATAATTGTGTATGCTAAACTAGCATTCAGGGTGCATAATCAGGCCACGGTTTTTCCTTGGGACACATAACCAATGAGAAAACACTATCGGATCACAGATTGACTTTAGATGTACTTGCAGAGAGTTTAAACATGTAAGGTGATTTTTTTTTTCCATGCACTTTCAACATGCATTGGTCTCCACACTTCCCTGGACCTTCATTATATGTTTATAACATTATAACTACCAGTTTTGTAGGGTTGTTGTATTTGTAAATTGTCTAATTGATTACCAAAATATTTCTAAGATGTAACTTATTCATTTAAGTTCATGTTGGTATCCATATATGAAGGGGGTATCAAAGGACAACATTGGATATTGTTTCTTAATGCTATCTACTTTTATTTTCTGTTGAGGCAGTTTCTCACTGGTATGGAACTTATCAGTAGAGCTAGGCTGTCTGCCCAGAGAGCACCAGTGACCTGCCTACCTCTGCCTCCCCAACTTTGTGGCTACCAGTGCATACCATTATACCCAGTGTTGTTGCTATTCTTTTGCTTCACTTGTTTTGCTTGTAGGTTATAGCAATTGAACTCAGGTAATAATGCTTGTAAGGCAAGCACTTACTAGTAAGTCTGAGTCACTGTCTTAGTCCATATAATATAATTTTAAACATTGGTTTCTTACATACTACATCCATCTTGAGACTTCTGAACCCATTAGGGCTGGAAAGAATGTTCCTACATGGAGTGATGTCAGACACGCTCCTATTCCAAAGTAGTTAACTTTTCATACTACAGCCAGTATGTTTGAGCAAACAAAGAAAATAATATAGCAAAGTTGAGGGGGAGAGTCCAGGGACCATAGGTACCCACCCACCTTAGTCTGAGGAGCAATCTTATTCATGATTATTGCTGGCAGTTTTTCTTTAAATATTGATGATCTTAGGTAGAAATACTAGCCTGCTTTAAAGGCCTTCAACAACGACAGCTCTTTGGCATTAGGATGAACAGGAGATGATAGCATAGTAGGTAGGATATTTCTACTGCTCAGTATAAAGAAGCATATGGTGCACACATCCTAAACTATATGTGAGGTATAAAATATAATCTTTTATATAGAGAGACTTACCAAACCTTTACAATAATTTATGAGTTAGACATCTCCTTTCCCTTTTTACAGCTTAGACATTGAAGAATTTTGGAACACATACTAGTGTCTAACCTGCCATGATTTAGACTGTAGTATAATTCTATGGGTAATAACATGACATGAATCTGTCACTTTTTATCAAATAGGTACATTTCTGATACAGCACCAAGATATTCTAGAGTCAGTAGGTGGTACATGTTAGCATTCTGTCTAAACTCCACCCCACAATTACATGGCAACAGCAAGGTAGGCCTGACCCACTATAAAAGGAGCTACTTGCCTGCTCCTCTCTCTCTTACTCTCTTGCCTTTCTCTCTTGCTCTCTTGCCCCCCCTCTTCCCATTCCCTTCCCCCTCTCTCCATGTGGTCATGGCTGGCCCCTCCTTCTCTACTCTCTCCCTCTCTCTGCCTTTCTCTGTCTCTACTACCCTCCTAACTCCCCTCCTCATGCCGTGAATAAACTCTGTTCTATACTATATATGTGGCTGGTCCCGCAGAGGGAGGGGAATCCTCGGCATGGGCCACTGAAACACCCCTTCCCCCATACTCACCACACCCTCATAGAGCACATCCGCTTACACCTCTCTCTCTTTTTATAAAATTATTAGTACATTAAGCAGGATGGTCCTTTCAATTCTAAAATGTTAATATTTTAATTTTTAGAATTAAGACCTTTCTTCAAACAGACTGATTTTGACAACAGACTATGTCAGATACCGTGCTATATCAAGATATTGATGCTTATTTGTAGTTCCAGTGTTGCTGAGGCAATGGCAAAAGTCCTAGATAGGAGAGTCCTCCAGACACACCTTGCCACTGGGGTACATTGTTTCCAGAAAAATGCTTAGTATGTAGTATGAACTGTCCTTTTAAAGTTCTTGTACAACCTTGAGGATTAGTGTTATTGTTGCTTATTTCTAATGAAGAATCTGAAGCACTCAGACCTGGCTAAGCTTGCTGAAAGTTGTCTAATCAGTTATGGTAGAAATGAGAATCAAAATGGACTAAAACTTCGCTAGCTAACCACGATGCCAGATGGCAATGCATATAGTGTGATATCTAACCTTATAAAAATTTTCATCATATGTTGGTGGGTACTGGTTGGTTCATTAGGGGAATACCAGGACAGGGAAGCAGGAGTGGGTAGGTTGGTGATCAGGGGGAGGAGAATGGAATAGGGGATTTTCAGAGGGGAAACCAGGAAAGGAGATAACAATTGAAATGTAAATAAAGAAAATATCTAATAAAAAATAGAAAACAAAAAAAAAAACAAAAATTTCATCAAAATAATATTGATAAATCATCTAAACAGAAGACATACATGAACATGCAAATAATACTGATGTTATAGCATCAATGAATCCAATTGGTTATCCCAAAATTGACATTTTTAAATAGCTTTAAATATCATGTCAATACTGCATTTTGTTTAATTATAGGCCTCATCCTTTGCAATACTCAGGACTATAAATGCAGAATATTTAAAAATAATAAACACAAAAATAATGACATTTTGAACCATTTAAAAGATACTCTAATCTCGAAATAGAAAACATAAGGAAAACAAGACTAAACTAACAATTTACTCTGCATTCATAGCATATAATATGAAACACATTTGACTATGGGTGATTCAGAAAAGGAAACAGAGAAGAAATAGAAGTCTATTGTGTAGATAGGCAGAAAAGAGTTAGAACTAAAAGAGCCACAGAGGGAAGGACCAATGAACAGTGCACCAAAACTGAACACATTACACTACACAGTCAAAGCCTTGCGAATGTGGTTCTCAGAGAATTGACTAGCAAGAAGATTAAGCCTAGAACATGGATATCTATTAGATCAGGACCCCACTTGTGACTCTTTAATCTTTTCCCGGTTATCTTTACTTTGATTACTGTCAGCATAAACTATTTTCCTTGGTGGTATAGTAACCCTTTCAAGCAAAGTAGAAATATAAACCAGTACAGGCCAAACGGCATTAAAGAAAGGTTCATTTTCATTACAAATGAATACAATGGAGTCATGATCATAAATGACAAGATTAATTTGAATTACATGCTAACTAGTTAGCCAGCACCTCTTAATTGGCCATTAAGTAGATTCAGGAAGTTTAATTCCGTTTTGCTCTCATTCCTGTTTTGCCATAGAGTATTTTTGCATGATACTCTCGATCATCAGAGCATAGCATTTTTCAAATCTAAGTTTGTAAGGACAAAACTCTGTGTGCTAGATCCATTCAAGAGTTTTCACTCCTCCACACTCCTTAGTACCTGTGCTTTATCCAGACGCATCCTCTTGGCAGCATTTCTACTCTCGCTTTCACAGGCTGAAGCCAAGATACTCTCTGCAACTGCTGAAGTAAGGTGGGAGGGAATAGGTCGAGACTAAAAAAGAAGAGAGAAAGAATATGAAAAATTATTAACAGTATCATTAACAGACCACATGTCAGAAGAGCTCAGAAGACCATCGACATACTCAGGAGAATCTATTTTGATAGAGGAAATGGAAATTGTAAAGATGAAAAATGAAAGCTAGTTAGAGGTTAGAGCTATAGCTGCTACACAGATGCACCATTCATTCCCGTGTTTCCATTGTCATAACTATGTATTCAGGGTCATTAACTTGGAGCATGAATAGGCAATGGCAAGACTGCTGACTGTAGTTTGCAAATAAAACATGCCTCTTAATTCTTTTATGAACATGACAATGTACAAAGGAATGGAACAAAAACAAAAGACAGGGCTGTCACAAATAAACAAACAAGCAAATAAAACCTGTGAGATACCACACCATGGCAAATAATCTCCTTTAAAAAGAAAAGATTGTATATGTGTGTGTGTGCGCGCGCGTGTGTGTATGTGTGTATCTGTGCACATACAGCACATACATGGAGACCACAAGAACACCTCAGATATTGTTCCTCACCTTCCACCTTGACTGAGAAGGGTCTGTTGTTATGTTCTACCACCACTGTATGGCAGACCTGCAGGTCCAGGAGTTTCTATGCCATCTCCTGTTTCTTCACCGCATCTCTTTATCAGAGCAGTGATACAGGATGCCTGTCACCTTTCCCACAGGCCAAACAATCTTAGTGTGAGTCGTGCAAAAGCTTACTGTGGTTCTATTTGGTGAATGATACATATGGTTATCAGTATTTGGAACATTTCTCACTTTAATTTAAATACAAGATAACTCAGAGAGCCAAACAATGACTTCTGAATACCCACAGTTTTGTTTTATATGTGAGATTATTTGCCTGTTTGGTTAAGTCCATATTTTCCTTTTTTTATTAAATATGAGTTACAGTAATAATTTGTAGGCACATGTTGGAAATCTATCTTCTATGTATGCTACATAGAAATTAATTAATCTCCCAACTAAGCTAATTAACTATAAAATGTGGGCAACTCTCCAGATCATTTACTATAATCATTGAAAAGCTTTCCATTATTTTTTCACATAATTACATGTAAAACTATCTAGCTGAAAAATGAAATATTTAATGATATAGCATATTTTTAATTAAGATAAGAAAATGATAGATTAAAAAAACTACATTCAAAATAAATCACGGAGATAATAAAATACTGTGAGATTACACAATATTAGTATTCTGGAGGCCTAGCATGTAGTTTAGCATGCCACTTCAGGGATTTCAAAGCCTCAGCATAAAATGTGTGTTACTATTTACTTATTTTTAAATGAAAAATATAATTGTGCATGTTTAAGCAGTGTGTGAGTGGCAAGAAACGTGTCAGAGGAATGCTTTCAGCAGTGGGTTCCCTCATCTGCTGTGGGTTCAAGGGTTTGAACTGATGCTATCATAGGGCTGTGCATGAGGTCTTTACCCACTCAATGATCATGCTAGCCTGGAATGACTAATTTATTAGAAGGCTCTGATACGATTCAGACTCCTTTCACTTTGTTAGCAAATGTGATCATGCCTTTATCGTACATGTCTTATTAGAATTTGTCATATAAAACATGCTTTAGGAAACTGAAGCACAAAGTTATGTCTGAAACAATACTCTGTAACAGCTAAATTCAGTCTACAGTGTTTTAGCACATAGAGGAAGGAATTTCTGTGGTGTCAAAATAGCCTGGTCCCTGATGTTGTATGACCTGACAGGGAATTGTTGGAGTTTTCTCAACTGCTTCCTGCTGGTTCCTTTTCCCGATCAGCTTCCGTGGGTCAGAGGAAGGTGTGAGCTTCCGTGGGTCAGAGGAGGGTGTGAGAGCAGCCTTCCTCTTCTGCCCCCGTGAGTTGTCTCAAATGATGGCCAGACATCTCACTACAAAGCTCCACAATGTTCAGAAAGATACTTTTTTTTTAAAAAAGAAAGAGAAAACCGAGTCCCTGGAAAAGGGAGCACATGTCTGAAGTATTTCTGAGGAAAATTAGACTCGGCCTTGACCTCAGGAACAGAGGTGAGTGTCAAATGAGGCAAACCCAGAAGAGAATTTTGTCTCAAAACGTAAATTGCTTCATTCCAGTGTCTATTTAAAGTAAGGGTAATAAACTCTAGACCAGAGTCAAAGGGACATTAAGACATAAAATCAGCCCACCATTCAATACTGGCCACTGCCTGGGCAACATTATAATCTAAAGCATATGGAAATCTCATCCATGTTACTTTCTACGACACTTCCCCTGAGATAAGGTTACAGTCAAAGTATAAGTAAGAGTGATCCATTACGGAAAGAGGGACAAATCACTCGATCTGTAGCTGCTATTATTCAAACGGGAGTTAGGAGCTCATAAAGGTCTACTCTGTGTTATTAGAGTTTCATCTGGATCCAGGAATGGAACTGACGACCTCAGCTATATACCAGCAATCCTCTTTCTCATAATCCAACCAACAATAGTCACATAGAGCACAGGGTTGCATATTTCTGTTTCTTGCCACCTTTATATTTCTCTTTCTTGGGAATCTCTATTTCAAATTAGATATAAAATGTTATAAAATTTAATATGCTTATTGAATTTCAGCAATGAACATTCAAGTTTCTTAAATATAAGTTGGGAATGCTTTATTTTTTATTGTAAAAGTTTGTTGGGCAGGACATTTGTTGAATGCAAAACAAATTTAGTTAAAATTATTTCATAGACTTATTTTTCTTGTTCTTTAATTTTTTTAAAAGTAGATGTGTGGTTTTTACTGTAGGAGTAAAAGTTAGTTTTCATAACAAGTTACATAACTTCCTTTAGGGAAAATCATGGGGATTGTAGAGTCCTTTTCCACAAGTAGTGTCACCTTAGGCACAAGAAGACAGTTCTGCTGGAAGGGAATAAATTTTCCTTTTAAGGACATCTGACAATGGATAGTCTCAGACTTGGGAGAAAATTAACTTTAAAATAAAAGCAAACATGCACTCTTTTAGTGAGTGGGAAGATGAGCAGAACTTCGGACACAGGATCCAGTGTTGCCCACAGATGCAAGATAGAGTTTGGAAAATTCAGGTGCTCTGAGTTTCTTGTGGAACCATAATATGACTATCAACGATCCTTCAAATGAAATCACAGGCACAAATCATTTTCCTCAAAAGTTTGAAGAAACTGAAAGCCAGGTAGATTAATTTATTTTAGGACAAAGGGGTCTGTGTGTAGAATTTATGCTTCCTGGATTTCAGGTCTCCATTCTTTCTTTTACATTACATTGCTTAATTAGCACTTCTAAGTAATTAACAGCTAATGAAATAAAATGTTATACAATCCCTTATGCAAAGAAAGGTGTTGATCCCAAAACAAGCAAATTTCTAATTTATTCAAGTTATTTAGACAGAAAGGCAAAGTGAATTAGTAGAATCTGCAGTGTAAAATTAAAAAAAAAATAACCCTTTAAGTCTCATCTTTATAATCTATGTTGATTTCTAACCAGAATCTGATGTCATGTGATCACAACTTTGAGACAAATCTATTCAATAAGAGTTAATTTCTAGTGGGAGCTTAGGGTATTCATAACTTAATACAAAAGCTTTGATTCATCATGTCATTTTCTAAACAATCTTTGAAAGAATACTTACACTGTTCACTCCTTACAGAAAACCCAACTGAAGTTTGGAGCAATCACATGACTTCCCCAGGTCCATTAGTGGCATAGCTACACCAGCATTCATTTATGTATAATATCAATTTTTAAGTAACATAGTAAAGAATTATTTTCATTTTAGAATTACAGTAAGCTTAAGCAATATGGAAAAAAAGATCATTACGGCTAACCCCATTTATTTAAACACAGAATATATTAGGTTTCCACTTTATTTCCAAGTGATTTTAAATCCATCCCTTACATTTCTCTATTTATTCCTAAAGACAAAGTTCTGCTACAATCTAGAGCCACAAATTTTTAATATTGGGAGTAGCCAAATGTGCCAATCAATTACATAAACAACACAGTTGGGCTCAGTTTCATGCCTAGAATGAAGGTGCAGAAGACTCTCCATGAGCTAATAATTCTACAAAGCTCTTTGTTTCTAGAACTGGTAAATCAGTAGTGAAAGCCACAGAGTCTAGTACATCGTTCAGGGATATTTCATCTGATGATCTGATGATAACCTAGCAACAGTGAAAAACAGTGCTTGATTTGCCTGCAGGATTTGTCTGCTATCTAATTCCCAGCTTGGTTATTCATACCAAGAATCTGAGAAGAAAATGGATCCATGTGGCTTCTTATCAAACTATTCTCTGGTAAGAATCGTGGACACAATGGTAACCTGAGCCCTCCTTTCTATCATCAAACAACAGCTGAGGGATGACTCCAGTTCTGCTGCTCTAGCTGGAGATGCAACTTCAGAGGAAGCTAAGGGCTATAGGAAAATTCCAACAGTGTCAAGGGATAAAGATTACATCCTACATTGCTAGGACTGGCCATAAACACAAATGCTCTCATGTAGTAAATGAGACAGGAACAAAACACAAAGAATCCAAGGCAGAATTTATGAAGAACAGCATCACTTCTGGTGAAGGTGACTTTAGTAGACATATTATGTAGCATATGCATCCTAAGAGAAGATTTCAAAAAACGATTAAATGTAGACAAATACTGTGTGTGTGTGTCTGTGTGTGTGTGTGTGTGTGTGTGTGTGTGTGTGATCTATCTACACCTACCACAGAAATTTGCGATTTTTTCCCGCTGCATGTGAGACAAGCTCTCAGTAATTATCTCTTCATAATTAACAGTCATCTCCACTGGAACCCAGGCTGAACTTGCCTCCATGCTGCTGCTACTGTCATAATTATCTAGGTTCAAATCAGTGGGGTTGTGTCATCCAACAGATGGCTAAATGGTCACACGGAGCTTTGGAGTTGAAAAAGTCACATTTTAATTGGAACTTAAGATGTGATTGCTGTTGGCACCACAGAAATGTACCTTCCTTTTCAGAACCAGGGGAAATGTACCGACAAATGGTGCCAACTTTTTGCTTTAAAATGACACATTAAACAACTTTAAGACAAATTGATGTTAGAGTATACATTTAAGATATTGTATGATTATAAAAAGTTTTTTTTTAATTAAGACTATAAATCTTCTTATAAGTGAATGTCACAGTGCTCTCCAGACTCTCCCTTTTAAATGCTACTCAATAAAGATTTAGACTAGACCACATGGGGAAGAAACTATGGCATCCACCATGGTTGCAAGTAGAATCCCACTCCTTGAAGACACTTAGAGTAAATGATTCAGTGATTGAAAATTAAGATAGTATCTGTGGATTAAAATTTCCCCTTACATTCTGGTTGCTTTAAAAAATTAATGATTAAGTATCATGCTATTTGTTTGATATGAGCACTGTTGCCCCAAATGGTATATTGATGCATAAGAGGCATAGTCAAGAAAGCCATGTCAAAATTTTAAGTTCCTAAAAGATCCCTTTTATTGGCTAGGCTTTATTGTTCGCAGACATCAGTATGAACAGAGACAGTTCATCAACTGGACCGGACTGACCAGGGTATTTGTCAGCCGTCACCGAGCCACTCTATGTTGCTGCTCTGTGACTTGATATAAGCCCTTTTACTAGGAACCATTCTGTCTAGTTTTATAAGTCACAAAACAGGTTCAGTCAATGACATAAGCAATCTTTATTGTCAGACTGGATGTAGAAACACCTAAAAAAAAAAATGTTAAGCATGAGTGTGAAGGTGCTTCTATACTACAAAGAAAGAGAAATGAGAGTCAGACTCCTACAACTATCCTTCCATGGCTTAAAGGACTGTATCCCCTAGAACTCTGAGCCAAATTAACCCTTTCATTTGTTTGGTTGATTTTTTTAAGGTTATTTTGTCACAGTGATAAAAATAACTAATGTAGTAATTAAATATTGAGCAGGAATATCATGTATCAGTCACAGTGCATTACTGGAGTTTATGTGTGGAAAGTCAATATCATCTTCACTTATTCAATAAATGCATTTGATGAGTATAATCTATAAGTCAGAAATGTGTCAAATTCACAGAGAGGGACATATACAATTTCAGTCCCTATGACTTCTCTGGTAGTTTGTGCTAGTACTGTATCCAGTACAAAGGATTTAAAACATTACCGTTAAATTTACATATTTTTTTCAGAAATTCTGAATATAAACAAATACTTTTCAAAGCATTGTAATAAATGTATTTGACAAAATGGATATTTGGTCTTTCTTATTTCCAATTTCTGTGAACATAAAATAATAAGAGAGTTGTATTTATGTTATCAGGCTACACACACAATGTGAGTGCTATAAATAAGCAGAGTTGCTCTCCACCATGCCTTGCGGTCTGGGTCATTTGAATTCTGGACCACAGGTAATCAGGCTTGTGAATGTGGTCAAAACTGTCATTATTGGTGTCCTTAATATAGTTTTGACAAAAATGGCAAGCCAAAAAGCTTTATTGATCTCACCTGGCCTCCAAAGTTTTGGTCAAGAAGGTATAGGAGTTCATTTATTAGTTCTCAGTGACTGGCCTGGGAGGTCATGTGACCTAAGTGAGGTTAACATTCTTGCATGGGAACTGAGAGCTACAGCTAGAGGATAGCTCTTAGGTTGCAAGTTTTCAGAACTTCCGAGGACAATATTTCCAACAGGTAGAAAAGAACTATGGGACAGGTTAACTACTACAGAGAAACAAAGAATGGAAAGGAGCCAGAGAACCATGGCTGTTGGGTCTATGGGGAAGGACTGGCTTTATTATCCTGAGACAATTACCTTGATTGATTTGAAAAGAGTTTAAAAGTTTCAAGCAGAGTAGAATAGAAGACAATTGCCATCTTGGCTTTTAATGTAAGTTCAATTTTTGTTGTTGATTTTTCAGGCATTGAGACAGTGTCTTACTACAAGAGGATTCTGGCCTGGAGTTTAAGCAATACTTCCCCTATGGTGTCCTCGGTGCTAAGCTGACAGGTCTGACTCACCCCATGTACATCAAGTAAAATCTTTCACTGATAACGTAATGGCCAGTATCTCTTGACTTTGCTTGATGAATATTATGGTTCATGAATAGTAGTGTTTCACAAATAAATTGGAAATGAATGTCTTGCAGCTACACCCTTAGCAGCATAGGCTAGCTATGCTAATTGAGAATAAAGCTGGATGAAATACAAGATAACAAAAATAAGCTGTCCTTTCTAACCAGTTGACCCTTCATCTTAATCTCTAATTCTGCAAACATATGGTTATCTATTACTAAATATAATTACACATAATTGTAGATCATGGCATCTCTTCCCATCACTATTTAGGCATAGTATTTTACTCACAGACAGTCACTACTGTAACTACATATTCATAATAATTATCAAGTACATAAAAATAAAAATCAATGTGCCAAAAGTCAAAGAAAATTCAAAATTAAATACATAAATGTCTTTAGAGAAAAATAATCTGAATATTTAACTATATGAGTCTTGGTTTTTATTTAGCAGTAGGTTTTAGAAATTCCCTCGAAAGGCACTGGCATTCCAGGCAATAGAAGCCACTTGACCTTCATGGGTTTCTCACTGTGAAGTAGCACAGCATCAGAAAGTTTTACTCACTCAGTCATTTGCTCAATAATTTTACTCAGTTAAATGGGAATTAGCTAGCTTTCATGAGCAAGTACTTGCACTATAAAACAGTAGCAATGATGCAGAGATAAACAAGTTCAAAAGGACAGTAGTCAAATACTTAAAGACTGTATATAGGTGACAGCAATACAACAGGATACAATACAACTACAAAAGATGTACCACAAAATGCAATTTGTACACAGGAGAGAGAGAGACTTGATTTAGAGGGATAATTTCAACAGAGAAGCACATCTGGTCCAATCCTAGTAGTTCAATGGGAGGAGAGACCTAGTAGATTTACAACAGCAGAGTTCAACCTAAGATTCTAAGGCATGGCACCACTCATGGGCACCAGGCAGGAGCTTTGACATCTGTTATTTCAAGCCAGCCAGTTTTTTATCACTATATAAGAACTATCATTTCATTTCATCAAGTGAGGACAGTGATGTTTTAGGAAGCAAGACCCACAACTTGGTAAAATGTTGAATGGAGATCCACTCAACATATATCAGGCTCCTCACTTACTTAGTTATCACCAGTGCTACCCAGCTCTTCTTGGGTTCATTTTTCTCCTTGTCCTGTGAGGAGAATCTGTAGTCCTCACGATGAACATCCGGTTTACTAAACATTAATTTGTAAGTTAGACAGAGTTTTGCTACAAAATGTTGGAGCAGATTCTTTTTTAAGTACTTTAAGAGCTTCCTCAGACATTGTGTGGATGGATGTTCTGTCTAATGGACTTTCTCATTCAAGTAGCTGTTTCTTCCTGGTAAATGTAGAGATGTCTCTGTTCCACTCTTGTGTATTAGGTACAAAGTTGATTTATTTTTTTCTGTTGCCTACTCTCCATTCCCACCCTCCTATAGGTTTCATAGTGTGAGTAAATTAGAAAATTTGCCATCATTTTATCTTAGAATATCACCTCTTCCTTTTTCTAATTTCTCCTCTGATTTCCTAAAAGGATCTATCTTTATTATAGTGAGATTATTTTTTTCTCCACCATTCCTTTCTTATAGAGGTAATTTTCTTATTTATACATTTTAGCAATCACTTTTCTCCTTGGCTAACTTTTATATTCTACTTGACCCACCTGGTAGGATTTTAATTTCAATGTACATAATGCCTGATACTTTTACTTTTGGAAGTTGTAAATGGAGTCTTATTTTCCTTTAATAAACAGTAACTAATTTGGGGTTAGTTTGGAATTCTAGGAACTTTTGAGATGGTATAAATGCCAAAGGCCAATGAGGGGCTGGAGATGAACTCTGAGGCTGCTCTTGCTACCTTGTGGCTGGTTCCTTCTGTTGTAGTGTGAGTACTGGTCCTGAACAAAAGAAGAAATTGGGCATGCCGACAGTGGAAATTGGACTTGCCCCAGGGATCCAGTGCTCCTAATCATCAGGAGCTAGACCTATATATACCCAATTTCCCTTCTAACCTTACTCTCTTACCCTGTGTTGGGGGATTGGAAGGGATTAAGGTAGAACAAAGGTTGGAAGGATGGTAGTTATAAAAGTCCAATAAAGTAAGCAAAGAAAGCACACCAACAATAATGGGCAGAGGATAACCATAATCCTTGAGAAAACCCATGGACCGAAAGACTAGATCATAAGGGACACAGCAGTAATTCTTTGTGATGGACAATGCTATGAAAAAATAATAATTGGAAGGGTTAGATAAAAGGTAGAAAGTTGTCAGACCGTCAATTAAACATTTATATATACTATCACACTTAGTGACTGACCCATCAGCCATGTCATCTAGAAGATTGAATCTCTGAAATATCATATGATCTGATTAGGAACTGAACTAACACCGTTTTAAAATTTGGGTATCCTAGCTTTTTAAAGCCATGATTTAAGATACGGGGTTTAGATTGTTTTGAGATGCTAAAGTTAGATACCATGGAAGCCAAAACAGAGTAATATATTCTGTGACCAAAGACACCAGGGAACCTAGAAATGGTCTCCCTCCCGAGTGCTAAGTTCCTGGAAGTTCTCAGAGTGAACAGGAAAAGCCAGCTTGAGCAGCAGCATTGATTGATAGGGCATCTGAGAGTGTCTACAGGGACATCAAGAGAAATGGGTTCAGAGCTTCAAATGTTTATGGAGTATATTTTCTAAATGTGACACATATCCATTTTCCTTTTTATTGATTGCTTGTACTTTGGCTTTTGATTTATTTTGTTTTATTTTTGAGATAGTGTCTGATGGATACCAGGCTAGCCTTAGACTCTCAGAAAGGATTGCTTTGAACCCCTAAGCCTCCTGATCCCGTCTCGAGTACAGGGATTCCAGGTTTGCGCCACCACATCAGTCTCTTTTACTTTTCTATCAATTGTTTTACTTTGACAACTTTTAATATTCTTTTCGAAAAAGACTCAAAAGTGTAACCTCTTCAGGCTTCTGTAACACCACTTCTGCTCTGTCAGAGCAGTGTGTGTGCAGAGAATCGTGTAAGGCGCAAGCAAGGAGCTAAGCTAGGAGACTGCAGGAAGAGAGACAGAAGATTTGAAGGGCCAAAATGGAAATCATAGCAGATAAGTAGGAAACTAAGTATTTACTTACAAAATAGACCACAGAAAGAATAAGCAGTATTCAGTGAGTAGCAAGTAGTGTAATCCCATTCTCATTTTTTAGCCAGTGATAAAAATGACAATAAGATGTTACCAAAAACATAGGCAAACTAGGAGGAGCAGGTAGAGTTTTGGTAGGTAAAGTGAAGTATCCATCTGTGGAGAAGATGTGTTTAGGAATTTATGGATGCTTGTGTGCTAGAGCAGCAACTGACCAACATTGTCATGACATACTAAACCTTTGCCGGTGACTGGTACTCTGCTATAAAATACAGTAATGTGCACCAAGAAGAAATTGTAATTGTGGTTAAGGTGGCAGTCATTCCATGACCAAGTACACAATAAAAGGAAATCCCCCAAAACAAATATAGGTAAATGGGAAATAGGGGAACAAGAGTCTGAAGAACTTAGGGTTGACATAGGGAATGCAACACATGAGATCTGGTGTGAAGGAGTCCCATGTTCTCCCTAAGCATCAGTGTAGTATGGAGTGGAGGAAGCCAGAGTATGGATGCTCTGAATGTGAGGATTTAGCAGGAGTCGGTGAGCATGGTATAATCCATGAGCGTTCTTCTGGGGAAGCTGAAAGGGCAAGATGGACCAGCTGTGCGAGTGAATGATTAAGTTAATTGGGGCCTGGGTGCAGATGTACTCCTTTTCAAAGGGTCAGACAGAACATGTAAAGTGTGGGCATGGCTGGTAGAGCAATGTTCTAAGGAGGTGGCTGAGCAGGGGTGCAGGTGCAGCATGGTCACTTATTTATTCAGGGCAAATCAGACTAGATACTGGTTCTGCAAAAACAATGGGAGAGCACAGACCTTTTAGACAATTCCAGTGTGTGTGTGTGTGTGTGTGTGTGTGTGTGTGTGTACATGTGAGGATCCACTCACCTTTCTCTTAAGACAAAGACTCTCACAGCTCTATGTGTGCAAAGTGACTGTTGGCTGACATGTGAACCTGAGAGATCTTCATGTCTCTCTGTCTCCCCAGAGCTGGGGTTTCAGGCACATACCCTGAGCTGGTTGTTTTGTTTTGTTTTGTTTTGTTTGTGTTTTATGGATTTTGCAGATTGAACTCAGGTCCTGTGATTGCGAAGGCGGAACTTTATTCTGTCTGAGCTATCTCCCTAACCTATTTCTGAAGCTTTTCCTACTTCCTGCGTAGGCTGTTCTAAGGTAATGACTAAGATTTTATGTCTCTACACTAATAAAGGCTTCAATGACAGAAACTCAGCCTTCAATGACAGAAACGTGAGAGCTGTGACATCAGAAGGTAAGATAGGAGAATTACTCACAAGCATACTGTAGTATGCAATTAAAATGAAATGTTATGAGTAAACCACTCAGATCGAGTGGATGTAGCTTACAGTGTGTTCTGTTCTAAGACTGCAGCAAAGAGGTTGAAACCTACAAAGGGGGAAAGAGTACAAATAACAGTCTGGAAATTCAAGCCTAACATGCTTACTAATTAGCTACCATTAAGCTAATCTGTCACTAAGAAAGATACGTATCGGTGTGCGTGTAATGTGAAAAGCAATGTAAATAGTAAGAGGTACAGAGATACTGCAGAGGTGTGGATAAGGACCTATGCAATAGGTAAGGCTGTTGTTGATAAAAATTTCAGTTTAAGAAGCACAATCAGCCATCTTAATTAATACATTAATTGTGTCTGAGAGACAGAATGAGAGCGAGTGAGCAGGTGCACTCTCTGTAATGTACATGTCAAGGTCAAAGGGCAATTCACAGGAGCCATGTCTCTGCTTCCTGCTTCTTGCGATGCAGGCCCTGTAAGTCCCCTGTGCTGGCACACGCTAGACCAGATGGGTCAAGCACTTCCAGCTGCTTCTCCTGTCCTCCCCAGTCATCTGGGTGTCAGAGTGCTGGGATTAGATGTAGATTTCCACATCTGACTTGTTATATGTGTTCTAGGGATCAATTTTCTGCCACCAGGCTTGTGAGAGTCGGTCTTTTCCTACTCAGCCATCTCCCTTTCCATTTGGTGCATCTCTATAAAACTCTGCATAGGGCTGCTTTGTCTGGCCTCAGTGGGAGAGGATGTGCCTGATCCTTCAGAGACTCCATGCACCAGGGTGGGTGGGAGGGGGATACCTGGAGGGGGCACCCTTTCAGAGGAGAAGGGGAGGGAAATTGGGCAAGGGACTCTGTGAGCATGAACAGGTGACAACATTTGTCATGTAAATACATAGTAAATAGGAGATGCAGCTGTACTCTTTGACATGGCACTAGGTAACTGAAACAAGGGCTTTTACTTTGTGTGGCATATGACTAACAGCAGAGAAGTATACAAGTCACTGCTCATACCCCACTTTTTTTTTTTTTTAACTTGAAGTGATTATTTTCTGGTGGTTCTAGAGTCACATTTTTCTTACCTTTTAAAAATTACTACCTCACTTTCTGCCTAAAGTAGGTATGATAACTACTATGGACATATGTAAAGAGACAGATTCAAGGACAGTGGAGACCCTGCTGAGATTCTGGCTCAGATTTCCTGACAGTGTAACAGGAAACTAAAGGCAATCAAGCGAAGAGCCCTGGGGGTGAGAATTAAGGCAGAAACTCTTTCTTCAAAATGATTCCTCTAGGATTAAACTCTGAAACTCTGGCTCTCACTTTCCCAATGCTATGACCTTTTAATACAGTAACTCATGTGGTGGTGACCCCAACCATAGGTTACTTTCTTGCTACTTCATAACTGTAATTCTGTTACTGTTATGTATTGTGATGTAAAATCTGTGTTTTCTGATGGTCGTAGGCCACCCTTACGAACAGGTTGTTTGACACCACATGGGGTCGCGACCTATAGATTGAGAATTATTGCTCTAAGAGACTTTCAAAATAACATCTTTTATAATGCATATTTAGCAACTCAGTAGATAATATTCTCAGGAAAATTTTACTAAAAACTTAAATGAGACATTTCTATAAGCAAACATAGTCTCATAAACAATCAAGTATATATATAATTTCTCATAAACAATCAGGTATAAAATTTTTCAAGAAATCGAGGTTATTGAATTCAGATAGCTAAGCTACTTGGACTACATTAGTATAATAACAAAATTAAGGATAGAAGGAGATATAAAATTAAAAGTCTCTTTTTACTGTATTTCTTCTCAACATTTTTATTCGAGTCTTACAGAAATGCATGCAAACTTGAACAGGCAGGTGACAGAGGTCTCTGTGCAAATCCAGGAAACAAAAGAGAGATATCGTAGTATATTCTAAACTGGGGGACCTTCATGAGAGTCAACCCTGTCTTATTTAGAAAGAGCTGCTCTTATCAGTTTCTGTTATCACTGGTATTGAATTTAAAGCCATAGCCCTTCAGAAAAACTGATTCATTTACTGGAACAACCAACATTTATTCTTAAAAGCAGTTGCTGAAGTAAGTTAAGGGTCAACGCCACACAGGAGAATCAATAACAATTTAACACACAATATTTTTCCAAGGTTTAATTTAATGGCTGCATAACTCCATGAATTTTTATAGTCCTCTGAGAATAATGATTGTACACTGGATTAAAATTATTAGATTCATTTTTCATTAAAATTCTGTTTCTCTTTTTAATACTTCTATTTCTAATTCTTAAAATGCTCTGGTTTGAGGTTGGTGATAAGGACTTGGTGAAAAGTGTGTAGAAAAGAATCTTTATTTAGAGATTCTAATTCATGTGTTGGAAACACTATGCAGAACATGTCATGTTTTTTTTCTGCTAAGGCAATCAAAATTCACTGATTCTGGGTAATTCTAACAAAATTTTATATATATATATATATATATATATATATATATATATATATATATATATATTCCTAATGTTTGTTGAATGTGTTCAATGGAATCAAACATATTTAAGTCTTCTAAAATCCACTTTTAAATCCAGAGATTAACTAGACATACTTCATTTTGAACTGTGTGACAATTAGTGTATAGACTCATAGTTGGAAAAAGTACTGAGAATAAGCACTGTCAAGTGCTGTGCCCTAGAGGAGACATCAATATCACCCTCTCCAAGGTTAGAAGAACAATAGAGAAGAGGTGAGTGAAACAGTGTAATAAGGGACAGAAGATGGAAAAGAATCCTGTGAGAGACCTTTTGGATGTGACATGAGACTCAAAGTCTCAATGGGTACCAGCAAGAGATCCACATAAGATTAGGTTCATCAACATTCTATCCTGGGCATGGAAGTTATTCATTAGGCTCTGCCCCTCATTGAGGACCTATAGTCAGTCACATAATGCTTGCCGGGATAGAAGTCACACTCTTCAATGGTATAGACACTGGAGAGTTTCCATTGTTTAAGTATATAAATGTTCAGTCAGCTACAGTTGAATAGGTAACTCTTATTAAATTCAAAGACAACAGAAATAACATGAACGTTAAACAGGAATAGACTTCGTCTAGACAGTGGTAGAAAAGGAACATGAGCATTAAGAGCCTCAATTATTTGTGTTGTGGTAAAGCACAAAGCAAGAATCTCATTTTGAACTTGATAAAACCAGCAGGATTTTATAACATAATCCAGCAGTTACTGGATTTCTGATACTTGTGGGGTTTTCTGGTATCAGGGACCCTGAGTAAGCAGAACTTGGCTTGCTGATTGGTCCAGAATCTCCCACAAAATAAGCCTGAGCTCTACAGTTGTCTTTTACAAATAAATTTAACATGGCTTGATTTCCTCACTGATTTGCTACATCTTAGAGAACAAGATACACATAAAAAATATACACATCCTGAAAATTACCGAGATTCTTTGTATCATCAGAAAACATGAGGACAGAGGAAAGTATTTTGCTTTAATATTTTGAATTTTAAAACCCTGGTGGGTATCATATATTTAAAAGTTTAGAGGGCATATTTAGTTTACTTTTAATTACTCTGAACTAGCCACATCACCTCCTCCTCCTCTCTTCTCATTCATTTATTTCATTTTGTCATATAGGGATGACTTTACAAAGGAAAAAATCTACTAGCAATTCAATATTAAGGAATGTATTATATAAGAGAAAGGACTCTTCAAATGTGCCCACTGAAGTATCTGCTTCTCATTTCCAAGGGGGCATCCATATTAGGGAGAATGTAGCACCATAAAGGGCAGAATTGCTTGTGCTGCAATATCATTTTTTATCTACATCTTTAAGGTAGCTAGAAAGGACCATCCTATTTTCATTTGAGCACTTCATGTCAGACAAGGGGTCATGTCTCAAAATTATAATGACCAGAAAATGGTACTATTTCCTCAGTAATAGCAAATCAGATGTGTCTTATATTTCTCTGTTACCTTTGAAGTGCTATTTATATTATATACACTGAATAAGTAACAAATGAATAAATGGAAAATATTAAAAGATAAGTATCATTTCTTTATGGCATGCTTAAGTTTAGTTTGTAAAACTTACTGACTTTGTATTAACCTACCTTTTTCTTCTAGACATCTCAGAAATGTCTACTGAATAGGCATCTATGCCCAAGTGAGGACATACAACTAATAAAATGGCAATAGTGTTTTAAATGATGTAATGTCTGAGATAAATTTTAGAAAACATAATTCAGTGATGATTTCTTTCACAAAATGATGACTGTAAACTACATACCATGAAAAGAAGATAAGTCTTACTGAAAGGTGAAATCGCTAAATCTCACTGAAAGATGAGTAGTGTCAGATACTTGCAAAAGTAATATTGATACGATACTATCTTAATTTTTATTAAAAGATGAAAATATGTGCAGTATAGCCTAAAGTATGCTTTGTTTCAAAAGGAAATTTTGTTTGTGTGCCTAGCCTGTTGGGGTTGAGCCAACTCTCCAACCCAGCCACTGGAATTTTATACCAACTGTTAAGTGGCCTTAAATTTGATGTCAACATCAGGTCTTTGAGATAAGATTAGCTGTGTCCCTTATCTGTCTCCTATTATGCAGATTATAATAATTAGATAACCTACAACAGGGAAACTATTTCATTTTCTTCTAGCAATTCTCCTGTTCTCTCTTGCACTACATTACCTGTATTATCTAAATCTATTCACTCAGTTCTACCACTTTTCTAGTTAAATTCAACTTGGATATGCTGGACCCACATATATATTTGAAAGGCTCTGCGCTTGCTGAATGAATGCAGCACAGGAAATTCTTCTTCAGATGACAAATTCATAATGTATGATATCATTTTCTTACTATGGGTCCTTTGAAAGCTTATTTTGTGCTGGAAATGAGTTGCAAAGGTATCTAGAAAACACTTTCTGTGCTAGCAGATGGGAATTCGCCCAGAGCTATGAAATGGGTGACTGTACTCTGCACAGGGTGATCTGAGCCCAGGCAGGAGAGGCAACATACAAAAATCAGATAACCGAAGGCAGTAGATTCTTCAGAGCTCCCAAACAGGCTCTCAACATATGCTCTACAATACAGAAAGGTCAGTTCCACTTTGGAGGACAATATAAAAATTGACAAGAGGTGGGATTTCTTATACAAGCATTCATTTTATAGAATTTTACAGTATAAAGCCATATGTTGAAACCTGTCTGATCTTTAAGCAACTTCTACCCATCACACTGAAGCAGCCAGGACAGATCACAAACACTAGTGACCTAGACTTCTATTTAGCCTTTTTAGGTATGAGGGGAGAAAAAAAAATGGTCAGAAAGTTTGTTAAATACTTCTAAAGCATGAGTTGTAGCAGTGGTAAAGCATTTGTTTGTCTCATAATGTTCAGAGCCCCTGGTTAGAATTTCATTAATTGCTGAAAGGAATAAAACATCTCCACATGTGTAAGCACACATGTATCATTTGGAATGTAAAAAACATCGTGCATGTATTGTCAATGTTGTTGGAGTTATGTAGATAAAACAACAGTAGAAATTCACAATATTTTTATTTCCAGTTTTTACCCCAAAGTAGTCAATGCCAGGCAAACTTATCTTCTATAAAGCACAACAGAATAGATATACAGAGTTAACATACCTCGGGCAACAGGGGCTTAGTTTCCACTTACGAACTTTCATTCCATCTTATTTTTCAAAGGCTACTAGTTGTTAGATAGCAGATAAGGTATTTCCTTACATTCATAAGATAGCCATTCTCACAAGCCAAAAGCAGCAACTGCACCTTCAAGACTCATTAGCCTCACATTCACATCAGTAGTGACAGAAAGAAAACGAACACAGATGACATGTGACAGTCGGCTTCTCCCTGATTTTCTCTCATAGTATCCTTATTGTCTATGAAATGTTATCACATGGTTCTGTGAGCACTGGCCTCCCAAGAGAGTCCTTATCATAAAAACAAAGGGATAAATGCTTGGGGAAGATGAAAAAGAAAGGGGGGGATAAACACAAGCAAATGAAACCCCCTTTGACCTGACGTCATGAAAAAATAAACAAAGACACTAAGATGGAAACAAAATAGTGTCATGGTTTACATGTGGGGTTTGGATGGAATCTAGGGCTGTGTTCAATTTATAACTCACCATCTCAAAACCACTTCTTTTCATCCGCCTGCAGGACTTGAGGTAAGTACGGATACGTTTTCTGGCACGCTCTTGATACTCAGGGAATTGTCGCCTGCATGAGTCAATGATAGCCTGGATCTTTTCTTTGGGCTGCTTAGAGATTGGGACCATTCGGTCCAAGTTTTCATCTACAAACAGCCTGACAAACATCTGTTGGCAAGAGGGAGACAGAGGAGAAGGGTTTGGAGGACTGCTCTCTTCTGTTCCTAGCTTCCTTTCTTGATTACCGAGAGGACAATAATTCTTTTTTTCTGGTTTATGCACTGGAGAATTTTGCAAATGGAAAGCCAGAAAATTTAAGCAAACATTCTTTTAATGATTTTCTAAATGGTTGAATTAAGTATATATATAAAGAGAGAGAAAAAGAGAGAAAGAAAAAGAGAGAGGGAGGATAGGAAGAGAGAGAAAAAGCAGACAGACAAACAGACAGAAAAGAATGGAAAAAAATCAGAAAATAACAGTAGAACCAAGACAGCTTAGCACTCACTACATTCGCTTTTAATGATAAATGGGACCGAGACATAGCCACACTGCACAGTGGACTCATCTCTGAGAACAAACAGTTGACTATTTTGTCATGCACAATTAAGAAAGCAAAGGAAATTACTGATGACAGACAGGCAAAAGCATCAGAGGACTAAACTGAGCCCCCTTCAACCTAAGCAGACATGCATACTCACACAATACAATTCCAGTCCTCAGCACCCATTAGATTTTAAAATTCTAAACAAAACACAGCAATTCTGGTGTCTGCTTGGCAAAGGGTGTTTCATGTACTTTTAAAATCCTTCTGAAAATTAAACAAACATGGTTCTAAAATATTCACACTGACCGACAAGCAACAGCATGAATGTGAGGTGGTCAAAACATAGCCACACAATGTGGGGGGACTCACATTGAAAGCTTTCAGCCTCTCAGCTTCCACACCATCTGTCTCGTTCACCTTCTCCGAATCCTCATGCTCATCATGTTCATCTTCATCTTCATCTCCCCTGTTGAGTGACAGATCCTCTGCACCTCGATCAACACTCTCATTTTTGCCAGAGTCATAGCTGGAGTAGCTGTGTGCTGGAGACTGAAAAGATAGGGTGACATTGATTGTCCCTTTTTAAGCCTCTGCCCAAACCATCACTTTTATACTTTAGTTTTTATTCCAATGGTTTTTTAAAAATCATGGTTATTACTTGGTAACTCTAGATAGGTGGCATTTTAAATTTTTGATCGCAGTTAATTCAAATAGATTTATAACTCATTTCCTCTATTACACCAATAACATTTCAAGACTATATATAGTTGTATAGAACAGTTCCATTTCTGCAGAGAAGTTTTATTGAACTTAGCACTTCAAGAGTAATTAGTGTTTTTACTTGATATTTATATTAATAAAAGGAGCAGTCTGTGGTTAATTGACAAGGGAAGTATTGACTCATACTGTTGGAGGTAGATATGACTTCAGTGTGTAGCCAGCCTGCTTTTATTAATTTTCTTTGAACACACTGGAAACTGAAGAACAAGGATATTTAATTAATTTTCCCAGCAAAGATTATAAAAATATTACTGAGAATAGGGTTATTAACTATTTGATGCTTTAAATTAGATTTATAATTTATCTAGGAAATCATCTTAAAATAATATCTGATTTGCACATAATAAAAATATGTGACGCTTCTTCCTGACACATTGTGTCTATACCTTAGCATGTATTAAGGACAGGGTAAATTAAACTCAGATGATTAGCTAGATGCACTGCATATTTCAACATAAATAATTAATAATCTGAAAAATTAAATATTTAAAATTCATTCTCACATATTAACTATTAATGAGCTCTGTAGAGGAGAACTTGGGGTTGGTTAGAGCACACATGTATCCATGTGTAAATGATATTTCTCTATAACAAGTTAACTGATTTAGATTAGATTGTTTGTAATTGGAGATATTTAATTTTTATATATAACCACATATTTTGTTTTAGGATCTACTGACTAATTTGAGAGTTAGTTTAGGAGAACTGGGTTGAATGAAACTCTAAGTGTATGTTGTGATAAAAAGCTTAATTGGACACTAAGTAGCTAGACAACAGATTATGTTTTATGGTTCCACTAATACCAGCTGTTACCACTAACAACAAAGGCTATTGAATTATTAAGCAAAGAATAATGCAAGAGAATGTAAAGATGACCTTTCTGTAGTTGTTTTTATTATTGGCACAAAGATTTTGAGATATCATAAAACAGATGCCCCTCAACAGAGGAATGGATACAGAAAATTTGGTACATTTTCACAATAGAGTACTACTCAGCTATTAAAAAGAATGAATTTATAAAATTCCTAGGCAAATGGATGGACCTGGAGGGCATCATGCTGAGTGAGGTAACCCAATCGCAAAAGAACTCACATGATATGTACTCACTGATAAGTGGATATTAGCCCAGAAACTTAGAATACCCAAGATATAAGATACAATTTGCAAAACACATGAAACTCAAGAAGAATGAAGACCTAAGTGTGGTCACTTTGCCCCTTCTTAGAATTGGGAACAAAACACCCATTGAAAGAGTTACAGAGACAAAGTTTAGAGCTGAGACGAAAGGATGGACCATCTAGAGACTGCCATATCCGGGGATCCACCCATAATCAGCCTCCAAATGCTGACACCATTGCATACACTAGCAAGATTTTGCTGAAAGGACCCTGATATAGCTGTCCCTTGTCAGGCTATTCTTGGACCTAGCAAACACAGAAGTGGATGCTCACAGTCAGCTATTGGATGGATCACAGGGCCCCCAATGGAGGAGCTAGAGAAAGTACCCAAGGAGCTAAAGGGATCTGCAACCCTATAGGTGAAACAACAAAATGAACTAACCAGTACCCGCCGGAGCTCATGTCTCTAGCTGCATATGATTCAGAAAATGGCCTAGTCGGCCATCAGTGGAAAGAGAGGCCCATTGGTCTTGCAAACTTTATATGCCTCAGTACAGGGGAATGCCAGGGCCAAGAAGTGGGAGTGGGTGGGTAGGGGAGTGGGGGGGAGGGCATGGGGGACTTTTGGGATAGCATTGGAAATGTAAATGAAGAAAATACCTAATTAAGAAAACATTTAAAAAATTAAAATTAAAAAAAACCAAATAGTTAAAATTTTCAATACACGACAAAGAGAAGAAATTAGTGTTTATAACTAATCTACTGGTTCCCTTTGTGCTTACATCTATCCAATGAGAAACTACCATCATCCCAATACTTCACACAAAAAAACAACTTTCCAACACCTAAACAAACTTGTATCATTAACACAATAGAATATGTTTGTTTAAACTCAGCTCTGCCTGAAGCAAAAAGCTATAAAGAAATGTATTCCTCAATACACATCCTCCCCCATCTTTTTCCCTTCTCCCTTTCTCTTACGGTATAACAAAAGTACTTTTATTATATCTATCATACATATTAATATTAAAACTAAACAACAAAAAAGTTCATTCAGCAATCCTCTATTTCCTAGAGAATCTCAGGATATTATTTCTATTTTCTTCTACACTAGTAGTCTGTGATTTAGAAATCCTTACTAAGAAGCTGTCACCTGTTATATATCTTCCACATATAAGGTGTATTTAAGTTATTAAATAATATATTGTTGCTGCATCCACTTCTTTGTTTCAATTGAATATAGAAAAGGGATGGCATTATCATCATTCAATGCCAACTAAGTTTCGTTCCTAAGTCACTGGTATTGAAGAGGTTGCATTCAGTCTATTTTTCATTTGTTGGATGATCATCTTTTTGAGTGAAATACATTTTAAGAATAAAATACATTAAAGAGAATAAACAATTACTGAACACATTTTTAAATAAGATGAGGGCAATAGAAAAAAACACTATTTTTGTTTTAATTGCCTAAATACCTGTGTGAATACTTTCTTTCCTCAATAAACCTTTGTCAAGCATCTGTTTAATAATAATGAGCTTTGCTTTTTGTCTCAGACTTCACTCTAAGTCATACATGTATGTATGTATGACTTAAGTGAAACCTGAGTGAAATAGTTAAGCAACTTTCTCAACATTCATAAATAGCAAATGAAATAAGGATTTGAATCCAAGCAGTATCACTTTGAATTGATTATATTAAGTGTATCTTAACTATAAGGGGTGTGTGTGTGTGTGTGTGTGTGTGTGTGTGCCTGTGTGTACTGTCTATGAAATGTCTACTTACTGTTACAATATTGGGGAATCAACTAATGGGGCAATGCTTTCTCATTGCCAACTTGTAAAGAGAAACCTCTCAGATGTGACAGGAAGCCCACTCCATCTTTTAATATGCAATTATAAATTCAGTTTAAGATATGAACATACCCTCAGGAAATCTGAGCCATGGCATGTTTGATATGTTTTGTGTAGATTGGAGGTGTTTAGTTGTCTATAGTCAAGTGATGTATGGAACTTCACATGATGCTCTATATCGATATGACTGATTAGTACAGGAGAACGAGCATATGGCTGGTTTGTTAAGTTAAGGTTCCTGTTGCCAGGCCTGACAACCTGAGTTTGAGTTCCATAGCCTACATGTTGGCAAAATAGAGCAAGCTTTTCATGTTGTCTACTGATTTCCATAGGTGCACTATGGCACATACATGCATACATATATGTATTCACATACATACACATAGAAACACAGTGAAGATAAATAAAAAATTTTAAACTCAAAAAATTACTGAATGCATGAGGATGGTCATGAGAATACTGCATAATTCCAATATGTCTGAAGGATAATTTTGTGTCATGTGCATAACAAATTGGTTGAGTATTGGATTAAGCATGATGCAATTGTATGTCTGCTAAGGAGTTTATGTATGAAGGTAATATTTGAATTGGTGTTCTCAACAGTGTAGGCTGCTCCCCAGAGTTGGTGGGCAACATCCAATTCTTTAGGAGATACAATGGACAAACAGGAAGAGAAACAAAGATAATCCTACCCATTGTGTCTGACAGATTGAGTGGAGGCAAAGTGAGGCTTATTCCACGAGTTTACCAACCTTTAAACTCACACTTAACACTACAAATGGCTTTCCTAGTTGTGTGGCTTTCAGAGCAATGAATATGGCCCTTCTTGGTTCCCAAAATTCATTGACTCATATATCTGCCTATCATCCCACCCTATCATCCCATCCTTCTCCCTCTCCTCCCCCTCTCCCCCTTACCCCCTCTACCCCTCTCTGAGACTGCCATAGGCTGTGTTGTAGCTCTTATTTATTTTTGATCTCATAACATTGCCGTTTTGCAAGAGTCTCTATTTCAATAGATGAAACACTTCAGATCCAAACCTCCCGTTCAAAGTCATATACTTTCATCTTATTGTTTACATTAATAGAGCTGAGCTTGGCAGTAGGCAGAATCCAGCAGAGCTCCATGTCCAGAAGAAATCTTTGTAACACTTGTGGTTCAAGTTCAACCGTGCCTCAAATTAAGCCCTAGAACAGTGGTTCTCAATTTCAGTGCTGCAATCCCTCTGAGGTTTGAATGGCCTTTTCACAGTGATTGCATATCAGATATCCTGCATATCAGATACTCATATTCATTGTAATGGTAGAAAATTTAGTTATGAAGTAGCAGCAAAATAATTTTATGGTTGGGGGTCACCACAATATAAAAGGGTCACAGCATTAGGAAGGTTTAGAAACACTGCTCTAGACCTTTCCTTTTTTTAGCAAGGAAAAAAAAATGATCTCTACAATAGGGAATCTTGAAGGGTCAATGTCTCTTTAATTTCACCACAGTGATGACTTGGGGGGTGGGTAGGACAAAGATTACACTAAAATATAACTGAGCCATTAGCAGAGACACACTGAAGCCAAATCACTCACTTTAATGGAGGCATTAAGCTTTAAAAATGGGCACTTTTTGCAGTTTGAATTATTAGCAATATTATATTACCTAATATAATAAAAGGTAGGTTCAATAAGTTTGAAAGGTTTCTCCTTAAATATATCAAGGATAATATGTTTTAGGTGGCACTGTGCAAGATTTGAAAAATGTTATAATGTGTTTGCCGGAATCAAATAATTCAGCAAATTCAGCTTTTCTACATATGGCAGAAGGCATGAAGTCTTCGTTGCCTGCTGTACATACTTGGAATGGAAAAGGGAGTATAGCACTAGACACATGAGATAAAGCCCAAGCCTCCAGCCTCCAGACTTGAAGACGTATAGTGACTTTAAAGCTTGATGAACTGTGTGGCCTGATGGCAGCAAACCAAATCTCTGATAGCTCAGAATTCTATTTTTGGAATACAAATTCTTCCCTCTCTTTGTAGAGGATCTATCAGTTATGGCAAATCAGATTAAATCCATTGTGTTCTGAGATCTCATATTCTGTTGGCTTCAGTGTTGAAACCATGAACTCCAACAAAGCCTACTAGATATGTTTGTCCTCACTTTCCTGCAGACCAGATCAAGACAAAAATGATCCCCCTCTATCTTTGTTCACAGCACTAAGATATATTTTCCTTTTGTTGGTGTTTAAATTTGATGGTGCTTTCCTTCCTTCTACAGAGCTGTTCCATTTTGCACAATGAGGATGTGAATAGCTGGACTGGCCTCATGGACTGATACACTAAAAATCACTACAGGTTCCCCAAAAAAGCTCAAAAAAAAAAAAAAAAGATAGCCATTTGCTTCATAAAACTTCAATTTCAAAAACCATGTTACTACTTCAGAGATAAAAATAAAAAGTTTAAATGAAAGTATAAAAATAAAAAACTCTATTAAGAAATACAATTCAAGAAAATGGGCACACCTGGTTTTCTCAAAATAAAGATATAAGTTTAAGTGGATAAGGAAAGATCATAACTTTAGGTACAGTCTGTTGCCTTTACCATGTGTTTGGCTCCAGTCAGCAAAGACTTTCAGAGCACACATTTGCACTTCGCTTTGGCAAGATACCCTGCTCTCATAGGGTCACCAGGGCTGAACTCTGAAACTTCCCCACTATAGCAAAAGCCTAGAACAAGTAGGACAACAATGCCCCCGTGCTTGGGATGAGACATGACTAGATATGTATTTTATGAGGTACACAAACAATGGAAAACTAAGCGTTGAGAAATGTCAACATAAGGAAGAATATTGGAATTAAGTGCCAGATGCCAACAGTTCGATGATGTGCCCTATATAACTCTGATAGAGCATTGATCATTATGCAAATCAATAATATGATTGTTGTAGTGTGCTCTATGTTGCTGTGTGGCCTTCAGGTTAAAGTCTATATCCAGGGAAACCAGGACAGGAGGCTTAAGGTAACAATCTGGAGACAGAAATAAAATTCAGACTATGGAGTATACCACTTACTGGCTTGCTTAGTCTATGGTCTTACACAGCACAGAGCCCCCTGTCTTGGAATATTATAGCCCTCAGTGGGTACTGCTACATCAATGATGAAACAACAACAACAATAATCTTTAGTTAAGCTTCTGTCTTCCAGGTGTGTCAAGTGACAATAAAATCTAGCTATGACAATAGTGCCAGGAGTCATGAAGGAGAAGCTAAAACCTAGCAGGTGATCTTCCTGAGATGTCATGAATTAAAAATCTATGATGGATTTGTTCCTTTAGGCAAGGCTAAGGAGAATTTCATTTAGGAAAGGTTCCTATTATTGATATGCTTTTCCTGTTATTATTAAATATATATAATAATCACTAGGTATTAGCCCATACTTTTGAGCAGATTTCTGCAGAACAATGAAGATGTACTGTCTTGTAGTTATATAGAAAAATAGATGACTTATTAATTCTTAATGATGATCCTACAAGAATTCCTAAAATTATATAGATAATTATTAAGCTCTTTTATAATAGGACTGCTATTAAAGTCCTCTCTGATAAGCAAAACTGCAATGAGAACTCTTCCAGTCTTCAAGTGTCACCTGCAATTGCTTCTGGGATAGCAAGCAGGCATCTGCAACTAAGAACCCATTTTGTGTAAACTTATGATGAACTTTTTACCATGTGATCATGTAGTCTGAAAGATGAATAAGTGCTAAGGAAAAAGAGAGAAGGAAAACTTTTTAAAGCAGAACTGAACTCAAGAACTTAGAAGTAGAGGTACAGAGCTGGACGTGGTGGCACACACCTTTAATCCCAGCACTCGGGAGGCAGGGGCAGGTGGATTTCTGAGTTTGAGGCCAGCCTGGTCTACAGAGGGAGTTCCAGGACAGCCAAGACTACACAGAGAAACTCTGTCTTGAAAAACCAAAAAAAGAAGTAAAGGTACAGCATTGAGAGTAAGGGTGTTATTGTGATGTCACAACAGAAGGAAAGAGGACATTAAAAGAAGAGACTATCGATAGCTTTTTAGAGAGAACTTTTTGGAGAAGAACTTTTGTAAAGGCTGAAATCACTTTTCAGTCTGTCCCCTTTGTCTTTCTGCAACTTCAACTAGCTGACTGGGAGTTAGAGCCCTGTAGTTCCTGAGGAGAAGGCTACTTTACATAACCCCCCACTGATTTATGATGCAGTGCTAAACAGTTCTTGCCTAAAAGGGACTTAGGCAGGTCAGCTACAGTAGCAAAGTGACTTAGACTTAAGATCGGTAGATGTTTGATTATCAAAGAGCAACTCTAAATATCTCCTAAGATCAAGTCTTACCCCCTCCCTCCTCCCCCCTCCCCCCACTGACTCTCTTCCCCTTTTGCTACCTCAAGAAGAACCAACAAGAAAGGACAACAGCCAGGGCTAAGCCCCAGCACAGTGGCTCCTTTCCACACAGATAAGTCATTTACACACTGTGCCTCTCTTATCTTTATATCCTTGAACATCACCCAGCACACAGTACAAATATGGAAAACACTAAGCTAGCCAGTAATTGCTTTCACTTTGGACTTGTACATCATTTAAGTTCATGTTTCAACATGTCTTAAAAGCTATCAGTATAATCAGCTTGAAGTCTCAAAATCACAAAAAGTCACTCAAATACACATAACAAAACACCCAACAACAGTGAAAAAAAACTAGGCCTACCAAGCAACTAACTATTCAATTGAGTAAGCAGATGGCCTCAATTGAGAAACACTGGTTTTCAAGGTGTGCCTGTTAGACTAGCTGCAGTAGCAGCATAGGAAGTCTGTGAGATACACAATTGCTCAGCTCCCATCCCAGGAAATGACTGAATTAGATAAGATGCAACTGAGTTCTGTAGTGTGTAGTTAAACATGATTACTATAGGAGTCTGATGTGCATGCCAGTTCCAGAACAACTCATCTAGAGCTACTTTCTCCTCGCAGAAATCATGGCTGCTGGTGGAATGAGTTAAATAAACAAGAGAAAGCACACAGAGAGAAATCCAAGATAAAAGACTGTACCCTACTATTCTAGAAACGTAGAAATGCAAGATGTTAGAGAGTGAAATCTAAGATAGAGTAGACAAAGCAGAGCCTGATGCTCAGGCATATATCACGAATCAAATAAATTCAATTCAGAAAAATGAGGGGGGTATTTTATTATGGATGAGGTATTAGATCAAAAGCAAATCATTAGTTTTTGTAGCTGTAAAAACCTTAATATTTACATATGAAGACATGTATAAATGTCTGTATTTGTTGAAGGTTCAGGTAGAAGTGTTGAAGGGTGAGATGAAACCGGAGACTGAATTTTGGTTTTAAGATACCATAGAAACACTAGGAAAAAGATGAAGTAAACAAATATGGGGTGTTACAATAACCATTTTTGAATTGGGGGTTCCTTATGTTATTGTCTCCATTTAAGATTTTAAAACATTTTTTTCTTATTTTGTATTGTATGCTTTTATGAATTGTCTGTTTTTCTCTTGAGTTACTAATCATGCCAGTCAATCATTCCACCTTTGTGAGGAGGTGTGCTCCTGTTTCTAACTTCACAGGACTGCATGCATGGCTCTGAGGCTGGGGCTATGGGGAAGTTTTACAGTTTAGAGAGGGACGTTTTGAAATACTAAATTCAAAATAAAAAAAAAAAACAACAATTCATGACAACATTTAAAATGCCTAAGCATGCAATTAGACAACATTATGAGAGCAATTAACATTAAAAATACACCTGGATTAGTTTACAAATCCACTTGCGCCCTAACCCAGCTCTACTAATGTCTTTGTCTTCCACATTTCTTAGCCACATGTTCTTTGCTCCTTCATGGGACATATTTTTAATATAGTCTAGGGAGAAATAGAAGATTCATTCTCTCTCCTGTGCGATAAAAATGTAATTCATTGAGTATTGTTTTGATGTTCTCAGTGCTTTATTGCAAGACTAGGTAAATTTTTTGTTGTTGCCAGCTTAGGGAATGCTCATGTCTTAGACATTAAGTGTTTGGGCAGTTTGGTTTTTTTTTTTCCTGAACCATAAATTAATCTTTATTTTAAATGACAAAAACCACAACTCAAGACAACATTTAAAAACTTAGGAGTGCAATTAACATTTAAAATATACCTGGAATAATTGAAAAAGTCTAAATTAGCACTTGTAAATTTCAGAAAGATTTTATGAGTTTTATTTATTTTTTGATATCTATTTTGTGCCTTAAAATGCATTCTATATCAAAATGGTGTTCTTTGAGTTCAGTCTTCCTATCATCATTGATTTAAAAAACATTAGCAGTGTAATATCCTCTCAACAATATATTGTACAAAGAAACACATCATAGATAGAAAGCACAATTTCTAAATTAAAAATCTGTATTTTGATATTTTACAGATGGTCAAAATTAGGGTTTTAAACTATAAAAATCCAGATATATGCTGTTGATCTTTTCAAGGCATTAATAAAAAATAGCATAGAAAATTTAAACTTAACTGGTCATTAGCTGACAATAATTTGACAATTTTTCTTTATTTTTCCATACATGGAAATAATTTTTGCATTATAATTTTGATGAAACTCTGCAGACAGTATTCCATCGAGATTCTGAAAACAAAATTTCTAGTTTTTCATAAGACAGAATGGTTGAATGAAATTAGTCCATCCTGCATAAAAAGATAACATATGTTCTTGGGACTCTTTTCCTCTTATTGGGTTACTTTAATAACCAGCTTATATATGAGGGCTTTTGCCTTGTGCAGGAGATATTTAAAGTGATCACAATAACAATGCAATTTTATTTGTATCTGGTTTTGCTATGTATTGTTTTTGGTGTTGTCTCTTGGAGGCCTGCTGTTTCCCCGTGAGGAGATGAAAGGGGAAGTAGACCTGAAAGAGTGGGGAGGTTGGGAAATATGGCAAGAGTAGAGGGAAAGGAGACTGTGGTCAGTAAGTATTTTATGAGAGAAAAATCTATTCTCAATAAAGAAAGCACAATAAATAATTATCAAAAAAGATACAACTCTCATGTTTACAATTGTTCCACCGAACCAATATACAGCCTTTTATTTACTGTTACTGACTTTATTTCCTCCTGTTTTCTTCTTTACAATTAGAGTCTTGAATCTCAAAATCTATGTTTTTTAGCTTTTCATAATTTGTCTGTTAAAATGTAAAAGTTTTAAGATTGAAAATTTGAAGCTTATTCTGGGTTATGCTTTCTGTACTTTCTGGTGCTGTTGTTGGGAGCCGCCCTCACATTTGCCATTACAAGATGGCGCTGACAGCTGTGTTCTAAGTGGTAAACATAATCTGCACACGTGCAGGGGCAGTTTTCCTGCCATGTGTTCTGCCTTTCTCGTGATGACAACTGGGCCGATGGGCTGCAGCCAATCAGGGAGTAATATGTCCTAGGCGGAGGATAATTCTCCTTAAAAGGGACGGGGTTTTGCCATTCTTTTTCTCTCTCTTGTTTTCTCTCTCTTGCTTTCTTGTTCTTGTTCTTTTTCTTGCTCTTGTTCTTTTTCTTGCTCTTGCTTTTTTGTTCTTGCTTTTTCTCTCTCTTGTTCTTGCTTTTTCTCTCTCTTGTTCTTGCTTTTTCTCTCTCTTGCTTTCTTGTTCTTTTTCTCTCTCTTGCACTCTTGCTCTCTTGCTCTCTGGCTCCTGAAGATGTAAGCAATAAAGCTTTTGCCGCAGAAGATTCCGGTTTGCTGCGTTCTTCCTGGCCGGTCGTGAGAACGCGTGTAAGATGCTGTCTTGGTTTTCTGAAATTTATTTCCTTCCCTAACTGTGTGAATGAAATAACCTATATAACTCTGAAGAAATATGCAATTATTTTAAAGTTAATACTTATTTTGAAATTACATGTGAATCATTTTGAACTATACTGCCTATTATCCTTATATTTTATACAGAAGTATTGGTGAATCTATACAAATGTTTTCTTCTTAGAGGATCAATGCTGCAAAGACATATCATTGAATCAGGAGCAATTTTGTTTGCCATCTGTTTGGGAATTGCCAGTTATTAGATGGGAAGACTCTCTGTTTGATATAGTTTTCTTTCTTCCTTTTTTTTAAAAGAATTAATTTTTATTAGATATTTTATTTATTTACACTTCAAATGTTGTCCCCTCTCCTCATTTCCCCTCTGAAAACCCCCCTATACCATCCTCCCTTCTCCTGCTCACTAACCCACCCACTCCTGATTCCTTGTCCTGGCATTCTCCTACACTGGGGCATTGAGCCTTCACAGGACCAAGAACATCTCTTACTGATGTCCCACAAGGCCATTCTCTGCTACATATGCGGCTGGAGCCATGAGTCTCTCCATGTGTACTCTTTGGTTGGTGGATTACTCCCTGGGAGCTCTTTGGGTACCTGTTGTTCATATTGATGTTCCTCCTATGGAGCTTCAGACTCCTTCAGATCCGTGGGTACTTTCTCTAGCTCCTCTATTAGGGACCCTGTGTTCCACTCAATGGATGGCTGTGAGCATCCACTTCCATTTTTGTCAGCACTGGCAGAGCATCTCAGGAGACAGCTATATCAGGTTCCTGTCAGCAAGCACTTGTTGGCATCCACACTAGTGTCTGAGCTTGGTGATTGTATATGGGATTGATTCCCAAGTGGGACAGCCACTAGATGCCCTTTCCTTCAGTTTCTGCTCCACACTTTGTCTCTGTATCTCCTACCATGGGTATTTTGATCCTCCTTCTAAGAAAGACCAACTTATCCAAACTTTTGTCTTCCTTCTTGAGTTTCATGTGTTTTGCAAACTGTGTCTTGGGTATTCAGAGCTTCTGGCCTAATATCCATTTATCAGTGAGTGTATACCATGTGCGTTCTTTTCTGATTGGGTGACCTCACTCAGGATGATATTTTCTAGTTCCATTCATTTGCCTAAGAATTTCATGAAATCATTGTTTTTAATAGTTGAGTAGTACTCCATTATGTAAATTTCCACATTTTCTGTATTCCTCTGTCAAGAGACATCTGGGTTCTTTCCAGCTTATGGCTATTATAAATAAGTCTGCTATGAACATAGTGGAACATGTGTCCTTATTACATGTTGGAGCATCTTCTGGATACACACTCATAGCTTATCAACAATTAGTTATTCATACCACCAGGGCTAGCTCTTCAGCACTGCTCTGGCCACCCAATGCCACCATCGGCAAGAGTCAGGATCAGCTCTCCTGCTCTCATGTCCTGGGGCCAGCTTGCTCACACCCATGCCTCCAGAGTAAGCTCTATTGTGCTGCCCAGTTGAGGAGTAGGGCCCACTCTCCCAAGAGCTGTAGTCTGCGAGGGGCTGTGCCAGTTCCCCTGCTCTCACACCTTCAGGGCTGGCTTACATGAGCCCTGCCATCAGGGGCAATTCAAATGTGCTGGCCAGGTGAGATTAGAGGCCATTCTCCAAAGTGCTGCAGCCGATAACAGGTGGACCCAGGTATGGACCTCAGTGACAGCAGAGGCTGGGACTCACTACAGCATCAGGCAATAGGGCTGGCTACTCACAACAGGCTACTCTTCTCCACTCTAATTTCTCCAGTACCACCTCTCTTTATCATGCTCAAAGTATTCTGCTTCTCTTTCTCTTCTATTTGTATACTATGTGTTTGCACATTGTAGGGCTCCTGCTACATGACTGGCCTACTTTTTCTTGCTGTGTAGTATGGTGCAAGTGGGCCTCCAGGTATCCACAGCCCACCTGTGTGGCGTGGAGGAAGGAGGGTCTCTGGAAGTCTTTTACCTCCTGAAGCACTGCTGTGTTGTTAAGTGGGGCTCTGTGTGTCTATAGCCAGTCTTCGTCCTGTGCTGTCAAGCACACTTCTGGGCATCTTTCCCCAACAGGCTCCCTGGCATGGCCATTACTCAATATTTTAATTTTAGAGATGCACACTGGAAAGTATAATGTTGAGTGAAAGAATATACAAATATTTGTTGTGTAGAAAGGAATTTATGCGTGTATGCATTGCAGATGAAATTCTTGTCATAATGTGCCTTTTGTATATATTAGAGGAGGCATGAAGTATACAGAGATATTGTTATGATGGATTTATATCCTTTCATCTCTATAAAGAGGTGAACATATGCTTCAACTTAGGCATAAAGCAGTTATGAGTACTTTCATTTTTGTAGATAAAGGAATAAAGCTGTTGATGGATTGATGAAGAAATAAACATTGGTATTAGCTATAAACATTTGATCAAATAAGTCACTAGTCTTTATAGAATAAGGCAAATATAAGAATAAACTCTGTGATTTTTTCTTTCTTTTTCTTCAATCTTTCCCTACTTCTTTTTCTCCTTTCTCCCCCTCTTCTTCTTTCTTGTTCGTCTTGTTCTCCTCCTCCTCCTCTTCCTCCTCCTCCTTTTCCTTCTCCTCCTTCTTCTTAATTCTTCTTCTTCTCTTCCTCATGCTCATTTTTCATTGACCTCTCATATATTATATCCCAACTGAAGTTTGCTCTATCTACTCTCCACAGCCTCTGTCCATCCGCCTTCTTCCCCAGATCTACTCCTCCTCCATTTTCCTTCAGAAAAGAGTAGATCTCCTAGGGATATCAACCAAACATAGCATAACAAGATATAATAAAACTAGGCATATCCCTGATACTAAGGCTGAGCAAGACAACCCAGTAGAAGAAAAATGATCTCCAAAGAAGGCAAAAGAGTCAGAGACAGCGCCACACCTTTGTTCTTAAGCCATAATAAAAATATGTAAGTTATATAGACAATAAATGTACCCGAGATAAAAATTTTCTCTCTAATTTGTATAATGATATTATTTTCTTTAATATTTAATGGATTGAACTAAAATGAACTATAGCTATCTAACATATTGGTTTAAAGTATTTAATATTATGGGGAAAAGTCCAATAGCATTGTTTTACTTTTAAGTAAAAGTAACTTTTAATAGTTCATGCACAATGTAAAGGCACATGAATCAGGGCTTACAAACAGCATTTACTAAATAACTAAGCTTGTAATCAAACACTATTTATTATTTAAAATTTTTTTAATTTATTTAAATAAAAATATTTACTACTTAAATATTTAAATAAAATCATTATCTTTCAGCAAAAGAAAAAATCTAATTTCTCTACTTTGATAGTTTTATAGTAGGAAAAATTTTAAAAAATCTTTTTTTTTGTATAATTGCAATCCTATGACAGTTCATAACTACAATGAATCCTATTTCTCTGAAATAAACCTTCTTCACAAAGTTCTGCAGTTACATATACTACACTTTGACTATGAAACTCAAGGCAGATTTATTCGGGAATTTCTAAGAAGGTAAAATAATTCATCATTAATAATTAATAAAATCATTAGGATAGTTAATACCACATGTAAGTACTATATGTATTTGATAAACAAAGCTAGAATAATTACTGTTGTTACAACTTTAGTGATGTGCTACCAAAAGGGTTCTGTTAGGGTATATGATGCATACAGAATGTCTAAGAAGCTGTTTCACCATGTGAGCATCTTTGCTCCCTCACGTAAGCTACTATATCAGGATTTAAGTGAGTCATTATGGTTACACTAAATGCTTATTCAGGACTTATGATGTACCAGGCACTATGTAGGGGCTGGGGACAAATTTGCAAACTGAAATGGGAAATTATAGTCCTAGGAAGAGAGTGTCTTCACTAAGGAAACAATCCAAAGAATTAGCCAGATTTTCATAGGAATCATGAAAGAAATCAAGAAGCATATCATAAAAGATATTGAAATTTTAAAGATGACAGTTTTATTACAATCTAAACTGCATAATAGTTGCTCTTTTGGAAAGTGAAGTTGGTTTGCTTTCAGACCTCACTTGAATCAGTGTAGTCACTATTCAGACTGTAGATATCCACACCTCTCAATCGCCTACCATCCTGAACATATTTGAAAACTCATCCTAGGTGCCTTCTGAAACCTGTAGCACACTGTAAGCAGGTCTCGCTCTCTTCATTCAGCAGAACAAAGAGGGTTCTCTGCTTAGCTTGAGAACCTAACTGTTTGGTGAAGTTTTCCCCGGATGCATATTTTCTTAGGATCTGTCACCAAAACCTAGATACCAGGTTGCAACTAATACTCCTAGGTCTGCACTATTCAGTTCAGCAGCAACTTCTACCTTGTGGTATCAACACAACCCACACTTCCAAGTCTGTTATGTTCTAGTAAAGCTTCCACAATGCACTACCTGTGTAGTTTATCTTTCTCTTGTCTAACATCCCAACATATAAGGAAATATTAATCACCTGACCAAGAGTCTTCCTTTCCACTATAAGTGATGCCAACTTCTGAGTGACTTCAATGAGCTTCAAGATGATATAACCATTATCTATCTGACCTCATGATTCCCTGTGTTGTTCAATCCAAATGATGTTTGTTTTCACACAATCTCAGACACATACACTCACTAATCTTACTATTAATATATACTCTTCATATTATGCTCCCTCTCTTACACTTGATCTTCCTCCCTCCATGTCCTCCATGCTGGGATCATAGGTGTACTCCATTTCTCAGTTGCGTGACTACAATGCATGGCCTTTATAAATTTCCTTACACATGTTGTACCTGCTACTGTCTTGATGAGTGTTTCAACTCAAGTTTCTCCCAGTATCACACATCTGTAGCCCTTCCTATTAACGCAAAGAATTGAATCACAACCTTCAGCTTTTCCTTAAGTTCCCATGACTTATTCATTAACCTCTAGTATATGGTTCAGTCGAGAATACATTCCCTTCCTCAGTCTAATGTTACCACATGTCAAGCCTGCCACACAGCCTGCGGAAGTCAGCAAACTCTGCCTGGGCAAAGCTTACTCTATAAATTAGTTCACATTTGCCTCAAAGGTAACTCTTATGTCTGAAAGAGGATGGTAAAAATGACAAATATCAGTAAGTCATGTAACAGGTTTTTGCTAGACATTAAATTGTCACATGTACTTAGTTTTTCTTGAGGAAAATGACTGATTCAACTTGATATTGGTAAACAGAATCCATAACAGAACAATTTAAAACACACATGTGAAAGGTCCAGATTGAAGTTTTGGGTAGCTAAAAGGAGTACTTAGCTGGGCAGTGGTGGCACACACCTTTAATCCCAGCACTTGGGAGGCAGAGGCAGGTGGATTTCTGAGTTCGAGGCCAGCCTGGTCTACAAAGTGAGTTCAAGGACAGCCAGGGCTACACAGAGAAACCCTGTCTCAGAAAAAAAAAAAAAAAAAAAAAAAGAGTACTTATCCGACTATCACTTTTGTAACCCAAGCTGGCCTCAAAAAGTCTGTGTCCCAGAAAGTAGACTTCTGATCCTCTTGTGTCCCTTGCTCAGTGCTGAGATTGAGCATATGCTAACATGCATGGCTTCACACTGACTACACTCTCACAGCTTCCTGTGAAAAGGGTTGAGGTACTGGACAAGTTGAACATATCTTTCACTTGTAGACATTCTTTATTTTAATCTATTTTATTTTTAATTTATTTTTAAGCTTTCATACATTTCTACAGTATTACATAATTTGGCCCTCCTCCTCCTTCCAACCTCTCCCTTGACACTCCCTTCCCTTCATCCCCTCAAAATTTCTTTAATGACTATAGTCATATACATAAATATACATATATACAACAACTACTGCTCTTAATAAATACAATTCAATACACATACACACATAGGTTTCTATGGAGACATCATATGGGATATTGAGTACTACTTTTTCATTTTTGATACATCTGCAAGTAAAATTTAATAAAATAATTATTTTTGTAAGATCAGTAGAGCAAATTCGAATTGCAAACAGCCAAGTTCTTGAAGCATGTATCTGTAAGCTTTTTATGGAAAATATTTGACATTACTGATTCAGAGGTTAACACCTCATCAGCATATGCATGAATCTTCTTTAAATGTTAATCGTGAATGTTAATGACAGGCATGCTGAGACCAACCTGAGAGAGATTTCTGTACTATAAAATCTATTTTCTCAACATTTTCAATTACTAACACTGAATCTGTGCTTAATATTTGTGTACTTCAAGTAACAGTCTACAAAATTTCAAACTATGATTTTTAAAATATTTGGACCTCAAATCTATTTTTATTTTTGGTCCAGGTTAAATAAGTGACCTTGTCTCAAACAATAAGGTAGAGTATGGCTGAGGAAGACAGCTGATGTTTTGCACACACACACACATACACACACACACGCATGCACATGTGCACATATGTAGACATGTAAAAGTTATTATTGAAAATGAATATTATGCATAAAAGACACAAAGAAAACATGGTAAGCGTTCATATCAAAAAAAGATCATATAGAAGTACAAACTGTAAAATCTAGACATTCTGGACAAAAAAAAAAAAAAATCCCTGAAAGGAAGTATTTACTGCCAAAGCTCCACTTTAATATGACCTTGGAAAAGGAGAACATTTTGAAATGTGAAGATGGATAGAACTTATGATTTAAAGACAGAAGCATTTAGATGAAGAGAATTTAATAGTGTCAGGGAGTTGTGGGAGATAAGTTGGCCAATAAATGGAAAATGTGAAAGCAGGAGAAAAACATGGAAAAGGAAAAACATATTCAAATGATAAGGATAAAAAATTTAGCAATGGGTTATTATCTGAAATCTCATCAGAAACAAGATTTCCTGGACAAAGCTATATTTTACTTAAATTTTTGAAATGAGAACTATTCACTAATAATAGTATATGCAGTGGCTGTTTCACAATAAAATGCTTTGAGAGTGAAGATAAGATCTTACTGCTGAAGATGCCATACACTTCAGACACCGGACTTGGAAGAATTAAGCTGAACTGACCTAAAAACCTCCACACTGGGGACAGGTTTGTATTGGACAGGGAAAGATCTTTACCAGTCCTACCTCTGATAGAGAGCTAATATCCAATATATACAAAGAACTCAAGAAGTTATACTTCAGAGAAATAAATAACCCTATTAAAAAATGGAGAACAGAGCTAAACAAAGAATTCTCAACTGAGGAATACCAAATGGCTGAAAAGCACCTAAAGAAATGTTCAATATCCTTAGTCATCAGGAAAATACAAATCAAAACAACCCTGAGATTCCACCTCACACCAGTCAGAATGGCTAAGGTCAAAAACTCAGGTGATAACAGATGACAGCAAGGTTGTTGAGAAAGAGGAACACTCCTCCATTGCTGGTGGGATTGCAAGCTGGTACTACCACTCTGGAAATCAGTTTAGTGACTCCTCAGAAAATTGGACATAGTCATGCCGGAAGATCCAGCAATACCACTCCTGGGCATATATGCTGAAGATGTTCCAACTTGTAATAAGGACACATGGTCCACTATGTTCATAGCAGCCTAATTTATAATAGCCAGAAGCTGGAAAGAACCCAGATGTCCCTCAACAGAGGAATGGATACAGAAAATGTGGTGCATTTATACAATGGAATTCTACTCAGCTATTTAAGACAATGAATTTATGTAATTCCTAGACAAATGGATGGATCTGGAGAATATCATCGTGAGTGAGGTAAGCCAATCACAAAAGAATATCTATGATATGCACTCACTGATAAGTGGATATTAGCCCAGAAGCTCGGAATATCCAAGATACAATTCACAAAGCACATGAACTCAAGAAGAAGGAAGACCAAAGTGTGGCTACTTCAATCCTTTTTAGAAGGAAGAACAAAATAACTAGAAAAGGAGTTAAAGAGACAAAGTGTGGAGCAGAGACTGAAGGAATGACCATCCAGAGACTGCCCCACCTGGGGATTCATCTCATATACAACCACCAAACCCAGACACTATTGTGGATACCAACAAGGGCTTGCTGACAGGAACTGTCTCCTGAGAGGCTCTGCCAGTGCCTGACAATAATAGAAGTGAATGTTCACAGCCATCCATTGGACTGAGCAGAGTCCCCTACGAAAGAGCTAGAGAAAGGACCCAAGGAGCTGAAGGGGTTTACAGTCCCATAGAAGGAACAACAATATGAACTAACCAGTTCCTCTAGAGCTTCCTGGGGCTAAACCACCAACCAAAGAGTACCCATGGTGTGACTCATGGCTCCAGTTGCATAGGTAGCAGAGGATGGCCTAGTTGGTCATCAATAGGAGGAGAGGCCTTTGGTCCTGTGAGGGCTTTATGCCCCAGAGTAGGGGAATAACAGGGTCAGGAAGTGGGAGTGGGTGGGTTGGTGAGCAGGGGGAGAGGGGAGGGAATGGAGAGGTTTGGGGGGAAACAAGGAAAGGAGATAGCATAAGAAATGTAAATAAAGAAAATATGAAATAAAAAAAAAAACAAGAAAAATAATCTATTCCCACCACCACCACCACCACCACCTCAACAATAGTTAAAACCTGTGAAGCAAAAAGAAATCAGGAAACAAAAATATGTACAATGCCTCCTGGAGGAAATGAACAGCTGTCAAATTAAACTTTAAGGCTCACTCAAAAGGAGGAAATTCTTGCCTGATACTGTAAAGCTGGCCAACCAACACCCAGGTCTAATGAGGTCATGGATCCTAGCAAAGAACCTACTACTGTGATATACCTAAATGAATATAATTTCTAACTGCATTCTAAGTACTTATGCTCTTTATCCACAGATAGCAGCAACTTTTAGGTCTCATCAAAGAAACTTTTATTGTAACATACACAGACTATTACATAGATACATAACTGGTTGCAAATACAGAGAATAAGTGACAATGACATTTCAAAGTGCAGGTGATACATCTGAAATGCAACTGTTGCGAATAAGGAAAACAAACTTATTCTAACTACTACTGTTTCATTTTTAGACTAAATTGAATCATACAGAGAAACCAAATTTAAGGTTCCAAGCCCTAGGGGATCTGGGGACTTGGCTATCTTGCTGGTCAAACATGGTGAATGCAGCAAACCCATTCCTTTGTCAACCCTTATCACTCCAAACTTAAGACAATGAATTAAAGACCTTGGAAATACCACTGGATTTGCCCCCAGCTACCTCCTCACTTCATTTTCCCATTCTTTAGAAATATATAATCTCCCTGTAGTGACATGATTCAGATCCCAAACTAGCCACCTCTCTGAGCCCTCAGAAAATAAAGCTGTCATTTTTGAGCCTGAATATCTGAAGTGAGTTTTCTCAGTTTCCACCCCAACACAACACAACCACTTGCCTAACACTCAGAGGACAGTGTGGAAAGGAGGTAAAAGGATTGCAAGAGCCAGAGGCCCAGTTACCTATTAGTATTCCCTAGACATGACAGGGAAAATGTACCTATGTCAAGAGTTATCTTAAAAATACGGTTGGGAAAACAAGAGTGGCATAATGATAATACCAGTTGTCATACCAATGTGAATGGGGCAATACTACATGGCTCTTCCGGTAGATAAAGAGGTATTTTCCACTGGTCATTGGATGCTGAGAGATGTAGTTTTATACAGGGATGAACTCCCATAAAGGTTGTCAAACCTAAGTATCCATCTGTAGATACATGTGCCCTTCCCAGCCTTGAGCAGGTTTTTTCCAGCCTTGAGCAGGCTGAACAGACCTTGAGTGCTTGCCACAGTGGACTTTAATGACCTATGTGGAGTCATCTGCCTTGGCTGCATGTGCAAGTTCCTACAGAAACTTAGAAGAATAGACTGCCCACTGATCTTGCTTTGCAACATAATCCAGCTGAAACAAAGGATGGGTCTGTGGTCTTCCCCTATATAAATGCAGTGCTGAATATTAAACTTGAAGCCTTGATCAGAAACTTGTCTTGGCTTCATTCTTCTCTCCCCCTGACCTCCCCCCCCCCCCCCCGTGTCTTTTTCATTTCCAGCTCTCCTTTTAGGTAAACCCAGTTTGTCCATGGTCAATGGACTGCTACAAGTGGTGCCCAAACGAGGGGCCTGAAAACAGGGAACACACTGAGAAACGCTGTCTTGGGTGGAGCTCCACAGGAAATAGAAGAAAAGAAACAGTATCATGCACAGTAAGCAATGAGCAGTATAAATGCTAACGCTAGTCACAAATTTTATTTATTTGGAAGCTGTTGTTGAGAAGGTGCATTTGAGGGGACACTTTCTAGACTGCAGAGGTATTGACCTAATGTGACTTCACCTACCGGTGACAGCTCAATGGGGTGGGGGATTCTGTTTTTTTGTTTTGTTTTGTTTTGTTTCTCCCAAAGGGAAAAAAAGTTTAATTAGGTATTTTCTTCATTTACATTTCCAGTGCTATCCCAAAAGTCCCCCATACCCTCCCCCCTACTCCCCTACCCACCCACTCCCACTTCTTGGCCCTGGCATTCCCCTGTACTGGGGCATATAAAGTTTGCATGACCAATGGGCCTTTCTTTCCACTGATGGCCGACTAGGCCATCTTCTGATGACAGGAGCTAGTGACAGGAGCTTTGGGGGGTACTGGTTAGTTTATATTGTTGTTCCAACTATAGGGTTGCAGATCCCTTTAGCTCCTTGGGTAGTTTCTCTAGCTCCTCCATTGGGGGCCCTGTGATCCATCCAATAGCTAACTGTGAGTGGGGGATTCTAAACAGGCATTTGTTTGCAGCTTCAAAGAGATGCTTCAGGAGAGAGGAGCAGGCTTTATAAAAACAGATGTTAGAAAAATTCTTAGCTCAAGTAGATTTATGCTGTCTACGGTTCCCAGAAGTAGGAATGGTAAATATACAAATGACATGAGAGAGAGAGGGAGAGAAAGAGGGAGAGAGGGGGGGGGGAGAGAGAATAGGTTTCAGAAAAGCAGTTGTCCCCTATTCAGGACGCATTAGTAAAAGAGAAGGAAGATGGATATAAGCTATTTCAGAGCTCTCCTAGGGAAAGGAGGAAATCGGGAGGCATCCTGCTTCCTTTCTGGCTCCTACCGAAAATATCCTTAGCTCTGGTTCTGGGTCTCTCAGGTAGGATTATCTGGGTCCCTTTGGGACAACAAGTTCTCTTCTTTCTATATCTTTTGTCTGCCCTTGGTGCACCAATCTGTCCTTGTCTGTCAATTTATGTCTATTTTTGTTTCTTTGTTTGAATGACATTATGTAGACTATGATCAATAGTTGGCTGTTTCACAGCAGTCCTTTGGCATAAGGAACCATTAATGTGGATTCATCTTTCTTCATTACTAGCTAAAGTTTGAATATCCTATTATGAAGCTGTTGCTGTGTTAATACAGAATTGTAGGATAGACTCACAAAAGTATTTTGGGAAAGAACTTGATGAAATATTTATCCCTTTTTTCAAACAGCAATTAAATTGGTTATTGCAGAATACTGATATTTGGCCTATTGAATGGCAAACAATTTAGGCAAATGTGATAATCATTATCCAAAAGACAAGTTGTTAAAATTTGCCTCTAGACATACTTTTGTATTTCCTGTAATTTTATGCATGCATCCAATAAAGAATGCATTTATTGTATCTACAAACATCTTATCTAATGGGAAAGAAACATATGTGATTGAATTACATGTTCATTCTCTTTGAGTTTCCCTCCTGTTTCACAAATGTTTGAATTACGTGCTGTAGCCACTGTTTCTGAAATGTTGAAAAATAAAGCTTTTAATTTGTATACTTATAGCTGATATATAACTCATGGATTATAATTGCTTGAAATTGTTCTTTTTTTAGATACTTCTAATTCTCAAATTTTACAGTGATTTATACAAATAAAGCTTAGTTTAAGAAACATGTACTGTTCCTTACTTTGTAGGACATTTAAGAGCTCATACTGGATTGGCTGGACCCCTGGGCAATAGCACAGCAGATTTGTATACCAGGCAGATTATAGGCCTTACAGGAACACTTAGCTGAACAATCTCATTCTTACATCATCAAAATAGTAACAGTTTGAGACAACAATTTGGTATTTCTAGAAAACATGCATGTCAAATTGTAAAGACTTGTTCTCAGTGTCCTCAATTTCTTCATGTACTACAAAATGGTGTTAAACCTCGAGAACTCGTACCTAGTCAATTATGGCAAATGTATGTTACCCATATTTCCTTATTATTCTAAAGGACAAGGTATTGTGGAACAGGACTGGGGAACCTTAAAACAATACCTTCATAAAAACAAAAAAGGGGAATTATATCATTGTATACCACAAAATTATTTAAATCATACTTTTTATTTTAAAATTTTCAAATTTGTATGCCAAAGAAGTCTCTAAGTGTGGGAGGAGGAGTACAGTAGTAGACCTTTCTGCCCTGGTTTTGCAAGGGAAAATTATGAGCTCCTTATAACAGCAATAGAGATGTAGAAAGGATAGACACCTCTAGTTCCCATTTACAAGAATCTTTAACCTCCTTGTCTGAGGTAGTCCTTCAAAACAGGAGAGGACTTGATCTTTTATTTCTTCAACAAGGAGGACTACGCACAGCCCTCCATGAAGAATGTTACTTTTACATCGATCATTCAGGAATAGTAAAAGATTCTATGGCTAAAGTTTGAGAAGGACTAGTAAAAATGAAAAGAGAAAAAGAACAAAATCAGGGGTGATTTGAACCCTGGTTTTGTACTTTTCCATGGCTTACAATTTTAATTTCTACAGTGCTTGGACTATTAATTATCATTTTGTTAGTTTTAACTTTTGGATATTATATCTTAAACAGATTGGTTGCCTTTATTCAGGAATGCTTTCAGCAAGCTCAGCTATTCACCATGTCAGTTATCCATTACTATGAAGAAATGCATTGAGTGCATATTCATATGTCATTTGTGGCTTTGGTCTGAATGGAAAAGAGTGTGCTATAGAAAGCCTGTAGTCAGAGATGTGTAAGAGTATTTTTGACCTCCTATCAACCTAAGGCAGAGACATACATCAATGTTATATTTGTCCTCCATGACAGTTAAGAAGGAGAAATATAGACACTGATCTAAGACATGCATGGTTGCCTGGCCACTCTTTACCATAGATGGGATTAAGGAAAATGAGGAAATCTTGTGCTCCTATCCAGCTACTGGTACTGATCATCTTAAAAAAAAGGGAGGGGCGTGATTGTTCCTTTCCCAGCCTTGAGCAGGTTTTTTCCAGCCTTGAGCAGGCTGAACAGACCTTGAGTGCTTGCCACAGTGGACTTTAATGACCTATGTGGAGTCATCTGCCTTGGCTGCATGTGCAAGTTCCTACAGAAACTTAGAAGAACATACTGCCCACTGATCTTGCTTTGCAACATAATCCAGCTGAAACAAAGGATGGGTCTGTGATCTTTCCCTATATAAATGCAGTGCTGAATATTAAACTTGGAGTCTTGATCAGAAACTTGTCTTGGCTTCATTCTTCTCTCCTCCCCACAACTGGACCCCTAGTGTCTTTTTCATTTCTAGCCCCCATTTCAGGTAAACCCTTTTTGTCCATGGCTGCTAGACAGCTGCAGATACATGAGATGTGAGTAAAGCTAAGTGAACTCAGAGGTTACGTGTGTGTATACACACACACACACACACACACACCACATAAATTTATAGCAATAATAATTAAAGAAGATACCATGGAAGGGTAAGAGTGATATAGAAGAAGTATTTATATGAAGTTCTCAGTGTTAAGATAAATGTAATAGATATAAAAATAATGCAAAAAAAAAGCAAGGGAAACAGTGACAGTTTAGATATACACAAACATAAATTAGTATTTTTATCAACAGAACCCACATCATAAAAATTATAAAAGAAACATTTTATGTTGTATTTTCACATACTATATCCATACTCACACACACACACAGAAAATAAATCGCTGCTGATTCCATTAGTCCAAATGATAGTGCACATGAAAATATTATTTCTTATCTTAAGGGATAAAAACAATTCCATAAAATGTGAATTGAGTCTACAAAATGTAGAAAGGCCCTATATTTGTCACAAAAGTTAGAAGAAGGTTTATGGGGACTTAGCTTTACTGAACAATAAAATAAAATAATAAAGTATATTCAGAAGAATGAACAAGAATTAGAAATAATAGAGTTAAATAAGAAATATTATAAACAGATACCAGCTTCTGCTTCTTTCTTTCATATTCACAAAAATTAATAAAGCTTCAACATGAAATAATAGCAGAGTATATAATACATATGTAATGCAAACAAAAAACCTTAACACCATTGTACAAGGGAAAGTGGGACGAGGGAGACCTAGGAAAATGTCACTTTTTCTTGCTGAAACTGAGTCACTCTATATCTAAAGCTGACTCTGGTGTAGTGGACCTGTAGTAAGCAATGAAAGCACAGATGAAATACTCTAAATGTGAACAGTAAGTCAAATGATGATTAAAATATTCACTATGTGGAAGAGATGGATGAACAAAGAAAAGAAGTCAATAGCCTAAGAAACATGAAAATCAAAAATGAAAATTCAGTTTGATAATATATTCTACATAAATATATTCTCATGAAACCTGCAAAGGTAATTTTAACACATACCAGAAAATAAAAAAGAATGGATTGGAAAATTTAGTATTGGTAAAATAGCAATATTTACAAAAAATTTCTATATCTAATTAAATTTTTGTGAAACTCTTAGCTAGCTTTTAGATTTTATAAAAATCAATGAAATGGTAGCAATGTTTATTTGAAATTGCAACTCAGAATTGCCAAAACCAATTTTAAAGAACAAAATAGAAGGATGCTTTCTTCCTGATTTCAAAACTGTCTTCAAAGCTCTAGTTAACTAGACAGTATGTATGTGAGGAGAGCAAAGCTGTAGTTAACTAGACACATGTGTGTGAGGAGAGCAAAGCTCTAGTTAACCAGACAGCATGTGTGTGAGGTGCCGAAAGGAGCAGAACTGGGAGCAATCATCTCATCTACTGACCAACAAGAGAGACATCCATGCAACATGACAAGCAGAGTTCTTCTCCAAGGACTGTCAACAACAAAGGATGCATCCTTTAATGCAAACTAGAAGAGTTCATGATGGCAAACATGACTGTGGGTATAGCAATAGATTCATATATGTAACATACATCTCATGGTGCAAGGAAGCTGTATAATGTAGTTTCATCAAAATCAAGACCATTGGTGACTCAAGAGTGATAATCAAAATTGAGAAAGGACTAAAAAATGGAAGATGAGGTTGAAACATTATGTATCCCATTAATGGGTTATATGAAATATACAAGCAAATTATATAACTCCATACTAATAGGAGAAGTAATACAATGAGAAAAATGGCAGACTTGAGAAAACTCCCCAGAAGATGCACACATAACTGTGAGAAGAGGAAAACACTTGGCACCTGATATCATCAAAGGAATGCAGTGAAGTCACAGGATGGTTTTACTTTATGCTCAGTAAGAAGGATAAAATGAGAAAGAAGGTGATAACCATTTGTGAGAATATAAGGAACCCAGAGTTGACATTCACTAAATGCCACCAACAAGAAAACCCATTGACCTTATTTAGAATGGTTGGGCAGAGTACCTGTGTGAACTAGTAAGTTACATCCGAATATGCATCCAAGAAATATGGAAACACATATCACAACATAATCTTGTACACAAATGTTCATAGTAAAAACATTTATAGCACTCTCCACTATGATACTGTACCTTTTTCATATTTCTTGTGACTAGGGGAACGTAAAATATAATCCTGTATATTCAGCCCACAGAATGCTATTTGCTCATAGAAGTTATCAAGTACTGATTCATAGTAGGAAATAGCTAAACTGTAGCAATGTGCTAGAAAAGGAAGCTGCTCTATAGAGACAACACACTATCTAATCTGGGGAGAGCAACAGAGATGTAGCTCCTTGGTTGCTTAAAGCCAAGGAAGGAGGAAGAGAGGGTTCATAATTAAGAGGAGAGAATTTTCTTTCTTTTAATTTGTTTGAAACAGGGTCTCACTATGAAGCCGTCTACCCTAGAACTTGCTATATAGACAAGGCTGGTCTTAGCCTCACAGAGGCTTTTTGAAGTGATAAAGGTATTCTGAAAGTAACCATAGTAACAGTTACATTAAATGCAGATCTACTAAAACCATCAAATCATATAATTTAATTTGATATATTGTATAGCATGAGAATTCTACCATAATAATTTTATAGAAGAGAGATTATGGGATGGGATAGTGGATTCCTTTCTACATGAGGGAAGATCAGCCAACCTCATTCCAGCCTACAGGCATGAAGACTTTCACCAGGTGTGCTCCAGGAGTTGTGCACCTCTGAATGTTAGGAGTGCCTGGGAGTTAGATGTAAATAGTGACAAAATAGCAGAGACTACAAGCAAAGGAAAGGCCCCTGCTTTTCTTGTGTGGATGACATTTATTACATAACCTGCAGAGAAAATGATTGTCTTGAATTAAAAAAAAAATCTTGAATGAATTGACATGAAACAACATTGTGTCAGAAGCAGAGGCACGGATGGCGCTGGCAATTTTATACATTACTTCCAAACATTAAATTTTTAAAAAATGATGTTTTATTCATGTGCACAAATAAAAAAATGCATTTGGGTTTGGTGTCTTCACATGCCAAGCGTTTAGCAAATATGCTGAATGCATGAATGAGAAATGGCGGCAGAGGATGCAAGGACTGGATGCTTCCTCAGATTTCCTGTGGGGCAGATAGCGTGGAGTCTTGCTCGAGTCGGTTCATGATGAGCACATATCCTCCTCAGTCCTCCCCTGCATATCTTATCAGAGTGTAATGGAAAAGGCGATAGATGGAGATAGCACAGCAGTCTTTTGCTAACATGGTTTCAGAAACTGACACAGATTTTATGTTAAGAGCTTTCGTGTTGACACTACCTGGTATAGTGCCATTACTTTATCACATCCAAATAACAACATGCTCTTTCTCTCACTGTCTAGTGAACTTTAATGCTAACACATTCTCTATTACACTCATAAGTCAGACTTGTTTTAACAGCTGTATCTTGGGGGGGGGGTCGAAACAGGGTTTCTCTGTGTAGCCTTCCTCTGCCTCCCGAGTGCTGGGATTAAAGGCGTGCACCACCATGCCCGGGTCTTAACAGCTGTATCTTGAATGTAACATTCAACAAGGCAGTTCTGAAGTTGGGTATACTATCTATATAGACCTGAGCTAATATGGACTGGCAGGTAAACTTTTTTTTTTTCAATTTTCCCTTCAGGCATGAGTGTCTTGTACCTGTGCAAGTCAAACCTAAAAACTTAAGGGGGAACTCGTTACGATCATTTTGGTCAGGACAAGGCTAGCTGAGGAATCAGTTCCTTTGCCTTATCCTCATGACACAACTTTTAAAGCTTCATTTTCAAAATTTGTCGTGTACACCATTGGAAGCCATCACCAAGTATATGCCACTAAAGCAAAAGTTAGAATGTTCACCAATCCCAGCTGAGCATTTGTTATCTGTCATTTTGACAAAGAACGCCCCTCACAACACAGACGAGTTATATAAGCAACAAACTTGTCTTGTCACCTGTCACTTGTGCTAGTTTCATAACTAACACAACTTCAGAAAATATGACCCCTTATAATCAAACTCTCCTGAAGCTGGCCTGAGGCTCAAATAACAGGAAGGGCCTATGAAAAATAAGCATGTCTGTAGCAGTTACAGCAGGCTGATTTCAGAATCTATTAAAGTATGTTTTTCATCACAGACTTTCTACTGGGTTAGGATTATGATTCCAACTATGAACAAACTCCTGTACTTACTCTTTAGATATGTGTACTATTGGAATTGTCAAGCACTAGTATTTAAATATACATTATGCTATTATTTTCTTTACATAATTATTTCATTATTTTCTACCAAAATTGAACAAAACCATATGTTTGTTTTTGCTCAAGAGTGTATATGCTTAATGTGTGTGTGTGTGTGTGTGTGTGTGTGTGTGTGAGACTGTGATAGGCAGCCTATTTTGGTTGAGTGGGACTTGTTCCAGTGACCCAATAGAGAAATCTACAAGGGACTGAAAAGGTGACCCACGTACCCAGAATCAGGTGCCTGTCCATGATTCTGTGACTCAGTCACACAATGTGCCAAGCTTCTGGCATTCTGGCTAGACCCCACCCCCATAGTTACCCGACTATAGCCAGGTATGCTCCACCCCACAGTTACCTGACAATAGTAAGATAACCCAGCCCACTATAATAGAAGCTGCTTGGCCCCTCCTCGCTCTCTTAATCTCTCACCTTTCTTACTCTCATCTCTAGCCCTCCTTCTCTCTCTCCCTTCTCCCCTCTCTCCACATGGCCATGGCCAGCTTCTCTCTTTCTACCTTCTCTCTTTCTCTCTGCCTTTCTACAATAAAGCTCTAAAACCATAGACTGTCTCTGATCATCAAGGCCCACTGTGCTTGAACGATGGGATGGGCTTTCTCCTAACAAGCCACGTCTAACCTCCTGGCAGAAGACCATTCTGTGTTCCAGCCAAGGACCTGACCAAGGACTCTCGCCTGCGTGGGATCCATCCAGCACCCCCCTAAACTCCTGCCCTCTCCTCCCTTCATTCCAGGGGCCTAGTGTTGCCCCGGGGCCCTTATTCTGTACATGGTACCTGGGGCTGCCCCTTGTCCACCACCCACCATGTGGGGTCGGTGGCTTAACACAGCCAGATGCCCACCTGGGGCACGTGAAAAGCATGCATAGTCCTCCTGAGTCTGCCTACCCAGAGCACTGGAACTCTAGTGGGATGTGGGTTCTTTCCCATTCTCCCCTTTTCCCCCACACCCACAGCCCCACATGTGTGTGTTTGCCCAGGTGTGTCTGTAATCACTTGTGTGTGCATGTATGCTCACATATGTGTATATGCAATGCATTTCCATGTGAATTTACTTGTCTCAGATATTTGGGGTTAACTTTATTATGCTCTATAGCTCACTATGTCTTTTCTTTGTTTGTGAGACAAAGTCACTGTAGATCTTGCTGTTTCAGAGAGACTGACCTGTCTCTGAGGAGCCAGAACTGGAGTTACAAGCTTGCACTGCAATGCTCAGCTTTTACTTAGGTGCTGGGGGTCCAAACTTGTTTCTTTGAATTTCTATAACAAGCATATTCACCACTGAGCCAGCTCTTCAGTTTGCAAAATTATTGTTGGAAATTTAGCCCAAATTGCTTTTGATAAGAAAAATAAACATAGAGCTATTGAATACTGTAAATAGATCAAGATCTTGATGTCCCATCATGCTCTAGAGACCTGGTGGGTGAATCCCAAAATAAGTCAGAGTCCCAAGGGAATTCAAGTCTGAAAGCTTGGCATGTGATCTCTCTGAGAAGAACAATGTGTATATAATTTGCTATGGGCAAGAATGACATAGGGTGCACAGAGTCAAAAAACCTTCAGAAATAATGATAATGAAGTTGTCACAACTGAAGAAGACTTTGAGAGAATTGCAGATCAGAAGCTGGGTGTCTTCGGAGATCAGGGAAATCATTAAACAGTGAATACAGGATTATTGAAGATAAAGCATGTGGGCTTAGGCCTTCAGGTGCAAGGACTTCTCTAAAAAACTGATTCTGAAAATCTTAAGGAAAAATATATAACTATGCAGAAAAAATGCTACCTTAAAATGTATTTGGTTATCACTTCATTCTAAGTTGCAACAGTATAAACTGCCTGCAAATTTATCCCTATTTGTAAAGCACAATTTTCAAAGCATCACTATTTCAGATCAGATACTGCTAAACACTCTGGTCGAGTCAGCTTGACAGGCCGAGAGGCTTAGAAGCTACTCACGAGGCAAAGAGTTTCACAGAAACTCACCTCCTGGAGTCTGGCATCCTCTCTAACCCATACATTAATATTCCATTCCCGAGTTAGTCTGGTGTATGGATCCACATGCTCTCTTTTAGTATTATCCTATTATAAGTGCCTTTTAAGATTGAATTCTGCATGAAACTGAAGAAGAACGAAGACCAAAGTGTGGACACTTTGCCCCTTCTCAGAATTGGGAACAATCACCCATGGAAGGAGTTACAGAGACAAAGTTTGGAGCTGAGACAAGAGGATGGACCATCTAGAGACTGCCATATCCAGGGATCCATCCCATAATCAGCCTCCAAACGATGACACCATTGCATACACTAGCAAGAGTTTGCTGAAAGGACCCAGATATAGCTGTCTCTTGTGAGACTATGCCGGGGCCTAGCAAACACAGAAGTGGATGCTCACAGTCAGCTATTGGATGGATCACAGGGCCCCCAATGGAGGAGCTAGAGAAAGTACCCAAGGAGCTAAATGGATCTGCAACCCTATAGGTGAAACAACATTATGAACTAACCAGTACCCCAGAGCTCTTGACTCTAGCTGCATATGTATCAAAAGATGGCCTGGTCGGCCATCACTGGAAAGAGAGGCCCATTGGACATGCAAACTTTATATGCCCCAGTACAGGGGAATGCCAGGGCCAAAAAGTGGGAATAGGTGGGTAGGGGAGTGGGGGGAGGGTATGGGGGACTTTTGGGATAGCATTGGAAATGTAATTGAGGAAAATACATAATAAAAAAATTTAAAAAAAAGATTGAATTCTGACATAGCCAAGCCTTCACCAATGTTCCAATGTCCTAGAAAGTCCTTGAGCTGACCATGGGCTTGGAATTCAGGAAGAATGTTGCTATTCAGTGACATTCAGAATTGCCTCTGGCTTTATACTATCGCTTTGAATAAAAGCTAAGTCACTGCCCTACACAGGAATTTACCATCTTCTAGGAAGGAAGTTTGAGACCTAAAGAGGAACCAGAATAGATACTTAGAACTATAGATAGCTGAGTTACACCCATACACACGTATTTACAATGGCCTGGGGAAAGGTGGACTATACAATAGACTAAAATAGGAACTATGGCAAGGGCACGAAGCCCTTGACCCTGGCTTCTAAGATTAAGTGAATCTTAGGTGGAGCTCCTTTTGATCCCAGTTGTTAACAATGAATTCTATCCCAGGTGATTTCTGTTAGACCTTCTGTGTTTGTATTCCTGTTTTGTGTAAGAATCCAGTAACCTCTTGGTACCTTGCTGGTGTGTCACCCAACTTCCCTATTTTCTTCTGTATAAAAAGTTTGATGCTCAATTTGACAAATTATTCAGATTCTACACAACCTCTCCTGTGTGCATCTGTCTGTCATTCCATCCAACGCTTTGCCTACCTGCCCCAGAGACCCGTTCCACGCAGACAAAGGGATTCAGAGGGTCTGTGGCAAGATACACCTCAATACATTGTGAAATGTTTACTTTAACTTCTAAAAGTCCTGACTTTAATTTCAGCTTGGCTGAAAGTTTATCTAGTACCAACATTAGAATGGAGAACTTGTAGTTTGTTTTTAATGATAGCAATTTTTATTTTATCTTGTCCAGATAATTAAATGATTTAAAAAGTACTTCCTAGAAATGCTGTGTACTAATTTCTCAGAAATCGATAGTTGTATTCTCTGGACCAATACGAAAATAAATGTAGAAACAAATATTTCTAAATTAATACTAAACCAGCCATCACCTTAACCACTCAGCAACCTGACACAATGGACTTAATGACACCATGGACCCTGTTAAATCACAATAAATAAAGGTACATCAAGGCAATGAGGTGTTTATGTAGGGGGGTGGGGGTGGAGGGGATTGATAAATACTGGGGTTGGATGAACAAAGAACAATCTTGATGAAAGTAAAAGAGAAGGTTCAATATTTCTCCCTGGAGTGAGAGCAAAGCGTGCTGTTGAAGCAGAGAGCATGAGAAGCAGTGACTGCCAGACTTGGAGTCAGAAAGCCTACAAGGAGTGACATCTGCCTGGAACCTGCTTCTAGAGGGTTATGCTATCATCCATTTGGTTGCCCAGTGCTAAAGACTAGATGACTAAGTATCTTAGTTATACTATTTCAAACAGATTCGATGATATCTTAGTCTATTTGTCTCATCCAGTTTCCAACTCAACATTTGTGACCAAGTTCACAAAAGGCCTTGACAGATGTAGTCTCTGTATAGTTACAGATACAACATTGCTACTATCTTTCTACACTGTCACTTCTGCTATGCCTTCTTTCCTGCCTTTCTCCTAATATTGACTATGCCTAGAATTAGTCATTCACCATTTGAGCCTGGCTCATTACCCAGCTCCTGCTCATTATCCAGTTCCCTGCTGAGATAGTTAGTCTTTTTTTCCCCAAAAGTGGTCTTGATTCTCCAAACCATTGCCATTGTGTTTCTACTAGGTGTTCCCTTCTCATTCCGCCTATAACTTCTACCAGGAATAGCCCAACCTAACCCAACCCAATCAAACTTTTGATGCCTCCAAAAAACAAGGACAGTCTATCTTCTTCATTACTGAATTTTGATATTCCTATGTGTCAAGATTCAATAAATATCTGTTAACTGATAAACAGACTATAAAACAACGTATAAATAAATAAGTAAATATATTATTAAATGAAACATTTTTATATAAGTGGTAAATCAGTTTCTAGTGTTTGTTAAACATACACCTCTACTGTCTATCCAAAAATAAAAATCATGGGCTGGAGAGATTGCTCAGTGATTAAAAGCATTGACAGTATTTCAAGAGATCCTGAGTTCAATTCCCAACAACCATACAGTAGTTCAAAGCCGTCTATAATGAGATCAGATGCCTTTCTCTGGTGTGTCTGAAGAAAGTGACAGTGTACTCACATATATAAAATAAATAAATCTTTTAAAAAATGAAAATCACAACATGAGAGAGTTGTAAAAGCTAATCTCACTATTATTTTGAGATCTCCATCATCATTAACCATAGTCCTCCATGTAGCCCCATGTCTTCCCTGACAAGATCAACAAAAGTATTGTGAATAAGAAAGAATAAGCCAAACTGCATATAAACTAGTATCACAGGAAAGCAACTGCTGGAAAACAAACAAACAAACAAACAAAAACCATGGTTCATAATACACCCACAGGCGATGATGGAGAGTTCTGGTACTCTTTAAGAAAGCTAAGGAAAACACTATCCCTGGTATTGGAGAAATGAGCACATTTCTAACCCAATGAACAGTGGTCCACTCTACCAGCCCTGAAATTCAGGCACCTCTGGCAGTGAACACTTTGACCAGAGTAGGCCGTGCAGAGACAAAGGAGCAGGCAGACATGTTTCCCAGCCTCTGAAGCTGGGTCAGCACAGATAGTCTCACAAGTTTAAGGAGACTGGCTGAAGCTTTCTTCAAACACTCTGTGGATGGAAGATCAGCAGATGCTGCTCCAGAGACAGAGGAGAGGAAGGAGGGGGAGGAGAGAAAGAGAAGAAGGAATGAACACCATGAGGAGGGATTTAAGATCTTGCAGACAATTTGAATAAGACGTTTACAAAGGAAGCAAACTGGATTGAGTCAACTTTTGAAGAAGTTATTGGAGAACTGACACTTTTAACTTCTATAACATTTCCTTTTTATGCTACGGGAGCTAATAAAAAAATTCCAGGTCTTTAGTATTTTTAAGACCAAGTCCCTTGGGCACTGTAGCTCTCTTGAATTTTGCTTATACACAATTCATTCTTTGCATCTAATTAAGCTGAAGAAGCCTGGAATAAAATTTGAAACAACAAAACAAAATATGAGTTCTTAGCCTACTTAGAAACAAAAATCATTATAATATGTTAAAATTTATGCACACACAAATCATGACGTTCAGTGAAGTTTAAAACTTTTGAGTTCAACCTTGCTAATATTGGGATTCCCTAAATTGGAATTCCCTAATACTGAGATTCCTTAAATTGGAATTCCCTAATACTGGGATTCCTTAATGAAATACTATGAGAGCAGACATCACCAGTCTTCAGGAAAAGGTGTGCCAGGAAACCCACTGCCCCCATTCTCTGTTTTCAAATAGAAGAGACATAATTTTATGTTACTTTTGCTTTTATAGTATTTACTCAATGATTGAGATCTGAAGGCTGTCCTTTCTTGGAGTTTCCTGAGGACAAGTGCTAATGTACATGGTCACTCTTTGCATCTTCTGCTGCTTTCCACTGCTTTAGAGCTCCTTAATGGACACAGGCATCTTTACAGTTTTATTATATTGTTACCCTGTATTACCATTTGACTCTGTTACTCAGGGTGTGGGAACTAAAAAGGGGCCTTGGGGAAAGAGGGGGAGGAAGGACCCACCTCCCGCCAGATGTCCACCTATGCTCTGGACAGGAGGACAGGGAAAGGCTGCCAGATGCTTTCCACTCAGCCCCGGGGGGAACATCTAAGCCTCTGACCCACTGGGCCACCCCTGTAGCCCTGGGCTTATGGGAGAGAAGAAAGAGGGAAGGGAGGTTCCCACACCAGCAAGAGTGAGCACAGCAGATCTTGACTGGAGCACAGGAAGGCCTTCCATCAGGAGAGTAGAAAAGGCTCATTAGGAGAAAGCCTATCCTGTCCTCCAAGCATGGTAGGCCTTGATGAACAGTCTATGGTTTTAGAGCTTTATTATAGAAAGACAGGGAGGAAGAGGAGAGAGGAGAGAGGGAGGGAGAGAGAGAGAAAGAGAGAGAGAGAGAGAGAGAGAGAGAGAGAGAGCCAAAGAGAAGAGTAAGAGGGAGAGGAGAGGTAAGGAAAAGACAAAGAGAGGAGAGAGGAGTAAGAGAAGTGAGAGGTAAGAGAACAAAGGAATAAGAGAAGTGAGAGAGCAAGGAGGGGCCAAACAGCCCCTTTTAAAGTGAGCTGCTATCTTTTCTGTTGCTAGGTAACTGGGGAGGAGTTTAACCTGAAGGTCAGAAGCTTGCGACATTGCGACATTGCCTATGTGACTACTAGCCATGCTTCTCTTGTGGGGGCTGGGGGGGGGCGGTAACTTCCACAGGAGCCAGAATTCCAGGAGCATGAGGGAACCCCTACCTTGTCATGTAGGTGAGGAAATCACTATTGGGGGGGGGGGGGCGCGGTCAGACCTCAGCACAACTGGAGACCAGCCTGTCTGTGCATAGCCCAATGACCCACATCAGGGTTTTTTGTTTTTGTTTTTGTTTTTGTTTTTCTTCAAAAGTAGAAATTGTGTGTGTATTGCTCTTATCTCTGTAACCTCATTATACACCATAATAACTTAGATTTTCTATAAGTGTTTCTTTAATGGGAAAATAACATTTTCTTTATCACTTTCACAAATTTAGCATTTTGATGATATTGAACACTCACTAATGAGTACGAACCGGATCTTCCTAGATTCGATTTTTTTTTATTAAGGCATTTTTATTAGATATCTACATTTTCAAATGCTATCCCCAAAGCCTCCTATACCCTCTTCCCCGCCCTGCTCCCCAACCCACCCACTCCCACTTCCTGGCCCTGGCATTCCCCTGTCCTTGAAGTCCTTTCCTTTTCTCTTCGAGAAAAAGAATAAACCTTGTACACTCAGCAGAATCTGCTGTTCACTGGGCTTCTATTTATTTCAATCCAGCTTCTTCTCTGGTCCTGAGCATTAACCAACTCCCAAAACTCATACACCTTCAGATCCTCGATTCTCCCTCACTCAGGTTATACATGGCATGCTGTGCTGTTTACTGAGAGTTATAAGCCAAACAGTGGTCCCTTACATTTTCTCCTGAATCCATGCTAAACACCAATTTTTGAGTTCTCTCACTATATCTCTAGCATTTAACATAAGGATTTTCACAAATATATATTGCACAATGGAGATTAGCCCCTTATTTTAAGAGTAATTCAAGTTAAAACCAGATTTACTCACTTTAGTGACAGCTTAATGAGCTGAAGGAAGCTAAGCAAATTTCTTCTCTTATTTTATCTTTGAAAAGATAAAATTGCAAATCTAAGTGGATTAAGGAACTCCACATAAAACCGGAGACACTGAAACTTATAGAGGAGAAAGTAGGGAAAAGCCTCGAAGATATGGGTACAGGGGAAAAATTCCTGAATAGAACAGCAATGACTTGTGCTGTAAGATCGAGAATCGATAAATGGGACCTCATAAAATTGCAAAGCTTCTGCAAGGCAAAAGACACCATCAATAAGACAAAAAGGCCACCAACAGATTGGGAAAGGATATTTACCTATCCCAAATCAGATAGGGGACTAATATCCAATATATATAAAGAACTCAAGAAGGTAGACTCCAGAAAATCAAATAACCCCATTAAAAAATGGGGCTCAGAGCTGAACAAAGAATTCTCACCTGAGGAATACCAAATGGCTGAGAAGCACCTGAAAAAATGTTCAACATCCTTAATCATCAGGGAAATGCAAATCAAAACAACCTGAGATTCCACTTCACTCCAGTCAGAATGGCTAAGATCAAAAATTCAGGTGACAGCAGATGCTGGCGAGGATCTGGAGAAAGAGGAACACTCCTCCATTGTTGGTGGGATTGCAAGCTTGTACAACCATTCTGGAAATCAGTCTGGCGGTTCCTCAGAAAATTGGACATAGTACTACCGGAGGAACCCACAATACCTCTCCTGGGCATATATCCAGAAGATGTCCCAACCGTTAAGAAGGACACATGCTCCACTATGTTCATAGCAGCCTTATTTATAATAGCCAGAAGCTGGAAAGAACCCAGATTCCCCTCAACAGAGGAATGGATACAGAAAATGTGGTACATTTACACAATGGAGTGCTACTCAGCTATTAAAAAAATGAATTTATGAAATTCCTAGGCAAATGGATGGTCCTGGAGGGCATCATCCTGAGTGAGGTAACCCAATCACAAAGGAACTCACACAATATGTACTCACTGATAAGTGGATATTAGCCCAGAAACTTAGGATACCCAAGATATAAGATACAATTTGCTAAACGCATGAAATTCAAAAACGAAGACCAAAGTGTGGACACTTTGCCCCTTCTTAGAAATGGGAGCAAAACACCCATGGAAGGAGTTACAGAGACAAAATTTGGAGCTGTGACGAAAGGATGGACTATCTAGTGATTGCCATATGCAGGGATCCATCCCATAATCAGCTTCCAAACGCTGATACCATTGCATACACTAGCAAGATTTTGCTGAAAGGACCCAGATATAGCTGTCTCTTGTGAGACTATGCCGGGGCCTAGCAAACATAGAAGTGGATGATCACAGTCAGCTATTGGATGGGTCACACAGCCCCCAATGGAGGAGCTAGAGAAAGTACCCAAGGAGCTAAAGGGAACTGCAACCCTATAGGTGGAACAACAATATGAACTAACCAGTACCCCGGAGCTCTTGACTCTAGCTGCTTATGTATCAAAAGATGGCCTAGTTGGCCATCACTGCAAAGAGAGGCCCATTGGACTTGCAAACTTTATATGCCCCAGTACAGGGGAACCCCAGGGCCAAAAAGGGGGAGTGGGTGGGTAGGGGACTGGGGGGGTGGGTATGGCAGACTTTTGGGATAGCATTGAAAATGTAAACGAGGAAAATACCTAATAAAAAAATAAAAATAAAAAAACAAAAAAAGAAAAGATAAAATTGTTTTTTTAACCCACATAAGATAATAAATTTTAACAAAATATTTCCTGACAATTATAGATTCACATCCATAAGCCTCTTCTGAAAATGGGTCACTTTCTTCCACTGAGTGCATTACAGATTTCCTGTTGTTTCATTACTATATGAGGCATAGACTATGTTTACTCTATCTCTACTTTCCTTGGTTCCCCTGTAATCCCATAACAAAGGCTTGGATTCTGGGAAGTTAGTCCAGTCAGTCAACTTCTTGTAGTACAAGCATGAGGACCTGAGCTAAGTCTGAGAACTGATGTTAAACATTGAACGGCTAGGTGTGGTCATGCAAAAACACTGGGAATTGCAGGCTATGCATCTTGAACTAATTGTGTAGTTCTCAGTTTCAATGAGAAAATGTAATTTTGCAAAACACAAAATGGATAATATCCCAGGAGCAGCACCCGAGGTTGTCCTCTGGGCTTTACAGCGACTACAAACAGATATGTACCTTCCCTCTCCCTCTCCCCCTCTCCCCCTCTCCCCCTCTCCCCCTCTCCCTCTATGCCCCTCTCCCCCTCTCTTCTCCTCTCTTCTCCTCTCTTCTCCTCTCTTCCTCCTCTTCCTCCTCTTCCTCTTCTCTTCTCTTCCTCTTCTCTCTCTCTCTCCCTCTCCCTCTCTCTCCCGCTCCCTCTCCCTCTTACCCCTCCTTTCTCTCTCTCTCTCTCTGTCTCTCTCTCTCTCTCTCTCTCTCTCTCTCTCACACACACACACACACACACACACCGACACACACACACACACAAGCAAGAATGAAGATTTGGATCACCATGCAAGCCAAAGGAGCTTGCAAACTAGGGTGTACCATGAAAGCAGTAGGTAGGGTTAAGAATAAGTAGTAGAAGTTAATAGTTATAAATGCCAGCTATGGCTGTAGGTCAGTTATGGAAATGAGGTCTATAACTGTCATGAGTATTTTACTTTCTTTGGTTATAAATGTCTTTTGTCTACATAGTCATGCATTAAAATATCTTTACTCAGATTTCTATTTTTGTATTTTATAACATAATGTATTGTCGGTAATCTGATATTATTGATTTTGTATCATCGCATTTAATTTACTGGATAACAAAATAGACATCATTTGAACATTTTACTTTCTTTTTGAATGAGTATGCTTACGGTTACATCTAGAACACTTTCATTATGTGAATAATGACTTGTTTATGGTCATTACTTTTGCTTTAATCAAAGTAGATGCAGATGGTCACTTTGTTGGCAAGGGGTCAACTATTGGTGGTTGATTTTATAAACCAACTTAACTAGAAACATAATAGAAAGTTGAAAAGGCATTGCTTTCTACATGATGGGGCAGGAGGTTATTCTTTCAAAGAATAGCATTTGATTGGCCAGTTGACTGTAGAGTATTACATCATCGAGTTAGAGGTTCTTACCCAATATGTAGAAGACTTGAGCAGAAGGCAGAGGCATAATGAATCTATATTTTTCAGAAGTTGGGGCATCATATCATCATCTTGTTCTAACTAAAACACTGGCACTTTTCACTTGGTTTTGGTCCTTCATACTTAGACTAGAATTTATACCACTTGTCCCTTGATTCTCATGTTTGTGGAGTTGTATTAGAGATATTTCACTGGCTTCGACAAACTACAGTCTTTAGTTTGCATAACAGGAACAAACTAAATGAATTTAATGAGTTATCTGTATTATTATATTATATTTATATTATGTTATATATTATATTGGTTTTATTTTCCTGAAGAATCTTCAGCTGTACAGACGATAGTACCAGGAATAATAACGTAAATGAAAGTATAGAAATAAACACCAAAGGTGAATATCGCAGTTTTAATTTTCCATATACACCAAGGTAGAATCATTTGAAAATGCTTATTTTTCTTTGTATCACTGTGGTTTAAAACTGACAAAACTAGCATCATGACTTTATATTCAATACAGATTCCCAGAACTTCCAGCTTGCTGTCATGCCTCCCTCCTCAATCCTCATGCAGCAAAACCATCTCATTTAAGTCACAGTGTAGGGGAAAATATTCACGGAGGGTCGTGAAAGATAAATTGTACCATATTACCTGGAATCGAGCAGGTTAAGTCCAAAGACAGCAAAATCCTGGTGAGTTTAACAATGCAAGGTGACAATGTGAAGCTGCCGCTGGCATGAAAAAGCAGATGGGATTAAGACCAAATTCAAATGAAGACCATAGTCTAAGGCCACCACTTTTTACTATACAAACATTTGATAGGAAGCCAGCCTGAAGCACACAGGTTGCTTCAGCATGTGAACATGCCACTGCCAATGCTGTCACTCGCTCCCTGGGTTACATAGATCTCTCCATCTATGAGTTCACAAAACTCCTTTCTGACTGAATTAATTATGACTTATGGTACAAGAAAACTGACACTTTCATTGGATAGACTGCAACAGAATGAGGGGGATTATAACAAGCAGAGATTTTGAAGCATCCTAGGATGCTTTTATAGTGCGTCCTATTCATAGAAACAAATAATAGATTGGGGAATCTGGAAATAATTATATATTTCAGGTATTAAGAAATAAGTGGAAATAAAAGGAAGGATGAGGGGACAAGGAAAGAAAAGAAGAAAGCAGTATTTAGTCCCTTTAAGAATTTCACCTCACATCAGTCAGAATGGCTAAGATCAAAAACTCAGGTGACAGCAGATGCTGGCGAAGATGTGGAGAAAGAGGAACACTCCTGCATTTTTGGTGGGATTGCAAGCCGGTACAACCACTCTGGAAATTAGTCTGATGGTTACTCAGAAAATTGGACATAGTACTACCTGAAGATCCAGCAATACCTCCCCTGGGCATATACCCAGAAGATGTTCCAACTTGTAATAAGGACACAAGTTCCACTATGTTCATAACAGCTTTATTTATAATAGCCAGAAGCTGGAAAGGACCCAGATGCCCCTCAACAGAGGAATAGATACAGAAATTGGTACATTTACATAATGGAGTGCTACTCAGCAATTAAAAACAATGAATTTATGAAATTCTTAGGCAAATGGATGGATCTGGAGGATATCATCCTGAGTGAGGTAACCCAGTCACAAAAGAACACACATGATATGCACTCACTGATAAGCAGATATTAGCCCAGAAACTTAAAATACTCAAGATACAATTTGCAAAACACATGAAACTCAAGAAGAAGTTAGACCAAAGTGTGGATACTTTACTCCTTCTTAGAATGGGAAACAAAATACCAATGGAAGGAGTTACAGAGACCAAGATCAGAGCTGAGACAGAAGGAAGGACCATCCAGGGACTACCCCACCCAGGGATGCATCCCACACACAACCACCAAACCCAGACACTAGTGCATTTGCCAGCAAGATTTTGCTACAGGATCCTGATATAGCTATCTCTTGTGAGGCTATGCCAGTGCCTGGCAAATACAGATGTGGATGCTCACAGTCATCTATTGGGTGGAACACAGGGCCCATAATAAAGGAGCTAGAGAAAGTACCCAAGGAGCTAAAGAGGTCTGCAACCCTATAGGAGGATCAACAAAATGAACTAACCAGTACCCTCCAGAGCTGTGTCTCTAGCTGCATATGTAGAAGAAGATGGCCTAGTTGGCCATCAATGGGAGGAGAGGCCCTTGATCTTTCTAAGATCATATGCCCCAGTCCAAGGGAATGCCAGGGCCAGGAAGCAGGAGTGGGTGGGTTGGGGAGCAGTGTGTGTGGGGGGGAAGATATAGGGGACTTTGTGGATAGCATTTGAAATATAAATGCAGAAAATATCTAATAACAAATAGAGCATCAAATATATATATATATATATATTCTGGAAGCAGGATACTCACTACTTTCACTTGTGTACAAAAAGTGAGAAACACTAGCTCCAATGGATAATTCCAAACCTGTAATCATGTTAAAATCTATGGGAGTGGGGATGACAGAAGTGAGAGGAAGTGAAAGAGAGAGAGGAAGAGTGGGTGACAGTAAGAACCACTGTGACAACTATTGGTCATGCCTACAAAAAGTGTCTTGTTTCGAGTATATACTTGCTTACAGGTTAAACATTATTCTCTGCAGTCAACAAATAGAGACCTACTAAGTCCTAAATATGAAAGATGTGTCTTTCTGGCAAGGAAAGAAATATGATCCACACTCTAGCAGTTGGGTTGTGACGTCAGTCAAAGTTCTTTCTACTTATTCTCAAGATGATTGTTGATTGATTTTTTTTTAATTGGCCAAACTTGTGTTTTTCACACAAACACACATACACACACATGCACACACACATTTGTGTTTCACCCACTCTTGCCCCACTCTTTCTCTCTTTTACTTCCGCTCACATCTGTCATCCCCACTCCCATAGATTTTAACATGATTACAGGTTTGGAATTATCCATTGGAGCTAGTGTTTCTCACTTTTTGTACACAAGTGAAAGTAGTGAGTATCCTGCTTCCAGAACCCCTAAGGTGCCAGTAGATCAGCAGGGAGGGATAGAGCCCCCTTGGCTCCTCCCCAGCCCGTGACTGGCTAGAGACAGGCCGAGCCATGCCCAGGCCCAGGGCAGGTGCTACAAAGATCCTGTTCAGGGGCTCTTCCCCCATCAGTGGACCTTTTCATTCTCCCTACCCAGCTTCTACAAGATTATCTTAATTTACATTGTAGTTGTAGCGGTTTAAATGGGAGCTAAGTTAGAGATTTTTTTTTTTTATTTACAAGCATTTTACAGATTTTGTTTTTCCTATATATAAAACTGGGAAAAATGAGTTTGTTTCTAAAAGACAGATGGCATATTATCATTCCTTAGTTTCCCATCCATTTGTAAGAACCCGGAACTTTATTGGTCTCTGGGACAAATAATTACTTCATGTTTTTGAGCCCATGAAGTGAAGTTATCATCTTGGCATAACTAATTTCAATATTCCCCTCTTAAAAGTATAACAAAAATGAAGACAGGGCCCTGTGCGATATCTCCATTGATAAAAGTGCTTGTCCCTGAAGCTAGAGGACCTGAATTCATGTCCTGGAACCATGTGAAAGGAAGCAGAGAATAAATTACACAGAGTTATCTTCTGACCTTCACACATACATAGGACACAACCAACCCCTCCTGCCTCACCTCGCATGCATACACATCAGTAATAAAAATTAAATATTCACAATGATAATAATACAGATATCTGCTTTCAGGTGCACCCATTTAAGATTGGTTCTTGGGAGGTTAATATTAATAAGAATATAAACCTTTATACTGAGACAGGTGGAATGGATAGGTTGATTAGTCTGTTTTTCATTTTTCTTCCTTTGTTCTTTTCTCAAATTTAGGTTAGTATTGTTCCAATGAGTTCTAATCACATTGGTTCTTATGAGAAATGTACAAATCAATTCAGATTGTTAAAGCTGGATTTCTTTTTTTTAAAATCTTAAAACTCTGTCACTGTTGCCAAGACATCTACAGAATGGAAAGATATTTTAAACCATTTGACCTTATTTCTAAGAATGAGCACAATTCATAAAGAAACACACATACTCAAATGTACAGACATACCAGAAACCATGATTTAAAAAATCCCACACAAATATTAAGCATCATTAAGCACAAAAGCATTCAAAATAAGGTTATTTGTTTTGAACTATGAAATAAAAAGAAATCTAATGGTTGTTCGGTTCTATATTTGATAAAAATGAACCTTAAAACTTCAGCCACATTAATTATAAATGTAAGGCAGCGGTGGTTCAGAGTCACTGGGGGTTTTCGATTGACCCCACTGAACTCTTGCATGTTTCAAAAGGAATGCAGAGTTCAGAGTTTGTTTCACTGGCAGAATTACAAATCCATTCACCTCGCACTTTTCAGGATATAAATTATAGATGACTCTGACCTACTGCATTTGTTAGCCCGAGATAACAAACATGTAAAGAGAAGTTTGGAAGATATGAACATGGGGCACTCCTTAAAATCACATGAAAATACTGGGGAAATCAGCACCATGTGAAGGTGTGTGTGTGTGTGTGTAAATGTGTTGTAGTAATTATCTTAAAATTCCTGCATTATAGGAAGAACAAGAATATCAACCAACTAGACCCCGCCCCCCAGAGCGCCCAAGGACTAAACCACCAACCAAAGAGTAGACATGGAGTGACTCATGGTTCTAGTCAAATATGTAGCAGAGGATGGCCTTGTTAGGCATCAGTGCAGGGAGAGGCCCTTCGTCCTGTGAAGGCTCGATGCCGCATTGTAGGAGAATGCCAGGGTGGGGAGTTGGGAGTGGGTGAGTGGGTGGGGGAACACTCTCATAGAAGCAGCAGGATGGGGTGTGGGACAGGGGGTTTCCAGAGAGGAAACGGGGAAAGAGGATAACATTTGAAATGTAAATAAATAAAATATTAAATAAAAAAGAAATCCCTGCCTTGGACCATTTATGTTCCTGGATGAAATACACAGATTTACAATAAGCCTTAAACAACACAAAAGCTGTGCAGCTGTCTACCCTCCTTGCTGTTAGAGTCTACTTTGCTCTCAATAATCCTGAGATATTACTTAGTATTTGCTATATTTCATCTGAGCTGCTCTTAACTCCAAATGGGTAACCCTCAGGGCCATGTTCATGGCAGCTTCTCCTCCTTCCTCTCCTACACCTTCTTCTCTTCACAGTCCTCTCTGACCCCAAGACAGGGAAACCTAAACCCCACCTAGGTCTCTTCTGCCCAGCTATTAGCTATTAGCATTTTTATTTACCAATCAGAAATAACTTGGGGGCAGGGTCACAGAGGCTACATGCAGATTCCAGGTCTTGCAAGCTCACACTTGGCCTTAAAATAGCTAGCAAAAGACAACTCCTCAATGTGTGTGGGGGGCATGGTATAATGTTTGAGTCAGTTCTCTCCTTTCAAAGATTCTCAAGCTTTGCAGGACATGCCTTTCCCATTGAGCCATCTTGATAACCCCATAAGGACTTCTTAAAGGGGTTGGGTGCTGTAGAGATGGATCAGTGGTTAAGCACACTGGCTGCTCTTGGAGATGAATCAGGTTCACTTGCCCAGCACCCACATGCTGCTTGCAGAAGCAGAAGACCTGGCTTCTACACTGGGCTTGATCTCTTAACTGGGTAAGGAACAACTAAGTCAAATCAGTTACAATCTGAGCTTAGTTTCCCTTCCTGCAAACACAGCTGGCAATGTCTACCATTTTATTCCTACCTGTGACAATGCTCAGAGATTTGAATGTGAAGCCTTGTCCAAGTGCTCATGCTTATTACAGCTGACATAGCACAGCAGTCCCACAGCCAATGCTCCCTTTTCTCTGTGATTCTCAGTGTAATTTAGGCCCTGCATGTCCCATATAACTCAATTTTCTAAATCTTGCTTGGATCTCTTTTCATCATATCCCATAGGGGTTCCATTGACCTCTCATTCTATTAACAGTATCTCTTCTTCTTATATCACTCAAAGTCACCTTGGGTCAGAGATGCCACAGCAATCTACCTCAAAGCCCAGGGTGTCCATGCTCTCTTCCTATAAATGCGTCCCCCCCCCCCCGCCCTGACAGCTGTACACTCTCTAAAGCTAACAAAGAATCTGGAAGTTTCCTTCAGCCACCATGCTATTCTCTGTTGATGATTCTGTCTTGGATTCATTGCTCCTAATCACCAATGTCCTTCCCCAGTGCTGTTCTCATCTTGGTCTTTTTTCTTTGTAATTGCCTCTCTGTTGCCAAGAATCTAGGTCCTATTAAATTATTAAGAATTACCATAGGGCTGTCAAGAAGACTAAGTGGGCAAAGGCATATATGTATACAATGCCTGGCTACCTGATTTCTGTCTCTGCATCCCATATATACTAGTCCTAACATGCCTTTACACTACACACAAATTAAATAAGATTCAAAACCTAGAATTCTTTCAAGACATGACTAGTAGGCCCAGGTGACATTCTGTCCTGCACATTCTTTTCCACATTAAAAAAAATATTACTTATGTGTCTATCATCTGGTCAAAATAAAAATTCCTAAACTTGATCTTTCTAGCAATGAAGATAGTACCAAGTAGATTTGCTGCAGTTTTTGATAACATGAAAATGAATACACACTGTTATTTCTATCCTAAATAATTACTTATCTGGTTCAACATTGCTACATAGGGCCAAAAACATCTGCTATTGGAAAAGCATCAATTTTAAACAATAATAAATTAGAACACCCATCAACAATGGCAATTTAATTACTAACATCAATCCATTGCACTTAGCACTTCAAAGACCATCTCATGCATCTGCATCTTAAAAGAGGTCATTCCTTGAAGTCTTCCTTCTATTCATAGTTGAAAAAACATACTATACCAATTTTCATGGTAACTATATTTAATATTTTAGTCTTTAATTTGAATGGTAGCATTCATTTTAGTGAAAAGTAAATGAAAAATTAATTGAAAAAAATATGACAAGGAGCATGTGGAAGAAAAAAATCATTAAATAAATAAAAACAGAAGCATCCTGGGACCTGAGTCTGAACATTATAAGCAAGATTGCATATTAGGCATGAAACAGTAATCATAAGCTCTGCTTGATATGAGTATAATATAAATATGCTATTACATATAACAGCAGTTATTATTGAAACATTTTTCTTGTGAGATTGTATTATAATATTTTACCATATTATATAAAATCTGACTAGGCTACCAGTGTGCAAAATTAAAAAAAATAACAATTAAATTCCAACCCTTCGGCATTCCTAGAGCTTTATATTCCTCTCTATTAGAAGTCTGGATTTGTTTTCAGGTCCAACAATGAATAACATTTAGACTAGAGCATGTCCTATGTCTGTGATTGATTGCCTTTTTTCTCTGTAGAGCTGGTTTCCTCCCATTTCCTCATGGGTCTCATTTCCTCAGATCATTGTCATTTCTTCTCAGTTCTGAATTTTAATGTCATTAACTTGCCCCTTAAACTGTGGCCATGAGCAAAGAGAGCAAACACCTCCTAAATCCACTCAGTGCAATACATCTTGTCTTTAGATTAGGAAATGTGATTTCTTTCTGGTCTATTGAGCAGATTTGCATAATAATCAGCAATCAGTGAAAAAGTAACCCTGATTCAGCTCTGCTTTCCAAGCCTTCTCTCCACTATCCAAGACTTTAAATGTATTTAAATCATTTTTGTTTGGCATTATTCTCAATAAGACTGTGAAATAAGTCAGTGTTAAATTCATAAATCTAACCTTCTCAGAAATTCTACATTATTAAGCTTTTAGATCTCTTCAACAAACAGAAATTAGTTCTAGTGTAATTACCGAAGGTTTTGTATAAGTGGCAGGAAGTTCCACAATAATCTATAAGGTAATGCTGATGGACCAAAGTTTGGAACAAAATTCTCTTGATAGTGTTAGGGTATGCTGATCCAAAGTCAGAAATATTCCATGTATGGATTCTGAATGCAGAAAAGTGTATGAACATACATTTACTCCAGACACACACACACACACACACAGACAACACAGCACATATGAACATACTCACAACACAATACACCCACAGCCCACACTGCAGACAGAAAGAAATTAATTTGCTTTTTTTTTTAAAATATGCTTGCTATTTCCATTGTTGTCTATTTGGTTCTGATTCCCATTAGTTTTCTTGTAACTTGCAGTAATGTCCCTGGAAGTCAGCTTCTGTCCTTCCCTCCTTCCACTTAGTTCTCAGAGTACTCATCCACTACAATGTTGACAAAATAATCTGGAGTATCCACCAAGTTAATGGCAGCCTTATCATACTTAACTGTAGTGAATGTTACTCAAAGTCTTAAAATGTCTTAAAGTATTGATTAAGGGACTCTAGCCATTCTAAGTTCCCTGAAAATCTCTAAGCTGGGCATCACCCTCATGGATATATGCTCAAAGTAGTTTTAATCCTCTGTTTTATCCATCCTGCTCCTCATTGGAAGTCTTTGTTGCCCTTCTATACTCATCTCTGGAACCAACGTCTCTGTAGAATGCTTTTCAAGAATCCCCTCTGTGTCTGGTCATTATCTCTTTCGGTCCGACTTATTTTCCCATTGTACCACTCAGAGGATCAGACTAGTTTCCTGGTCTGCTGGACCATGAGCTGGAAGCAGCCTTCTTTGTTCTATAATAATACTGCAGAGACAGAATCTTCAACAAGTATTTGGGAAATAAATCCTATGCACATAATTTATCTTGCCTAGGAATGGCAAGGTCTTCTTCAAATGTTCTGAAGTCATTCCCAGTTTATAATGGACAGTGCTCCTGAGACCAATGTCTTTCTCTGTCTGAGTTAAAGGCCATTCATAGTGCCTAGCAAGAGATTCCTGAAAAAGAATTGACATTCCTACAATTCCTTCCTTCCACTGAGCAGGAAGTCTGGAGATTACTCTAATATCAATAGCTTTTCCTAATTTGAGCTCTTGCTGTTTTAGCATAGGATTTATCTATATTTGTAACAGGAAGCTTCTTAGGGGCTTGAGCTATGGCTCTGCAGCTAGGAGCCCTTGCTGACATTGCAGTGGAAATCAGGGTTAGGGTTAGGGTTAGGGTTAGGGTCAGGGTCAGGGTCAGGGTTAGGTTTAGGGTTAGTTTGGTTCCCAGCACCAGTATAACAGCTTAGAAGAACCTGTGATTCCATTTCCATGAGATCCAACACACTCTTCCGGCTTTCAGGGGCACTGCATGCATGTGGTACATGTGTACACATGCTGGCATTCACACATACATCTAGAATTAAATCACCAAAAAGAATTATTTCCACTCTATCATGTTGTATATCTTTAAATTAAGTGTCATATTCATGAGAGGCTCTGCCAGAGCCTGACATACACAGAGGCAGATGTTTGCAGCCAACCACTGAACTGATCATGGGGTCCCCAATGGAGGAGTTAGAGAAAGGATTGAAGGTGCTTAAGGTGCTTGCAACCCCATAGGAAGAACAACAATATCAACCAATCAGAGCTCCCAGAGTCTAAAACCACAAACCAAGGAGTACACATGGAGGGACCCATGGTTCCAGCCATATATATAGCAGAGGATGGCCTAGTTAGGCGTCCATGGGAGAAAAGGCTCAATGCCCCAGAATAGGGGAATTCCAGGGCAGGCAGGTGGGAGTGGGTGGGTGGGTAGGTGGGGCCACATCCTCATAGAAGCAGGAGGAGAGGGGTGGGATGGAGATTTCTTGAGGGGAAATTGGGAAAGGGGATAACATTTGAAATGTAAATAAATAAAATATCCAATTTAAGAGAGAGAGAGAGAGAGAGAAAGAGAGAGAGAAAGAGAGTTTGTTTTACAGTGAAGCCTGGAACTCCTGCGAGTTAAATTTTGCTTTATAGTCTACTCCTGAACATGTACGATTGTTATAATTGTATACACTTGAGATGTCTAATGTGATAATTTTTGGTTTTGTTTATCTAGTCTCTGGCCTTTTGAGACTGGGTCTTACTCTGTAGCCTGAACTAACCTGAACTCATGATGCTCCTCCCTCATTCCCTGAGAGATTTTCAGCCATGTGTCTCCATTCTGTGTTTCCATATACAGACTGCAGTGAATTGAAGGGAGTCAGTAACTAAGTAAGATCAGCAAGTGAGTGAGTAATGAAGTATACCTGCTACTTCCCAAAAAGAAAACATACAGCACCTAAAAGTATAAATATGTTTTAATCAGCACAATTTCTCATGTAACAATGATTAAGAAGGAAAAATAAGACTAAACCAAAGATAATTCTAGAGATAAGATTCAACAAATACACACCACACAAAAACAGTCTGTTTTTTTAGATCTCTAAATAGAACAAAGGAAGTTGGCAAGAACAAGTGCCTAAATCAGAAACCAAAAAAAGGAGCCAAGAAGAGGAATGTTTCCAAGAAATGTTGGTAAAATGTGAATGTACCAGCTATGGTCCATGTAAGAAATACCAGAGAAACAGAATTCACAGGAAGTCAAAGAACCAGTACCGGACACACAGGTTCTGTTTTGCCCTGAGCTTGGCTCACCTAAAAAAAAGTGTTGCATTCAGAAAATTCTAACTAAAACCTTGTTTTGAAGCAAGAGTTGTTATTTTTTAACTAGTAAACAACTAAATCACAAGCATGATATCAAATAAAAATAGTTCAATATCAAACATACCCAAGTTCTATGTCATGGATCTTACCCATGACCAAAGGCATTTTATAAACAAAATACGGCAGACCATGATTGAGGGTCATGGTGTCAAGATTACCAATTGTGGCTTGCTTCTTTCAAGAATCAGGTACGGATGTCCTGTTATGTTTAGAATATGAAGGTCCCACAATCCTAAAGAAGATCAAAAACCATTCCCCAAGAGCTACAAATAACTGACATGAAAATAGTATTTAAAAATTAACGTCAGAGAGTGTTGGGATAGGCAGAGAAAGCCCTGCCACTGATTGTCCTCTTGTGATATCTTAATCAGAGGAATAAAGATGCTTTTAAATAACATTGAATTAGGAAAACTTTAACTTCATGAAGATGGTTGTAGTTCTAAAACTGATAATGAACCTGAGATCCCTAAAGCTTATGGATGCCTAGAACCCCAAAACTCCATTTTAAGATCATGTAAGCTGCCTTATTTATATTTGTATGCTTTGTGCTTATCCAGGCTTTTCAAAGGCAAGATATTGTGGAATGAAGGAAGAAAAAAAAAGTGTTCTATTCTATAAAATGTATGCAATACTTCTAATCATGTTAGCAAGTAGAATATCATTTACACGGTATGATCTAACTTTGAACTGATGAAGAATGTATTTTTGCATTTACCAGAGGAAGTGTGGTAGCACCTTCTCTCAGGCAGATCAGCTTAAGTGTCCTATAATGTCAAGTGACCTGCTTAAAAGGGGATAAAACAGCACACCCTCGGGCAAGGAGAAGATTTACACAGAGCCAATTTCAGAAGCAGGGGACCTTTGCAAATTAAAACATTAATTTAGGCTGAGACACTTGCTTATAGAATCTATGTCAAGAGCTAGGTCTATAACTAGATGTTAAAGATCTGGAAGAATCAAGGATATTAAAATGGAGAATGCCATAATATTCTCAGATCTGTCCAAGTGCAGTACTTTAAAAAAAAAAAGACAATTTCTGAGATCCTTTCATATCAGCTGGGTAGACTTTAGCAGCACAGTTTGAAGAGCTTGGCTAAGATACTAACAAGTTGACTATCATCAAGAGAATAAAATAATTCTTTGGAATAAGCAAATTTCCAGTGTGGACACTTTCAAACTGGTAAAGAAAAAAATTAAAATTTTTAAATAGAACAACCAAGAATGGAGAGGTTATGATTTAGTTTAATTTATTCAATCTAGATAATATATCTGAAATAGGTTACTGCTCTATTATGTCTTTCTGCACATATTTAAATGACAAATTTTTTCTTGGACACGGACAGCTCACCATTCTCTGTGTGTATTTGATTTACAAATTCTAACTTTGGTATTTCACAGTTCTCTGGCATCCCTAAAGCCAATTAGTGATGAAGCCCCAGTACTCCAAAGCAAATGGGAGAATTTAATTGAAACTTCACTGGCCACTCGCCTATTCAATCTAGAGAAATGAGTGATCCTTTTATTGTTCAAAATTGTGAACTGAGACCAAACCTTTTACATTTGCACTTGGAAAATTCCCAGGGAACTGATTCATAAGTAGATTATAGAAATGAAATGCATTAAATCAAACAATTCTCTATATCAAATAATAACCACAGCTTTGAGATAAATTTCACTTGGCTCTATTAACCCTGACATAACATTTTGTGAATATACATAATGCATGGTTATGCATTTATTAGTAATGTTCATGTGTTACCAACTTAATCTTCATGACCAACATAAAGCCCACTCAGCAATGTAGTGAAGCCTTACCTTGCTTCCATTTTCTCTCGCTTCTCGTTCCATCTTGAGGTCAGAGATTAGAAGATTCTTATACTTGTTTTTCCCATCACTGCCTTGGTCATCTATCCTGAACTCTGAAGTGAGCTGTGCAGAGCTGGGGCTGTCACTCAGGTTCAGTGGCTGCTCTTCCTGCTCCAGCCCGGTTTTGCCATCACTGCTGGAGTCCTCGGGCTCCCTGCCATGTGCTCCCCCTGAAGCAGCTGAGCTGTGCCCCAGAGTCTCATTGCCATTAGAGCTCTCTGCAGCAGAGTCATCTGTTAGGAAGAAAGATTGACAGTTTAAGTAATATGCTAGATCATCTACAACTAGTGTTGACTAAGTTCTGAAAGATGGGAAGCAATGTGTCTCTGGTTTTATTCATATAGGTAATTTAACTAAGTGGTAACCTTGTTATGAAGCAGCAATTGTTATTTTTGAATCTAGTAAACACACTAAAGAACAAACATGAATAAGAAAAGAAAATGGCTTATATCAAAAGCAACCTGAAAGAAAAGTCAATCTAACAAAGTGAATAAGTCAATTACCAATTGGTTTACAAATTGATGTGATTATTCCTCCCCAGTCAGAATGGCTAAGATCAAAAATTCAGGTGACAGCAGATGCTGGCGAGGATGTGGAGAAAGAGGAACACTCCTCCATTGTTGGTGGGATTGCAAGCTTGTACAACCACTCTGGAAATCAGTCTGGCGGTTCCTCAGAAAATTAGACATAGTACTACCGGAGGATCCCGCAATACCTCTTCTGGGCATATATCCAGAAGATGTTCCAACCGGTAAGAGGACACATGCTCCACTATGTTCATAGCAGCCTTATTTATAATAGCCAGAAGCTGGAAAGAACCCAGATGCCCCTCAACAGAGGAATGGATACAGAAAATGTGGTACATTTACACAATGGAGTACTACTCAGCTATTAAAAAGAATGAATTTATGAAATTCCTAGGCAAATGGATGGACCTGGAGGGCATCATCCTGAGTGAGGTAACCCAATCACATAGGAACTCACTGATAAGTGGATATTAGGCCAGAAACTTAGGATATCCGAGCTATAAGATACAATTTGCTAAACACATGGAACTCAAGAAGAATGAAGACCAAAGTGTGGACACTTTGCCCCTTCTTAAAATTGGGAACAAAACACCCATGGAAGGAGTTACAGAGACAAAGTTTGGAGCTGTGATAAAAGGATAGACCATCTAGAGACTGCCATATTCAGAGATCCATCCCATAATCAGCTTCCAAACGCTGACACCATTGCATACACTAGCAAGAGTTTGCTGAAAGGACCCAGATATAGCTGTCTCTTGTGAAACTATGCCGGGGCCTAGTAAACACAGAAGTGGATGCTCACAGTCAGCTATTGGATGGATCACAGGGCCCCCAATGGAGGAGCTTGAGAAAGTACCCAAGGAGCTAAAGGGATCTTCAACCCTAAAGGTGTAACAACAATATGAACTAACCAGTACCCCGGAGCTCTTGACTCTAGCTGCATATGTATCAAAAGATGGCCTAGTCGGCCATCACTGGAAAGAGAGGCCCATTGGACACGCAAACTTTATATGCCCCAGTACAGGGGAACGCCAGGGCCAAAAGTGGGAGTGGGTGGGTAGAGAAGTGAGGGAGGAGGGTATGGGGGACTTTTGGGATAGCATTGGAAATGTAAATGAGCAAAATACCTAATAAATAATATAAAAAAAGAATATTCAGAAATGTTTCTGTCAAAAGGAAAGACAAGGACACAAAATGGAACAGACTGAAGGAAAGGCCATCCAGAGACTACCTCACCTAGGGATCCATCCCATCTGCAGATACCAAACCCCCACACTATATCAACAGGAGCCTGGTATGGCTGTTCCCTGAGAGGTTCTACCAGCGCCTGACCAATATACTTGCAGATATTATCAGCCAATCATTGGACTGAGTGTGGGGACCCCAGTGGAAGAAGGGATTGCAACCCCATAGGAAGAACAACAATATCACCTAACTAGACCACCCAGAGTTCCCAGGGACTAAACCATCAAGCAAAGATTATATACATGGAGGGATCCATGGCTCCAGGTTCTTATGTAGAAGAGGATGGCCTTATCTGACATTAATGGGAAGGGAAGCCCTTGGTCCTGTGGAGGCTTGATGCCCCAGCATAGATGCTAGAGCAGTAAGGAGAGAGTGGGGAAAGGAGCATACTCATAGAAGCAAAGGGAAGAGGAGAGAGGGGAGATGGTTATGGGGGGGGTCATGGAGGGGTAACTGGGAAGGGGATATTATTTGAAATGTAAATGAATACTATGATTAATAATTTTAAAAAGAATATTTAGACTTAGGGCAATTTGTTCATAAATAACAGCTCCTATCCAGGTGGGTACATTGCTACATCCTTGATGAGCATTAAGTATTTATGTAAAGTATATTAAAGCCACTCATAATCTTTGTCCCAAGCATTATACTTGAGGGAGTTTTAGGTGTAGACAATTTAATCTTTTAATATTTGTGTATAGCTCTGTGAAGCTAAAAGTACAATTCTACCAGGGTTGATCTGAATAGCAAAAAAAAAGTTCTGAAATGGCAAAGATTTACAAAATAGGAAAGTGAGTTAATGAAATAGTTACAAGTATTATATAATTATATTATCATAATATATCAGTATAATATATATGTCTAGGATGAACATAATATATATGTAATATATTATCTACTTAGACAGTTACTCAATTTTATTTTAATATTTAGGGAAATACAGCTCATTAAATATTGAATAGGAAAGCCTGGCTAGAGTGGCTGATTTTGTTTCAGTGTATATAGGAAAGATATATAGATAAAATTTACATAAAACAATTATGTTACATTTTTCTTATGACAAATTTACCATGGATCATGAAGGTTCATAGAGAATAGATCTCATAAACTATTTCTCTAAAGGAGTATTACTAAATCGTAACCATAGGAATACAAATGATTAAGAGAAATAAAATACAGTGTGATTTTTATACACTTCTGGATATTATGGAATATGCATTGTTTTGTGGGGTGTAATGGAATTGTTAGTGTTTTTAATAGATTGAATTCATATTAATATACATTGAAACTTTAAAATGGATCTACTTATTTACTTAACTTAGATTATTTTTAGGCCTTCCCTGAATCCAATATACAAATAAATACTTGACCCATAGACATTCTTCTTTGATTGAGTTCACAAATAATTAAAGAGATAGAAAAGTAAACATAATACAGAGAAATACAGTTGCTATCAACGACAAAAGCCAAACTTCTGTTAGTGTGGTAGCATGGTTGAACTCCTAAAGATAGGGTGCATCTGCCAAGGGAAGATGCTGGGACTTTTCCCAGCAGGCCAATCAGCATGAGCAAAATGATGAACAGACCACAGTGAGCATCAAAAAGAGCATGGGAAAAGAAGGAAGGGGGTAAAAGCACAGGAAGTGATGTATCTGTCAGAGGGTTGGGCATTCACCTGGAGCAAATAGGAATATTTTACAACTGCTTTGAGAGGTAACATGGAAAAATATTTCCTCAAGTGTTTAGCTTTATGAGATGGCATCTTTCCATGTAGCTCAGGCTTGCCTCGAACTCGTCACCCTGTTTCTATCTTAGCTAGGTTAAAGGTACACACCAGACTCTGAAATTCCATTTTAAAGATAGTTCGCAGACGTTTATGAGTGCAGGAGAATGAATGGGGTAAAATGAAAACTGAAGGAGAACAGTTAACAGGACCAGAAGCCATCAAAACTGTCATCTCTGGAGGCAAAGATGGACAAGGAGTGGAAGAACAGAACAGTGAAGAGAAGAAATGGGACAGGCAGGCATCCAGATGAACACTATCATCCCAGGATGGAAGGGAAATAAAGGCACATCATATAAATTTAAATAAAAAGATTTAAACAATAATTTAAAACAGATTTGTGAAAAAATTAAAACATATTCAAATGGCAGCTTATACTGCATATACACTTTATATTTCTGGTCAAAGCCAGTTTATGCACAGAGCACACGTACACAGGAATGCTCAAGAGAGACAGTTCACAAACAATATAATGTTTTCACAGCCATTTTTTTGAGAAAACAAAAGCAACTTCTTAACAATGAAATGGTAGTATTTTTTAATTGCAGAATTAAATGGAATTATTTGTCAAAGTAATCTGGAAAAATATGTGTACTATTATATTCTAACTGAAGCATTTATGCTAACACACAGTGGGATATATTTTGATGTTTCACTTGAGGAGAGTCTAAAGAAGAACACAATAGACATGTTTAAATATAATGATTTCACTCATAAATACATGCCCTAATATTTGTTCACTAGTATTTCCTGAATATAAATTAAACCTTCGGTTTTTTGGAAAGAAAGCTTTACTAATATAGAACAAATAACCTAAATTTGTGTTACATTTTAAATCAAATCAATTGCTAGCACAAAGCAAATCCAATTTCTTTTAAAATTAAAAATTAAACCTATCATGTTTTTCTTTAATCTGAAATCATAATATATAGGTAGTAGAGAGATAAACTTATTTATACCTTAGGTTAGATGGAAATTTCCATTTGGAGAATTGCTTACAAATATCATTTAATCATAATTTTTATGTAAAATATAAACAATGTAAGAAATATTTTTAGATGGAGTAGTTCACTCCAGATGTTACCAAGGTAACCAAATTCAATAGCTTTACATATTTGATTCCTAAGTAAATCAATGTGTCTTATAGAACAAGTCAGTAAATTACATTTATTTTTATTAGATATACATAGCTTTTAATTCAAATGGTTAACAAAACATCTCATGCTAGTTTTTTAAAAAATAAAATTTGAAACAAATTTTAGGTATTTCCATTTAAATAATCAATGTAGAGCACTGATTAAACCTTAGAGGATAAATTAGCAATTTTTATTGTCTTGCTTCATTCAACTACATTAGCAAATTTATATTCTCCAGTTTATCATAATCAACTCACATCAATTCACTGCTCTCAAGGAGTCGTCTGCCTTCTTACCCAGTGCAGTTGGCTCCATCAACCTTGGCTGCAGGTATGTAGCTAACAGGATGCTACACTGAGAGAAGAGTGTTTCTATTTGTGGTGTGTGTTGAGGGGAGGGGCTTCAGGTCCTTGCTTTCAGGTTAATGAGTCTTCTCTCAAGGATTAAACTTGGGTAACACAGCATCTGAACCAAGGCACTATATTAAGTCTGAAGGAAAAGCAGTACTTGACTCTTGTGTGAACAGGGGTCCCCAGGATACCTAGCAACGGATGAGAGTATAGAATGTGATGACACAATAGTGTGGAATCCACAGACATGGAGAGTGCAGAGACTATTTGGATTTAATGTATCCTACGATGAGGTTGATGGAGTGGTATTAGTGTTGTGGAGATTTGCATGACTGTTATCTCTGTCCCAGGTCCTGTAGAAAAGGTAGTAATTCCAAGGGGAAAGCTATCCACCTCATTCCCCTTGTTTATTCCCCATTCCAACCATCAGCTAGTAAGGATCTAGGAGAACTATGACTACTTTGAACACTCACATCACTGATTTGTGTGGAGGTAATTTTAATGGCAACCAAATATAAGAGGTAGCTTTCTTCTTATGAAGCCTACTAAACTTCATCATTGTGTACAATGTATTACTGTGTGTATTTGAGTACAAATACGAATGTGGATGCTGTGCATATCAGTCTCTCTCTGTCTCTTTCTGTCTCTCTATTTTTCACTTGGGTGTTTGTGTGTATCTGACTTTATCATGCTCATTAGGCTCACTGCTTTGAGAAAACAAATAGAAAACCTGCACTCACAACTGAGGAATCTTAAATGGCTGAGAAGCACCTAAAGCAATGTTCAAAGTCCTTAGCAATCAGAGAAACTAAATCAAAATGACCATGAGCTTCCACCTTACACCAATCAGAATGGCTATGATCAAAATGTCAGGTGACAACACATGTTGGAGAGGATGTGGAGAAAGAGGAACACTCCTCCATTGCTGGTGGGATTTCAAACTGGTACAACCACTCTGGAAATCAATCTGGAGGTTCCTCAGAAAATTGGAAATAGATCTACCTGAAGACCCAGCTATATCACTCTTGAGAATATAGCCAAAAGATGCCCCACAATGCCACAGCAGCACATGTTCCACTATGTTCATAGTGATAGCCAGAAGCTGGAAACAACCTAGATGTCCCACTATAGATGAATGGATTCAGAAAATGTGGTTCATTTACACAATGGAATACTACTCAGCTCCTAAGAATGAGGGCATCCTAAGTTTTGCAGGCAAATGGATGGAACTAGAAAATATCATCCTGAGTGAGGTAACACAGACCCAAAAGGACACACATGATATGTACTCACTAATAAGTGGCTATTAGCTTTAAAAAGTACAGAATAGCTGAGATACAGTCCACAGAACTCAAAAAGCTCTACAAGCTGAAGTGCCCAAGTGAGGACGCCTCGGTTCCACTTGGGCAAGAAAATAGTTTAAAATATTAAAGCCCCAGCATCTGGCAATCGAAGGCAGGAGGATGATGGGATGGAACCTGGCTATCAAATGAAACCTTTTTTCAAATTAATTAATTATGTTTTTAAAATACACAGTTTGTTTGCATTGCACAACATTCTTTGGATTATATACTATTTGAAAATAAAACCTTGAGTGTTTACAGGAAAATGAAGCCAAGGTTTGAGATCAAAATATGCACACCAAGGACAAATTTACTGTGGTTAATAAAAGCAGGTTTGACAAACACTAGAAAGAGCACAAAACATTGGCTTTTAAATTGCAGAATTTTACTGAGGGCGAGAAATCATGCCTTCAGTTTTTTTACCGAATTAATACTGCAGAAGGTAGCTTGTCTTGCTTTGTTTGGTAGCCCTTAATTCATTCTTAAAATTAGATTTAATTTAAGAAGGTAATATGGAGAATATAATATGTTACAAAAATCCAACACAATGATCAAACAATAAAGCTAATTTTTATCTATCAACAAAAGGTAACCTTGATTATTTATTTTGTGTTACATGTTCTACCATGGGCCAGAGAAGTGGCTCAGTGGGTTTAAGCACTTGCTGCTCCTTCGGAGGATCTAAAGCACTCACATGGTAGCTCATAAACTTCTGCAAATCAAGGGTATATGATGTATTGTTACTTCTGTGGGCACTGCATGTACATACTGCATGTGTGTATGTACATGCAGTGTGTGTGTGTGTGTGTGTGTGTGTGTGTGTGTGTGTGTGTAGGGAATACACATAAAATAAATACTAAAAATAAACTTCTATTAAATACTCAGAGTGAACAGGATACACCACTGGGCATGGTAAATTCAAATATAAACCATATTAAATTTTTTCTGATAGTGGGCTAAAAAAAAACTATCAAGTCAGGAGCAAAACAGTATCAAGTTCCTGAGAGTTTCATATAAAGTAAAATTAATATAGAGGCATGTTCAGATGAAGGGAAATCACAAATATTCCTACTTTATCATATTTTATAACCTGTAAGTGATGATTATGATTACTTAAATCAGGGAGAATTTGGACAATGGCATGAAGATGTCATGGAAGGCCTGGTAGAAGAGGGAGAATTTGAAGAAGCAAAAAGATTCATGGCTATATATATAATGTTATTGTTTGAAATTTATTCAGTTTACAGATCTCATAAGCAGCTCCAGGAATAAGCAAAGAGCTAGGAGTTTCTCCATAATACAATGGCAGTATGGACTTCAAAGAACTGTGGGTACTTTGTTATGTATTCTTGTTTCCTGGATAATTTAATGAGTCTCCCAAGCCAGGAACATGGAGAACTCATTGATAGCATCAGGCTAGTTTTAGGACAGGTCATTTATCTCTGTGATCACTAAGCAACTATCAAATGATCCATGGCAAAACTACTCAGTGATCTTAAGATGATTTAGTCTTATAAATGAACACTGCTATAATAAATTTCAGTGGCTTATTGTCTAATCTTTGAAATACTATTTGATTTTTACCTGTTGGCATGTTTAGCATATTACAGAATTGAGTATCTGATGGAATACAATGCCATTTTAATATTTTCAATATGATTTGATAAAGTCATTTTAACACACTGCACACACACACACACACATACTCCAGATCAGGTGCTCTTGAGTTAGTTTATCTGCAACCTATTTTATTTGTCTTCAATTGTACTATTGTACCTAAATAATCAATTCTGTCACCATTACCAGTTTCCAGGTTCTTTTCCCCTGCACTGATTTGGCACACATCAATGGGAGTTGATTTATTTCCCTTTTCTGCAAGGCTTTTCTAGCCATGACTTTCAAAATGTGTATTAGAGTTTAAATTTCTATAAGCTAAGCATTTTCTCTATTTTCATGTGCATGAGTTTATATGATTGTGTGTGAAGACATGTGTGTGTGTGTGTGTATGTGTGTGTGTGCTTACATGTTTGAAGCATGTATGTATAAATATGTTTTTGTCTGGGTTCATTTGGATAGCCAGAAATGATGGAATCCAGGCCTTCTGTGCTTCCATCTTATTTACAGAGGCAAAGTTTCTCAGTCAAACTGAGGGTTCCTCTATATGGCTAGTCTGGCTTGTCCTGTACCTACGTACTGAGGCTAATATTATAGACTTACCAGCATTTATTCATACTCTGAGGATCTGTGTTCAGGTCCTCGTGATTGCTTGGCAACACTTAAGTCAGCACATTAGCGACTGAGCCATTTCAACAAATCACAGGCATTTGACATCTTATATAAATGAGTTCAAGTAGGCCAGAGCATGGCAAACAAGGCTCTGGAAAGTCTTACTCTTGCTTCTCCACTCCCTCTGCTTGACTAAAAACTGTTAGATTGCATTCATAAAGCTAACCACAAGATCTATTCCCTTACTTGGTCATTTCTTTCTCCCAAAGTTGACTCCAATGGTCCAGCTATCAAAGTATTGAAGTTGAGCAATCAAAAGCCCCCTTTTGTGAACCACAATTAATATGATTAATAAAAACAAACCAACTCATCCTAGCTTTGTATATCCCTCTTCCCTTTACAAACTATGTTTTGCCTATGGACCACAACTGTCTCCTCTGTATCCAGAGGCAGTCCTTTGTCCCTCCAGGATAAATATCCTTTCCTCCTATTCTTATGTTGCTTTTCCCTTTTTGCCAGTATTCTATCTCCTATCTTTGTTTTTTACTTTCTGTCCTCTTATTCCTTTGTCTCTCTGGGGCAAATAAATCTCCTTTGTTCTGAGAACTTGGTCTTGAGGGGTCTTGTGAAGACTGTGGTCCTTTCATATGTATTTGTACTCCTTTGCAGAACCTAACCTAGTTTTTTACACAAAAGTAACATCACAGATATAAAGACTCAAAACCAATATGGGTTTTTTATGAAACCTGGGTGACCCTCCACAGAAAAGAAACAGCAAAACAGATAAGGAAGTATGTCCTTAGAAGACACCTGAAGCATCCCTTGTACTGCTCTGCAGAAAGATTATCAACAAAATTCTTGATAGCAATGAAAAGACCACCCTCTAAGACAGACACCTAGCAAGTTCCAGAGTAGCTTAACATATGCAAGAAGAAATGAAATTGTGGCATGTACAATGATGTTTGCTTTTCAGCAGTACAATTTGTGGCTTGAAACCAGATTAAAATCTTGGGTTACAAACTTTACTGGATATCTTCAATTACTGTCAAATGTTTCACATTTATCCCTAGGTTTCACCTCACTGGTCTATATAAATTACTCAATAAACATATCAATCAATCATCAATTATATATTATATATTTCCACTGTTCATGAGCTAAAAATTTAATCACCCCATTTCAGGACAATGGGTCTATTCTCTACCACCACTGGATACAACAGGTGGAAATAGCTTGTATGTACTGTTAGTCTCATCTGGAAAAAAAATATGAATATGCAGGTGACATAAAGACAAGTGGCTTTGGGTCTAAGAGATGGTTTAGTGGTGTGTAGTGGTGTGATGTATGTGATAACAGCCAAATGTTTGTGTTTAAATGAACCACTGGGGAAGCTGCAGAGTACTCTTTCCCTCCTAATTAATAAGTGGAGGTCTTCCATTGGTGGTGGGATTGCAAGCTTGTACAACCACTCTGAAAATCAGTCTGGCAGTTCCTCAGAAAATTGGACATAGCACTACCGAAGGATCCCGCAATACCTCTCCTGGGCATATATCCAGAAGATGTCCCAACTGGTAAGAAGGACACATGCTCCACTATGCTCATAGCAGCCTTATTTATAATAGCCAGAAGCTGGAAAGAACCCAGATGCCCCTCAACAGAGGAATAGATACAGAAAATGTGGTACATTTACACAATGGAGTACTACTCAGCTATTAAAAAGAATGAATTTATAAAATTTCTAGGCAAATGGATGGACCTGGAGGGCATTATCCTGAGTGAGGTAACCCAATCACAAAGGAACTCACACAATATGTACTCACTGATAAGTGGGTATTAGCCCAGAACCTTAGGATACCCAAGATATAAGATATAATTTGCTAAACGCATGAAACTCAAGAAGAACGAAGACCAAAGTGTGGACACTTTGCCCCTTCTTAGAAATGGGAACAAAACACTCATGGAAGGAGTTACAGAGACAAAATTTGGAGCTGTGACGAAAGGATGGACCATCTAGTGATTGCCATATCCATTGATCCATCCTATAATCAGCTTCCAAACGCTGACACCATTGCATACACTAGCAAGATTTGGCTGAAAGGACCCAGATATAGCTGTCTCTTGTGAGACTATGCCGGGGCCTAGTAAACACAGAAGTGGATGCTCACAGTCAGCTATTGGATGGATCACAGGGCCCCTAATGGAGGAGCTAGAGAAAGTACCCAAGGATCTAAAGGGAACTGCAACCCTATAGGTGGAACAACAATATGAACTAACCAGTACCCTGGAGCTCTTGTCTCTAGCTGCATATGTATCAAAAGATGGCCTAGTCAGCCATCACTGGAAAGAGAGCCCATTGGACTTGCAAACTTTATATGCCCCAGTACAGGGGAATGCCAGGGCCAAAAAGTGGGAGTGGGTGGGTAGGGGAGTGGTGGGAGGGTATGGGGGACTTTTGGGATAGCATTGGAAAAAAAAAAAAGAAGTGGAGGTCTTTTAGGCATTACCCCTGTCTACCTTGGAAGAAATGGAGATAGGAAACAAAGGAAATGTGTCATAGGAACATTGTGTTTTCTAACATGAGAAAGCATAAAAAGTATTGCCACTGAGCTTTCATTATTTTTCTGGTCACCATTTTTCTATGTTAGTAGGTGATCAATTTTTCATGGATTCTGTATACACTTTGCAATAGATTTTCCAATAGCTTATCATTTTTTTGTGTTTGTTTTGCTTAACTTGGTGAAATAACTGTCCCTTTTATTACCACTACATTCAAAACGCAACTTCAACATTTATTTTTACTAGAGTGAAATATTTCTTTGGCATTGGAGAAAATCTAATGTCTCAGTTAGATTCAGATGTCAATTGAACACAGCTCAGACTCATCTGCGGAAGTCTCAATTGAGAGGTTGCCTTGATCAGATTGGCCATGGACATGCTTGTGGTATATATTATGATTGCTGATTGATATATGAGGGCCTAGTCCTCTCCAGGCTTTGTAATCCCAAGCTGTGGGGTCCAAGGCTTAAATAAGCAAGCTAGTGGAGCAGAAGCAAGAGAGTGAGGAGTCAGTGATCAATATTCCTCCCTGGTCTTTTGGTTCAGTTCCTGCTTGAGCTTCTGTTTTGAATTCCCTTAGTGATGGACTGTGACAATTAAACCCTAGGGTAAGTTATAGCTGATGACACAACACATCCAAAAGCCATGGAGTAGGACATAATTGAGCAGCCCATTTGAAGCATTTAATATGTTTCTTTTACCTTCAACGAATATGGAAAACCAAAGCTAAAAGGTATTTATTTCTTTATGTAGTGTTGTGTCCTTCCAACGTTTACTTCATATATCTGTTCTGTTTTCTTACATATTCCTACTGGCTTTGGGTTATCTGTGTGGTCATCCTCAAGTGATTGCTAGATTTTTAGTGATGTTGTTTATTTTTAACAGTCACTGTCACATGGGAAGGAGATTTCACATCACATCGTCTTATTGATGGCATTCTTTGATTCTGAGTGTCTTAACTTGATTTATGTTAGCATGATGAACAAAGTGACTCAAAAATGTATTGAATATCTGCCTTGTGCCCATCAAAATAGGTTAAATAGATGAAAGAGATTTTCTCCCATTAGTTACACTTGAATAACTTCTGAGATAGAGACAGTTACTCAACATTTAGATGATTTTACCTGAACACTTTTCCAGAAGCTATATGTAATTATTTATAGACAGACTATCAGGAGCTCATACCATACTGTTAGCATCCATATGAGAACTAGACTATGACTCTGCCAGTAGGCTCTTCCTATATTCTTACACATGTTTCTAACCTAGTTTTCAATAAACATTAAATTAGACACTGTAACAGTCCTCCTGTCTCCGTTTTAGAACCTGCAAATATCACCAACCATTACTCCCTTAAGCAGGCTATGTTACGTGGCACAGCTAATCTTAGATAGGGAGTTTATCTAAATGAGTCAGATTAATAAATTATGTAGACTCAGAGAGTTGAGGAAAGGGTATCTCCTTTTGTAACCCTAGCACTCAGAAGGACAAATCAAGTGGATTATGAGTCTAGCCTACATAAAGAGACAATGGATTAAAACATAAAACAAATGAACAAAGCCCATACTCACTGCCATAGGGCTCGCCTTTGATTAGTGCAGAGAAGCAAAACATCTAAAGCATAAATGTTTTGCCCACTAATGAAGAATGAAGAGGACTGCATCCAAAACCTTCAGGGCAACTGAAGACACTGACAGACATTCCACTGACAGTCAACAAGGAAATAAGGGCCTCAGTCTTATACCCAGAAAAACTAAAGTTTACTCATAAGTCAGATAAACTCAGTAGTGGGTTCTTTCCCAAACCATCCTCATTGCAGCCTAGCCATCCCCTGGACTTAACTAACAGTAGAACTATAAGATGTGGGCACTGCTTCAACATGTCATGTCTGCAATGAATTTTCAATGAATTAAGGTGAGTATGTAAACACATTTGCAAGTATTTTTGATTTTATGTTAGGTTGACTAATAGCCAAATTCATCTATGACAAAGGGTAGACAGGTATCAATACCTTCAAAGTTTAGTTCCTGAAAAAATTCTGAGGACAATTGTTCAAAATACATTCAGTTACTAATCACTTCTAACCCACAAAGAAAAAAAAACTAGAATACCAGGTCTTTGATTTATTTTATATCAGATAGGATCAAAATTTCCTGTCTGTGCTTGTGTATGCTGTGTGTATTTAATATATATGCATGTCAACATCCACACATGTACACCTATACAAGCACAAATGAAGGTCAGAGTAGGGTGTTGGGGGGGTATTCCTAAATTGTATTTCACCTTTTTAGACTGATACTCACTGAATTGGAGGATGGTTGTTTCAGATAGCCTGGGTGGCCAGTAAGTTCCAGGGATCTGCCTGTCCTCACACCCCAATGCTGAGGTGACTATTTGATGCAGCCTTGCTTGAAGTTGTAAGTTGTGTCCTTATATTTGCATAGCAAGCAAGCTCTGTTGCTTACCTTGCCAATGCTTCAGCCTTAGAAGTATTTCTTATGCAAGAGTTTATTAGCCAAATGAGAGAAATTAATATCATTTATACTTAACATGCAAAGTTAATATCATTTGGACTTAACAATTGGCTGATTGTGGGCTGTCATTGCAAGTTGTGGATAGCAGTTGAATTAAATAGGACTGACAACCCAGAAAACTAAGTTCATAAAGATTTAACCTGAATGTAGTTTAATCCCATCTACTTACGTCTAGGGACTTCACAGATGAAAGGCCCAACACCATTGTTCACTTTACTTATCAAAACTAATAAGGAAAAGTATAAGTAGCCACAGGAAACTTATTTTGTAAAAGACACATGAAAGTATATTTTTCCAAAAGAGTGATGTCCATGTGAGAAGAGAAAGAGTCCATCATATCAGTGCAGGCATCACCCTTAACTCTACAAGGGAAGGTCAAGTGTGTAAGCCCATCCCCCAGTGATGAAGCAGAGCTGTGTACTGTCACAGTTCCCGGTGATTTTGATCACATGGTTAGAAGACTATTACCATGATTAGAATTCTCTAATCTTCAAAATGTCTTCTGAGACTCTAGAGTTCCCTTTTGGCTTCTGACACCAAATTTTCTAGCTGTTTATGTGCACACCAGCTGTCTGCAAGTGTACTCTCCTTCATTCTATACTGGTTACTGGTTGTAGTTTAAAACATCAGTTCCTCTTCTATACTTTAACTATGTGATATTCTAGGCTTCATTTCCTATTGACTTATAATGTAGTCCAGAAAATGAAAACCATGGGCAGAGATGCTGAGAGAACAAAGAGGGAATGCATGAGCATTCCCTTACCATAAGCCTGAGAACTAAGCCAGGTCATATATGAACCTTCTTGTGAAATCAACTCTCTGCAAGGCAAAAGACACCGTCAATAAGACAAAAAGGCCACCAATAGATTAGGAAAGGATCTTTACCTATCCTAAATCAGATAGACTAACATCCAATATATATAAAGAACTGAAGAAGGTGGACTCCAGAAAATCAGATAACCCCATTAAAAAATGGGGCTCAGAGCTAAACAAAGAATTCTCACCTGAGGAATACTGAATGGCTGAGAAGCACCTGAAAAAATGTTCAGCATCCTTAATCATCAGGGAAATGCAAATCAAAACAACCCTGAGATTCCACCTCACACCAGTCAGAATGGCTAAGATCAAAAATTCAGGTGACAGCAGATGCTGGCGAGAATGTGGAGAAAGAGGAACACTCCTCCATTGTTGGTGGGATTGCAAGCTTGTACAACCACTCTGGAAATCAGTATGGTGGTTCCTCAGAAAATTGGACATAGTACTACCGGAGGATCCCTCAATACCTCTCCTGGGCATATATCCAGAAGATGTTCCGACTGGTAAGAAGGACACATGCTCCACTATGTTCATAGTAGCCTTATTTATAATAGCCAGAAGCTGGAAAGAACTCAGATGCCCGTCAACAGAGGAATGGATACAGAAAATGTGGTACATTTACACAATGGAGTACTACTCAGCTATTAAAAAGAATGAATTTATAAATTCCTAGGCAAATGGATGGACCTGGAGGGCATCACAATCACAAAAGAACTCACACAATATGTACTCACTGATAAATGGATATTAGCCCAGAAACTTAGAATACCCAAGATATAAGATACAATTTGCTAAACACATGAAACTCAGGAAGAACGAAGACCAAAGTGTGGACACTTTTCCCCCTTCTTAGAATTGGGATCAAAACACCCATGGAAGGAGTTACAGAGACTCCTTTGGAGTTTGGAGCTGAGGCGAAAGGATGGACCATCTAGAGACTGCCATATCCGGGGATCCATCCCATAATCAGCCTCCAAATGCTGACACCATTGCATACACTAGCAAGATTTGGCTGAAAGGACCCAGATATAGCTGTCTCTTGTGAGACTATGCTGGGGCCTAGCAAACACAGAAGTGGATGCTCACAGTCAGCTATTGGATGGATCACAGGGCCCCCAATGGAGGAGCTAGAGAAAGTAACTAAAGAGCTAAAGGGAGATGCAACCCTATAGTTGGAACAACAATATGAACTAACCAGTACCCCCTGGAGGAGCTCGTGTCTCTAGCTGCATATGTATCAGAAGATGGCCTAGTTGGCCATCAGTGGAAAGAGAAGCCCATTGGTCATGCAAACTTTATCTGCCTCAGTACAGAGGAACGCCAGGGCCAAGAAGTGGGAGTGGGTGGGTGGGTGAGTGGGTGGGGGACTTTTGGGATAGCATTGGAAATGTAAATGAAATAAATACCTAATAAAAAAAAACAAAAGAAAAAAAAGAAATCAACTCTCAAGCTTTATCACACACATCCACACACCACGTACCACGCACACATATGCAAGCATGCATACAGGCATGCTCGCACACAGGCAGTCAGTGTGGAGCTTGAAAAATGCTCAACAGGAGAAGGTCTTACTGTGGCACAAGGGCTTACCATGTAAAATCCTTAAAGTCCCACAAAGGCAGCACACAGCATGCATCTGTAATCCCAGTGTCTCTAAAGAAGGATAAGTGCTAAATAAAGGAGAATCCCTGGAAGCTTGTTGGTCAGCTGACATGTATACACAGAAACCAAAGAAGTTCTGTCTGAAACACATGAAGGGTGAGCATGGACACCCAATATCCTCTGACTTCCACAAATGCACTGTGTGCACATTCAGCCCTCACATATTTCTCCCATACGCACACACCTCACATATGTATATGCTTTCTGGGTGACGATTGATGATAGCTACCCAGAGTTTTAAAATGTTTCACCAGGATTGTAAGATTTGATTCTATTTAAGTTATTTCCTACCACAATATACATTTCCCACATAACCAACAGAATTGGTACACTAATCCATTTGCAGTAGTAAATATGCCAATAAAATAAAGCAAACCAAGAAAATGTCTCAAAGTTTACTTCATATAAAATCCATTTGGGCAACTGTTGCTACATAACAGTAGTTCAAACTGTGCTATAATCGACTCCAGGCCTTAGAAAACACTTTCTTTGCTTTGATAATGAATGCTATCTCTCAGGCAAAGCAAAGGTCTAAGTACAGCAAACACAGAAGTGGATGCTCACAGTCAGCTATTGAATGGATCACAGGGCCCCCAATGGAGAAGCTAGAGAAAGCACCCAAGGAACTAAAGGGAACTGCAACCCTATAGGTGGAACAACAATATGAACTAACCAGTACCCTGGAGCTCTTGTCTCTAGCTGCATATGTATCAAAAGATGGCGTAATAGGCCATCACTTGAAAGAGAGGCCCTTTGGACTTGCAAACTTTATATGCCCCAGTACAGGGGAACGCCAGGGCCAAAAAGGGGGAGTGGGTGGGTACGGGAGTGGGGGTGGGTGGGTATGGGGGACTTTTGGTATAGCATTGGAAATGTAAATGAGCTAAATACTTAATAAAAAAATGGGGAAAAAGTGGACTCTAGTTAATTGTATGCTTGAAAATCTCCTTTCCCCATCTCTTTCTGTCTCCCTTCTCTCTTGTTTGTGTGCATGCATGCAAGTGTGTGTGTGTGTATGTGTGTGTGTGAGTGTGTGTGTATATGCTTCTGAGTATATGTGTTCATATGAGTTTGCACATGAGGAATCTTCTCTGATAAGTCTCCAATTTGAAATAGTTGATCCTAGAATTGATTTAAGTAGCCTAGCTTGGCCAGGGTTAGTGGGGGTGTTTATCCCATCCTCCTGCTGGAATTTCAGGCAGCTGCCAGGCCTGTATGGATTTACACAAGTTTCAGTGATCTGAACTCCTCTCTTCAATCTTGCAAGGCTAGTGCTTTTCTTCACTAGCATTACTGAATTTTTTTTTCTGAGGAAGATAACCCTGGGTTAGAGTAGAGTAAAAGATTCAATGCTTACTTTACAGCAAGTGCAAAATAACTTACAAATAAAACACTCAATGAGCAGGAAAAAGATAAGCAAAAAGCATAGGGAAGCCAAGGAGATGACAGTAGAGAAAGACATGGAGTCATAGGTGGTAGAGATAGCCATGGAGATGGAGGAATTTCCACTCTCACCTCCAGAGTTTCTTTTGTGGCCTGCATTTACACTGTAGCATACTTCAGACCACTAACTTTTCCAAAACAATTTCTGAAAACATGAACTACAAAGTACAGAACCCAAGAGCACAGAGTGATTATTAGAATACAAAGTTATTTAAATGCTTGGTTACAAGGACTGTACGTGGATCCATCTGTACTCATCCATCTTGGCATGGATGAGTAGCTTAACTCTGAAGGCTAGGACTATCCACTGGCTTCCTAGATGGCATGAACTAGAAGACTCTGTAAATGTATGCAATATATAAACAGTATAGACATCAGTTCAGTGACTTAATTGCATCCCGGCTTTATGGGATTTACGTATTTGAATACTTTCCCCATTGTATTTGAACAGAATAGAGTGGGTCTCCCTTCCCTTAACACCCATGCCACCACTTTTCCCAGTGGGCTTGTACTGCAGATTTTCTGCAGTAGTGTTGGACATACAGCATTAATTAGCAAGCTGAAAGGTACTTTGGTTTTCACTTTTGGCTAGCAGACTCCTGTGAGTCTCTAATTTACACATTTCAGCTCTGCAAACACTTGCCAAGCAATATGTTAAGGATGACTTTTAATTTGGCAGAGCCTCCGTTTCTATGTATTCTGCATATGTGTTCACTGCCACTTGTATTATTATGCAGCTATGTCATCAGCATAGTTATTGTAGTAATATATTATTAATTACGGTTATGCACTATTATAAATACATTTATTTTCCATTTGTATAGTTGTAGAATGTAGTTATTGCTACAGGTTTAATTAAAATTTCTATAGAAAACTGAGTGGTTAATCCTAGTCTCTTCAAAATTTAAGGTCTTTTGAATTGGCAGGTCACATTAAAACAATGGCAAAGGTTGAAATGATAACCCGGGCTAAGCACTTGCCACACAAACCTGATAACCTGAGTTCAATATGCAAAATCCACTTTAAGGGAGAAGAATAGAGCTAATTCCATAAAGTGGAACTCCCTTTATATGTGCCATAGCATGCAAGCATCCACAACACACACAAACACACACACACACACACACACACACACACACACATCTTTGCATGTCTCTATACTTTTGGAGGAATTTTCATGACTGTGAGTTCTAAAATTTGCATTCCATTAATATCCTTATCATTTTTACGAGTTGAATTTTGAAAGAAAGACAAACAGCTCTTCAAAACATAGGAATCAAAAGACTAGGGGAGACTGGGGGCTAACATCCTAATGGACATGTGTGCAGAAGGCCAGTCTTCTGCATCCAGCTGCCACTTGCTCCAGACAATGAAAAACTGGTCAAAGGTACAGTGTGGTGGAGTCTTGTATTTCTAGTGTAGGTGCTGATTACTGGAGAAGCGTGCGAGGTATGTTCTAGTATAAGTAATATAATTGAAAATCACAGACCATCTGATGGTAAAAATGGTTCTCACAAAAATTGTATTTTTGTATTATGTGTATTTAATATTTTAACTAATATAAAATATTTTATATTTTAACTTTATCATAAGAGAACTATTGAGTTTTGGAAAGGTTAGTTTAATGAAGTGTTGAACTTTTATCTTCTCCTCACGAGGAAACTATGGAGTTTCAGAAAGGTTAGAATTGGCACAGGGAACATAATGAGTTGGTAACATTATCCCAGAATATTTTATCTGTTAAACAAGTACTCTTTAATATACAAAACACAAAATAAAACTATTTGCCATTATCTAGTTTTCTGTCAAAATTTAAGTGACATGCCTTTTGGTTGTGATTAGTAGTACTTCCAGATCTAAATATTTAGTATAACAAAGTTACAAGCAGTATCTCATTAGCCTCACCACTGACATTTTCCTTGAAATGTTAAAAATAATATGCAAGCACGAGGGAGAATGCTGAATTCTGGGGAACACTTGCTACTCTTTCAGAGGACTGGAATTTGAGTTCAACACTCAAGCTGGAAGAGGGCCTAACTAACCACTTGTAACACTAGCTCCAGGCTCCCTACTGGCCTCTTTGGGCACTTGTATGTATGTGTACATGCATATAAACAGAGGCACATAAACAAATAATAAATCTTTTAAAAGAAGAGATCTTCCTTTTCTCTGCTATCTTCTTGCCTTTCTCCTGTCCCTTCCACAATCTTCCCCATCTTCCATCTCTTCATTATCAACACTGACAGGCAGAAATGTATATAAGGCAAATATTATAAAAAACAATGGCCACTAGGACAATCATGGTTGGTGGTCAAGAAAATGCAAGGTTGAAATAAGAGGTTAAAATTCTAAGCTCAAGTGAAACCTTGAGAGATCTTGGAACTAATGCTGTGAATTTCTGGAAGAGAAAAGAGAAATAAAGAAAGAACCAACTCCCATACTGGGGCCTTTCTCTGTTCTATCCACAATGTGAAGAGCACTGAGCAAAGGCAGGAAGTGAAGGCCAAGCCCCCATGCCCTTTGTGTGGCCAGTGTTCAGAGAGGCACACCTGTCTTTCATGAGAAAAGAGAATGCCTGGATGCCTTGTTAAAGAGAGTGTATAAATAAACAAAAATTCATGTTAAAATGCATAATTGTTTGCCTTAAATTTCCCTCATGCTTAACATAGTTTCTAGAGAGAAGGCTCACACACACCGCATTCCCTAATTAAAGCCATGCCTTCTGGGATGCACTAATATTTTTAAGTAGTTTGGAAGCACTTTGAAAGCATTATAAGTGAGTTTTATTTTTCCCCTCCTTAATAATTTTTTTCTAATTAGAGTAACTATTATTAGATACTTCTCTGAGTTATTGGTTGTTCTGAGTAAAGTTAATTTATTCTCCTTTGGGCTTGCTCTACAGATCATTGTACAGTCATATTATAATGTGGGTCATAGTTCTTAATCTATATTATCTATGGGATTTCTAATACTATAGTTATTTTTTATTCAAAGGAATGAAACAAAATGAGTCTATCATTTTGACAAAGTTAAGATCCCTTAAAGAGCTTTCTGTTGCATGAAATTTTTAATTTGATTGAAATTTATTGTGAGCCGTGGCATGGCCTCACTCAGTGCAATGCTTAATTTATATGCACATGGTTCTGAATTTGATTTCCTGAACCCATGTTTTAAAATAACCTTCCAAGTACCATGGTACATAATTGTAATCCCAGCACTGTAAAACCAACAAAAGCAAGTTCCTAGGACTTGACAGCCTTCATGGCTTCTCCAAGGTCTGTGAGAGATGATGTCTCAAATCTATCAGTGAGATTGAAGCAAATTGTCTTTTCAAAAACAGCATCTTGGGCTTTCATGAATGAAAAAATTTTAAGTCATTCCTCCCAATAAGCATTTTCCTCCATGCAAAGGCAAAATATCCAGAAACCATGATGGAGCTTTTTAAAGTTGAAATAATATTCCACTAATCCTTTCTAAGTTGCTAGGAATCCAAGGACATTTGTATGGAAGAACAAATTTGGAGAAACTTGTCTATTGATTTATATTCATCAATGTTTTAGGTAAGGGGGAAGGATAGCTTGTGCAACCATAGATGCAATACTAATAAATATTATTCACAAAAGCAACAAGAGAAAAAATGCAAAGCATTTTCTGTCTAAGAGAAGAAAGATCTAGTGACTACTGTCAACCATTATGCACAGTGATGCAAGTTTCCATACCATCATTTCCTCCTTTAATCTCTAGGGCTCACCCATGAAGCAACTAACTGTTGTCTGTGTATTTTGAATCAGGAAAGTCATGCATTGAATCATTCTCAAGTGCTGGCCCCACACTCTGCTTTGATCAGCACTTCATGACATGCTGGCCTTCAGAACAGAGTGTTTCACTTTTAGAGAACATGAGAAACTGTTGTAGATAGAATCCCTGGATAGATGTTCAGAAAAGCATAGCATCGGGACCTAGCTTTGTCAATCACAAGCTGTGTGGTTGGTCACAATGACTCTGAGCCTTAAAGTCATTACAAAGAACAGAGGTGATTGTAATTCTTACATATCAGGATGCTTGCTCTGATTATTTAATGCTTACTGAGCATTAAGCATTGCCTGTATCAAAAAAGGGGTGTTACTATCTCTGGGGAAACAGAAAGTCATTCATGAATAACTGGAAACAAGAACAAGGGGTGGATATAGTAAATGCTTATTGAGTGAATAACAAGAGGATGAAGGAATCACTAGATGGATGGAAGGAGTGGATCGATCAATTCATAGATGCATGAAGAAACAATGCAAGGGCCACATTATAATAAAGCTCAAATTTGTCTTGTTTTCCTCTTCTAGGAGGAAAATATTTTTCTGTGAAATACTTCAAGTGCCAATGCCCAGCTTTTTCATGACACAGGACATACGGACTCATGAATACCCAAGGCAAGAACAATAAAAACAATTATTTCCTCATCACTGTCTCCATGGGGCACTCAGATGACTTCTCTGCATCACTTACAAGTGTTAGTTGCAGAGTGAACTGGAATAATCATGTTTATTAGTTAGACCCCCTACCCATCTAACCACCAGTTTCCTCACAGAACCAGATCGTCATGTAATTACATGTGTCAGGAAGTGTTTGGCAACCCTTCAGTGACATAATATATAGTACAAGGTGAATTTTTGTAGCAGGACAAACTTAATTAAAGGAAGTAGTCCCTCTCCCACAGACTCTCTCAGGGTAGTCATCATAAAAACACTTAGACTCCAATCTTTATAAATATGGCTCTATTTATTTTATTTTATTTTTGAGATATAATTACATAATTTATCCCTTCCCTTTCATCCCTCCAAATTCTTCCATACACCCCTACTTGCTATCTTTCAACTTCATGACCTCTTTTTTCATGAATTGTTACAATTATGTGCATACACACACACACACACACACACACACACACCAATATATAGACCTCAGCCTTCTGATGCATGGATCTAAGATTGGACTCATCTGAAACTTTCCTGTAACATACTAGGAGTTTATCATAAAAAAAAATGTAAGAGACAATCACTGATGAGTGCACTCTCTTCTACATACATACCTGTTAAACTTTGTCTAGACTGATTTCCCCCCACTCCTTCTAACAAATCAAGTTGTCCTCTTTGCTTCCATTAAGTCCTCTAATGGTGTGACTGTGAAATCTCCTTGACAGGCCTCAGTTGGGAAGCCCTTGGTCTTCAGTTGGCGTTACTCTTTGCTAAGGCTATGGGAGCTTGGGGTGGTAGAGGCCAACTCCCAGCATGGGTTGCTGGTTGCATACAGGTTAGCTCAGCATCTTATTTAGTTTTGTTGCTTGACTCTGGCAGTGATGAACCCAGATTCTCAGATAGTTTTGTTCAGAAATACAAGTTGCTCCTACTGCTGTTCCCTCCAAGGTGGACTGTTCCTCTGAAATTGTGATCCAAGTAATCCTGTTTCCTACCAGTTGTTTTCAGATATTTTATGAAAGTAGCCACGGAATTAACATAGGTACAGGGGCTCCTATATTAGCAGAGTTGTTGAATTTCTCCAACAACCAATACTATGATTCATCAAATAATCATTAATTTTGAGGTAGTTTTTATAATTGTATAATTATTTCATTATGACATACATTCAATTATATTATCTTAAGTCAATTATCATGGTAATAAACGCAACATGAATTTTAGTTCCTAATTGACTAATTTATACAAATATATTTACACCCAATTATCTTATTTTTATACTTTAAAAACTTTTTGTTGTAATATAATTACAACATGTCTCCCTTCCTTTTCCATACCATATACCCATCCTTGATTTTTTCATATTCATAGCCTGTGTTTTCATTAATTACTACATGCATATGTGTGTATGTTTGCATATATATATCCCTAAATATAACAGGCTCAATCCATATAATGTTACTTGTATGTGTTTTTTCGGGACTAAGCATTTGGCACTGGACAAACAGTAGGCTGCTGCCCTTAAGGAGGAACATCTCTTACACTTTTAAGTTCTGTGTGTGTGTGTGTGTGTGTGTGAGAGAGAGAGAGAGAGAGAGAGAGAGAGAGAGAGTCATTTTTCTCATGCATTTGGCATGCCCATTGGTTTCATCCATGTTAAGTTCATTTCTGGGCAGTCTTGTTGGTGAGATTTTATGACTTTATGGGTGTAACTTCTCACATTACTAGAAGAGACCATCTCACAAAAAAATTCCTGATCCTCTGGCTACGTATAATCCTTGCCAATATTTTAAGAGAGTGTGTGTGTGTTTGTGTGTGTGTGTGTGTGTGTGTGTGTGTGTATTCCTTTGTGTGGAATAGATTTTGTCAAATGTTGAGATCTAAGTATAAACCTTTCCTAGTTAAAATAATTGCATTTTACATGATATTACAGTTTAGTAATTAAAGCCAAATATCGTTTGAGCATACCAAAGGATTATAGAGACAATAAAAAAGAACTTTCAAGTTTTCACATACTCTATTTTCTTCACAATATACAAATATTAAAGAAAACAGCAAAAAAATAGCAATTGAACAAATTTGAAGATGTTTTGAAATTTAACACAATTATGTAACCTCAAATAAGCTATACTAGAAGAACATTAGTTATGGCAATAAAATATAGTATTTATTATTTTGTCTTAATAATCAAAATTATGATCTCTTAAATTCAATGTCCTGCTACCTCCACTCGAAGTTGACTTTCTTCATGTCTGACAGTGGCACCTGGACAGTTGAGACATGACAGTTCTATTTTTTAATATGCACCAGTCACCGTCAAGTCTAACTTCTGGTCTTCCATTCTCATGTCACCTCTCACAGTACACTATGATTTTTCTCACTAGTCAATGTGACCTCCAAATGGAGTGTTCAATGAAAGCAACAACTCAGCATTAATATCTCACATTTCTTCCTATCTGTCTTATCTCCTGTATCTTGTTAGAGGCCAAAACACATTTCTTGGTTAAACAGATGAATATATTTTAGTGAATGTAAAAAACACATGGTTTCCGTATGTGTCACTTCTGCCCTCCCTGCCTATTCAGAGATAGGTTTGCAGTCCTGATCACTGTTGCCAACTATATCGCCTACTACTGGTCCATTCTACCCAATATTCACAGGATGTAAATTAATTTTCTTATTCATTTACAGATGTTCACAGGCCTCTATTCACAATTACACATTATCTACATGTATCTACACACATCTACATGTATGTACAGTATTATCTACATGCTGCTACTTCTCTATTATTTCCTCTCTTTGCCACACAGTTTCTTACAGACAATTCAAAAATTGCATTGAAGATGCTTGTCTCAAGTCAAAATCAAACTTACAAAATATATTTGCTATTACCACACTTTTAAAGTGGCCTTCCAACTGATGCTGTTCATAAGACTGAACATAATTTGCTTTTTAGAAGCAAATGTAAACAGTATTCACACCTCAGCACTGCCTTTTCTTCTAGGAACACTTACTGTACTCTCTCCTCCAGTATTCCATGAACTATCAACTACAATTAACAGTTTTACAAGTTAGCCCAGGTTTGTACATTAACCAGCCACCACCCAAATCTGACTAGAGCATTAAGGATTTCAGAGGTATTGGAAGACCCTGATGGTCTCACAGTTTTCACTCATCAGTTGAACCTCAGAGTTGGCCTTTGTCAATGAGCAAAGCTTTTAACACTAGGTCAAGAATAGGGTATTGATGTTCTGGAATATAGTGCAGCTCAGCCTTTGAAGAATAACTGTGCACCAATGAGGAGCTACTCCTTACCGAGGAGCAGGAACTTGCCTTGGAGAGAGAGAAAACTACCTGGGATTCCAGGACAGTTGGCATTGTGTACTTAAAAGACACAGCCTGGAGAGGAGAAGATGAAAAAAAGAAACTAAGCAGAACACATTTTTTTTTAAACTTGTTGGAAATACTTATAAAACTCTGCATCAGGTAGTGAATGGGCTAACTCCAACTTAAATATTTAAAGTATAATTTATTTATCTATTTATGTGGTATATTGTCATTTAGTAGTGCCCCCTTTCTTGAGTATTCTTCTTTTATTCAGTCCTGTTTGGTCATGTGTAACTCGCAAGATTTAATAATTTTAAAGTTGTTGGTTTCTGTCACGTTTGCTCTGTCTATGGAAACCAGCAAGTTACTCTACCTTGTTTTGTGGGACTAACAAAAGAAAATGGATTTTCTTCTTTCAGTTTGTGGGTTTTAAGTGTTCTAACTCTTAAAAACAACTGTATTATCACAAACAGACTTTGAAATGATCTGTAAAAATGTTCGCGAGGAGTTTCTGACTCCCTGCTTTGTCTCCATTTTCTTAGGAGAGCCAGATTCTGCATAGTTATGACTGGAGCACTGTTCAATGAAACACAGCTCTCACCATTCTGTGTGTGTTTCCTAACAAATGGAAATGATAATTTTATGTAACACTCTAATACATTGGTAAGATTCAAGTCCTACGGCTTATCTTAGCATTAATCAGTCTCAGAGAAGTGAAGCCTGTGTGTGATCTGAAGTCTGTTTTCAAAGCAACACTCAAGTCTCTTCCATTCTGAGAAATTAAACCAGCACACACTTCAAATGGTAATTAAGAATTTCTATGATAATGACTATATTTAGCACAGACTGTCATGTGAATTGTAGCGTGTAGTACATTAGTAACCGAGTGTTGTGTACGTGGGGAATAAGACCCAGTTTCTGAACACATGTTACAAATATATATGATCTAAACAATTGCAAACCATCATGAATACAGTGTGATTTAAATTTCACGATAAGTATTTTAAATGAAATAAATATTCACACAGCATTAAGACACTCTAAAAAATTACAATTAGAATTTATACCGGCAATAAAAATCTATTCTTTAAAGCATGTGCACATTAAAATGTCCTTTGAAATGATTAAGTTTTTGAAACATTAAACATCTCCACAGTGAACATTGATATTAAGCATTGCAAACTCATATCTTTTAACATAACATAAAAGATAAACTATTACAACAAGAATTTTGTAAAGATAAAACAAGGGGGGCTTAACACTCCCCCCAAACAAAGTCCATTTGCAGCAGAACGCACTGTGTGTTTTACACCAGCATGAGGAAGAAAGTAGCAGCAGAAAACACAATAGCTTAACAATGTACCCATCCTTAAAGACTATCTTTCATCATATTGTAATTACCTTAAGAACTATACCACTTGTAGGTTTCCAAGAGCATTTTTAGAAAGATATATACATAACAGACAAGAGAAAACTGATCAAATTTCATCACTTTTAATGATGAACAAACACAACTTGCTTGGACAACCAGCTTTTCCTTTTTAATAAAAAAATTAATTTCCCTCTCCCTCTGGAGTTTTAAATCTCAAAGCATTAGACTTGGGATAATGCATGAACTGCCAATGAGCAGACAATGCATTTTCTTGCTTCTTTAATTTGGCTATGCTCCCAGAATTTACATTAGGATTCAAAGTATCCATCTTTTGTCCCTCAAGTTTCTGATCCTGTGATCTCAGTCCGTTCCCTAAACTAGGTGCTCTGCTGATGCTCCCATACAAGGTCCCCACTGCCATCCTGCTGCTGCTGCATGGGACAGTCTTCAGCGAGGCTTACAGAAGCCTCACTTATCAGCATTTTACTAGGAAGGAGCTCACACTTACGGTGAATCCTGCTCTTCAACTTAAACACCAGTGTCTGTGACAGCCCAGTTCTATCATTGCTGATCCAGTATCCCTCAGGCGAGGTCCAACCTTTCCCGGGAAGTGCACCCTGGGATTAGTCTGACTTCCCCTAAATTCTCTCCTCTGCACAGTAAGAGCTAATCTTTCCTGTATGAAGCAGGAGATGGTGTTGCTATGACAACAGAGCACATTCTAGCAGTGGGACTACTGAGATGAGCCTTCAAAGACTCAGAAGCATGCACTCAGTTTTCCTCCAGGGCGATGGGTTCCTTCCTTTAGGATTTAATCCCCCCAGCAAGTTGACTGTGAGCCTGGCATGTTGATTATGTATTTTGCTACAGGAGCGATCAGTGCAGATCATGGATGGATGATCCCATCATTGTTTAATAAAAGTGTCATGCGCCACTATGTTAAATTTCCAGTTTTAACTGGTCCATAAAGCTCTCTTAAAACATTATCCTACTTCAGTTTATCATATTCTTCTTAACTCAAAACAACAAAAATACACTAAGAACAGGGGTATCAGAAAGCTCCATCTTTTGTGGTGGTGTTTTATTATCACCACTGTAGGAACTTGAAGGTTAGACACACATATACATGTGTGAACACAGCACACACACACACACACACACACACACACACACACACACACACACACTTTTTCTCTCTCCAGCATCAATGTCTAGAGCCTTCAGGTTTCAGAGTGGGGGAGGAGAGACGCTAAACAAAAGCAAATCTCTGCAGCCACATTTTGCATACATATATTAGCCAGAGAACAATCACAACAAGCGCCAATCATCTAGGAAAAGAAAAAAAATCATTCCAGTGTTGCTCTACACAACAGCTGTGGAGATCAAACGCCAGGCCATGACACGGTCTCAATTTATGCGCTATTTTCACACTGGAATACTACATACAATTATAGATTGTAAATAATTGACTATGTATCGACAGTAAATCTCTACTCTTTCTGTCAGAATACTCATTTTTTCACAATGTGATTCACACAGACATCCCTTTCATTGGAAGGAAAAACACGGGAAAACTTCTCCCTTCTTGGTAGCACAGGTTTGCCTTGAAATAACAACAGCAGATAGGATTATATTCAGAGTGACACTGACACTTTCCTCGTGTGTGTGTGTGTGTGTGTGTGTGTGTGTGTGTGTGTGTGTGTCTGCATACATGCTCCTGAGTGGTCTTGGGGGGTTACGTACATGCTAGTGATTATGAATGTGAAAGTCAAGGTCTACATTCACTTATTATTAATTGCTCTCTCCTTTATTGTCTTTTCTTTTTTGGGGGGGGGGGTGACAGAGTCCCTCACCTGGCTAGCATGTTCCAGACACTACCTCTTTTTGGCTTTCCAGCGTTGGTATTAAGAGTGAACTTGCGCCCAGCTTTTACTTGAGAGCTGAACATCTGACCTCAGGTTCCTGTCCCTGCATGACTGAACCACCTCCCCAGTGCCACCATCTGTCAGGTGACAGGTTACTTTCCCATTATTTTACCATTTCTTAGTTCTTAATGTCAGGGGTAGCTGCTTTGAATGACTGTCACTGTTAACCCCACCAGCTTCCACCCACCAGGCTCCTTTTTGGCTGAACTGAGGATCTACAACACTTGATTTTCTTGTGCAGTGCTGCTGGAGAACAGGGTGGCAAGGCCACTGTCACCCAGAGGCAAAGGGATCCCGAGACAAGCTTGTCTATGTCCTATTTATCTCCTGGGGGGCGGGGGGCGGAATCACTGCTCTTGGCTGATTGCCCTGATGGGTTTGGAAAGCTTTAGATATTAGCTTGATTTCAATATTGGGTTTGAGACAAGCGGTTTTACCTAGTAGCTCACATAAAGCAGGTGTGGCATTTCAAAGTTCTTTTTAATTGGTACTCTTGATTTTTATCCTGTAACAGTAGCACTCACATTTGTCTAAAGTGTGCTATAGGCTACTTCCACCTTAGAATTTATGGGAATTGTCTCGCTACCCCAGGATATGCTTTTCCAGGGATTGTCTGAAGACTATCTCACAATTCTAAACGTTAACAGCACCTGTTTTCATTATGTTCTTTATTATCTAATTAGTAAAAGGATTTTATTAATTTTTTTCTCTCATCTTTAGGGAAACTGGATAAATGCCAAAACATGTAAACAACATATGGCTTACTTTCAAAACCAGCCAACCAGAATCATTTATTTCAAAAGAATTTCTTAGCTTAAAAAAAATGTGTTGAAATAATTTCCTGCTCCAATAGTAATGTTTACCATCTGCTATTCCTTTAAGAATAACTACCTGGAGGACCATTATATTCAGTATTTTGAGTTCCCTGTCCCCTCAAGACGACAATATTATTTATAAAATTTGTATGTGAGTCGTAATGCAGCACAACTCACTTTTGAGTTTTGAAAATGAGTAATAACTGAATTAGGGCATGTGCAACAGGCATTCTTATGCTAAGTTTACGATTGATCATTTTCTCCCAGGTATACTTTATAAAAACCTCTATCTATCAACATAGTAATCAGTGTGTCAAATAGATTACAATATCATGTTTATCTTAGAGGAAATGGAGACAAAGAGAAAAGGGAAATAGCATATTTATCAAAAATGAGTTATAAAGATCACTACAGTTTGGATTTCAAATTCCTCTCAAAGACCCATGGGTCAAAGTCTTGGCCCACAGAGTGGAAATTTTGAGATGTATCTGCAGCTTTTAAAGGAGGAACCTCAGTGCCTTTAGGTCATTGACATGTACCCAGAAAGGGCTTGCAAAGCTCAATGCATCTGCTTCTGAACCTGGTCAGATGGTTCTATGACCTTTAGGAAACAGAACCTTCTGTACGGTCCCTAGGTAACTAGACTGTGCCTTTTAAAGGTTTGCAGGGCTCCCCTCGCCTGCTTCTTTAAATGCTTTATCAGGAAAAGTGACATTTTGTTCCCACCTCAGCCTGATGTACCATCTCTAAAACTGAGATGCCTCAGTTTCCTAAAAATCAAAGCTGGGGAAATAGTAGAACCAGGAGATTCTTAGAAGCATCTAAGTTATATGCACATGAAAACATTTCTCAAGGTGTCTGGCATATGTAACTGATAGGTATACATATGAAGATAAATACAAGAGCTAAATATTATTCTCCTTTGTTTCTTCTTTCTCCTATCCCTGATCCCTCATTCTTCCCTCCTCCTTCATCCCTCCTTCCTCCTCCCCCTCCCTCGCTCTTCCTCCCACACTGTTCTGGTAAGGCAGGGCTTTTCTGTGTAGCCCTGGCTGTTCTAGAGCTCACTTTGCAGTCCAGGCTGACCTCAAACTTACAGAAATCTACCTGCCTCTGCCTCCTAAATGCTCGGATTAAAGTTGTGCTCCACCAAGTCCACGTTGCTTCTGCTCTTTCTAATGTCATGTCCACAGCAAGGTATGCATGTAATATAATTTATGAAGGATATTTCATATCAACTATATGGCTTTAATATCTATTAAAATGAATTAATAAGTTAATGAATTAATAAGTTTGTATTTTTCTGATATGAATTCTAAACATATCAGGAAAATACAAACTTATTTATGTAACAAACATAAATTATGGGTCAATAATTATAATAAATAACTTTTCGATAAATGAAGTCAATTTTAAAATATTAATATCACATATGAATTATTAGAAATTTGATTTGAAACCTTTTTGTAGATGCAGTGGTGGGCACTAAAATACATAACTTTACATCACTGGGTCTAGAGAGTTACAGTAAAGGATCATTGTAGCTATGAAATAGTATGGTTCATCACCAGTATCTTAGAACTCTGGGAAGACTTCATAGAGAAAGTGATCACTTTCTAACGATGAGATGCAAAATCAAATATTAAAACATTTTTACTTTTATATCAGATAGTAGTATTCCATTAATTTTAATACTTAAAAAACAAAGTAGATAAATAAAATTTCAGAAAAAGACCAGATGATAAACATAAATAAAATCACTGATCATTATATTTTTGCAACATTAAAACCTACTGATATCAGCAAAAACAATATTTTTGCAAAAGGAATAACATGTGACTAGAAATTACATTCAGCCTTATATAAGCCAACAATCTTATTTTTTAAGATTAAAAAAACAACTACAGAAACATAATTACAACATATTTTAAGCTGTATAACAAAACATATTCCAAATGAGTAGAGGGTTTAAATTTCCTAAGAACCCATAGAAAATACTAAAGAAAATATGAGAAATTAAAAGAAATCCCTGGAGAGAAACAAAGTAAAATGGATTACTGCCTTATTCCTAGCTATATTAATTTATTCTCACAAATCTAAATATTTATTACTCATCTATCCACCAGCAGCACAGGTAGGATAGGTTTTAAATTGTAGACATTTATTGTTTAGCCACATACAGTGTCCTTGGCTTTGCAATTTTATGAGGTCCCATTTGTCAGTTCTCGATCTTACAGCACAAGCAATTGGTGTACTGTTCAAGAATTTTCCCCTATGCCCATGTACTCGAGGCTCTTCCCCACTTTCTCCTCTATAAGTTTCAGTGTCTCTGGTTTTATGTGGAGGTCCTTGATCCACTTGGACTTGAGCTTTGTACAAGGAGATAAGAATGAATAGATTCAAATTCTTCTATATGTTAATTGCCAATTGAGCCAGCACCATTTTGTTGAAAATGCTGCCTTTTCTGTCTGACCTGGGGATCCATCCCATAGACAACCATCAAAACCAGACACTATTGTGGATGCCAATAAGAGCTTGCTGACAGGAGCCTGATATAGTTGTCTCCTGAGAGGCTCTGCCAGTGCCTGACAAATACAGAAGTGAATGCTCACAGCCATCCATTGGAAGGAACACAGGGTTCACAATGAAGGACCTAGAAAAAGTACCCAAGGAGCTGAAGGGGTTTGCAGCCCCATAGGAGAAATAGCAGTATGAACTAACCAATATCTCCAGAGCTCCCTGGGACTAAATCACCAACCAAAGAAAACATATGGTGGGACTTGTGGCTCTAACTGCATATGTAGCAGAGGATAGCCTAGTAGGTCATCAATGGGAGGAGAGGTCCTTGGTCCCGTGAAGGTTCTATGCTCCAGTATAGGGGAATGCCAGGGCCAGGAAGCAGGAGTGGGTGGGTTGGCTAGCAGGAAAGAGGTGGAGGGATAGGGGATTTTAAGAGGGGAAAGTAGAAAAGGGGACAACATTTGAAATGTAAATAAAGAAAATATCTAATTTTTAAAAAAAAAAAGAAAGAAAGAAAATGTTGTCTTTTTTTCCACAGGATGGTTTTAGCTCCTTTGTCAAAGATCAAGTGACCATTGATGGGTGGGTTCATTGCTGGGTCTTCAATTCTATTCCATTGATCTACCTGTCTGTCACTGTACCAGTACCATGCAGTTTTTTATCCCAGTTGCTTTGTAGTACAGAGTGAGGTCAGGGATGGCGATTCTACCACAGGTTCTTTTATTATTGAGAATAGTTTTTGCTATCCTAGGTTTTTCGTTATTCCAGGTGAATTTGCAAATTGCCCTTTCTAACTCTGTGAATAATTGAGCTGGAATTTTGATGGGGATTGCATTGAATCTGTAGATTGTTTTCGGCAAAATGGCCATTTTTACTATATTGAACCTATTCTTTATGGAACCAGCAACTTTTCAATTCCTGATACAAATGTTTCTTTTAGTACGTGTTCTGTCTGATACTACCCCAGCCTCTGCTGCTTTATCATTATAATATACATCTTTACATTACAGGATTTTTGTTTTGTGTGTGTGTGTGTGTGTGTGTGTGTGTGAGTGTGTGTGTGTGTATGTAGGCTGCCTGATACCCACTGCTGCTTTGTTGTGGTTGTTTTTGTTTTTGTTTTGTTTTGTTTCAGGGAAGCATATCACTGTGTCCCTCATTTAGTCAAGAGGTGACTGGCAAAATGGAGAAAAACAAACCAAAAACAGTGAGCCAGGCATCGTGGTGTACTCATACAATCTCGGCACTTAGGAGTGTGAGGCTGGAAAATGTCAGAGTTTGTAGTCATTTTGGTCTAATAATGAATTTCATAAGAATCGGGATTCTTACGTTGCAAAGTTTTTTTTTTAATTTTAATTAGTTTTTAAGTCATTTAGTTCATTTTTTGCTGAAGATTTCAAAGATGATAGCCTAAAAAAGGATTGTGTGTACGCATATATTCTATGTTGGGGTATGTACGTACAAGTACAGTTCCCATGGAGGCCACAGGAAGGCCTTGGTTCCCATGGAGCCGAAGTTAGCAGCAGTTGCAAATTGCCTGATTTTGGTGCTGGGAAATGAACTGGGTCCTATGCAAGAGCCCTGTGTGGTCTTAGCCTTAGACACATCTCCTTGACATCTTTACTAAGGAGCTTAACCCATTTATGTTTCCAATAGTTACCAGCATAGGGAAGCTTTTGTGTGTTGCTTAGTCTTTGTCCTTCTGTCCTTCTCCTTGCCTGTGTTCTTTGTGCTTCACTAACTTTTTTCACAGTGGCATGCTTGGACTTCTTCCTCTTTTCTTTCTATGTACAATCCTGACATTTGCTTTGTAATACAACCTCATTTCATGGAACACCTTAAAATTAGAACATTTCAGACTAATCTAGCAACAGCTTAACTCTAAGAACAATGCCTCTGTTCCTTATAGGCATCCTCACCAAGTTTATTGTCTCATGGTACATCTGTTATATACTTCACACACATTAATACTGATTAATAGATATTTTTTCATTTTGCTACTTCAATTCCATAAAAGGTAAAAGTGGCCCAAATTAAAATAGTACAGCTTACTATATTTTATAAATTTACCTAATGTTATTGAACCATTTGTATAGTGCTCGGTTGCAGTGTTAAATTTTATCACTGAAATCTGAAGGACTTCCTTCACATTTCTTTTAGGCAGACAGGAAAATAAACTCACTCGGTTTTCTTTGTCTGATAAAATTCTTAATTTGCCCTTTGTTTTTGAAGAAACACTTTATTGAACCTAGTGTCCTTGGGGTCAGGTTTCTTCTAATACTTTGAATATATATATCACTCAGCTGCCACAGGTTCCCAAGAGTTCTCCAGACAAGGGCAGCTCCCAGAGAGAGAACAAGTTTCCTTCTCATCTTCTTCTGCTACTCTGACCTTCAGTGGCTTGACAGAACTGGTCTCACTAACGGTCTCTGAAGTGATCCTAATTATAGTTGACCTAAGAGCTGGACATTTGACTCCCTTACTTCTTTAAATAAATTCCCTGCCTACTTTTTTCCCCACTGTTCTTAAATTTCCATCTTCAGCATGTTGGTCTGTTTGACGATGCCTGGTCTGCTCCTTACACTGTCTGTCCTAATTTTCTTCTTCTTTTTTATTCAATGACCGTTATAGAACCTGTCTCCATGCTCACTGGTATTTCTTTCTGGTTGAATCAGACACTGACATTGTATTTTGGGGGTGCTGCATTTCATCTTGGCCATTCTCGTGATCTCTATGTTTTAAAAACATTCCCTGTGCTCCGTTCAATGGATGGCTGTGAGCATCCACTTCTGTATTTGTCAGGCACTGGCAGAGCCTCTCAAGAGACAGCTATATTAGGTTCCTGTCAGCAAGCTCTTTTGGCATCCACAATAGTGTCTGGGTTTGGTGGTTGTATATGGGATGGATCCCCAGGTAGGGCAGTCCTGGATGGCCTTTCCTACAGTCTCTGCTCCATACTTTGTCTCTGTAACTCTTTCCATGGGTATTTTGTTCCCTCTTCTTAGAGGGATCGAAGTATACACACTTTGGTCTTCCTTCTTCTTGAGTTTCATGTGTTTTGCGAATTGTATCTTGGGCATTCTGAGCTTCTGGGCTAATCTCCACTTATCAGTGAGTACGTATCAGGTGTGTTCTTTTGTGACTGGGTTACCTCACTCAGGATGATGCCCTCCAGAACCATCCATTTGCCTCTAGCTGCATATGTAGCAGAGGATGGCCTACTCGGTCATCAATGGAAGGAGAGTCCCTTGGTCCTGTGAAAGTTCTATATCCCAGTATAGGGGAATGCCAGGGCCAGGAAGAGGGAGTGGGTGGGTTGTTGAGCAGGGGTAGGGGGAGAGGACAGGAGGTTTTCGGGGCAGGGGACTAGGAAAGGGGATAACACTTGAAATATAAATAAAGAGAATATCTAATTAAAAATATTCCCATCTTTCCATATAGTGATTTCAGGATTTTCATCATTTGTCTATGTTTAGTCTCCTTGAGCTCATAACTTGTCTTTTACACCAATGTTCCAAGCCTTCTGTCAGGAACTTCAAGGGAAAGATTTTTGTTTATTTGACTGAACATTTCCTCATATTATTGTATGTATTGTGGTTTGTTGTTGTTGTTTGGTGATTTTAAAAAAAAGTATCCATCTGTGTCAGTCTCTGGCAACTGGATTTTTATAAGAAACTACATCTATTAATCATCTCAGCTATGAAGTTTTAGACCTTTCAAATACTTTAATGTATCCCAGACCTTTCAAATATTTTATATAGGACTGTTCTCTTTGATCTTATGTAGGCATTTTCAAATATCCTCAAATATAAAAGCAGCTTATTCATTTCTCCCAAGAGCTCAGAGGCTGACATTTGCCCTGGCATCAGCCTGTGGAACTGCAGAATTTCTGTTGCTCTAATGTGCCATGCTTTTCAGTGGGAAACCCCTGATTTTCAGTGGTTTCCCCACTGTACCACTATAGAGTCCACCTTTGAATAAGGCTAAATGCTAGTCATCCCATCAGAAACCTGTAAGGTATTCCAATCATGTGAATCATGTGAATCACAGTTCTTTTTTTTTTTTTTTTTTTTTTTTTCTATTTTGAGGAAGGAGTAATCCCTATAGGAAAGGATTCCTCCTGTGTGCATCCAATTAGTTTCCTTCTAGGAAGGGAGATATACATGCAGATTTCTAGGACTTTCCTATGATCCTTCACCAATTTGCGTTATACTATTTTCTACCATTCTGCTTACAATCCTGAAAATATATCCCCATGCTCTCGGCTCAAGGCTTTCAAGGGAGAATGAGGACCTGGAATCCTCTATCAATGGCTTTCCAAGGTCGGTCTATGTGCTTCATTGTAACTGAAATGCCTGCAGTGTTGTACACTCATAACTACGTATTGGGAATGGATGTTTAAAAGGCCTGGGCATAACGCAATATTCCTTTTGTGTCAATTACACTTGGGGCTGTTTGAGACACTGAGGTAGTTTTAGAGTCCTGATTAACACTGACACATATTTCTGAGAAGTTTAAAAACAGACCATTGGAAGGCTAATCTGGTCTTGTTGTAGTCCAATAAAAAGGATTTACATAATTGAGAGTTCTGAAGACCCCTGTGAAATTTATATTCGTATGAACATGATATTTGCATTCTCTCTTCCTCCAAAATTCACACATATGTGCAGATGTATATTCACAAAAATTGAAATAATTAAACATTATCCTGTGTTCAATTTAAAAAATATAATAAAACATCTCCCTTCAAGAAACTACAACATGATTTCTATCCAATTTGAGAATCAAAAATTAATTATAAATAAAGCCAAAAGTCCCACTCTTTCTGTAGCTGCCAATATACTGAATTGGCCAAGCCCTCAATTAGATCTTTTTGTTTGTTTGTTTGGGTTTTTTGTTTTGTTTAGTTTTTTTCGAAACAGGGTTTCTCTGTGTAGCCCTGGCTGTCCTGGAACTCACTTTGTAGACCAGACTGGCCTCGAACTCAGAAATCTGCCTGCCTCTGCCTCTCAAGTGCTGGGATTAAAGGCATGTGCCACCACTGCCCAGCCTAGATCTTTTTTTAAAAATATGAATATGCCTGTGGATAGATGCCCATTAATGACATTTGCCTTACACTAAAAGATTTGTAATGTATATGTATTAATAATAGTAATAAAAACAGCCACAAAATTAACTATATTATATTCCAGACAATTTAAAAGATCGAATTGTTTATAAGATCTGGTGCATTGGGAGTCCATGGAACATACCTCAGAGGAAACTACTCGAATATTTCTTTGGTGTAACAATCATGCCTTCTGCATCTCATTTCTAATTGCACATTGCCATGGAGATAGCAAGTGGAGATAAAATACCACTCATAAAAACCAGTATTAATTACGACGGCATGAGTTATTAATAGCTTTGCCTACTTTCCTTTATATTTAATATTCTCTGAAATTCTGTGTGTACTTTTAAAAATACAGAGCACAATTTCAGGAGTTGTGAGTGGCTAAGGTACCTACTGATTTTGGCTAACAAAAATTTTACAAAGAACTTTCGTTATAATCTGCCCCTGGCCCTGCAGTTTATCCCATGCACTGGCCACATCAACACTGTGCCTTCCTGAGATCTATGCTCCACATTCTTATGTCAATCCCAGTGCCCTGTTTTTCCTCATTTCTCATTGTTCTTGCTGCTTTGTCCTACTTACAAGGCCTTCATCCTTTTAAGATTATCTGATACTCTCATGTATAAGGTGACCTTCACTGGAACTCTGGAGTGTGTTTCTATTTGTATAAAATTACACTCCTATATACTTATATCTACATATATTTGTCCTGTCAATTGTCTTCAGTGTTGAGAACATTACAACTTAACTGAACACCCTGAGTGTAAAAAAAGAAAATGTATTTAATTGCCGTATAGTACAGTTTCTATCATTACCAAAATTACAAACATGCATACTTTGATAATAAGCAAGTCATTAAACTAAAGGAAAACTGGTGTTCTAAAAAATAAAATTGATGTTTGCTCAGTTGTCAACAACTGCATTTTTCTCAGCTCTATCCCACAGCCTCTGCTTTCTGTATATCTTTTGTTTTTAATCTAGAAAGTGTAAGAATAGATTCTCCTCTTCCAATATCTACCTTCTCCATCAATTCTGCTTGAAAGTGAGTGACTTTATCAACTGCCAAATCCATCCTTCAGTGATTTCCCATCTACTTTAGGTTAAATATCAAATTTTAACACTGGCAAAATAAGTGCTAGCAATCACTTAGGATATTAGTGATACACATTGCTATACACTTGGTGCACACACAGCCTCTGTAGACATGTAACTCAGGCAGGCACACATGCCAGGCACCCAGTGTAACTTAATCATCACGGCAACTCTTTGAATATTGTCTTCACTCTGTAAAGTGTGTCTTGTTAGAAGCCCTGCCTTTCTTCGTTTCGAGATTTCTGTTCAGGATTTGCCAAGGAGTCATAACATTATATTGAAAATCACTAGTAGTTCTCTGAACATAAATAGCTTCTCTTGCTTTATGTGTCACGGGTTCTTCTGAGTGCACTTTCTCTCTTCCTCTCCCTTTCCACCTCATCTCCACCAAGTCTCCCTTTCTCTTCCTGGTATCTGCTTCTGCAGTTCTTTTCCTGTCAATTCCTGCTTAATCCTTTCGGGAAGTGCATGATGGCAAGAATCTTTTTCCACTACTCTAGATTGTATTTACTGGAGACAGTATATGTGGCTGAACCCAGAGTTTGCTGACTTCATTAGTACAGCTTGCCACAAGGCATACCTAGTGCTTTTGGAAATTTTGGACATCTAAATTCAGGTCACAGCGCTTCTGTGGCAAGTGCTTTATCTACTGAGTCACCACTTAGTCACTTAAACATATTTTTTTCTGAATTTATTTTTTATTAGATATTTTCTTTATTTACATATCAAATGTTATCTCCTTTCCTAGTTTACCCTCCTAAACTCCCCTATCCCCTCTCCTCTAAGCCTGCTCCCCAACCCACCCACTCCCATTCCTGGTTCTGGACATTGCCCTATACTGGGGCATAGAACCTTCACAGGACCTAGGGCCTCTGCTCCCATTGATGACCAACTAGGCCATCCTCTGCTAAATATACAGCTAGAGCCACAAGTTCCACCATGTGTTTTCTTTGATGGGTGATATAGTTCCAAGGAGTTATGATAGTACTGGTAAGTTCATATTGATATTCCTCCAGTGGGGCTTCAGACCCCTTCAGCTCCCTGGGTACTATCTCTAGCTCCTTTATTGGGAGCCTTGTGTTCCAACCAATGGATGACTGTGAGCATCCACTTTTGTATTTGCCATGCACTGGCAGAGCCCCTCAGGAGACACCTATGTCAGATCCTGTCAGCAAGCTCTTGTTGGCATCTGCCATAGTGTCTGAGTTTGGTGGTTGTTTATGGGATAGATCCCCAAGTGGGGCAGTCTCTGGATGGCCATTCCTTCATTCTCTGCTCCAAACTTTGTCTCTGTAACTCCTTCCATGGGTATTTTGTTCCCTCTTCTAAAAAAAGATTCTGAACTTCTGGGCTAATGTCCACTTATCAGTGAGGACATATCATATGTGTTCGTGATTGGGTTACCTCACTCAAGATGATATTCTCCAGATTCATCCATTTGTCTAAACATTTCATAAATTCATTGTTTTTAATAGCTGCATTGTATTCCATTGTGTAAATGTACTACATTTTCTGTATCCCTTCTTCTGTTGAAGAACATTTGGGTTCTTTTCAGCTTCTGGATATTAAAAATAAGGCTGCTATAAACATAGCAGAGCATGTGTCCTTATTACGTGTTGGAGAATCTTCTGGGTATATGCCCAGGAGTGGTATTGCTGGATCTTCTGGTTGAACTATGTCCAATTTTCTGAAGAACCACCAAACTCATTTCCAGAGTAGTCGTACCAGCTTGCAGTCCTACCAGCATTCCATTGTTGATCAATATGTGAGCTCCTTAATATTGCTCTAGCACCATGACTGCAACCCTGCTGCCAAGCTTCCCACAGTGGTACTCATGGACTTAAACACTTTGCAATTGTGAACCCCTAATTATTTTATAAATTGCCTTGGCCATGGTGTTTGGTCACAGCAATAGAAAGGTAACTGGGACTACAAATAAACAATACAAATGTCACTAAAATTATACATAAGCAATAGAAAGGTAACTAACCACACTGTAGAGAAAATGACTATTCAGAGAGAGCAAGGATGGTGTCTATATAACCATAGACATGATTATTTGCATGAGTCTGGGGCAAATTCTATAGAAAAAAAAATCCCTGGATGGGAATGAGATGCAGAATGTGAAAAATCCTGACCTCCTCATTATAAAGGCTTTATATATGCAGAAAACCCATTCTTTATCTGCTGTACTACATCCTTAATCACAAAGACATTTCTTAGACATCCAGTCCTCTTTTTCTTTAAACCTCAGAATATGTAACCTCATATAAATGTGAAGGATTGAATAAAGCGTTTGTGCTGGGGGTAGTCTCCAGAAAGTCCCAGATGCCAGGAAAGCAAGAGGCTCTCAGGACTCAAAGGGGATGGCATTAGCTGAAATACCCAAAAAAGGGGAGAGAGAACATGTAGAGACCATATCCAGAGGTTAGGCATGGTCCCTGGTTTAGGGAAGGGGCCAGCTACCCATGTCAAAAATATTTATCCAGAATTTTTCCTGTCTAAAGGAAATACAGGAACAAAGAGTAGAGCAGAGACTGAATGCTTCAGCAGATGTCAATGCTAGTGCAGTGAGGTGGGAGTGGGTGGGTGAGTGAAGGATCACCCTCATAGAAGCAGGGAGAGGAAGGATGGGATAGGGGGCTTGCAGAAGGGAAACCAAGAAGGATGTAAGATTTTAAATGTAAATAAATAAAATAATCAATAATTTTTAAAAAAGAAGCTGGTGTGTCCTTACTAAGCAGAGTATCTCACAGAAGGACACAGGAAGGTCTAAACAAAACAGAGAATTCATATTATTTTGATATTTTCATTTAAAAGTTAAAGGATATAAAATGAAACAAAGAGAACTCAATAAAGAATTATACACAAGTAGCTTACTCGTTAGTTTGTATTAGAAAGTTGAAATATGTTTGCTCAACTAAATGATTGGGTCAGTTTTTCTAATGGTGTTCTTAGACACATGGTAGGTGAGAAAATTATTCTGGCATCCAAGCCCTGTAAATCCACTCATATTGGTAGAGAAGAGCATTCTGAGCCCCATGTTCATTGCTGCATCTGTAAGCTGAGATAGCTTACAAGCTCCTTGCAAATACAGGCATTTGTCTAAGACCTCCTTTGGGGATGGTGACTACTGCCATATGCTTCCAAGAGGTCTCTCCTTCAAGGCACACTGCCAACACACTGGAGTGAAATTGAGTTTATTATAAACTGGCTTAAGGATGAGGGGCTTGTTCTAATCAGTTTCACATTCATGAAATAATGATTCATTAAAGCCATGGACATATAAAATATGGCTGTTTGTTACAATGGGAAATCTTTATTGTGTTTAGAGTGAGAATAACATTTTACTAGTATTATAAAGATATCAATGTAGAGATCATATACAAAGTACTGTTGTTTTTAAAACAAACTGAAACAATGTTTAGAAAATCTGAGAAGCCATTATAAGTAGCATTACAATGCTTTCAACACTTAACTTCGGTATGAGGACAAATGGTTATAGATCATTGTCACAGATAATAAGCTGAACAGTGATGACACCAATAGACATTCCAAACTACAAAGAGAAAGTCCATGAAGCCTCAACCCTACACAAGGAACAACAGGCAACTAAGGGAAGCTAGGAACGTGACAAGTAGTCCTTGCCAGGGAAGAGCACACCAGTTGGTTGTTCATTGTCAAATGGTCAGTGCTAAAAACATACATGCAAATGACAATATAGAGACTGAGCAGGAAAAATTTGTGAGTAAACGAATATAAACAAAGACGTACATGTGTACAATTACAATTAAATAAAAGAACACAAATTTGATGAAGTACAGGGAGGGGGATATGAGAGGCCTTGGAGGAAGAAAAGGAAAGTAAGAAGCAACTGTAATTAAATAAGAATCTCTCTTTCCAGTCTGCATTTAATCTACACCCAAGTCTCTGCATGATCCCCACCCCAGCAGGCCTGACTGTTTCCCAGAAGGCCTGCTCTAGCCAGGCACACAGGTGAGACCCTCACAATGATACCCCCACCTGCTGGGACTCCACACAGAGCATAGCAGATGTGGACTGTGTTGCTCTGCCTTGTCAGAGCTCCATCTCCCTCCATGTCTGCACCTCTATCTATACTCAGATCAGCATATTGACCTCCCAACCTTACAGTTCTGCCTGTTTCTTAGGAGACCTGATCTAATCCAGGACACCCAACATCAGAGACAATCAGATGATGAAAGGCAAGTGTAAGAACATAAGCAACAGATGCCAATGTAATTAGGCAACATCAGAAACCAATTTCTACTACAGCAAGCCCTGTATGTCCTAAAACACCTGAAGACCAAGATTCTGAACTTAAATCACATTTATTGAAGATGATAGAGGCTTTACATAGAATATAAATAATTCTATTAAAGAAATACAGGAAAACACAATCAAACAGGAAAAAGGCCCTTAAAGAGGAAACAACTAAATCCCTTAAAGAAATACAAGAAAATACAGTTAAACAAGTGAGGAAAATAATGAAAATGGTCCAAGACCTAAAAAATGGAAATAGAAGCAAAAGAAAATACAAATGGATACAACCCTAGGGGTGAAAAACCTAGGAAATAGAACAGGAACTACATACACAACAGAATACAAGACATAGAAGAGAGAATCTCCGGCATAGGAGACACCATAGGAGAATTTGATACATTGGTCAAAGAAAATGTCAATGTAAAAAGTTCCTAATGTCAAAACATTCAGGAAATGTAGGAGACCATGAAAAGACCAAATCTAAGAATATTGGGAATATAAAAAGGTAAAGATTCTCAGCTCAAAGGGTCAGACCATATCTCCAGCAAAATCATAGAATAAAACCTTTCCTAACCTAAAGAAATAGTGGTTATAAGCATACAAGAAGCCTACAGAACACCAAATAGATTGGACCAAAATAGAAAAACTTCCCATCAGATAATGAACAAAACACTAAATGTACAGAACAAGAAAGAATATTGAATACTACAAAGGAAAAAGTCCAAAGGTAGACCTATCAGAATTATACCTGACTTCTCAACAGAGACTCTAAGAGTCAGAAAGTCCTAAATAGATGTCTTGCAGACTTTAAGATACCATAGACGCCAGCCCAGACTACTATACACAGCAAAACTCTGGATCACCATAGATGGAGAAACTAAGATGTTTCATGACAACCAAATTTAGACAATTATCTTTCTACCAATCCAGTCCTATAAAGGATACTATAAGGAATACAAAAGGAGGATAACTATACCCAAGAAAATACAAGAAATTAACCATCCCACAGGACTCACACAAGGAAAGAATATCACACACACACACACACACACACACACACTACCACCTCCAACAACAAAATAACAGGAACTATCAATCATTGGTCATTAATATCTTTCAATATCAATGAACTCAATTCACCAATAAAGAGGTGCAGGCTAACAGACTGGATACATAGACAGGACCCATTATTCTGCTGCATACAAGAATCACACCTCACCAACAAAAATAGATACCACTTCAGAGAATAGGGCTGGAAAAATGTTTTCTAAGCAAACAGATCTAAGGAAAAAGCTGGAGTAGCCATTCTAATATCTAATAAAATAGACTTTCATCTGAAAATAATCAAGGGGTGGTGAAGGACCACCAACAAGAAGACTCAGTTCTGAATATCTATGCCCCAAATGCAAGGATACCCACATTCATAAAAGAAACTTTACTAAAACTCAAAACTCACAACAGTAGTGGGAATCTTCAACAACCTGCTCTTGCCAATGGACAGGTTATTGAAAAAGAAACTAAACAGAGACACAGTGAAACTAACAGATGTTATGAACCAAGAGATATCTAAAGAACCTTCTACCCCACAACAAAAGACTATACCTTCTTCTCAGAAACTCATCTAAACTTCTCCAAAACTGACCATATAATTGGGGAAAAAAAAAAAAAAAAACAAGCCGCAGGAGATACAAGACGACTGAAATAGTCCTTCACATTTTATCAGATTACCACGGATTAAACCTGGACTTCAACAACAACAGAAACAACAGACAGCCAACATACTCATGGAAACTGAACAATACTCTACTCAATAATCAATTGGTCAGGGAAGAAATAAAGAAGGAATTGAAGACTTTCTGGAATTCAATGAAAATGGAGACATAACACACCCAAACTTATGGGACACAATGAAAGCACTACTAAGAGGAAAACTCATGGCTCTGAGTGCCTTTATAAAGAAATTGGTGAGATCTCATACTAGCAATTCCTGATTCTATTCCATGAAAAAGAAACAGAAACAACAACACCTAACTGATTCTTTGAGGCCATAATTACTCTGATAATTAAGCCACACAAACAGCAAACAAAGAGAACTTCAGATGAACATGGGTGCAAATTTACTCAATAAAATTCTTCTAAATCTGATCCAAGAGCATATCAAAACCATTATTCATCATGATCAAGGAGGCTTCATCCAGGGATGCAGGGATGGTTATATGCAAGAATCCACCAGTGTAGTCCAGTATGTAAACAAACTCAAAGGGTAAAAAAAAAAAATCACATGAAAATCTCAGTGAATGAAGAAAAAGCTCTTGAAAAAATCCAACACGCTCATGTTAAAAGTCTTGCAGAGATTATGGGGTTCAAGGCACATAACTAAACATAATAAAAGCAACATACTGTAAGCAAATAGGCAATATAAAATTAAATGGAGTGAAACATGAAACAATCCCAATAAAATCAGGGACAAGGCTGCCCACTTTCTCCCTCTCTATTCAGTATTGTACTTTAAGTTCTAGACAGAGCAATAAGCCCATTCATTAAAGAACACCAAGGGATACAAATTGAAAAAGAATAGTCAAGGTATAATTATCCACATATGATATGGTAGTATTCATACATGACCTCCAAAATTCTACCAGAGAACTCCTACGGGTGATAAACAACTTTAAGTGACTGGATAAATTAAAATTATCTGAAAGAAATCAGTAGCTCTCCTTTATATAAATGATAAACAGTCTGATAGAAAAATTGGGAAAAAATCCTTCACAATAATCACAAATAATATAAAATTTATTGGTATAACTTTAACCAAGCAAGTGAAAGACCTGTCTGACAAGAACTTTAAGCTCCTGAAGAAGGAAATTGAAGAACACCTCAGAAAATGAAAAGATGGTCATGGATTGGTAGGGTTAACATAGTGGAAAAATCGCCATCTTACCAATAACAATCCACTGATTCAATGTAATTCCTATAAAAATTCTAACAATTTTTTTACAGAATTTGAAAGAGAAATTTTCAACTTCATATAGAAAAAAAAAATGACCCAGGGTAGCTAAATCAATCCTAAACAATAAAAGATTCTCTAATCACCATCCCTGACCTCAAGCTGTACTACAGAGCAACAGTATTAAAACTGCATGGTATTGGTACAGAAATAGACAGGTTAATCAATTGAATAGAGTTGGAGACACAGAAATAAACTAACACACCTATAGACAATTGATTTTTGAAAAAAGAAGCCAAACCCATACAAAGGAAAAAAGAAAGCATCTTCAACAAATGGTGCTGGTCTAGCTGGATGTCTGGATGTAGAAGAAAGCAAATAGATCCATATTCATTACCCTGCACAAAATTCAAGTACCTCAACATAAAACAAGATATACTGAATCTAATTTAGAGAAAGTGGGGAATAGTCTTGAATGCATTGGCACAGGAGAAAATTCCCTGAATAGAACACCAATGGCTTGGACTGTAAGGTCAACAATTGACTAATGGAACATCATGAAGCAAAGGACACCACCGACAATAGGACAAAATGACATCCTTCAGATTGGGAAAAGATCTCCACCAACCCTACATCTGACAGATGGTTAATTCCTGAAATTTATAAATGACTCAAGAAATTAGACTTCATAGAACCAAATAACCCTATTTTTAAAATGTGATATGGAGCTAAACAGAGAATTCTCAACAAAAGAATTTTGAATGGCTTAGAAGCACTTAAAGAAATGTTCAACACCCTCAGTCATCAGGGAAATGCAAAACAAAATGACCTCAAGATTCCAATTTACACCAATTATAATGGCAAAGATCAAAAAAGTAAGCGAAGCATACTGGTGAGACTATGGAAAAAGGGGAACACTCCTCCATTGCTGGTGGGATTGCAAACTTGTACAACCACTCTGGAAATCAACCTGGCAGTTTCTCAGAAAACTGGAAATTGTACTACCTGACGACACAGCTATACAACTCCTAGATATATAACACCATATCATACCATATACCACAAGGACATGTGCTCCATTGTGTTCATAGAAGTTTATTCATAATAGCCAGGAACCCCCCCAAAAAGGTACTATTTAGCTTTTTAAAAAAGAATGTCATGAATTTCACAGGCAAAAAGAAACAACTGGCAAATATCATTCTGAGTGAAGTACCTGAGACTCAAAAGGTCAGGAATGATATGTACTCCCTGATAAGTGAATATTAGCCAAAAAAAGAAAGAATACCCATGATATACCCCATAGACCCTAAGAAGTTAAACAAAAAGAAATGCTTAAGTGAGGATTCTTGAATCCCACTTAGAAGGGGAAATTAAATAGTCATGGGAGGTAGAGGGGAAGAGGGACCTGAGTGGGAGAGGGGAATAGGGGGAGAGGATCAGGTATGGCAAGAGACAGGAGAAAGGCCCAGAGTCCCAGGAGAATGAATGGAAATATTGCAGCTGCCAGGGCTGGGAGGTGGGGGAAATCTCCAAGAAGTCCCAGAGACCTGCGATGAGGAAGGCTCCCAGAAGTCAGTGAGGGTGACCATAGCTGAAATGACCAACAGTGGGAATTTGGAAACTGAAGAGATCACCTACAGTAGTCAGACAGGACCCCAAGTGGAGGAATGGAGACACCAAACAACCTACAAAACTTTCAATGCAAAATTGATTCTGTCTAAAAGAAATGCAGGGACAAAACTGGAGCAGAGACTGAAGGAGAAAGACTGACGTTGGAATGGTCATTGAATGTGACTGGCCCAACGTAAGATCCATCCCAATGATAGGCAACAATTCCTGACTATATTAGCAATGCTATGTTGTGCTTGCAGACAAGAGCATGGCTGTCCTCTCAGAGAGTCTACCCAGCTGCTGACTGAGAGATGTAGATACTCACAGTCAAACACTGGGTGGAGTTCAGTGACCTCTATAGAAGAGTTAGAGAAAGGACTGAAGGCCCTGGAGGCAATGACAACCCCACAGAAAGACCCTCCAAGCTCCCAGATACTGAGCCACCAATCAAGGAGCCTACATAGGCTGTGACTCTGGGAACATATGCAAGAGAGGGCTGCCCTGTCTGGCCTCAATGGGAGCCGATATGCTTAATCTTGCAGGGACTTGATGTACCAGGGTAGCAGGATACCCAGTTGGGCAGGGGGCACCCTCTGAGCAATAAAGAGGAGGGAGAAAGAACAAAAGATGTAGACTAAAATTAAATTAAATTAAAGTCTCAAAAATAAATTTAAAAGTATTTGCTGCAACTTCTCTAATAATGTTATATGTTAGAAACCACTTTAATTACCAAGGGATATAATTATGCAGTCATTAAAATTGTATATTCTCAAAGAAACATCAAATCTACCAACAACACACAAAAAAACGATAAAGAGGCAACATGGAAACATGCAATAAGGATAAAAGGGGTTACCCCAAAGGAGGGGTAAAGAATCAAACAAGATGTAAACACCAAACTCTGTGACATTAACAAGTAACCAGACGGTTCAGATGGAAGGAGAGAAAGGCTACTGAAGTCTGATTGAAAAGAATCAACGAAACAGATGAAATACTTTTAAAAACTGTAGAAACTGATCTTCGGATGGTGAACCTCAGATCTAAACTGTCCATCAACTGAGGAAGACAGTGGGGTGGGGGACAGGACTTTTCTTTCCTCAAGAATTTTACCACAGTATATCTACTATAATATTACAAATGAGTCCAAAAGTGTTTGAATATTTCCAGATACATGTTTAAAATGCAGTAGAGGAAACACCTACTATTTCTACACTATTCCCAGTTTGATATTTGTAAAATTTCAAAGATACAGATTTAATCTGATTAGTATGTTGAATATCAAAAGAGAGATCATCTGATTTTCTAAAAAGAGAAAGTCAGGTTTACTTTCACTCAAATATGGAGCACACTTTTATACACTAAAGTTCAAATTAGGCAGATGGGAAACATGTCAATATTACACTGTCAAAGAATTAATTTACTTGGATTTTGATGATGTGTATTCACATAAATATTAACAGTATCTAGAGTTAAATGTTTTAAATATTTAAATAAATGGCCAATACTATACTAAAAATTAATTTGCAGGCCTGACTATAAGTGTAGCACGTAAAATGGTGTTCATCATTCAATCAATTTCATGGATGAGACTCATAAGTGACATCACCTCCTTGTATTGACACTGAACAGTTTTTTTTCTTTTTTCTTCAATTATTTTATTATTCACTTTACATCCTGATCATATCTAATCCTTCTCCAAGTCCTCCCTTCACACAGCCCCTCTCCCCATCCTGTCTCCTCTTCTTTTCTGAGCATCCTCTCCCCTTGTCCCAACCGATTCTAGTACATTGAGTCACTGTAGGACTAAACACATTATCTCCCACATAGGCCAGACAAGGTATCTCAGTTAGGGGAACAGGATCCAGAGGCAAGCATCAGAGTCAGGAATAGCCCCAGCTCTAGTTGCTGGGGTACCTGCATGAAGACCAAGCTGTACTCGCTACATATGGGGGCTAGATCCAACACATGCATGCTAATTGATTGGTGGTTCTGTCTCTGGGAGGCCCCAAGGGATCGGGTTAGTTGATTCTGTGTGTCTTCCTGTAGAGTTTGTACCCCAGGTCCCTCAATCCAGGTACTTCAATCCTTCAACCAACTCTTCCACAGGACTCCCTGAGCACTGTCTAATATTTGGTTGTGGGTCTCTGCATCTCACTTGCAAGGTGGAGCCCCTCAGAGGAAAGTTGTGGATGGGGGCAGGGGGTGGGCAGCTCTAGGGTGTGTCAGAGACCCGGGATGAGGGGGAGGTTCCAGGGAGTCTGTAAGGTTAATCTAGGTGGGATTCTTGTTACACTGGTATGGATCCTGAAGTGGCCACCTTCTATATCAAGGCAGGACTTCCAGCAGATGTATAAGGGCACCACAAAGCCTTTGTCACAAAATATGTCCTACCTACATGAAGTACAGATACAAAGATGGAGCCGACTAAGAGAACAGCCGACCTAAGACTGGCTCAATCTGAGACCCATCCCATGGACAAGAGCCAATCACTGACACTATCAATGGTGCTTTGTAATGGTTGCAGACAGGATCTTCGCATAACTGTCCTCTATACAGTCTTTGAAAGGATTACATCTTTTTCTTAACCACTCATAATCCTGCATGAGTTTAATGGTTTGGGATTGGAATGTCTCCTCAAAATGCCCATGAATACAACAGTTCTTCTGCAGCTTAGGGTACAGTTCTACTTTGGGAAGTTCTAGAAGTTTCCAAAGGTAGGTTCTAACTGGAGCAAGTTGTTCACGGGATGCAGACTGTTCTCAGAGATATTTCAGAAACAGTGTTAAGAACAAACAGAAGCAAAAACTTGTGAGTGGCTAAACCCTCATGAATGAAATAAAGGATAAAGGAAGATAATTGTCCTTCTTGATTATGAGCTAAGTTTAATAAGCATTTCCTGTTGGCTAATTTTATGTCAATTTAAGACAAGCTGAAATCATCTGAGAGGAAGGAACTCCAAATAAAAAATTGCTTCTATAAAACCAGGCTATAGATACATGTTAAGGGAATTTTCTGAATTAGTGATTGACGTGTGAAGACCCTCTACTGGTGGGGGCACCCCTGGAATGGTGGTCGTAGGTTATAGAAGAAAGGTGCTTGAGCAAGCCATGGAGAGCAAGCCAGTAAGCAGCACTCCTCCATGGTCTTTGCATTAGTTCCTGCCTCCAGGTTCATCCCCTTCTTGAGTTCTTCTCCTGACTTTTCTTCAATGGTGTATTGTTATGGAAGCATAAGACAAATAAACTCTTTCCTCCACAAGTTGGTTTTAGTTAAGATATTTCATCACAGCATCAATGACCCTCACTAAGATACCCTTTCTCTTATAAATTGATTCAGTTATTTCAATATAGTAATAGAAAGATGCATAACAGACTTACTCACATGAGTAAAGTGATAAGCAGATATTTTGTTTTTGTAAATTTAATCAAGTGTCACTTCTATTCTATTCAACAATGCTATCACTAAATATCCTCAGCTTACTCATGAGTGATAATCATTTCCTTCAGTTAAAACTTCATTTTTAATCCTTAAAATACATGTCTAAGGCACTATGCAAAAAATTATCTAAGTAAAATTTACATTTCTTTGTTGACTGTGGAAATTGTATTGTAGAATAGAGTGCTATAAAAAAGGAAGCGGTTTGTGGGTTTACTCTTTACTTGTAAACTGGGTTACTGAAAGCAGTATGTTTTATTAACCCATCTCTTTATAGCTAGTAACTGGGCATATCTAATTCTCTCTCACCATGAAGGAATTTATGTCATGCTTCAATGAAATGCCTGCTTTTTGTATAATCCACAATCTCGTGAAAAATCGCAAAAAGTATTCGTTGTAGACAGTTGGTGTTGCCTGTTATTATATTGAGATGATTAACAAAGAAGTAGTAGTAGTAAATCACTGCATATTATAGATTTTTCTCTCAAGTTAGGGTTTCTTTTTAAAAAAAATAACATTTAGCATTTGTATAAAAGAGTCATTACTAGATGACACTAATGTATAAAGAACAGTTCCTTTTTTTTTTTTTCAGTTGAAGGCTGACATATTATTTTTCTTACCATACACTGATGGGTGTGGTTGAATGGCTGGCCATATCTCATACTTTTGAAAGAATTAACATATATGAGTATCATAAATCATAGAGAAGTCAGTACACCTTAAAAATAAAATCAAAGCCCTGTCACTTATGAAGCACACAGCACTTTTACTTTCCATGCACAAGTGAAGTGTTGTTGAAGGACCAGTTAAGCCAGAGGAAGGTAAAGCTGGGGTCTGTCTTGGGCGACTTCTCTGATTTGTTAAATTATAAAGGAGCAAATCAAGAGATACAGCAAAATAATAGCTACAAAAAAAAGGTTTCCAATAATACCCTATGCAAACATGTTTTTCTAATTATTCACCTCTTCTGAGGGATTGTGTATATCCCAGGAGTGTGGCCTTTACTCCTTTCTGCATATGCTATAACATCATAAACACTTTGACACTATACTCATTATTTCAGAAGTTCTTTTGAAGTGTCAGTAATAACAACAGAATACCAGAATACGGCATAGAACCCTTCACAATGGAATCGTTTTCCTAATAAAAACATTCTCATGAACATGTTAGAATACATTTCATCGTAGTAGATTTGCATGCCTTCCAAGTTATAAAATATTTGCCTCATGTTCCTGGACCACATTGCCAAGGAATACACCCTTTGAAACTGTAATGGTCTAAGGAAATGCTCAGCAATATGAATAATAGGCAGTGTATACCACACACTTTACATGAGAACTGCAAATTGTTAAAAATTAAAATAAATGGTAGCAATATAAACCAACCAGGATATATATGGTTTGTGTGCAGGACTCACAATTATTTAGAATTGAAGAATTTGCTTCAACTGTCATAAATTGTTGAAATATAATCCATTTTTTTCTACCCAAAGAACATACTAAAATCACTTTAACACATAAAATTAAAAACAAAACAAAACAATGCAAAATAAGAGCTTTATTTTCTCATGGTAATATATCTCTTATGTGTAATATATCATTTTCAAAACATAATATATACAATTTATTGAGTAATAAAATGCAATTTATAGAGTTACTGAATTTGACTAATTTACTCAGAAATGCCAGGCAATAAACTAAAAAAGGATATCCACATGAGGATGTTATTTACTCTTTAGAAGAAATAAGAATGTGATCATTCACAGAAAAAAAGCACAGAGATTTAGAACAGATGCAATTTTAGGAAGTGTGGGTAGGACTACCATGCATAAATGAGAACATATGCAATTTATTCTCTCAAACATCCTCCACCATCTCTTAAACCCATCTGTACATGTAACCATATGCATCTATTAATGTGGGGGTGAATCAGGGAAGAAAGAACTAATTACTACTTTAAACCTACAAATAAACTGGCGTCTGTTGTTATTTAGTTACATGCACCTTGTTTACCTGCCCACTGAAGTGCAAATGGTTTTACAGTACATTATAAATTTTAGAGGTAAAAACGATAAAACATTAGGCATTCAAAAAGTGAATACTTAATATAGTCTCATCAAAAGGAACGAGAGATTTTTAGGCTGAAATTCAGGAGCTTTTATCATTTGTGCTACCACTACTACTACTAATTTGGCATGCAAATAAGTTTTATGCAAAAATCCTCAATGAGTTGCTGTGGACTATGAAGTGCAATGAAGCTGTAATGAATCATTTTCTTTTTAGATTAGAATACACACATATTTGTATCTGCTCACTACTGTATAGCAGAATAATTGTGCAATTTTTGAAAAAGTAAATCTGTTAACTAGAGTCTAACAATAGGAACAAAAGCAGTGTGTACAGAGAAGTGTTCAGAAGTTCAATTCTATAGGGACCAACAGGTGTGTGAGACAGAGGTAGAATTTGGGTGTCTCCCTTGATAGACACCCTTCTTTCTTAGGTTTTCTTTTCTTTTTTTTTCTCATTTTTTTCTTAGATATTTTCTTCATTTACATTTCAAATGCTATCCTGAAAGAGAGAGAGAGAGAGAGAGAGAGAGAGAGAGAGAGAGAGAGAGAGAATTACACCTGACTTCGCTCCAGAGACTATGAAAGCTAGAAGTACCTGGGCAGATGTCACACAGACCCTAAGAGAACACAAATGCCAGCCCAGGCTACTATACCCAGCAAAACTCTCACTTATCATAGATGAAGGATCCAAGGTATTCTATGACAAAAACAAATTTACACTATCTCTTTCCACAAGGACATTAAAGGGAAAACTTCAACACAAAGAGGGAAACTAAGCTCTAGAAAGAGCAAGAAAGTAATATTCCAACAAACCTAAAGAAGATAGCCACATGAACAGAATTCCAACTCTAACAACAAAAGTAACAGGAAGCAGCAACAACCTTTACTTAATATCTCTTAATATCAATGGACTCAATTCCCCAATAAAAAGACACAGACTAACAGACTGGCTATGTACACAGGACCCAACTTTTTGCTGCACACATGAAACCCACCTCAGGGATAAAGACAGACACTACTTTTTAGTAAAAGGCTGGAAAACAATTTTCCAAGCAAATGGTCCCAAGAAACAAGCTGGAGTAGCCATTTTAATATCGAATAAAATCGACTTTCGACCTCAAGTTCTCAAAAATCCTAACGAGGAATGGTTCTTACTCATCAAAGGTAAAATTTACCGAGATTAAGTCTTGATTCTAAACTTCTATGCTCTGAATGCAAGGGCATCCACATTCATTAAAGAAACTTTGCTAAAATTTAAAGCACACATTACACCTCAAACAGTAATAGTGGGAGATGATAACACCCCACTCTCATCAATGGACAGATCCTGGAAACAAAAACTAAACATAGACACAGTGAAACTAACAGAAGTTATGAAACAAATGGATTTAACAGATATCTATAGAACTTTTCATCCTAAAACAAAAGGATATACCTTCTTTAAAGTACCTCATGGTACCTTCTCCCAAATTCACCATATATTTGGTCACAAAACAGGCCTCAACATATACAAAAATATTGAAATTATCCCATGCACCCTATCAGATCACCAAGAACTAAGGCTGATTTTCAATAACAAAATAAATAATAGAAAGCCCACAAACTCATGGAACCTGAACAACATTCTACTCAATGATAACTTGATTAAGGAAGAAATAAAGAAATTAAAGATCTTGGTCCGAGACCCGCCGAACTTAGGAAATTAGTCTGAACAGGTGAGAGGGTGCGCCAGAGAACCTGACAGCTTCTGGAACAGGCAGAAGCACAGAGGCGCTGAGGCAGCACCCTTTGTGGGCCGGGGACAGCCAGCCACCGTCCGGACCGGAGGACAGGTGCCCGCCCAGCTGGGGAGGCGGCCTAAGCCACAGCAGCAGCGGTCGCCATCTTGGTCCGAGACCCGCCGAACTTAGGAAATTAGTCTGAACAGGTGAGAGGGTGCGCCAGAGAACCTGACAGCTTCTGGAACAGGCAGAAGCACAGAGGCGCTGAGGCAGCACCCTGTGTGGGCCGGGGACAGCCGGCCACCTTCCGGACCGGAGGACAGGTGCCCACCCGGCTGGGGAGGCGGCCTAAGCCACAGCAGCAGCGGTCGCCATCTTGGTCCGAGACCCGCCGAACTTAGGAAATTAGTCTGAACAGGTGAGAGGGTGCGCCAGAGAACCTGACAGCTTCTGGAACAGGCGGAAGCACAGAGGCGCTGAGGCAGCACCCTTTGTGGGCCGGGGACAGCCAGCCACCGTCCGGACCGGAGGACAGGTGCCCGCCCGGCTGGGGAGGCGGCCTAAGCCACAGCAGCAGCGGTCGCCATCTTGGTCCCGGGACTCCAAGGAACTTAGGAATTTAGTCTGCTTAGGTGAGAATCTGTACCACCTGGGAACTGCCAAAGCAACACAGTGTCTGAGAAAGGTCCTGTTCTGGGCCTTCTTCTTCGGCCAGGAGGAGGTCCAAATACAAGATATCTGCGCACCTTCCCTGTAAGAGAGCTTGCCAGCAGAGAGTGCTCTGAGCACTGAAACTCAGAGGAGAGAATCTGTCTCCCAGGTCTGCTGATAGACGGTAACAGAATCACCAGAAGAACAATCTCTAAACAGAGTCAACTATAACTACTAACTCCAGAGATTACCAGATGGCGAAAGGTAAACGGAGGAATCTTACTAACAGGAACCAAGACCACTCACCATCACCAGAACCCAGCACACCCACTTCGCCCAGTCCAGGGAACCCCAACACACCTGAGAACCTAGACCTAGATTTAAAAGCATATCTCATGATGATGGTAGAGGACATCAAGAAGGACTTTAATAAATCACTTAAAGAAATACAGGAGAACACTGCTAAAGAGTTACAAGTCCTTAAAGAAAAACAGGAAAACACAATCAAACAGGTAGAAGTCCTTACAGAAAAAGAGGAAAAAACATACAAACAGGTGATGGAAATGAACAAAACCATACTAGACCTAAAAAGGGAAGTAGACACAATAAAGAAAACTCAAAGCGAGGCAACACTAGAGATAGAAACCCTAGGAAAGAAATCTGGAACCATAGATTTGAGCATCAGCAACAGAATACAAGAGATGGAAGAGAGAATCTCAGGTGCAGAAGATTCCATAGAGAACATCGGCACAACAATCAAAGAAAATGGAAAATGCAAAAAGATCCTAACTCAAAATATCCAGGAAATCCAGGACACAATAAGAAGACCAAACGTACGGATAATAGGAGTGGATGAGAATGAAGATTTTCAACTCAAAGGTCCAGCAAACATCTTCAACAAAATTATTGAAGAAAACTTCCCAAATCTAAAGAATGAGATGCATATGAACATACAAGAAGCCTACAGAACTCCAAATAGACTGGACCAGAAAAGAAATTCCTCCCGACACATAATAATCAGAACATCAAATGCACTAAATAAAGATAGAATACTAAAAGCAGTAAGGGAAAAAGGTCAAGTAACATATAAAGGGAAGCCTATCAGAATTACACCAGATTTTTCACCAGAGACTATGAAAGCCAGAAGAGCCTGGACAGATGTTATACAGACACTAAGAGAACACAAACTGCAGCCCAGGCTACTATACCCAGCCAAACTCTCAATTATCATAGAGGGAGAAACCAAAGTATTCCACGACAAAACCAAATTCACGCATTATCTCTCCACGAATCCAGCCCTTCAAAGGATAATAACAGAAAAAAACCAATACAAGAACGGGAACAACGCCCTAGAAAAAACAAGAAGGTAATCCCTCAACAAACCTAAAAGAAGACAGCCACAAGAACAGAATGCCACCTTTAACAACTAAAATAACAAGAAGCAACAATTACTTTTCCTTAATATCTCTTAACATCAATGGTCTCAACTCGCCAATAAAAAGACATAGACTAACAAACTGGATACACAAACAAGACCCAACATTTTGCTGCTTACAGGAAACTCATCTCAGAGAAAAAGATAGACACTACCTCAGAATGAAAGGCTGGAAAACAATTTTCCAAGCAAATGGTATGAAGAAACAAGCAGGAGTAGCCATCCTAATATCTGATAAGATTGACTTCCAACCCAAAGTCATCAAAAAAGACAAGGAGGGACACTTCATTCTCATCAAAGGTAAAATCCTCCAAGAGGAACTCTCAATTCTGAATATCTATGCTCCAAATACAAGAGCAGCCACATTCACTAAAGAAACTTTAGTAAAGCTCAAAGCACACATTGCGCCTCACACAATAATAGTGGGAGACTTCAACACACCACTTTCACCAATGGACAGATCATGGAAACAGAAACTAAACAGGGACACACTGAAACTAACAGAAGTGATGAAACAAATGGATCTGACAGATATCTACAGAACATTTTATCCTAAAACAAAAGGATATACCTTCTTCTCAGCACCTCATGGTACCTTCTCCAAAATTGACCACATAATAGGTCACAAATCAGGCCTCAACAGATTCAAAAATATTGAAATTGTCCCATGTATCCTATCAGATCACCATGCACTAAGGCTGATCTTCAATAACAAAATAAATAACAGAAAGCCAACATTCACATGGAAACTGAACAACACTCTTCTCAATGATACCATGGTCAAGGAAGGAATAAAGAAAGAAATTAAAGACTTTTTAGAGTTTAATGAAAATGAAGCCACAACGTACCCAAACCTTTGGGACACAATGAAAGCATTTCTAAGAGGGAAACTCATAGCTATGAGTGCCTTCAAGAAAAAACGGGAGAGAGCACATACTAGCAGCTTGACAACACATCTAAAAGCTCTAGAAAAAAAGGAAGCAAATTCACCCAAGAGGAGTAGACGGCAGGAAATAATCAAACTCAGGGGTGAAATCAACCAAGTGGAAACAAGAAGAACTATTCAAAGAATTAACCAAACGAGGAGTTGGTTCTTTGAGAAAATCAACAAGATAGATAAACCCTTAGCTACACTCACTAAAGGGCACAGGGACAAAATCCTAATTAACAAAATCAGAAATGAAAAGGGAGACATAACAACAGATCCTGAAGAAATCCAAAACACCATCAGATCCTTCTACAAAAGGCTATACTCAACAAAACTGGAAAACCTGGACGAAATGGACAAATTTCTGGACAGATACCAGGTACCAAAGTTGAATCAGGATCAAGTTGACCTTCTAAACAGTCCCATATCCCCTAAAGAAATAGAAGCAGTTATTAATAGTCTCCCAGCCAAAAAAAGCCCAGGACCAGACGGGTTTAGTGCAGAGTTCTATCAGACCTTCAAAGAAGATCTAACTCCAGTTCTGCACAAACTTTTTCACAAGATAGAAGTAGAAGGTATTCTACCCAACTCATTTTATGAAGCCACTATTACTCTGATACCTAAACCACAGAAAGATCCAACAAAGATAGAGAACTTCAGACCAATTTCTCTTATGAACATCGATGCAAAAATCCTTAATAAAATTCTCGCTAACCGAATCCAAGAACACATTAAAGCAATCATCCATCCTGACCAAGTAGGTTTTATTCCAGGGATGCAGGGATGGTTCAATATACGAAAATCCATCAATGTAATCCATTATATAAACAAACTCAAAGACAAAAACCACATGATCATCTCGTTAGATGCAGAAAAAGCATTTGACAAGATCCAACACCCATTCATGATAAAAGTTCTGGAAAGATCAGGAATTCAAGGCCAATACCTAAACATGATAAAAGCAATCTACAGCAAACCAGTAGCCAACATCAAAGTAAATGGAGAGAAGCTGGAAGCAATCCCACTAAAATCAGGGACTAGACAAGGCTGCCCACTTTCTCCCTACCTTTTCAACATAGTACTTGAAGTATTAGCCAGAGCAATTCGACAACAAAAGGAGATCAAGGGGATACAAATTGGAAAAGAGGAAGTCAAAATATCACTTTTTGCAGATGATATGATAGTATATATAAGTGACCCTAAAAATTCCACCAGAGAACTCCTAAACCTGATAAACAGCTTCGGTGAAGTAGCTGGATATAAAATTAACTCAAACAAGTCAATGGCCTTTCTCTACACAAAGAATAAACAGGCTGAGAAAGAAATTAGGGAAACAACACCCTTCTCAATAGCCACAAATAATATAAAATATCTCGGCGTGACTCTAACGAAGGAAGTGAAAGATCTGTATGATAAAAACTTCAAGTCCCTGAAGAAAGAAATTAAAGAAGATCTCAGAAGATTGAAAGATCTCCCATGCTCATGGATTGGCAGGACCAACATTGTAAAAATGGCTATCTTGCCAAAAGCAATCTACAGATTCAATGCAATCCCTATTAAAATTCCAACTCAATTCTTCAACGAATTAGAAGGAGCAATTTGCAAATTCATCTGGAATAACAAAAAACCGAGGATAGCAAAAACTCTTCTCAAGGATAAAAGAACCTCTGGTGGAATCACCATGCCTGACCTAAAGCTTTACTACAGAGCAATTGTGATAAAAACTGCATGGTACTGGTATAGAGACAGACAAGTGGACCAATGGAATAGAATTGAAGACCCAGAAATGAACCCACACACCTATGGTCACTTGATCTTCGACAAGGGAGCCAAAACCATCCAGTGGAAGAAAGACAGCATTTTCAACAATTGGTGCTGGCACAACTGGTTGTTATCATGTAGAAGAATGCGAATCGATCCATACTTATCTCCTTGTACTAAGGTCAAATCTAAGTGGATCAAGGAACTTCACATAAAACCAGAGACACTGAAACTTATAGAGGAGAAAGTGGGGAAAAGCCTTGAAGATATGGGCACAGGGGAAAAATTCCTGAACAGAACAGCAATGGCTTGTGCTGTAAGATCGAGAATTGACAAATGGGACCTAATGAAACTCCAAAGTTTCTGCAAGGCAAAAGACACTGTCTATAAGACAAAAAGACCACCAACAGACTGGGAAAGGATCTTTACCTATCCTAAATCAGATAGGGGACTAATATCCAACATATATAAAGAACTCAAGAAGGTGGACCTCAGAAAATCAAATAACCCCCTTAAAAAATGGGGCTCAGAACTGAACAAAGAATTCTCACCTGAGGAATACCGAATGGCAGAGAAGCACCTGAAAAAATGTTCAACATCCTTAATCATCAGGGAAATGCAAATCAAAACAACCCTGAGATTCCACCTCACACCAGTGAGAATGGCTAAGATCAAAAATTCAGGTGACAGCAGATGCTGGCGAGGATGTGGAGAAAGAGGAACACTCCTCCATTGTTGGTGGGATTGCAGGCTTGTACAACCACTCTGGAAATCAGTCTGGCGGTTCCTCAGAAAATTGGACATAGTACTACCGGAGGATCCAGCAATACCTCTCCTGGGCATATATCCAGAAGAAGCCCCAACTGGTAAGAAGGACACATGCTCCACTATGTTCATAGCAGCCTTATTTATAATAGCCAGAAACTGGAAAGAACCCAGATGCCCCTCAACAGAGGAATGGATACAGAAAATGTGGTACATCTACACAATGGAGTACTACTCAGCTATTAAAAAGAATGAATTTATGAAATTCCTAGCCAAATGGATGGACCTGGAGAGCATCATCCTGAGTGAGGTAACACAATCACAAAGGAACTCACACAATATGTACTCACTGATAAGTGGATACTAGCCCAAAACCTAGGATACCCACGATATAAGATACAATTTCCTAAACACATGAAACTCAAGAAAAATGAAGACTGAAGTGTGGACACTATGCCCCTCCTTAGAAGTGGGAACAAAACACCCATGGAAGGAGTTACAGAAACAAAGTTTGGAGCTGAGATGAAAGGATGGACCATGTAGAGACTGCCATATCCAGGGATCCACCCCATAATCAGCATCCAAACGCTGACACCATTGCATATACTAGCAAGATTTTATCGAAAGGACCCAGATGTAGCTGTCTCTTGTGAGCCTAGCAAACACAGAAGTGGATGCTCACAGTCAGCTAATGGATGGATCACAGGGCTCCCAATGGAGGAGCTAGAGAAAGTACCCAAGGAGCTAAAGGGATCTTCAACCTTATAGGTGGAACAACATTATGAACTAACCAGTACCCCTGAGCTCTTGACTCTAGCTGCATATGTATCAAAAGATGGCCTAGTCGGCCATCACTGGAAAGAGAGGCCCATTGGACACGCAGACTTTGTGTGCCCCGGTACAGGGGAACGCCAGGGCCAAAGGGGGGGAGTGGGTGGGTAGGGGAGTGGGGGTGGGTGGGTAAGGGGGACTTTTGGTATAGCATTGGAAATGTAAATGAGCTAAATACCTAATAAAAAATGGAAAAAAAATAAATATGATGTTAGTTATAGACTTTCAAAAAAAAAAAAGAAAAAAAAAAAAAGAAATTAAAGACCTTTTTAGAGTTTAATGAAAATGAAGCCACAACATAACCAAACTTATGGAACACAATGAAAGTAGTCCTAAGAGGAAAACTCATAGCTCTGAATGCCTGCAAAATGAAACTAGAGAGAGCATACACTAGAAGCTTGACAACACACCTAAAAGCTCTAGAACAAAAGGAAGCAAATCCACTCAAGGGGAGCAGACAAAAGGAAATAATCAAACTCAGGACTGAAATCAACCATGTGGAAACAAAAAAGAACTATACAAAGAATCAACCAAACCAGGAGCTGGTTCTTTGAGAAAATCAACAAGATAGATAAACTGTAGCCAGACTAACTAGAGGGCACAGGGTCAGTATCCTAATTAACAAAATCAAAAATGAAAAAGGAGACATAACAACAGAATCTGAGAAAAACCAGAAAAATCATTAGATCCTACTACAAAAAAACTATACACAATAAAACTGGAAAACCTAGATGAAATGGACAATTTTCTACACAGATATGAGGTACCAAAGTTAAATCAGGATCAGATTAACAACCTAAACAGTCCCATATCCCCTAAAGAAATAGAAAGAGTCATTAAGAGTCTCCCAACCAAAAAAATCCCAGGACCAGATGGGTTTATTGCAGAGTTCTATGAGACCTTCAAAGAACACCTAACTCCAATGCTCCTCAAACTATTACACAAAATAGAAACAGAAGGTACTCTTCCCAATTCGTTCTATGAAGCCACAATTACTCTGACACCTAAACCACACAAAGACCCAACGAAGAAAGAGAATTTCCGACCATTTTTTCCCTTATGAATATCAATGCAAAAAAAAAAAAACTCAATATAATTTCTCACAAACTGAATCCAAGAACACATCAAAACAATCATCCATCATGATCAATTAGGCTTCATCCCAGGGATGCAGGGATGCTTTAAACTATGGAAATCCATCAATGTAATCCACTATATAAACAAACTCAAAGACAAAAACCACATGATCATCTCATTAGATGCTGAGGAAGCATTCGACAAAGTCCAACAACCATTCATGATAAAAGTCTTGGAAAGATCAGTAATTCAAGGCCCATACCTAAACATAATTAAAAAGAAATATACAGCAAACCAGTAGCCAACATCAAACTAAATGGTGAGAAACTGGAAGCAATCCCACTAAAATCAGGGACTAGAGAAGGCTGCCCCCTCTCTCCCTACCTTTTCAATATGGAACTCTAAGTCCTAGCCAGAGCAATTACGCAACAAAAGATCAAAGGAATACAAATTGGAAAGGAAGAAGTCAAAATGCCACTATTTGCAGATGATATCATAATATATATATAAGTGACCACAAAAATTCCACCAGAGAACTCCTAAACCTGATAAACAACTTCAGTGAAGTAGCTGGATATAAAATTAGCTCAAACAAATCAGTGGCCTTTCTGGACAAAAAGGATAAACAGGATGAGAAAGAAATTAGGGAAACAACACCCTTCAAAATAGTCACAAATAATATAAAATACTTTGATGTGACTCTAACTTAGGAAGTGAAAGATCTGTATGATAAGAACTTCAAGTCTCTGAAGAACAAAATCAAATAACATCTCAGAAGATGGAAAGATCTCCCATGCTCATAGATTGGCAGGATTAATATAGTCAAAATGGTTATCTTGCCAAAAGCAATCTACAGATTCAATCAATCCCCATCAAAATTCTTCAACAAATCATGCTTACTCTACTGGTGGTTAGCATGTAGAAAAGTGAGAATCGATCCATTCTTATCTCCTTGTTCAATGCTTAAGTCTAAGTGGATCAAAGAACTCCCCATAAAACCACTGAAACTTATAGACGAGAAAGTGGGGAAGAACATCGAAGATATGGGCACATTGGAAGAATTCTTGAACAGAACACCAAATGGCTTGTGCTGTAAGATCAAGAATCAACAAATGGGACCTTATAAAATTGCAAAGCATCTGTAAGATAAAGAATATAGTCAATAAAACCAAAAGGCAACCAACTGGTTGGGGAAAGATCTTTACCAATCCTAAATCCACTACGGGGTCTAATATCCAATATATAGAAAGTATTCCAGAAGTTGGACTCCGGAAAACCAAACAACCCTATTAAAAAATGGGGTACAGAGCTAAACAAAGAATTCGCAACTAAGGAATACCAAATGGTGGAGAAGCATCTAAAAAATATTCAACATCCTCAATCATCAGGGAAATGCAAATCAAGACAACCCTGAGATTCCACCTCACACCAGTCAGAATGGCTAAGATAAAAAAATTCAGGTGACAGCAAATGCTGCCAAGGATGTGGAGTAAGAGGAACACTCCTCCATTACTGGTGGTACCTCAAGCTGGTACAACCACTCTGGAAATTAGTTTAGTGGTTCCTCAAAAATTGGACATAGTTCTACCGGAAGACCCAGCAATACCTCTCCTGGGCATATACCCAGAAGATTTGCCAATATGTAATAAGTACACATGCTTTACTATGTTCATAGCAGCCTTATTTATAATAGCCAAAAGCTGGAAAGAACCCAGATGTCCCTCAACAGAGGAATGGGTACAGAAAATGTGGTACATTTTCATAATGGAGTACTGCACAGCTATTAAAAACAATGAATTTATGAAATTTTTAGACAAATGGATGGATCTGGAGTATATCATCCCAAGTGACGTAACCCAATAACAAAAGAACACACATAATATGCACTCACTGATAAGTGGATATTAGCTCAGAAGCTCAGAATCCATCTTTGAAGGGGGAACAAAATACCCAAGGAAGAAGTTACAAAGTTCAGAATGACCATCCAGAGACTGCCCAACTTAGGGATTCATCCTATAAACAACGACCAAACCCAGTCACTATGGCAGATGACAACAAGAGCTTTCTGACAGGAGCCTGATATAGCTGTCTCCTGAGGGGCTCTTCCAGTGCCTGGAAAATATAGAAGTGGATGTTCACAATCATGTATTGGATGGAACAAAAGGTCCCCAATGAAGGAGCTAGAGAAAGTACCCAAGGAGTTGCAGGGGTTTGAAGCCCCATAGGAGGAACATCAATATGAACTAACTAGTAATCTCAGAGCTCCTTGGAACTAAACAACCAATCAAAGAAAACAGATCTTGGAAGTTTTGGTTTTAGCTGTATATGTAGCAGAGGATGGTCATCAATGGAAGGAGAGGCCCTAGGTCCTGTGAAGGTTCTATGCCCCAGTATAGGGGAATGCCAGGACCAGGAATGGGAGTGGGTGTGTTGGGGAGCAGGGGGAGGAGGGAGGGAATATGGGATTTTCGGTGAGGGAAATAGGAAAGGAGATAACATTTGAAATGTAAATAAAGAAAATATCTAATATAAAGGAAAAAGTTTTAAATATCTATGTGCATTTTAAAATGCACTATTTAAGAGTTTGATCTAAGCATAGTTGATCTCTATGAACAGAACCCCACTTCACTGCTTAAACATATTTCCAATGTAAATTATATACACAAAGTTAACTATGCGATATTACAGATACAATGTATCATCTATGTCCCCTGATGGAATTCTGTACTCATAGATCTGTGCTTTGCTCGGCTATCCTCAGGGAAGCTTCTTCCTGAAGCAGATGGAGCAAATATGGAGCCCCAGATACAGACATTACACTGTGAGTGAAAACTTGAAACACTCAGCCCTAAAAATGCCATGTCTGCATGAAACCCTTCCCCACTCAGGGCTTAGAGAACCCCATGGGAGAAGAAGAGGAAGAGGTGCAAAATAAAATTTTTTGGTCATAAATCAATATGACCAAAGCACATGTGAATTCACAGAGGTGGATGCCACACACACAGGGGCTGCACAGGTCCTTTGCGGACATTTATGTTATGACTTTAACTTTAGTGTTTTCATGGTAGCCCTGAGCTTGTGAATAAGTGGGTCTCTGTTTCTTGTGCCTTTTCTTGGGCTCTTTTTCTTCTGTTTGTTATGTTTATTCTTATTTTATTTTATTTTATTTTATTTTATTTTATTTTATTTTATTTTTATATTTTAGAAGCCTATTTGCTTCATAAAAGCAGGCAGCAAAGTAGATCCTGATAGCAGAGGTGAAATGAAATTAAAAGTAGAAGGAAGAGAAACCGTGACAAAATTACTTTTAATAAAGGGAAAAGTAGGATAATGATGAAAAACAAGTCAACCTAGAATATGAATTGAGATATCCCTTTTATTTATTAATGAGGAGTCATATGGTATTCATTATTAAATATGGCTGCATTAGTTCTTAGAATTTTCAAAGTAGTACTAAAGGAGTTAAGTATCTAACCACATCAAAATATAAAGTTCTTTTTCTTTCCTTCATAATTTTTGAGGGGTTAGTCTTAATTTTCCTCTTCATAAAATTTCAGTTTATAGCTAATTTAAAGTATTGATTATAATTATAGGTATCATTCAGATTGCAAAATTTTAAAATTGTTGAGTTCCTTGGGTGTAATGGTTAAAAACTACTTACATATTTTCATTTAATATACATGTTCAGATTTTTTTTCTTACATTGCTAATTTTCAATGTTTAAAAGCAGCCCATCATTGCTAATGGTTAGTGTCTATATAGAATCATTGCTAAGGCCATCTAATGCTGCCCATTAGGCAAATTTTTAAATTCATTCTATATGAAAAGTGCTTTATCATTAAAAGTATTTTTCAAAGACATAGTATGAATGTATGTTACTTTCTCCAAGATTACATTTAGCACTTGTTCAAAACTATTATCTTTGCATTCAATAACCCCTTTATGACCATAACCAAAAACTGTAATATAAAATTCTAGAGGCCAGCCAAATGGTAGATGGCGCTTGGGGACTCTTATGGAAGAATAGGAGGAAGGATTTTAGGCCTCAATGGGATTCGGAACTCCACTGGAAGACCAACAGAGTCAGCTAACCTGGACGCCTGGGGCTCTTAGAGTCTGAACCACCAAGCAAAGAAGATGCACAAGCTGGATCTAGGCCTCCCTGCACATATGTTACAGATGTGCAGCGTGGTCTTCATGTGAGTCCCGAACAACTACAGTAGGGGCTATCCCAAAAGTTGGTGCCTGTATGTGGGATATTATCTTCTATCTGGACTACCTTGTATGGTCTCAGTGGAAGAGGTATGCTTAGCTTTGCAGACACTTGAAGTGCCAGGGTATGGGGTTACCCAGTGGGTGCTCACAAGCTCAGAGAAGAAAGGGAGGGGGGAGTGAGGAAAGGATTGTGGGAGGGGTGACCTGCAGAGGGCAGTGAGCAGGATGTTAAGTGAATAAGTAAAAAAGAAAGCTGAATAGCAATAACATAAATAGAATGAATCTCTTTGGAGCCTCATTCATAACTTTAGCAAGAAAGATGAAAAGTTCATTTCAATGTGTGTGTGTGTGTAGTAAGAGCTTATAAATGAAAGTTATTGTGGTGCTAGTGAAGGTGAGAAAAGTTAGAACATAGCTAGATTAGATGTAGCCAGCTAGGTTACATTAGATGTGCCACAGAGACAAAAGTATGACCAATATCAAGGTCTCTGACACAGGAGGAGGAAGGTCCTGTCACCTGAGCATGGAAGGATGCATGAGCAGCACGCATGGGACACTTCTGTGTGAATATGCATGCAGGAAGGTATACCCCGAGCATCAGACAGGGATTGGCCATGCTTGTTTCCAGAACAAGATGAATAATATATTAACATATTTAGAAATCATTACATGTGGGTGGCATTATTGCAAGGATACAGGAAGAACAAAATTGTTGAAGTTACTCCTATTCACTTAAATTCTGACAGTATATGAAAGAAAACAAGTTAAATACAAAAAGTAAATTCAAAGAACAAGCACTGCAGACTTAAAAAGTAACACAGAAAAATCAAACAGGGAAGACATGTTGGCATTGCAATCTAAATAAAACGGTCATTTAGATCATGGGAAAGGTGATACTTGAACAAACTACTGAAGGAAACTGTGGGATCAGAAATATAGATAGGATTTTGTCCAGATTAATACTAACCACAAACTGTGAAGATTCTGTACTTCTGGTATGTTTAAAGACTGGCAAGGAAAATATACTTGTTATGACATTTATTGACTTCACACTGTTGTGAGAAGTGTGGCAACCACTGGGGGGGGGGTTTAAACAAGAGAATTATGTAGGTTGCTTCCAGTTTCACAGCATCACACAGACTGAGCACATATTGTTGAGTAGGGACAGAGCTAGAATTGGAAGGAAGAAAGGAGAAGACTTCAATCAATAGCCAAATTCTGGTTTGAGTTTGTATTAGGAAAGTATGTACCAACGTGGAGATGTGTGTTCAAATTTGGACAGACTGTAAAGGTGGGATGAACAATGATTGGAATTTTCTCATAGACAAAATAATAGTAGAAAAAGAGAGAAATAAAGGACTACTGCTATGAACAACAAGAACAATGGAGATGAGCTGGAGGTGGAAAAGTTTGTAAGGACAGCAGGTTTAATTTAACTATCACTGTGTAAAGAAAAAGTGAGCTTAGTGTGGATAAATATTTTTATCTTATGTCCACGTGAAATACAGAATGGGCAATTGCATGTGGAAGTCTAGGCTGAAAGAGAGAGGTCTGTCTTAGAGAAAAATAAAACTATTGAATAGATAGCATTTGATGGAAGTCTAAATGATTCATTAAAAAATTTACTGTAAAAAGAAATAAAATATGTAATTATCCATAAATCACTAAAAAGTTAAGAGAAAAAGGGGGGAACTAAGACAAAAAGTGAGAAAGCAAAGTGGAAGGGCTATAGGAGTGAGAAGAAGCCGTTTTCCTCCATGAAAGAGGATCGTACTGCATAGGCCTCCTATGGCAAGAATGGCATAGGGACAGAAAAAAAATCAGCCAAATTATAGGATTAGCAGAGACACTTAAACACAGAAATGAGTCACAAGTTTAAGGACAATGTTTTACTTAGTATATTAATTTAGTATAGAACAGGAAGGATGAATAATTCAAGAAAAATATTGCTTATTTCTGAGGATTTTTTCAGTAATTTTTTTAGGGATGCCATTTCAATTTCAATCAAACTGAACAACATGAACCTAGAAACGCAACAAGAGCCTGTCTAATTTGCGGGCTGCATAATATCATACAAGGAGGCACAAATTCAGAAAGGAAAAAGGCAACCAGGTGATTTCTGTCTTGTAAGATGCTATGTCTCTCTGTAAAGAGCTGTGAATGCGGGTATCAGCCCACAATTTAGAAAAGCTCCCAAGGGAGTATGATAGGTTTGGGCGAAGGATGGATTGTAGGGAAAAACACACCTGTCAGGAAAAATGATATAAACTCATTTTTTTTCTAATTTGAATGTCATAGCTCTCCCCATTCTTTTCTTTTCTTTTCTCTTCCTTCTTGCTTCCCTTTCTTTCTCCCTCCCTCCCTCCCTCCCTCCCTCCCTCCCTCCCTCTCTTTCTTCCTTCCTCCTTCCTTTCCTTCTTTCTTGGTAAATATATTAATTTAGCTTTCTGGATATTGAAGCAGCAAGAATCATTATTTGCTTGCATAACTCAACATGTCAACATGTGTTATTCCTTTGTGGCTATGACTGGAAAATGGACTTGTATCTTAATTCTACTGTCCATTAGTGCAACAAAAGTGACACATTTGTTACTATATGGCTTTAACACATGAACTATATTGCTACACATGAAGTATAGTTTTACCATAAAAATTAGTTGTGGAAGCTAGGAACCTCAGTCTTGGTAAATCAGCCACAAGGGAATGATAAATGGTGACCTTCTTTTAAAGACATTCAGGGATGCAGAGTAACAGTAACACTGGCCCGATAACCATAAAACACTTTCACTCACCATCCGGTTATAGTCAGCCCCAGAATACATTATGACCTTGCAAGATATTAAGGAAAATTACTTGTATTAATGGGAAAGTACAATAAATAAAAGATGATTCATTGATTATTCAAGGACTGAATTTGGCATGCTTTGGGCTTTAAACTAATCATTATTAATATGCTAATTTACAGTAAGAGATGGAGAAACTCCATTCCTTGATGAGATGGTTTGGTACAAAATAAAATCTCTTAGTGATCACCAAATGGAAATTATAAAGCTGGCGATAAACACGTGTCTAAAATTAAAATTCATAGAATATCCTTAGAAGACGCCTGCATGCACACTGCTAAAGAGAGAGTAAGTGGTTTTCAAGTTATATGAAAGGAAATTACTTAAACCAAAGCACAGCAGAGAAGAAAACAGGTTAGGAAAGACACACCATAGCCTAGTCACTGGATGCCTGTAAACAGACTATGGAAAGACTTGCTACTTGCAAAGGATTCTTCCTAAATATTCCAGACCTCATTGCCCTTTCCTTGTGCAGATATAGCTTCCCACCAGTACAATGGGCAAAGCAGAATGTAGACCCTGTAATGAGCAGTCTATAGACAGTATAAATCTTGCCTCTCAAGGCATCATTTATATTAGCCATAGAGAAGTCATTTCTGGCATCTTTGGCAGTAGGTTATGCAAAAGGCTATCCTTAGTAGTGTAAAATACAGTTACTCAGGAGCATGGAATAAAAGATAGTTAACTCTACTGGATGAAACAATGTCATCCCCTTGTTACACTGGCATCCTTGTGATGACAACCGGTACAGTGTCATCTAAATACACACATTCTGAGATAATCAAACAGTCAGCAATCAAGATGGTATTTTTTTCTTGCATTCAGATTGTCATCTTTTCATTATACATGTATCCATGATTATTTTGGGCTAAGAGTTCCTGGAACATTGGGGAACAAATATATCCCTTCAATTCTTCCAACAAAATTATACTATAACCCAACTTTGGGTTTTATCTTAGTTAAAGAAAGGGTATAAAAAAGTGTCTGTGCTAATCTTTGTAAGCTTCAACTGTTCAAAGTACTGAAGACACAATAGAGTGTCACTGCAGAGCATTTGTTATGTCACCTGGAGCCTACTGCAGGAAGACAAGAGCTCTCACTTCTTCCTGTACTGCGTTCCTTCAGTGCATCAGAGTTTAAAGACAGTATTCTCAAAAAATCCAACCAACCAGCCAAACAAACAAACAAACAAACAGGACAGCATCCTCCTTTTTTTCCAAACATTTGAGCTAAGAAATTTTTTACATGAAAGAATATAAAGGTAAATTGTATCATATAGGATAATGGCATTTAACATCTTCAGGGTTCTTCTAAGGGGTGGCTTTGAAAACATTTCTGATGCATAAACAAATGGAAAGCATTTATTTTAGCCACATCTTTAAGCATAATGTAGGTTTCTAGACACTGAAGTTGTATTTAATTTCTATGAACATCTGAGAAGTCCCTGAAGGGTCATTCACAAATTGTCATGAAATGTGTTGGTAGACAGTAGACTCTTTAAGAGCAAATGGAATTCACACAGTCTACTGGAAAATAAAATCAAGACAAACTTATTTCTCTCTAATGAATATACTTACACACATAGATCCTAATTTTATATACAAATACATGCATATATGTAAACATATATGTGTGTACACACACACATATTATATATATATTAAACCTAAGGGTCACTCAACCATTCACAGTTCATTTTTCTTAAAATCAATAGTAACAATTCAGCATCTAAACACATGAAGGAAAGAAACAAAAAACAAAAAATCACAAACTATGGGCTATCCTATCCATGAGTAGGATTAAATTCACAAAATAAATGACACTGAAATGAAAGAGAAGAAAGTTTACATCCATTCATTTGAGCAACTTTATTATAAACCTGTGTAAAAGGGAAAATTATTTACAGAAACATTCTATTTGTAGACCTCTAGTGGTGATTTGAGTAACTGTCAAATTTCCTATCCTCCAGTCCTGCCTAAGTCAATATAATATGTAAGTATTCC